>NC_134426.1:29042223-29642223 GCF_030867145.1 Opisthocomus hoazin | reverse complement strand
AACAAAATTTATTGATGCAATTTTATGAAGTACCCACACACTCTGTCGAGTCAATAAGATGAATTATTCCCTCAGTCACACCACGGAAAAGAAGGTACAATCTGAAAGAAGTCAGTGTAGTGGCAGTGTAAAGAAGAAAAACTAAATCAAACAAAATCCAGACTTTTGATTCATACCAGGAACTATTTTAGTCTTGACTTATTACTAAGTAATCTAATCCATGATATTATAATGCTAGTCAATACTGCATAAAAATAACCATGTTTATAAATGCAAATTTCATTAAATGTAATCATCACACTTGTCACAATATTCATTTAATAGTCAGTCCCTGAGCAGCAATCACAGAACTCCAAACTTGTGGATTTGCAAAACTGCCAGAAAAGACTGAACTCCCAGAAAAGTTTGAACTCCCAGACAAGAGAGGATTCAAACTCATGGAAACGAGAATGAAAAGAAAGCTTCCTACCCCGCCCTCCCCTCTCCCCCCCGCAACCCCCATTCATAAACTGAGCTTGACATCCATGGTATAAAACGTTTCCCTCGGCCAGCCTGGGCTGGCTGCCTGGCTGTGCCCCCTCGCAGCTCCTGCACGCCTGCTCAGGAGCTGAACATGGGACACTGGAGAAAGCCCTTGATTTCATAGCAACAACTGAAAACATCGGAACATTCTCCTCAAACTAAATCAAAATGCAGCAGCTACTTGGAGGAAAATTAACTCTATCCCAGCCAAAACCAGGACAACAATAAAAAGACTTAGTTTGCAGAATTGCAAGGTAAGGAAAAGATCCCTAGAAAAAAGCATATATTCAAGCCATTCAAGGGATCCTGAAGTGTTGCATTTAACAGAACACCAAGAAGCATTTAAGCTCTGTGGCCTGAGGAACAGCTGAGTCTAGGAAGCTCAACCTACTCACCTTATTCAAGTTAAACTAAAGTAGTAATCTGACCATGGTCCCATGGATTGTCTGTCCAGATAGAAAATTTCATACAGGAAAAGCAGCCAAATGAATTTGGCTAAAAAGTAAAGCTTTATAAATTCAATCTGCAGATACGGTGCATTTTAAACAAGGCAACAGGTTACTATTGCAGCTTAGTTAGCAATTATGGTAAATTTTTTATCACATGAGTTATTAAAAAACAAGCAAGACCACACTTCTTTTTAGTTCAAGCCATGACATTTAGGCTTGATGAAAGAATCCTTTTTATGAAATTATATGTACCTGTATTATAAAAACCTCAGATTAGATAGGCACAGGAAATTCCTTCTGGCCTCATTCTGTGAGCAAAAGCCTTGCTCTGCTAACTTTGAAACAATCAGAATTTCATCCCATTCTTTCTATTAACCTTCTATTCTCCTATTTACTGCACTTTCTCATTAAACAGACACACGTCACTGAAGTATTTTATGGTATTTGAGACTAGGCAATGAATTAGAGAAAGAACTGTATAGAAATGTGTTTGTGTAATAGTAATGTGTTACAGTGCAGTGTTTGAGTACTGGGGAGAAAGTCTGTGAGAAGGAGGCTTAGACCTGGTAAGAACCTGGGTCAATAAACCCAGATTTCTCTTATTATGGACACAAAATTTCAATCCTGTTCCTAAAGTGATTGAGTTGTCCTTTAAAAGGGATCACCTTCACTACTGTGACTACTGAGGAAATTGACTTTACTGCTCTGACAGTTAGAAACAGTCATGTAAGTGCCAGCTTGCACCTATTGGTAACCCATGTAATGCATTCGTTTTATACTAACAAAGTGCATTAAAGAATCATCTCCTTCCTCCCCCAGCTAAGAACAATAATATCTCACTTCTGCATTAGACTTCGAATGCTAATTCTGAAACACATTTAATTGGAAAAATCAGGCTGTGCATGATGACTGCAGACAGATGTGCTAATTCCTAAATTATTGCTCCAAAGCACTTGGGGAAGGATTGAGAATGTGGGCACATGAGTAAGTTACCATGAAATAATTGCTGGCATGAGACTACTTCACATTAACTAGAGGATGGAAACATACATACAGTTACCTCACACACTTCTAGGTTATAAATTCACATGCCAGCTCGATCATAGTGATTCATTGGTTTGCCCATGCTTAGGATACTGGCTTTCCTGTAAAACTCAAAGTCCAGGTGAGACACAAGAGAAACTGAGAAAAACATCACTGACTAATCAAGAAGAAGCATGCCAATACACCTGGATTAAAACAGAAGAATTATGATAAACCATTACATTTTAAACACCGTCAAAATAAGAAACTCTGGATAGTTCCAGTGGATTTGTTTATAACTCCTTTTTACAAATTAGTCCAAGTATTCTAAGTATTCTTTATAATTGTTTATGAGTGTTATAAATGTTTAACTGAGACTAGCAATTTCCCTTTGAAGCCAATTTGTGTTGAGATACAGTTCTACTTATATCTGTTCCACCTAAACGAAGAAGTGTCTGCCTTTTGCTTCAATCAAACTGGTAAAGTGAAGTGAAGGAAAAAGGGGTCCCACTATATAATTGTAAACTACTTGACTCAACATCTTCCTCCTACATTACAGATATTTACTTAGCATCTACCTTGGAACTCTGAGCTGTTACAACACTTGAGTTTAAGAAGCAGGTGGTGTGTCAGAGGTCCCCTTGTGTAGATTAAAGAATGTCATAGAGGGATTCAGGACATACCTTCATTGCATGGTGCAGTGTGGTGACACATATGCTAATTTTAAAGAGGTATCAGAAGCAACCTCATACCAGAGAGTTCTGCACAACGAGAATAAGGTTTTGATGAACAAAGAGTTTTTCATTAATGCATTTCTTAAATCAAACTTGAGATCCTTCTTTTTCACAGCAAACTGTATCTGCGAAGTCCTCATAGCAGACCAGGTGTGCATAGGAAGGATAAGGAGAGCTGTTTGTCTCATTCACGCTCCCACATCTACCTTTCCAGATGATTTCAGTAACTGACAACTCTGACTACTGTCCACTTTCCCTACATGTTTTAACATCGTGCTCTGCAGAGGCCAATGCTACTTACAGCTTATTTCATAACCAAATGAAATTTCTGTACCTCCTAATAAGCAACAGAAACAAGAGATGTCCTTTTTCCGTAAACCCACGGGCATGTACATGCCTGCCCTTTTTCATCACCAAGTAAAATTGTTATTCTACGCCTCTGGAGGCATGACTGCACAGCACAAACAAAGGCTTAGGACTAACTGCAAGCTTTACTCGGACATAACTGAGCGCTTGATGAAGCAGCTTTAACAGTTTCATCTTCTGATACAGGGAGATACATCTCCAGCACTCCTTAAGCCGTTTCTGACTTTGCCCTCCAGAAGAGACGTCGGCATGCACTGAGGCAGAGCAACCAGTAGGTGACCTCCTGGACTCGAAAAGCCGGGCGAGTTCCTCTGCCCTTCAGCGAAACACATCAAGTACGTGTAACACGCCAAAATACCTCCAGAAACACTAGTTTGAATTAACGATGTCTCCCATAGCCTTTCATTTTCATGCCGTCGAACCGTGCAGTTGCAATCTGGAACAGAAAGCCAACTGTAATGGACAAAACTTTTTTATGAAAACCATGTTTTCATCATTATCATCACTTATTCTAAATTACAGTCACAAAGTATTGTAACTTGTCAGCTCAATTAAAACTCAGAAAAGAAAAATCAGTGGAGATTTATGTCAAGAAAAAGTGCCATGCAGCTGTGGCTTTGCCTTTTGCTATTTAAAGATCAGAAACACAATTTATCCAAGTAAACCAGCATTGAAGTAATCCAAATTAACCAACAGACTAGGCGTGACAATTTTAATTATAAAAATTATTTGTGAACAAAATCCCCTGTTGATGTTTGAAAAGTTAAGGTTTCCAATGTCTTCAACAATGTGTAGTCTTTTAAACCTGTATGAAGGAGAAACATTCTGATTTGGGAACCCTTCACTCTGTACGTGTAACTATCTACGGAAAGGAAAAGATAATAACGAATCTGGCCTGTAAAATTCAAATATGTTAAATTGCACCTCAGCTACCCTTATTTAGATAACTGCAGCCTTTTCTTTTTGAAAACCGTGGTCCAATATACAGTACAAGTTTACATGAGAGCTGCAACACAGTATAGACAAGCATGATGCCTTCCTTCAGGGTCCTCACCAAGCATGCAGGCACAGCACATCATGTTACCAAGGAAAAAAAAAGAATACTAAGAAATAACTTTAGGAAATTGTTGCTGATCATCCCCTCTCCAAGGACAGATGGGAACAGAATGAATTTGGAAAAAATTTGGAGCCATATTTTCCAATATTCTCAATAGCCATTCTTTCTGCAAGAAATACCCTCAAATGCATCCATAGAAACGTCTTTCACTGTGCTCTTGCCCCCCTGAGATTGTTCTGTATCATCTCTACTCACTTCTAGTTATAACCCCACTAAATCCCAGATTACTGCTAATTTTATGTGTTCATTATGTCAGTGCTTAGCAGTTTCTTCACCCATAATATTGAAGAAGCATCCAATGTAAATAACATACCCTGCATATTTGTGGAAATCATATTTACATACAATCTAAATATTGACACTTCTATATTTAATTCACATTTTCGTTAGTGTTTCTGGAGTAAGTACATGGTACAATTTGCTGTTCATGGTGCCCTACTTCAAGCAATACACTATTTAAAGTTAACAGTATCTAAACAATACAAAATAAACTTGAAGCATGATTAAAGTGTATAATGTATTAGCTACTAATTGCGATGGATAAATCCTGCAATATGACATACTCCTATGATGAAAGCCAACAAACAGATTTCATCACTTTTGACTACCAAAAGCAAAACACATTTTTAAAATGTGACTGGCTAAAATGAAGGAATTACTACATTAACAACCGATTCATTCTTGCAAAGGTGAGTTCATCTTAGGTTATCTATTATATTAAAGACTCACCTAAATTACAAGATCTGACTGGCGCTTTTAATTTATCATCTTAAAGCACTGCATTTTCCACTTTCGAGTACTAGCATATGATCTATTTAATTAGTATATAAAAGGCTTCAACTGTCCCTAACCATTTACGTAAGAGTTATCATTAAAGTCAAGTGCCAACAGAGCAAATAAATGAGGCTACCAGAAACGAAACATAACAGACTCATCCCTCTGTGAACACCAGCTGTTACCCTGCGCCCTCAGAGCATTCAGCAAATCAGAAATGTATGAGGCAGAAGACAGATGATTCCGACAACATCCCTCACATTTTGGGTCATGCTGAACCTATATTGAGACAGAACTGATTCCTAACTTGAGATTTCTGGAGAACTTTCCTCTGCCTCTTTTCACACCAGCTGGAGGCAGGCTTTTGCATACAAAACGCAGAACTAGGTGAAGGCACCCAAATGGAAGACTACAGGAAATCATTTCAAAATCACAAAACAAGAAAGTTGCCAGGATTTTCAAAGCCTAGGAAATGACTAAGAAATCAGAGAAGATATTTCCTTCCAAAAGCTGGCACTGCTCCAAAGAAGAGCTAGCTTCTGCCAATAGGAAGTAGTCATCAAGTTTTCCTAAGCACAGTTGTTTACCTCCTGGAGTATTTTCCAAGAAGTGGCTCCAGCTCTGAACCAGGATGTGCAAACAGAAAAACTTACTGGAACAGGAGCTTTTAGGTATGTGAGATTTCAACAGTTGGCTGTTTTTCTCAGAGAGCTTGCTCAACATGTCGAATACTTATACAGAATTCAGAACACAGGCTGTCAGTTCACTGGGACAGCACAACAGCAATCTTAGTCTCACTTGTATTGCCCAAGCACATTCTGCAAAATCACGCCCAATGATGCACTCGCTGCGTCATCTCAACTAAGTGTAGTACCTTTGCCTTTTTTCTTTCACTTGTGACTACCATCACCAATATATCACCATGTGTCAATGTACAAAGGTGGACACAATAACTTTCAAGTAACATCACATCTAAAGACAGAACTCACAGGGCACAATTCTGTCCTCTAGTTTAGCCAAGACCTTAATCAGATTTGGAAATTATGTTTAAAAGTGGCATCTTCCAGAACCACCAGATCCTGCAGAATCTACATAACTCTCTGGTCCACATTTTCCCACCAGCACTATGAAGAGAACTTTGCAGGGGAACACTGTGCTTGGGACCAAGCTACAAAGGAAATAGCCA
Organism: Opisthocomus hoazin; assembly: GCF_030867145.1. Lineage (NCBI taxonomy): Eukaryota > Metazoa > Chordata > Aves > Opisthocomiformes > Opisthocomidae > Opisthocomus > Opisthocomus hoazin. The sequence continues at coordinate 29,636,052 of NC_134426.1, read as the reverse complement.
CAGAGCTAAAGTAGGACTACAGCATGGAAACAGATATTGCAGTCAGACAAACCATAGCCAAGCACCACAGATGCCAACAGCTAGACCTTTTAAAGGGAAAGGGCATCCATGCAATCACGTAGTCAAGGATAGAGGAATGGTGTGGGAAGGGGATGGGCTCAAAAAGCAAGTTGGTTGGAAACAGAAACAAGAACACAAAGCAAAGCCCCAAAGTCACTGAACAACCACAACCTCCTCCTGACCTGTGGGATTCCTTCACGTATCAGCTAGCTGGAGCACCCACCAAACAGATTCCCTGACCTCAGCCTGCTTCCCTGGCCAGCTGATCCAATGCTGTTTGATTCCCAGGTGGAGTCTCTCAAGGACTAGCAGATGACTTAAATCTACCCAAGGGCATCCAGTTGCTGTGTATAAAGATCTGTTTACATGACTAATGTTTTCAAAGCTTTCCAGTAATGTTTCATTTTTACAGAACTAGTAGCACAGTGTTGCTGGGAAGCAAGCCTTTCCATTTACTCTGTTGTGGGTATCTTGTCTTCTTTTAAATTCCCATGAGTGGTAAGCTCCAGCCTCTGAATGTGCAAGAGAAATTTGGTTCTCACTCTTGACAGAACAAATCAAATGAAAAGCTCTTTATCTCAAAATACTGGAATGTCCTTGTAAACATGTAGGTTTTCCCTTTATAATCAGCATTCTGTGACAGTGGGAGGGAGAGATCAACTTTCAGATGAGAGTGGGGATTAGCAGGCTACCTCCACACTGAGACCTCTGCTGTTTTGTAAGCATGCCAGTTTTCTGGACAAAGTCCAGAAAAAACACATTGGCAAAAAATTGCAATTGCTACAAAATTATACAGGTTAGTTAATTTCTGGTCTTGCCTGAGACCAGAGAATTCTTGAGTTTCAGAGGAGTCTAACAACATGAAGCAAATGTGAATTACAATGCAAGTGAAATTCAGGGAAAAGAAGATAGTATATAATGTGAGGAACATTCTGAGCTCTTTATACAGGTTGCTCAATCTTAAATTTACTGTTATCACTCCAAAAAGAGATGATATATCATTAGACCTTGTTAAGAAAAATCTGCCATCTTATATTCTGTAATACTAAAAAAAAGGAATTACACACACAAAATGTTAGAAGACATGAAGCATGAGATGATTTTGCTGTCAAAAAATCTGTGATGCAGAAAGGTTGCTACAGGAGAGCACAACAATGGAGGTTTATATTTTTTAAAAATTAAGTTAATCAGTTGTTATACCTGCATCTACAACTGGTCTGTGGGAAGCGTGCTTCCCACCTGCCTTTTTTATGATGTACTGCATGAAATTTATTGTAACTAAGCTACCACTAGATCTGGAATAGGGCACAACCTCTTTCAGTGCAGGCAATGCTACTAAACTGCCTAGAGGAGCTCCAAGCTGAGCTTCAGTGCCTATGGCTGCTGGGAACTCCAGTGGCAGTGAAGGGAGACCCTCTTTTCCTGAAAAAAAAAACCTTGTAAAAGGCCCAACCTCTAGCCAGAATATCTTTGTTCCAGAAACACTAACAGGATTGTCTGAGTTAACTCAGATTTCTCCTGTGAATCAGAAGCAAGGCTTCATTGACTGTGGCAATCTGAAAACTAATTCTATTGGGATGAGGACACAGAGGGGCCTGCTATGAGGGCGTGTGATCTGTCACAAGATACATGCTGACTGAGTCAACTGATGCTGCCTGCAGCGGCTGGGACACTGCTGCGGGGAAAATACAGACAGAACTCCAGCATGAAGTTCTGAAAGTATTGGAAGCAGAGTTGTAACAGGAGGCACTCAAGGTACAAGTGTGAAGGGATCTCTCCCTCACCACAAAAGTGGTTAGGTCAGAGGACTGAGCCATCAAGACCATCAAATTAAGAATCTCCAGCCTATGCCTGTGGCCCACTACACGAATCTAACATGAAACTGAAGCAAAGCTACCCACTGTTTCTTGTAATTCTGGGCAGCAACCGTTACCTGTAATGTATGTGGGTGGAACACAAGGACAAGGAACATGTTTGTAAAATGCTTGCAGGGTTTAAAGTTGGGCACACTGGGTCTTTTCCACGCTTTTCCAGTGCTACACTGGAAACAATCAGAGAGGCCAATGAAGCAGAGTCTTAAAAGTAAGTATGAATGGGGAAGGGATAACAGCTAACCAAAAAATCACCTTTCTGCAGGACTTCCTTGTGGCAGTGTTAAGAGAAGGCAAAGCCAACATCACTTCCTACAGCACGCGGATAGGTTAGCAGCTCCATGTGATAAGCAAAGGATACAGGGTCGGCATAATTCTTCATGCTGTAGGAGTATCACTTTTTTGCTGAAGAAAAGGTGTGTCACTGTTCCTCCTAGGCTTGCCAGACTGCTGAAAAGTGCTATATCCTTTATTATCATGTTGCCTGCAAATTGTCCCCACCCACTACGACCATTAAGAGCAACCCTTCCACTCAGAGCAAGAGGAGCAGCATGAACCTCATGTATGTTTCCAAAATATCTGAACTGTTAAGACTAGCAGGAAGTGTTGCCAGTACCCCAGACAACTGAACAATGTGGCTGAAGTGAAACTCTTCCCCTGCTCCAGCTGATCATGAACTCGGCAACTAGGTTAGTAGAGTGTCTTATAGAAAGGTAGTGGTTACTTTCCACCTTAAGACTAAGAGCACTAGAATTTTGAGTGATGCGCTCTTAAATCCCAAAGTGTAATGATGAAATTTAAGAATAAGTAAAATGAATACAAAGTTCATTACAAACACTGCAGCTTTGGAATAACCTAATTTTAGGCTGCAGAACCGTTCCCTTTCTCATTTAATCAGCTATTAATACAGATCTGGGAATACCCCAGCTGTTGACATGAGCTTGGGGCCCTGAGCTACTTTCCAACTGTTTTCAGACACACATTGGGCAAACAAGCTCTTTCTCAGACTATGCTTGTTAAACTATCTTTTCTCTGCACCCTCTTCTTCCATTTTCTTTCTCTCCTCTGTTCCCCCTTTTTTCATATGTAGATAACATTCAACTCCTATTTCTTTCTCTGTATCTGATACTACACAAGGGCAAAGCCTCTCCACCTTTGTTAAACAAAACTATTTCCTTTGGCTGGTTGGCCACCTGGAACACACAACGTAAAGCTATGGTAGCAGGAACTAATGTTGTTTCTGGCAGGACAGCAAATAGTATCCTCATTGCTAGTCTTAGCAATGCTACTAAAATTATTCAACAGGACTACATTGCAGGGTGTCAAACCCTTCTTTTGCCAGCTGTTACTGTGCACACTAGACATGTTAATGGATGCCATTATTATATTCAGAAAGAGTGGACACCACCAGTGCCAAGGGCAGCTTCCAATTTCATGCCTCGTCACACATCACTGTGAAACGGTTCATGTACCACAACTAGTATATATGCCTCTGCACTTCTGAAGTTTATTCATGATCACAATTGTTTATTGCAAAAGGAAAAAGATGCTTTTTCTCTGGTTGCATACGAAATTAAATAGGAAAATTAAATCACACACAGAAAGTTAGGATTTTCTTCAGCCATAGTGCTAAGAAATCTGGATATCTATGTGATAAATCCCATCATGGCTAGTCTCAGCAGTATAGCTATAAATATTACAAAGCAGCAATAGCAGGGGCAGCCTGTTCAACATTTTTGTTTGTTGTAAAAAAGGGCAACTTACTTGAAATGAATGTTTGAAAGCAGAAAAAGATATTAATACAGGACCTGCATTTTGTTAGAAAACTTCAAAGTTTTTAATCGGGAATTAGAATTACAGAAGAAACAAGTCCAAACCCAGAAAAGGCATACAAGGGAGAAGCTGATAGTTTTCAATGATGAGCATCTGAGGGACTTAGCAGGACCAGACCAGAAGACTTTTTTGCACTCAGACCAAAAGGCTTATCAAAAAGTCGCCATACTTTTCACAAAGGTGTCAAAACAGAAAGATGAACTCTCCATCTTAACTAAAATGTCATGCTGCTGTGAGTACAGAAAGAACAAACACGAACTTACAAACGCAGTTTGTTCTTTGTATTCTAAAAGCCTGGCAGAACTCCAGTACTGGAGTAATGCCAAACCAGCACACCAGTGCCTTTGAACTTTTAAAGCTCATGTTTTTTCTTTACTCTTTAACCTTTTAATTAACTTAAATTCTGTGTATCAATGGATTTCAGAAATTAACATCAGTGGCCAAAGTTCCAAAATTTCGTAACTACTCAGGTCATGGGCAACTGCCACAGGCAAAGCACGGAAAGCTTTGGGCACGGAGCTAAGGTCGACATCTCAGATCTAACCAGTGCCCCAGGTGCTCCTGTATCACTGGTGGCACGTTGCTGGACAGCTGCATTCCATGTGCATAGCATTTCCAGGCTTTCTACCTACACAACTTTTACTTGCATGGCCCAGATATCTCAGATCTGACACCAACCCATCACAGTTATGTCCTCTGCCAGACAAAGCGGAAAGCGCACGTTTCACTCATCACACAGCCCTGCTACTCCTGAGAACCAGGCTGGATTCAAAGGACAACCCCCGAGCTATTCCTGCATGCTCTCTCGCAACTTCTACTCATCAATCACCCACCTCTTCTCTGCTTTTTTGTTCTTTTTAGCCCATTTTTAGCCCATTCTCATGGCATTCTGTTACACCTCCATTCCTGGCACTTGCTTTCCCACGTAAATTGTTCCTTTCCCTCGGATTCTGCTCGTGACTGCTTCGGGACACACCGCCTCCGGGAAGGCAGCCACAAAACGCTTTAACGACATCGCCACTTCTAACCGCGCTCGGTCCCTTCCCGACACCCTCCTCAGCTGCAGCGGCCGCCCCAGCCCCAGCACACCATCGCGCCGGCGAGGCCCGCGCGGGAACACGCCCGGAGCCGGGCCGGGCCGGGCCAAGCCGGCCCAGGCCAGGCCAGGCCAGGCCGCGCCGGCCCCCCGCGAGCTCCGGTGCCCCCGCGCCTCCGCCACGCACTGACCTCTCACCAGCCCCAACCCCCTCATCTGATGCAATTCATCTCCCTCCTTGCTTTCAGCCGCAGGCCAATGAGGGGCCAGTCTGGGCGCATCGTCATGCCGTCCCGGCCAATGAGGAAGAGCCACGACGGTAGAAATCCGGGCGGGGCCGCAGGGGGCGCGGGCGGCTGTGGGCCGAGGTGCAGGCAAGCGGTTGCCTCTCGTTCCGTCGGCACCGGACATGGCAGCGCTGCCTGGTGCCGCAGCCCCCCGACTGCTCCTCATGCCCAGCAAAGCGGCCGAGCCCCCTGGCCCCGCAGCCGGCCGGCATCTTTCTGTTGTCCTGCCAGCAGGAGCCGTCCCCGAACCCGCGGGCCCGGAGGCGCCGCAGCCGGTCCGCAAGCGGCAGCGGCTCACCCACCTGAGCCCGGAGGAAAAGGCGCTGCGCAGGTGAGTGGGGGCTGCCCGCGGGGGCGCGCCGCGCTGAGGGCTGCGCTGACGGCCGCCGTGCCCCGCAGGAAGCTAAAGAACCGTGTGGCGGCCCAGAGCGCCCGCGACAGGAAGAAGGCGCGGATGACGGAGCTGGAGCAGCAGGTGGTGGAGCTGGAGGAGGAGGTAGGGACCGGGGGGCGCGGGGGGCCGCGGGGGCGGGCGGCATTCTCCTGCCTCGCTGCTCTCCGCAGAACCAGAAGCTGCTGCTGGAGAACCAGCTCCTGCGGGAGAAGACGTGCAGCCTTTTTCTGGAGAACCAGGAGCTTCGCTGCCGCCTGGGTTTAGATGCTCTGAAGACAGAGGGGGAGAGCGAGTCCGAGGTGAGCCTGCTGCCGCGCTGGTGGACTGTCCCCCTCTTTCTGGGCAGAACCTGCCAAGAGCTGCCGTGCTCCAGGAGCTAGCTGCGTGGCGGTGGGTGGGGAGGAGTAACCCCGGTGCTGGGAGCTCTCGAGCTGAAGCTGCCGTGCTGCGAAGAGGTGTATTGTGTGTGCCGGAAACTCTCTTGTGCTACCAATGGAGGCTTTCCCACAGCCTGAGCAGGGACCAAGTCTGAGGCAGGTGCCACTGGTAGCATGGGGGGTAGCAAACTAGCTAGTTCCAGGCAGTTTTAAGATTTTCATCTGCTTTTCTACATTATGTTCTAGAACTGAAGTAGTAATTATGAGTCACCTATGCCTGTCTCAAAAGAACAGGGGATTATAGTGCAAGTGGTCAGGCTGTCATTGAAAAGTGTAACCAAAATAAATCTGCAAACTCATGGAAGTTTGAACCCATTTTGGAAGTGGTCTTACCTTCAGGTTCCTATTGCACAAGCAAGTGGAGAACCTAATGTTGGATGTCTTTGCAGGAGGAGCATGATCTTTAGGATTGTGTACTGTCTGCTAGAACTTTTGTGATGACTGACTGGCTTTTTCCTTGGCACAGGCTGTAAAGGAATCGCAGGTGGATGAGATTAGAGTGGTGACCGGGTCCGCTGAGTCCGCAGCACTCAGACTACGTGTTCCTCTGCAGCAGGTGCAGGCCCAGCAGTCACTATTTCTGATAACTTTCACATGGATTCTGATGGCAGTGACTCTTCAGACTCAGAGGTGAGCATCCACTCCTGTCCAAAATGCCCATGAAATTCGGAACCTCCATGAATTTAAGACTAGTGTTGTAACTTTATATCAAGTCACTTGATGACTTTCTGTACTTGGTTTGTTTTTCAAGTCTTGAACAGCTATACTTGTGACTCAAAACAGCTGTGTTAGGCTGTATCCAGTGAACACAGGAGTTTGCAACTTCAACAAGTCCAGTTTCCATAAAATGTTAGAGCATACTGCCTGAAACAGTCCTGTAGCTCTTACAGCAAAAGTGTACAAATAGCAAAGGCATACTGTGCTTTTACTGTTGTCGAAAACAAACTTGATCATTTTGCTGATGTGCTGACATTTAGCAAAGCCGTTCTAACTTAAAACCTGTCCCTTCTGAATGACTTCCAGAAATGTAAGGACAGGTATCTTTCACCTTTTATTAAAAAAAACACAATAAAACAAACAAAACCTCAAAAACCAAACAAACCTGACAAATCCCCCCAGCTCTGGTCATGAGCAGGTTTGCCTAAGTCAGGTTTTGGCACTTGCTCTGTGGAACCAGTTGGTAGTGTGATGTTTGTACCTGATGGGTTTGAGATCTTGAGGAGTTTCTAGTAGAGGCTGTGAATATCAAATGTATGTAGAATTCTATGGGGATTGCCCGTACCTTAACAAAAAAGTTAATGGACAAAGTTTCTGAAAGGTAAGTAATTGGCTTAACTGTCTGTTCTGATAGTGGTGTTCTTGGTAAAATTCATAGTTCTATGATCATATTAGTGTATATTAACTTCCAGATGAGGGTTAACAGATGCCACAGCTATGTTTTGCTGTAACAGTAGTAGGCTGTCTTTCTAAAACAGTATTTCATTCTGCAGTCTGATCTCCTCTTGGGCTTTCTGGACAGTCTGGACCCAGAGATGTTTCTCAAATATGATGATTCAGAGTCAATGTGCCTGGAAAAGCTGGAGGAAGAGATCTGTGGAGAAACAAATTCCATACCAGCCTCCCCCTCTCCATCTTTGGGGTCCTCATCAGCTAAGCTGGAGGCCATTAATGAACTGATAAGGTTTGATCATGTGTACACAAAGCCCCTAATAGTGGAGATTCCTGTTAAAATGAGCAAACAAACCAATATGCTAGTGAAAATTGAGGAAGTATCTCTTGCTCCATCTGAAGACAAAGCTATACCTGAGGTCCCAGTATCTGTGAAAGAAGAACCTGTAGACAGCTTCATGCCTGAACTGGGCATCTCTGATCTGCTTTCCTCTCATCATAGCCTTGGAGCCTCAAGCTATCTGTTGGATGCCTGTAGTGACTCTGGATATGAAGGATCCTTGTCGCCCTTCAGTGACATGTCCTCTCCACTTGACACTGATCATGCTTGGGAGGATAGCTTTGCCAATGAACTCTTTCCCCAACTGATCAGTGTCTAACTCAGTAGTGTTAACTCCCCTTAGGTAACTGTCCTGGCAGGATAACAGGATATGCCCCTTTGGGGTGTGGGAGGGGAAATAAAGTGTATTCAGAAAAGTGTTGCTCATTTCTACCTGTGTGAGGAGATGGAGTGATGGCCAATGCATTTCTCCTGGTATGAAAAAGCCTAGGGTGTCCTGCCCTCCCTCCTACCCCCATCAGTGTTGGTTTGAGGGAGGAAAGTCTGTTTTTCAGTAACTTGCCAATTCTATCTACATGAATCCAAAAATGTTTGTTTTCCACTTCAAATAATTTTAACACCAAAAACTGCAGTGGGATATTCATGTATAGGCAACTGGGTTAAAACTAAATAGTCTGTACATCTTACAGATTTACTATGTAAATGCTTGTTTTCCATTTGCTATGTAGAGTTGCTTTCTCCATTTAATATTTAACTGTATTGGTGCAATTAAAGTGCAATGCAGCTTACTGACTCTTTGCATTGGATTTCAGTGGGGAGGGGAGAGTATCTGGGCTTTTCAGAATTTGAAACTGGAAATTCTAAGGGATTAGGTCTGTCTTGTCTTCATACTACCTTAATACACCAATCCAGCAGTACTTCTGTGGTGTATGTAGCTGGATGCTTCTGTCTGGGACTGTGTAATGTTGCAAACTCTGTTTGAGGTAGGTGGGTTGGTTTGATGGCTAGAGCTGCTAGAGCAAAATCTGCAGCCTGAGTTGGGAATGCAGGTGGCAGTAGTTTGATGTCTGAATAAAATTACTCTGATTGTCCTGTTAGCAAGTTGTGCAATTCAAAATGCTTAGTCTGAGGGAAGGTGGGTACATTCCTAGTGGTCTGTCTAGCATTCATGAAGCAGTGAGACATACAGTGGGTGAAAAAGGTGCAGATGTGTTCCAACACCACAGTATTAAGAACACTTGAATTGGAGTGACAGAGAAGCAACTGAAACTTTATACTGAAAGTGTGAGCTGTTCTAGGTCTTTGCACAACTGTTCTTGGTTTAGTTGCTATTTCATGTCTTGCTTAAACTTTGACAAAAATAACTTGGGGGGAAGAAATGGGGGATGGGACAGGAGGGTATTGGTCACTAACATTCAAGGTGACATGACTGCTTTGGATTGCAAACTTGAGTAACCTAACTTGTAACAAAGGATTCTATCTGAATATCGGATAGCAGTAAAAGCTACAGCAGTGCAATATAGCAGAAACTTAGATTGAAAAAAAAAAAAGTAGTCTGAAAAATGTTGCTTTACTTTCAAGCTCAAAAATAGGGAGGACTGCAAGAGCATCCTTAGTACCCAATACATGTTTTTGTGAGTCCATAAAAGCAAATGGACAAGTGAAAATTTGATGCATAGTTTTGCATTACTTTTGTCAGTATTACTGGAACTTCATATGAAATTAAAAAATTAATTCAAGTACAACAGAAATAATGTAAGGAAGAAGTTCCATTCCTTTAAAACTCAGCTCTACGTTTTCTAGCCTAGAACTCAGAGACATAGTTTACAGGGCTAAGTAGCAGTTGAAAGTAGCACCTCTAAAAGGACTGATATTTCACATACTTTCCTCAGGGCTAGAGGAAGGTTGAGATTAGCACCCTGAAGATATGCAGCCTAGCATACTGCTTTTGTTGCCATTTTTCCTGGCCTCACACAGACAAGGTCTGGCCTCTAAAAGGTAGTGCAATAGAAGACTAAATGTAGTAGCTGATGGAACTGCCTCTGTTCAGTGCTGCAGTACTTCTGGGCAAGGTGTGTGTTCTTGCGAATTTGATGTTGAAGACTGAGTCACTGCAGACATGGCAATTGATAACTAACCATTTTAACAGCTACTGAAACTAATGCCTTTGCCAAAAGAAATGAAAATCAACTTAAACCAACTGTATAAAGTTAATACTGCCTGAAAGCATTTTGAAAGTAAAAGTAATACTGGTCTAGCACACCCATCTTTATCCTTCAGCTACTTGAAAAACTCTTGAACAGAAAATATTAAACAAAAGAGCAAAGTGTAACATTCCAATAAATCATTATTAAAATTTGTATTTTTTTAAAAACTCTCCTAATTCAAACATGCATTTTATACAGAATTAAGCAACTTCAGCATTCTTAATTTTAGTCTGAAGTAAAATGAAAGATCTGAAAACACAAGCTATAGCAACACCTTTTGATACCCCTTTGTTTTGTTAAGAGGCCTTTGGGTCATGACAGATTTACAGCAACTCTTCCTTTCTGACAGCTTCAGATTTATTCTACCCTGCTGTTGTCCCCTCTCCTCCCTCCATCCTGTTGAACACCATGGAGCAAAGAGCTGACATGGCCTTGGGACTATGTAGTTAACTTAAAAATATTCTTAGGCCAGAAGTATATTTCACGCTCCAGTTGAAGGACTGGACATATGCTCTCAAGGTTTTCACTTTTATTAGGAATGAAACACAGCCATCTAAAAAGTATTGTAGAAAATTTATTGAAAACTGATGTACAAAGGGTGATTTGGTCCCAAGAGAAGACAGACCAGAATCACATCTGCTGTATTTCAAAATAAAGTTTTTCCTAATACTGCATCACATTTGACAACCCGCTTGTAAACAGTGTTAATAGAAGTCTCCTAAGGAAGCCAAAACCAAATGAAACTGTTAAAAATACAGAAGTTTGAAATTACCCAGTAGCTTGTTCTCTCTTACCTCTCCAAATGATTGCTATAGCAAGAATCTTGCTCAGTCCTCTTGAGTCCTGCTCTACCCCGCTCTTATCCTCCCCCATCAATTTAAGCGATTCAACCCTGTTATATCACACAGGCAGAAATTAATTATGAAAAAATTAAATGTTTTCTACCAGAGCAAATTTCTTGGACACAGGTTTTTTCTCATCTCGTGGTCTTTGTCAATAGTTACCACTAAATTCTTGTTTCAGATGGCAGAATAATAGGGGTCAGTGATGCTGTATTAGCATCAAATGATTAAGAGGAAACACACCTCTGAAAGTCAACCTTTGGTACAAACATAACACAAAAAAAGTATGCTTAAAAGCCACCTACAAAAATTCTTTTTCTGCAAGTTTGATATGCAATTTGTCATTTTTAAGAGGAAAAAACTGCATCTAGATTTGATTTATATATGCCTCCAGTTTTCTACATCCTCTGTTGCAATTTTAGCATTCATGAGATGGTTTCATCAAATTTCTGAAATTTTTATCCTTTCTTCTTAGTTTATTTAGGATTCAGAGCTATTGGCTACAACAGTTCCGACCTTGAACTTTCACTATAATCCTGCAAGCTTTAAAAAAGGTAATTACTTGGAGGCACCACATTTTCTACCCGCAGTGACTACAACCTTCTCCAGACTGCATTGCTTTACTTTATAGTCAAGCAATGTAGCATGTCAAAGGCTGTAGATTTTAACCATGTTCAGCAGCTTAATAATACACAAGAAATTTTACACCATATGTGCAAGAGATTTCTAGCAGATATTGAAATGAAATTAGACATAATAGCAAGATAAAACTGCACATGTTCTGAAATTTAATAAAAGGTCCAGAATGGTGAAGTTATACACCAGTTTCCAGAGTAATATCTATTCAAATGTTGGAATGTTTTTAGTGAAGCTCTGAAATGTTTTAGCAAGAGACAGCAAACTTCACACAGCCTTCAAAAAGAGCAGCAAGATAGACAGGATTTAACAAATAGGGGTAACTCTTTGAACAAAGCTTCTGCTATCAGCCAAAAGAAAATAAAGGATGACTGCAAAAGAAGAAGCTTGACTTTAAACTATCATCGACTATGGGTTATTCAACAGTAAAAAACACTACCACAAAGATTATAAATTAGCTGTGCAAAGGAAGAGTAGATTTTTCTTATGCAAACAGCTGCATTACTGTGTACTTGCTCCTTTATGTTAGCAAGATGTCAAAAACAGACTGGGATGCTAAGACTCTGAACAGAACCTATTACTTGGAAAGGAATTTCTTACAAAAAGCCTCAATTCAGGTATCTCCAAGAAAGCTCAAGGATTTAAGCACAGAAGATAAGATTCTCTGCCTTGTTTAAGGGTTTTAAGCGTAGTGGAACTGTTGTGCGTTGAGGAAAACCACAAGCAGTAACTCATTGAGGATTCCTTTTTTCTTAACACCCTAAGCAGGGTACAAAATTCTTTTGGCATACATCTGTATAAACTATGTGATGTTATGGTAATGGCACATGTTGTTCTGGCTTAAATTTTAAGTCTGGATTCCCTCAGGAAGAAGACAAGCATCTTCTTTACTTCACCACCAATGCCAGCAGTTTTAAAGTCTGGGACTTGGTTACAGATGGTAACAAGCATTTGACCCTCTTTACGCCAGAAAGCAGCTCCCTGTTATCTGATTTATTTACCATGTTTATCAAAATTAAAGGATGCCATTAACTTAATCAAAAGTTACACTGTCTTCAACTGACTTTCCAACTCAATGCACACAAAGAATCACAGCACAATGTAAAATGTGAATCCATTGGCTGAGAACCACTTTTCTGCAGACTTTGCATCGTTTGGGGAGGGAGGCAGCAAAAACTCACAAACACAATTTAGGAGCCAATGAACCAAAGCTGACTCAAGTTAGTAAGTATCTTGCAAGTTAGTAGCTGTTATTACTTTCTACAAAGCAAGAGGCTTATGCTCAGCTATAACATTCCTTCCCTACCACACTGCAGAATGTATCATTTCTACATTTGAGTTTACATCAAATACAAATCAGCCATGGATGAAATAGCCCCAGATGAAATAGTGTGAAAAGCTGTATTTCCATAGCGATCGCTCTCCTATCTGTGACGAGACTCAGAAGTATTTCTTCCTTTCTGTAATTCAAATTAAACTAACTGACAAAACACAGTATGTGCACCAAAGTGTTAATGGCTCAGTAGGTGAAAGATGTGGCTTTAGCCACAGTTACATTCAATATTTGGACTGTATACTTTACCAAGGACAATTAAGATTATGTTTCACCACTAAACAAGATGGAAAGCTACTTCCTTGTTCCAAAAGCCTCTGGATTGCCTTCTCAGTAAAAGCAAGAATATTTAACAGATTGGACTACAGAAATCTTGGGGGGGGGGGGTGTCAGTTTCCTTAAGTTGTGTCTGGCAAATCCACATTGTTATGACTGTTAGTAGGAAAAACAAAAATAAAAAATTTCAGATTCACACATCAAACCAGCAAGGAAGAAGGAACTGAAAAACAGCAACAAAAACCACCAGAAGCTCACCACTTCCAGTCTAAAATCTGGCATCTACAACTCCATTTCTTCTTCTACACACCCAGAGATTCCCAAACTAGCATACGGATCTGGAGACATAGCAGTCTGTTGTGATTCAGGGAATGTTTCAGTCTGTGGGTCAAAAGCAGCTCTTGGTGTTGACTGCTTAGCTTGACACCCTTCTGTACTCTGCTGCTTGAAGTTCTTAACAGCGATGGACTTCAGTTTATCTGTGAGAAATTCAGGAAGAGGTTTCCAAAGCACCAGCTCCATAGAAGGACGGCTCCTAGAAGGGATGGAGTCTCAGTTAAAGTTAAATTCTCCAATCACAACTATTCAATGCAGAAGACCAGTGAGTATCTTCATCCTTTGTGCTAGCCTGGAACTATATTCCAGAATCCATACACCTTTCCCCCCCCCCCCCCACTAAATTTCCTCTTCCTTAACTAGTTCTATTACTTCTAGTTCTAACTAACCCTGTATTTTCTTTCTTTTCTTTCGCACCAAACTTGATGATCACTGACGGTCACACTTTAGGACCACCTTCTTTTGGAAAGTCAGATACATAAAAATCAAGATATAATGGTTTATTTAACAAATTTAACTCTGTCCAGATGAGGAGTACAAAACAGACAGCCTGATGACCACTATAGTTACACTTGCTTCTCTTTTACATTAGGGTAGTTTCTCCTATTTTTTGAACAGATGAATGATCTGTTATACAACGTTGGCTGCATCATGCAGTAATTAAGGACATCTCCACAAACATGAGACTGGGTCTCTCTATTCACTTGCATGTGTTAGCTACACAGCACCATGATTTCCTCCAGAACTTACATAGACTCTATTATTTTCTTTGTCAGGACTTCACCAAAATCCCTCTTCATCCCTTTTTTAAGGGTATCTGACAGGATAAGAGTGGGCAGATTGCTAACATTTCCATCAGGATGAACTTCCTCATCTTCATCAATTATCCTAGGAACGGAGGGGGAAGAGGGAGATAAACACTATTGAGCATACTGTTAACAGGCACATCCACTGCAGACTACAGTTACATCTACGTGCACTGCACTGTACAGTGTAGATATCTGACCTAGGCTGGGTACCAGAAGCAGCGGGGCCATGTTAACATGAGTCTCTCTTGGGCCAATATACTCTAAGAACGACTGTAACCACAGAAGCCACTTGAGCAGCTGTGCCACTTCTGGTACCTGAGCTAGCTTTGTTTTGCCTGCATCCTCCAGCAGTGCACAGTGCAGACATACACTAAGAGAAAATAAATAAATTCACTTCAAGGGAAACTGTATGATTCAGTCACAATCATATCTTAACTTTGAGAATTACTGAAAAGCTACTGAATACAGTTCTTAGCCTTTAATGACATTGCACCAATTTCACAGAGATTAAAACGGCACAAAAAGTTGAGGCATTCAGAACAAACTCCAGGTATCTTCTTTGTTTCTGGTAAACCTTTCAATGAAAATTTAGCAGAGTAGCTCGGAAGGGTGGGGAACAATCCTCTGAGAGGTCCAAAGCACACTTAGTAATGCAGATATAGCCGGATAATAAAGACATACAGCAGTATTCCGATTTACCCATAAAAAAAAAAAAAAAATCTAACAGTACCTTGCTTCCCTTCATGCATCATCTATGGAGTAATCATCTAAAAAAAAATCTTGGTTTATAATTTATATAACTTTTGGTTTTTCTAACAACTGTCCGCAGTGGTCATTTTAGATATTTCAAAATACTAGCTCAGCTGCAATCAACTGATACATACAGGTGACATTCCCAGAAATCTTTCAAAGGCAAGAATGCACAGTACATTTACTGAATGATTGCAACAGACTGCCCATAGCCACCCCATTACCCCAGCACCAAGATATCTGGTATTTAACAGAAAGATGAACCTCAGTCTTATTGCATACGTGCAGATATATGTGTCTGGTTCATGCTATTTTCTACACTGACAAATTCACATCTACCTTGAGCATTTAGAAGTATTAAACACAGAACAAGCTGCAGTTGGTTGAAAAAAGCTGAGCTCAAGTCTGATCAGATAACATCAGTTAAAATTTGAGCTCTGGATACTCACAAAAGAGCACAAAACCCCATTATGGTATACTGATGCTGCATAATGATTGTGAAAAGGTGGTTATTTATTCAGCATCTCTTGCTCTAGCACCCTCAATTTCAGATCATATTATCAGCCCCAAGACTCACAGGACCACACGTAGCCTACAAAGAAATCACTTAACAAAAAGTTCATCTCAGGCTTACAGTAGTGTTATCGCACTGCTAAGTGCTAGATTTACCCCTTAACACCCACAAAAAAAGGGAAAGCTCAGCAAAGCCAGTCTACTCAATCCCTGCATTTACCTGTCCTCAATTTCCTGAAGCTTCCTGCGAGCAACCTCGCATTGTTGTTCCCCCATTGTCTGATCCATTTCTTCACAGGGAATTTCTAACATGGCAGTTTCAGGACCGCTGCCACCATACTGACTTGCTACCTCCCCAGCTGCCTGCTGACCTGCACAGAGAATCCATTCTTCAGTGTTGGGATTCAAAGGGCAATTTTTGGCTCCTGTCAGTCTCTTCTTCCTCACAGGACAACTAGGAAACAAAATCAGTTTACAATTGTCAAAAGAGAAATGTGGCATTCTACAGGAAAAAATGTTAGAGAGTCATGTGCATTTCAACCGACTTGACATACTATGGAAACATAACCTCCACAAAGAAAATAAATCCATGCTGCTCTTACTAAAATGTGAGTACCCATGCAAGGACATCGGTGCTACACAATTAATTAGGTAACTGAGATGGATTTGGGGAAGAGTTCCAAATGGAAACAATGACAGGAGTTCCCTTCCTGCATATGTTGTAGGTGAGATGTGTTCAAATCTTTATAGAAAACAAAAGACAAATTGATTTTTCAGGCTATAAAAAACAAATTTAATTTACCCTTCTGCCTCTTGTTCTAGCTTATGCTTCTTTCCACAGCGAACAGAGACACTGCAAAAGAAAAACAAATGGTTATTTGGCTTCTAATTATATATTGAATACATTGAGATTTTCAATATTTTGAAATAGTCAACTAACACATTGAGATTTTCAAACAATATTTTCCTCCCTTTTAAAATTTCACTTGCAGCTAAGAGCAACAGTTGCAGTTTGTCACCAGCTGTGAAGGGACTGGAAGTTTTAGACAATTAATGACCACTTTGTTCAAAGAAAGTCAAAGAAGGCTGTAATAACTCAGTTATCCGAGCAGAATTCTTTGCTAGTTTCTCCTCCTCTACGTTATTTATTTTTTCCACAAGGGGCAAGACTAATTTTTGCTAAAATTCAAATGCTTCAAGAAAAAACATGTGATCCAACTTCAGTCTCTTAATACATTGTCTCACAGTGACATACTCAAATTAAATATGACCAAACAACAACATTTCATGGAATAACTTAAGTTTTTTGCACTCACATATGAGAAACAGGAAGTTTAAAAAAGTAAAAATAAAAAAAAAAGTGTACGATCTTAAAAGTACATCAAGATGTTGGTAAACTTCATCACATTTTTTTCCTTTTAGAAAGCTCTTTCATCCCCGACCAACAAGCTTCCAAGGCTGTAAGACAAGCGCAATAGAAGTCTTACAATGGATGAGCAAAACCCGACTAAAAGAACACAAATTATAACTCATCCTGAAAAGAAAGAAAGCTTCTTTCACACTGCCAATGCAGCCGAGAAACACGTTCCTCCCCGGTTCCACCGGGAACTGGTTTTCAACTTACTGGCTGTGACCCTGCTGCTGATGCGGGCCCTGCGGGCGCGCGGCACTCGTGAAGGAGCCCACCGGGGCCACCGTCAAGCCCTCGTTGTAGCTCCCAAGCGCAGCCAGCGAGGCAACGTCGAAGCTGCTCCGCGGATACAGGCCAGAGGAACCGCCGCCGTCGACACCGTCGTTTCCGTTCCCTGCCATTACCATCACGGGTGGCTGGAGACGGTCGTGGCCGACGGCTCCGGGCTGCGGGTCGTCCCGCGCGACTGCCGGCGGGCCGTGGCGGTCAGGGGCAGCGGCCGGAGCCTGGGGGAACTCCACGGCAGGACCCGCAGGGATGCCCTGGCAGGATTTGCCCAGAGCTGCCATTTCCTGCTGTCGGGGAGAAAGAAGACATCAACGCCGCCCGTCCGCACCCCTGGGCGAGACGCCCCCCTCAGGGGGAGGGCCCGGGCCGGCGCCGGTTCCCACCGTGCTACGGGACGCCCCGGGACCCCAGCCCGAGGCCGCCCTCCCGCTGCTGGCGCCGGCCCGGCCCGGTCCGCGGCCCTCCCGCAGGCGACCCGCGCTGAACAGCGCTGGCGAGCGCGGCGGCGGCGCAGGTGAAGCGGCCCAGCGGCACCGCCGGCCGCCACCGGGGCCCGGCCCAACAGCAGACAACAGCTGCCCGCCCCCAGTCCCCACTGCCCGCCCGCGCCGCGGAGCGCTCACCGCCGGGCCGGGCCGGGCCCGGAGCTGGACGACACCGCCAGAGCCCAGGTACTTTCCAGGCCTTTCGCCGCGCATGCAGAAGGCCTGCGCGGGCACTATGGGAGCGGTAGTCCCGGGCGGCGGCCCGCGGGGGGCGGCGGGAGCTGTAGTCCCGAGCGGCGGCAGCCCGCCGGCTATGGAGACTTCGCCGGCGGCACGGCCGCGGTGGCCATAGGGCTGCGCGGACCCCCGCGGCGGGGAGGGGCTGGGCTGGGCTGTCCCCGCCGGGAGACCGTTGCCCGCCCCGGCTCCCGAGGCAGCGTCGAGACAGATCCGCTTTTGTCTGCGGCCTGGCGTAATCTCCGCGGCCGGCAGCCAGAGCCGCCGGGCTGGGGCGGGCCGCCCACGGGGCAGCCAAATCCCAGTCAGATGAGGAGCTCAGCCCGCGGCTTTGTCCCGCTCTGCGGGCTGTGGCCGTGGGGAAGCAACGAGCGAGTGTGCGGTCGAGCTGTCGGGAGGAATGACACCAAAGCACAAGGTAATCGCCCTGTCGTTTTCTTCAGTAGCTGAAAGCTACAGCGAGTGGGTGGCTAACGGGTGTGTTTTCTGCTCTGACTGGAATGAAGAAAGTGCATGTGCTGTGGTATTAAGCGTGGGAAAGCTCTCTGTGGCTGTTGTAAGGCTTTGTGAAGTTGGATGTTTCTGTCATAAAAAAGTCAGACCCACTGAGAAGAATCCCAATGGCTAGAGATGGAAGGCAAAAATCTGTGTTTTAATATAATAATAACTTAATTTCTTTGGCACCTTTTATTCCTGTAGTGTAGTTTACTAAATTTTGCAAAGGAAATCTTGCCCATACTAAGAATGGAGTACCAGTCCCTGCTGAGAGGGTCTAGCACACAGAGCAAGGTAAGCAGAACTGTCTTGGCCTCTGAAGCTGGATCCTGCAGAGAGTTTGTAGCTTTAATAATGATGCCCAGATGTGGATTCTTCGATGGTTTCATGTTTACTTTTAAATAAAAATACATTGTGTGATCAGGCTTGTGAAGTTTTGTGTTCTCCTTAGATGCTTAGCTGTATTATAAAATGGAAGCTGTGAAAGCATGTTTTCTGATTCTGATGTTTTACATTGCATGTAAATTGAATTTGTTTGTGGCATGTTTCTGAAATAAGGTGAAAGTGCTTATAAACTGTCAGGAGTTAAGTAGCTTACAAAACAGAGCAGGCTGTTGCCCCTGCCCTAAGAAATCAGAGCCCAAACTCCAATGTGACACAACATGTTACAGTGTAATGAGCAGACGGATTTGGGCAGGAAGAACGAAGCTGTCAAAACAAAACATAAGTTATGTGATGTATTTTAATGTTTCTGGGTTTTTTGTTAGCTTGTTTTCAGTCTTTTCTGGATTGCAGGTTGTACCCGTGTGACACGCAAAATACGTTGACAATATTTGGTTAATAGAAAGGTCTGAGTGTGCAATGCCAGCATTTACCACCTCTAGTTTAATTTTTTCCTACCATACTCACTGCAGCCCTTACTTATTACTCTTAATTCATTGCTTTGGTTGTCATTCAGAGAACCACTTTTTATTCTTATGAAACTGTAAGGATATATTAATTGGATTTTACTTTAATAAGATCCGTTTCAATTTCTTATTAATTTCAGTCCTGAATGAAGGAAGTTTTGATGAATTATCTTCAGGAAAGACACAGCTCTTTCAGAATACAGTATAGGATCTGGAATAACTCAACATTTCTGGGAACTGGACCAGGAATGAGAATGATGAACCAGTCTACATATCTTACAATGAGATATTCAGGGAGTACAAGCTTATAAAAAGAATTACGTACAGTCTCTATGAAGGAAGAGGAAGTCTGGTCACAGAAGTGCCTTTAATATAGGAGACATTGTTGTATCCGGCTGAAGTTAGACAAAAAGATAGTATGAGATTAAATTAGGACCTAATTTTTAATGAAAGTGTTGCTGAACATTTGAACTGGTTGATTTTAGTACTATCATATTCGATAAAAAAGTAGAGTCAAGAAGCATCACATCAGAAAGGCGGACACGGTCTAAACCTCTAGAGATCTGCTCTGACCCAGAGGCCTAATCTGAAGTATAAGGTTTTATGACCAGTTAGACTCTCTTGAGATGAGAATGTATCATGATGCTGGTTTCTGTTGACCTTAAAACCAGTGAGCCTGTGAATCGTGAATTTTAGTTCATAAACACTGAATTATGAATGTAACTAAGTAATCAATATTGAAAAATTAAAAAGTGCATGCTGATAGACTTTAGATTGAATACTAATGCCAGTGAACAATATGTTGTGATTTAAGATACTGAGGTTTAGCACCTGCTAACTTGCAGACATCCAATAATCAACTTAGGGACTTGATGAGGGAAATAAAATACTGTTATTTCTCACATCTCAGGTGAAATGTGAGTCATAGAAATTGGGATTTGGTTAATTCTACTACTGAGTCATTGTTCCGCTAACACCAAACATGAAGAATCCTAACATTCTTTCATAAAAAATAGACACCATGAGCAGCGTGATTTGTGCAAAAAGCATTTACACAGTTCAATAAATAAGTCATCAGCCGTGCAATGGTTGTGTTGCCTACACTTAGTCTGGATGCTTGTAATCGTTGAATCTCGAAAAAACCTTAGTGATCATGGCCAAATTCAAGTGAAATATTTCTCCTGCTGCAGGTGTTTGAGAGTTTATGGAGTTTTGTAAACAAGTAATTTCACTGTTCAAAACTAAATACATGATACATTTCACTGTGATTTTCTTCTAGATATTATAGGCATGTGCTTTTAAGGCCGTATCTCTTTTCATTCCTGTTACTCTCTTCTGTTCTCTAGTTCCCCAGCTGCACCTTGTTTCTGGCTGTTTGTGCTGTTGGAATTGGAGGGACCTTTCAGTATGGATATAATGTTTCCATTATCAATGCACCCACCCAGGTAAAATATCTCCGGTTCAGAGGGTTGTTTTACAGCAATGGAGGTATCTTGTCTAAATGGCTGAGAGGCCAAATGCCCTTTTGCAGCATTAACAAAGGCAGACTTTCTCTTGTTTGAAGGATTCTTGTTGATTGCCAAAATGATTTCCTGTGAATTTGTTTGTGAGTGTCTCCCATTAGAGGTATTCTGTGTCAGACAAAAGTGTCAAATATGCCACATAAATACCTCTGTTAAAGTCTGTTTTAGAAGGATTAACATAAACACCTCAGTTAAAGTCTGTTTATAAGGATTAACTGAATGAATAAGTAACATCTTCCAGTTACACCTTTGACTAAAAGAACATAGAACATTAAGAATGGAATAGATTAGAACAGAACATTTTCAGTTGGAAAGGATCTACAGTAATCGTCTAGTCCAACTGCCTGACCACTTCAGGGCTGACCAAAAGTTAAAGCACATTATCAACAGCATTGTCCAAATGCCTCTTAAACACTGACAGGCTTGGAGCATCAACCACATGTCTAGGAAGCCTGTTCCAGTGCTTGACCACCCTTTCTGTAAAGTGTCATCACCGTTTCTCCTAATGTCAAGTTTAAACCTCCCCTGATGCAGCTTTGAACCATTCCCACACATCCTATCACTGGGTGAGAGGGAGAAAGGATAGTTACAGTTGTCTGTCACAAGGCAGCTTACTGAGACAGACTGTAGAGAGTCAAAAAGTTAATCTGTAGTGTCTGGTTGTTGCTTTTGCGTCCATTGCCATGGCCTTGAGGATTCTGCATATTCTGTGGATGACTCAAGGATCTGAGCAAAAGGTCTTGTGAAAGTGATTGTATCATTTTCTGCTGTCAGCTGATTTATTTTCTTGCGAAACTGTGAAGGCTGAATTTGCTACAACATTGTATACTTTTTGTAAAGGTTAAAATAATCTGTGAAAGAACATGTAATAATGCTGGAAACAGAGGGAGCGTCCAGCAAGTTTGTTCTTCTGTAAAGTCTTTGCTTGCTGAGAACAGGAGCCTCTGATTACGGATACATGCCAGTTCAAGAGTTTCTAAAGAAAAATTTTAGGAAACCAAGCATGTAGAATAACAGTTTAAAAGTTCTGACACATGAATACTGTAAGAAAGGCGGAGGAATGTTAGAGTTGCAGAAAGGGATTTTACTATGAATTGTTGGATTACACTAAGGCAGGAAGATTTAAATCAAGTGTCGGAGTGAGTCTTCTGGCAGTAATTTTTTTCAGGTTATGTGAGACCTCTGTGCTCTGAGATGTTTCTAAAAAACATTAGGACCTACCCATCCTCCCTGTCACCCCTTCGTTCAGAAGGACCTCAAAGGTCTTTCATAGTACCACTACAGAAGGTTTATGTTTCTCCTCTAGTGGCATACAGCCTTCCTTGAGGTAGGGTACAAAAGCAAAGCTGCTTAGCAGTCTTTGAGATGTATGGGGAGTAGGCATTGGTATTGTGGACGAGGAAGATTCTGCTAGTTATTGGTATTTTTAATATAATACAGCTAAGATGATATCTTTTGTTAGCTACTGGAATTGGTTTTCAAGATTGAGGTGCAAATTATTTTGAAGTTATCTGTAACTGTAGGGCTACACATAATGCTACACATTCATCATTCTTTTCGACTGCAGCATATACACAAGTTCTTAAATGAAACCTGGACAAGTCGTTATCACAAGGAACTAAATCCAGATTTGCTGACTTTTCTTTGGTCTGTCATTGCTTCTATATTTTCACTTGGAGGACTGTGTGGAGCCCTTATTGGAGGCAGCATGGCGATCCAGCTAGGCAGGTGAGTTATAGCAGCAGGCGTGTAGCAGCATGTTGTCTTTTCCTGCTTTCTCACTGGAATATAAATTAGATAAATGGAAAAAGAGTAGGAGAAAATGTACCTTAGGTGACTATAAATGTTTTTCACTTCAAAGCAGAATTTTCTAGTAGAATTTTACAGTTTGTTCCAATGTCACTTTAAAAGATGAGCTCTGAATTATAGCCTTTCAGTCTAGTCTTTCCATTACATTTATTGAAATCTAAGTAGGAGTATGCACACACGGCGTGGTAGGAAACACAGGTCACCCATACACATTTGCAGCCTTCCCGCCAGTAAGGGCATGCTGCATGATCTGTAACATTTCATGTGCATTCTGTATAGATATAGCATAAATGAACAAAGCCCCACTCCTACCTTGTCAGGCGTTTCTGTCATATTTATGCATTATCCTTATGTTCAGACTTTTTTTAAATACGAGTGAATAGTTGTATCAGATATCTGGATTTCCAGTGAATAGCATGTTTCTTCAGTATAAAGCCCATTTTTTTCCATATTACCAGAAAGGACAACTTTTTAAAAAACATGTTATTTCAGATTTCCTTAATATTTTTTTCCTCCTTTTTAGGAAAGGAGCTCTTTTGATGAATAATATTATAGCAATACTGGCCTCCATTTTAATGGGGATCAGTTTTCCTACAGGATTGTTTGAGTTACTGATTGCTGGAAGGTTTTTGATTGGCATAAATTCAGGTGAATGATTTCCTGTTCCTACTTTCAGTAAACTATGGTGAATGATAAATTATTGTCACTGCTGATTCTTTAGGTGTTACGATACATGTTTGTGTGCTTCTTTGTAGATATGATGACAAAAATGGTCTGTAGTCTAACTTGGAGTCTGAAGGCAGCTAAATTAATAGGAAATTAACTAAGTCTAATTTCCTGCATGTTTTGGTTCAGTAACTCTTTTTGAAGCAAAATCTATTAATAGGAAAATGTTTTTCCGTTTACTTGCAGGTGTTGGGATCTGTGTGCAGCCTCTGTATATTGGGGAGGTTGCCCCAAAACATCTTAGAGGGTGCATGACCATGGGGAGTTCCATCTTTCTGACTGGAGGGATTCTGACAGGACAAATAATTGGTTTGAGGTTAGAAGTGCATTTTTTTTCCTGCCTTGCATTACCTGCATGTAAAGAATTTCAATTCCATGCAAAACATTCACTGTGGCTGTTGTAGCACTAGTGAATCAACTTCACACCAGTGGTCTAGCTGTAAGAAGAAAACCTTGGTTTTGTCACCTGGTTCCTCCAACTGCAAACCTCTGTGCTGTCTCCCAATGGAAGTATTCTCAGTTTAGATGGGTCAGCCAGAACAGCATCAGTGAAACAGGTACATTTATGCTGAGTTCATACTTCCTGCCAGTTTCTTGCCAGTGGGCATTCATAAGACAGGACTGGAGAGCAAAGGACTCAAAATTACTGCATTGTAGCACTGCTGCTGATTTTGTACCTTGCGAGATCAGATGAAGTTGCTAGGGACTTCATCCAGTTGGATCGTAAAAAATGCCAAATACAGAGACTGCACACCCTCAAGATGAAAAGCTTCTTTCATGGAGTCTGCTAGAAGCTTTCCATGGCCCTAAGAGCAACTGCTAGTACCCTGAGTAACAGCACATTAACTGCTTTTGCTCTGCCCTTCTGCTGAGAGCAGACTTCTCTCTCGTTTTCCTTATTACCAGCTTCTGAATTAACTGATTTTGCTAGATACTTCAGGTATGAGGTCCTACAAAATAAGCAGAATACAGACTTCAAACTGCATAATCTAGAGTCAGTATTTAAAATGCAATACACTTCCTATTTTAACAAGTTTACATTGTCCACAACACATCAACTTCCTGATTCTAACTGTAGCACTTTTAGTGATTCCTTTCTATGTAATACACCTTCTCATTAGATCAACTTTGAATGGGAGGTGGGATCAATGACTTTATGAATTCCTTTCTATCCTAAATTATTGTATGATTCTCAAAAACAAATGCTGCCGCCGACCTTAAGGTGAAGTCTGTATGCTTGTAGTTTCCCACATTGCTAGAAAACAGTGCTTTGGCAAATCTGAAAATAATGCTTAGGACAAACACGGCAATAAGGAGCGGTAAAGTGGTGTTGCTCGTCTCATCCCAAGACCTGATTTCAGAGTGGCTGGAAAATATTTTCCCAACCTTTTTCTGCTGAGGTTCACAAGATGTAGGTAACTAGTTACAAGGGAACGTTTCATGAAGGGCAAGCATCTTGGTCACCAGTAGCTAATTATTTGTTTTGGTTTTTTTTTCTTTTTCTCCCAGGGAATTATTAGGTGGAGAAACTTATTTGCCTTGGTTGCTATCCAGCAGCTGTTTCCCAGCATTTGCCCAACTTTTATTCCTGCCATGGTTTCCTGAAAGTCCCAGATACCTTCTTATTGACAGAGGTGATGAGCTGAGCTGTGCTAAAGGTAATTTACACCGTTTATACTTTCTCTGTGTCTTTGGAAGTGTACAATGAGCATACTGGGTTCCAGATTCTCCTTTTAGCTTTATCAGCACAGTGCAGTTACATTGCCTAGTGCTTTTTGGCTAATGTTTTTCCTCCAGTGAGCTCATATCGAAAAATGGATTGTGGAACTCAGGAGTCCATAATAGATTTGGAACAAAACTTATCTCGTTTCAAATGTATGTTTATGTTTTATTACTCTTTAATGAAATCTCCAAAGTTTTCATAATTTTTCTTTTGGATGAACTAACATACCTGACCTACTTAACCTCTCACTGGATTGTTCATTTCTCAGGTCATGTCACACATTAAGTATCAGTTATGTCAGGTATTTTCTTCCATTCAGTGATACTGTTGTACTTGTCCTATAAGAAATAATTGAAAATAGTATAATAAAAAGGAGACAGCATAAGTAGCTGAAAAATTAGAGAGCTTTTTAATGAAAAAGAGGTGATGTTAAAAAAGTGATTAATTGGCTATTTGAGCAGAAAACTCCTTATCCTCCATTTTATAAATATTTAGTTATCTTTTAAATACCTTTTTTCCCTCTGTTATATCACATGGGAGAACTATGACAGCTTAAACTTTTGACTTTATCTTTGAGAGATCTATCATTGTTCTGTAATAACTGTAATGTAATAGCTGTGGAGTGCTGTGTAAATGAGCAAGTGGAGCCCATGCACTACAAGCAGAATTTGAAAGACAAAAATTCAGATTAGTTGTGATTATCCGGAAATGACACGGTTCTCTTTATACTGCAAGAAGAAACTAAATATCATGAAAGTTTTTGTTGTTTTTTTTTTTTTTTTTTTTTTTTCACAAAAGAAGACACTGAGGTAGCCATTTGTATCCTCACATACCATGGATAGTATTTTACTTCCCAGAGAGACCCGATGGAATAATACTCCAAAGACAAAAGTGTTAGTCACTATAAGTAAGCAGGTCTTATTAATTAATGCAGTTTGAAGGCCTGTTAAATAAATATGAAAAGACCCTTCCTAAAGTAATAAGTAACTAATTAATAAAATTGAGAGGACATAAAAAATTTAAAAGAGATCCAGATGTACAAATCCAGACAGTAAAATACTCAATCACATATTTTTCAGAAATGTGTTCACTATTTCTGCATCCACCTGGTATGATAATTCTGATATAGTTCACAGTGACATAAAATGACACTTGTGATCCCTGGATCTTCCATTTAAAATGCTAAATAAATGAGAGAAATGAACAAAGGAAGTTTACCTTGTTAGC
This sequence comes from Opisthocomus hoazin, assembly GCF_030867145.1. NCBI lineage: Eukaryota > Metazoa > Chordata > Aves > Opisthocomiformes > Opisthocomidae > Opisthocomus > Opisthocomus hoazin. Next base: position 29,609,871 of record NC_134426.1, on the reverse strand, counting down.
ATTTGATAGGGTTGTATTTAATTCAATTTTCATTGTATGCATACATAAAGGAAAAACATTTCTTCTCTTGCTTTTTTTCTGTTACTTCATTTGAAGTGCTGTTGATGAGCATGTGAATTTTTACCTGTCTAGAAAAGGTATTCGTAGATAGAACAGTATATCTTGTGGAAGGATCTTCAACAAAGGAAATTAAAGAGGCTTAATTCATGGAAGCCGTTAGGCCATGGTAAAATTTGTTAGGAATTACAAAAAGGCAGTGTTCCCAGAGAGAGGTTAAATTTTGTATTGTATTGGGTACAAGATTTTTTGCTTGTACCAGCAGGCAAAAAACATTACATTTTTAGATAAAGTCATCTGTGCGTGCAGGGCTGTCTCGGCCTCCCCCGCCCCAAGTTTGTCACCCGATTTGCTAAAAATACCTCTCTCTTTGCTTACCTTGCCCAAAAATATTCAGAGACAATCACAACTGCAGGAGCACAGTAACTAAAAATGACCAATACAGTTAATTCTGTCTAATTTGGAAGCCGTGGACAAGATGACCATAATGTCCCTTTCAAATTATGATCTAGTTTGGGCTTCATTAAATGTAATTTTTTAAAATGTAACTGAAGCTTGCAATCTCCATATCTTATTAAAGTCTTTCCCTCTTAATTTTTTTTAACATCATCATGGATTGTTTTTTTCCGAGAATTGTGGTTGCCCCTGAACTGATACTGAAGAATGGCTAGAGCTTCAAGTTGGTTACACTGTTAGTGATAGCAATTGTATTGGAAAGTTTGCTTTCAGGATCATCAAAAGTGCTACTGTTGCACTTAAGACAAATTGTCACTTATTATATATTTATTCTTGAAGATTTTAAAGGAACTGATGTTATCTACTCTTAGGTTTTAGGACCATTAGTAAAGATTTTAGTCTTGCATCAAAATGACTTCTGATCGTACTTGCCTTAGAAGAATTACTGATCATCTTTACTCGAGCTCACTAAATGCATTCCACTGGCAAAATTAAAGACAGGGACATAATAAAAGACTTGATAGATGCCTAGAATTTAGGCAAAAAACTTCAAACTGGTGTGTCCTTTAATGAAAAGACTATTTGGAGGTCTGTGGTTCAGATATAAACCACTTCAAAATATTTTGCTTGGTGAATATTTCAAAGTCAGATATTCCTCTAAAAAAAATAAAGTAATGCCACTGAAATCTCCAAACCCACCATAGCAAAAAGCAGTAAGTTGTAATATCCTAGCAAAAGCCAGGTCATTGTGGAAAGAGATGATTGTCCAGAAGTTGCGGTCAGTAGGTCAACATAAGATATTTTCTTCTTTTTTTAGCTTTGAAGCGATTTCATGGTTCTTCAGAGTATCGAAGGGAGATGGAAGACATACAGCGGGAATGTTTTGCCTTAGATGGGGAGAAACCCAAGAAGCCCTGGCAATTATTCACTGATCGTAGTGTGAGATGGCAGCTCATTACTGTGATTGTGATGACTATGGGCCAACAGCTCAGTGGGATAAATGCTGTAAGATTTCATACATATGAATGGCTTAAAGAATTATTTAATTTCTATCTGGTTTTCAACCCTTTATGAAGAATCCACATAGAGAAGCTCAGAGAAATGGGATAAGTGGGAAAGAATATCTTCTATTCTTTCTGTGTTTCTCTTTTTTTTTTTTTTTTGGTTTCTGGTATGTAAATTTCTATAAAGAAAGACCAAATACTTGTGTTTACCTTCTTCTGAAAAAGTAAATACAGGTGGATCAGCTTATCCCATTGAGTCTGGTTTAAGAATGTGAAGTATTAAATTCAGTAAGTTGAATAATTATATTTGCTTTTATGATAGCAATGTATTTACCTAGACATTAATTTAACAGATTCTTGTTGCTGTTTATGTCAAATTAATAACTCACAATATAAAATACATTGAGCTGTATGTTTAGTATGAACTTGACTTTGTTTCCAGCTGACGATTTAACTACTGTGAACACCCCTTTTTTTTTTTTCTGTTGTAGATTTATTTCTATGCAACTTACATTTTTGAACAAGCTGGGATCTCAGCAGAAAAAATCCCATATGTGACACTCGGTACTGGAGCTTGTGAATGCCTCACAGCCCTCACCTGTGTAAGTAACAGTTTATTCTACCTCCTAGCATAAAGAGTAAAGATTCTTCTTGAAGAAGAACATTGGTAAATATGAGATCAATATAGTAACAGAAAATTATGTCTTGTCCACAGGGTTTACTGATAGACTACGTGGGAAGAAGATATCTCATCATTGGGGGTTATCTCCTTATGACCCTTTGGAGCATTGTTTTAACATTCTCTCTGACTTACCAGGTGTAAAGAAGGAGTCATTTATATTACATGATATGACTATAGTCAGTGAAAATCTGTGACACTCAAAAGAAGCTGGAAGACAAAAGCTGCATAGGTTTAAACAGAAGCATAAAAAATGACAGCAATTGAAAGATTGGATCAATTCTGCAACTATATTTCCCTAAAATAAGAGAATGCTCTCAGCTAAGATTTGATCATGTATTTGTCTCAAAGGTGCAGCTCCATTTAATGCTGACAAAACTAAGTGATAACAAAACAGGGTTTATTCTTGCTTTTAAAGTAATGTTAGGATGAAATACTACATAGTGATGATATTAAGCATCGGAGTCCACTTCAGCCACTTAATTGTAAAGCATACAAATAAAAAATATTATAAAGATGCTGAAATTCAAAAGACACTTAAATCCATTAAGTGTAAATTCACAGAAACTATTGGAAACTCACTAGCGATGTTCACAGTGCCTTAAACTTACCATGCGAAGACAACATCCTGCCTTGCTTTTTGACATAGTACAAAGACAGGCATCATAAATTGTTCTGTATACCCTATCAGCTCAAATAATGTAGTCCCACAAACCTGAAGTGAACATTGAGAGGAAATCTCTCTCTACATTTGCAGACTGTACTATACTAAATATTTATTGTTACTTTCGGGTAATCCAAGCAAGATGATGTAGGTGTAGCTCCAACAGTGAGCAACTTGATTTAGTCAGTGTTTGGTCACCTGATAACTCCTCACCTGACAAAAGCTGAAGAGCTACCATTCTTTCCCTACCCACACCGTCAGTGTTGGAAGCTGCCTTTAAACAGGTGGATCATCTGCAGTCACGTTGCATGTCTGATGTTTGGAGGGACAGTAGGGTTAGGGGCTGCACAGGTTGGCAAGCAGTCCACAGAAGAGGCAGCTACAGTAATTTCTGTGTGCTTGGACTAAACTGAGCTGCTAGGCCAGGCAAAAAGTTGAATGAGCCAGCCGTTAGGCAGATGCCTAGGTTTAATTATTTTATTGTAACTTTTGTAAACTTCTTGGTTTGCTTTTGAATAATGGAATTTCAAGCTTAGGTTTGGTCTTTCTAATGCACCTAGTTTCATAGGTATATAGTAATCCTAATGTTTCTTTACTGCACTATTGACATTTATGTATACATAAATAATGTGATGAGAAGTCTGTCCATGCTATGAAAATGCTTAATGACAGCTAACGCATGGGATCAGTATAAAATACCAGAATACTGACAATATGTTAAACTAGTAACAACACATGATTGTTATGTTGAATAGTGGTGTAGATTTTTAGCCTCAGAGGACTAATAAGTCTCGACAGAAGTACTAGATTCCATTTAGTAAAAATTATTAAATGAACAATATTTAATTTCTCTGAAGCAGTACTGTTAAAAAAAAGTAGCTGTGGACAGCCGTGAATAACTGTTGGGTTTAGTTGCAGTAAAATAGTAAAAGGAAATGCAAATGTTAAGCCAAACTTTAAAACTGGATTATCAAAATCTGAACTAAACCTTCCCATTCTCTTCTGTTCCAGGAACTGTACTCATGGGTGCCTTATGTGAGCATGACATCTATATTTGCCTTCATCTTGAGCTTTGGGTTGGGACCAGGTATGACACAGCAACACGTGTTTTATAGTGGTGAAATGTGTGTCTGGGGCTGGGGGAATGTCAGCAGCTCTGCTGTGTAAGTCAGCCAGTATTTACTGCACGCTGCTGGTGCCCTGGCTAAGGAACGCCAGTGAGCCCGTTGCATCAGAACAGTTCAGTCTCCTGTGGCCTGGCACTGAGGCTTACGTGCAGCTTTCTCAGGGCCAGCTATGCGTCAGGGGTCCGGTCTTAGTTCTGGCCCTCAATTCAGTCGATTTCATACAAGAAGCAAGAAAAAGCCTGTTAAACTTTTAAAGGGGCTCTTGCTTCCTGAGCAGTGCTGCTGAAATAGAGCCACTTTTTAGAAGGACACTTAGTGCATGGGCAGTAGATGAAAAAATGTGCTGTGAAGAATATGTATATATTTTTAGTAGAATCAGATCAGCTAGTGGCATATTCGAAAGCAACTCAATTTTTCTGGCATTGGAAATACCGCAAATGGACATTTAGCATTATAACCTGTTCTGTTTCTGAAACTCGTTCCCCCAGGTGGCGTAACAAATACCCTGACAGCTGAATTATTTATACAGTCTTCACGTCCTGCTGCTTACATGATAGGAGGGACTATTAGTTGGATTAGTTTCTTCACAATTGGAATGCTCTTTCCTTTTATAGTGGTAAGTGTGCATAACACATTTTCCCAATTGCATCACCTCCCATTTAATCTTCTCTCAGGTTCTATTGAATTGCTTTTTCTTACACAGCAACACTTAAACATAGGATGCACACTACCCCTCAAGCGAGTATAACTAGATTCAGTCCTTCTTAAAATATTTTTTAGATATCAACAAAAGATAGTAAAACATGATAAATGAAAGTTAAAAGGAATGCATGGGGGTAATTTTCATGTTCAGATTAAAAAGAAAATGAAGACTGTACCAAAACTAGAAATACTTAATCAGATATTGAGATTCAAATAACACATTTCTTAATAGTGCCTTGTGCTTTTATGTCAAGGTAAAATTGAAGTAGTACCTGGGGCTAGTGGTTCACACCTTCTCTGAGAGCTCACTAAACTTACATACAGAGGGTTCTGTGATGAGGAAGATTACTAGCAAAAGCAATATAAGCTTTCATTTCTAGCTTTGTATTTTCAGTTTTAGCACTTAACTCTTGAGAGCAAAACATGCAGGAACAGCATGCAGCAGCCTATCTTGATTTGACAGTCCTTTCTTTTTGGTTGAACTCTGCTTCTCAATAAGAGGGTTTTTTTAAATCTATAGCATTGAAAACTATTAACAAACATTTACAAAAAGATCATATAATCTTAAAATATGAGACAGTTAAGTAGCAAGTGCTGACTTGTCATTACATTGTGAATTGTTTAGTGTGTGTTTAAACAGTTTATCTTTTTTTCTTTTAAATAAAAGACTACCAAGTGTATTGCACAGCACTTGGTAGTCTTTTATCTAAAAAAAAAATAAAAAATTAAAGAGTCAGATGTAAAGTAAGGATAGGTTGAACGTCTTTTTATTAAAAATATCCGAGCAGCAATTTTAGGCGTGAATAGAAACAAAAAGCTTTTTATTTTCCAAAACCCACTGTTATACTTGAAACGCGTTGCAATCAAATTTTATTTTCAGAATGGACTGAAGCAGTATTGTTTTCTGGTGTTCTTACTGGAGTGCTCCTTAGTTGCTGCATTCATCTTCATCGTTATTCCCGAGACAAAAAACAAATCTTTTCTGGAAATCAAAAAGGAGTTTAACAAGCTTAATTTTGGAAGAAATACCAAAAAAAAGGAAACAGAGCTTTATGAAAGACGACAACTCCATGATGAATTTTAAAAAAAAAAAAATCAGTTTAATTTCACAGCTGTAACAGAACTTATTATGAACAGCCTCTTCCAAATTAGCAGTGTAATACCATGAACAAGTAGCTTTTTAAATCCTCCTGTATATTTAGAGGAAGTTTAATTAAAGGCAAGTTAATATTTCTGAAATGCTGTTAAAACATATATTGCTGAAATGCTGTTAACAAGATACAATATTATAGTTAGAAGACTTGATGTTTAGATACAGCTTGATGTTGTAGGGACACAGAAAGGCCAGGAGAGGGTGTTCAACGAATTCCTCCCCACCAGCAGATTTCTTCAGTAGCTCTTCTCCAATTTCTAAGCCCCTTCTTCAGATTCAGGTAATCAAGCATATGTTGGTGCTTTACTGAATGAAATATTCTAAGGCATTAAAACCTAAACAAGAACTGATCTACTGAGAAACTGATCTTTGAAATATTCTAGTTTATATAGAAATTGGGGTGTTTAGTTGCTGTTTTCCACTTAAATAACTTCTTTAAAAGATTTAAGGACATTCTTCATCGAAGTCCTACTACTGTAACTGTACAAAGACAGTACAGCACCTATCTGAATTATTGTTATTTGCAATAAAGCTTATTACAAAGACTTGTTTCCTAAAAGGGTGCTAATAAAACAGTTTCTGAGGTTTGAGTTTGGGTTGATTTTTTTTGCCCTAACCTAGCATCTTAACATTTTCAACTGTGCCGCAGAGTAAAACCTCTTCTAGTTTTGAAGGTCAATTCCCAGCAGACCAAGATCAACATCACAAAAAGCACTAAGCAGCAAGAGAGGACAGATGACAGGAATTAAGTACTTGTCACCTTTAAAGATTTTTCAAGATGGTCTGATAGAACATGCTGAAGGAGACTACAGAGAACTTGAAGGACCTATTGAATGAGCTTTCAGCTTAATCTCCAGCATTTCGTCCAGGACTGTTTTTCAACTTGAAATGAATTCTTCATATTTTAGTAGTAAAAAAGGAAGAAATCTTAATTACATGCTGTGTTTGTGTGCCTCTCTGATACTCACTTCCATACCTGTAATTGCTAGGAGAGTAGTCCCGCCTTACCTATTCCATCTTTTCCTGGTTGTAAGCATTTCCCAGTTCCATTTGCTACTTAACAAGTGCTACAGTAAGCACTGTATTTCTTTTACATTTATCTTCCTTCTCTCAAAATCACAGCTTTTAATGAAAATGTAGGAAGCAAATACCATTTTTTCTGATTTTGGTAAATAAATCAGCTGTTTAATTGAAAATAACATTAACCCTTAATGGTAGAGGTGGCAGTATCAGGAAGGGATCTTCTTGTTCTTCAGTTTATCCTCTAAGTTTGCAAAATATTTCATTTTGGCTAGAAGGTTCTTAGCTTCTTGAAGATCATCTGAAATGGAATAAAACATTACTAGTTTACAGAAGAAGGGCAGAACTTTCATTTTCAAGAATCAATCTCAAGATTTCAATGACAGGGCCCATTTCAATAGTAAGAGCTGCAAGTTGTAAGGACCCATACACAATTAAGACCACGTTGCCTATTATTTTAATCTAGGATGGTTTTGGAACACCTTAACTGAGGTGTTCCACAAAACATGTAAAAATGTACAATTTAGAAATGTGACATGAATACCCTTTGATGACATTTCTGTAAAGCGACTACAGTATCGATGCAGCCACTGGTGAAGTTTAAGTATACAGACAAGACAAACTTTTTTGTATGTAATTAGACCAACTGCCATCACTGAAGAAGCAAAAGATTTGTAGGACTCCAGTATGGACAGTGTCAATTCCAAAACTGATAAGGAAACACTTTCTCCTTAATTAAACAATTGGAGGGGAAAGGTGGTTTATCACCTACTGACAAGTACAGATGCAGCACAATCCTTACCTCTCATAGTACAAAGAGTGACAGATTACAATGTTATAATTCTTCACATGCAGGCCTAGCCAACGCTACTTCACGTTTGATGTTTTACAATTACAACACGCTACTACATAAACCTAACAATAAAAGCATTCTGAGACCCAGGACAGAAATGTAAGGGTTTCTTCCCAGAGTAAGAATCTAGTCTGGAATGGCTCAAGCTCCTGCCTACCAACTGGTATGGAATAAAGTCATGCTGATTACTGCACAGGAAGTCCCTAAAACCTTAGGCTAAATCGGGCATCAAGTCTTTTCTTGCCATACAGCTTCAGTGGTAAGCAGCAGAATTTTTCCTGTCTTGACTTTCACTGCAAAGAACAGCACCCACCGCTCTCCTGAGAGCTTCAGGTCTGCCGAGCAGCATCTCCCAAACTGAAGTCTGAAACCTCAGAGTACATGGTAAGTTTGATTAAGAAAAAGAGTCTGTCCTTCCCAGTATTCTGGGAAACAAACAAACAAGACATTTTTTAGCATCTGCGTTCCCACTCGAAGTGATCATTTCAATGCAAATTGAATTGAGCAGAACTTTTATATTGGAATTTTTTGGTTTTTAATTTAATTTGAGGTCCTCAATTTCCTGCATCAGCAGAAAGGTCAGCTTAGCAGAATTTGTTCTAAATACCAAACAAAGAACACTTGCTTATGCAGTATTTCTTTTCTGTAGTTCAGGAAATATTTGCCAATAAGAGAATGTGGGTTTTTTAAGCATTTATAACTGATATGCATGGCAGCTAAATACTCAATAGAAATAGATACCTCTTTCAAAAGCTGCAGTCACCTCTTTGGTCAGTTCTTCTTGTTTAACTGTAAAACAAATTATTTCATTCACTTTTTGTTACATAGTATAATTAATACCACTGCATTCTGATTGTCTGTGGTAGGAAACTTAATTACTAGTCTTACAGTCTTTTGGGAGCTAAGAGAGATTTTCATATTATTGCTGCTAAATTTTTTTAAAATTATAATTTCAAACAGATATATTTTTCTTTGAACAGGTTTTCAGATAGCAATTCCAATGCAAATCCATGGGTCACTAACTTCCCAGAAATCTAACTTACTTTTGGTGTAACAGTTTACCATGCTACAGTTAATTTTCTTCTATTTCACTTAGCTTTTATTCCAGTTATTCTAATTGCTTTTGGCATACTACTGTTATTGCACAGAATTAAATATACCAAGAAACTACGTTTTGGGTATCGCCAACAATACAGACAAGAAAGTTGCTTGTATAAGGATAATAATCACTTAAGATAATGGTCGCTAAGTTGAAAGAAATACAATGTCTGTATAAATAAAATTATTTAATGTGGTCAGTCAAGTATTTTATTAAACTTCATTTTGAGTAGTTTGTTCTTTTATAGCAGTCTATTTGCCCTAATCTGCTGAAGGTTGAATAAGTTCCTTTTTATGGTCAATATACATATATACACACACCTATTTTGCCATCAGAATAGGTACTATTATAGAGATTTTTCTCAAGCCAGATTTGATGTTTATGTGGTGTAAATCGGTAAAAGCAACATTTGGGGTTGGGGGAGAAACGCTCTTGCAGTGAGCCAATTCAAGACTAATACAAGTTAGAGATACTGAAAGAAATACACTAAACAAGTTCAGTCTTCCAGAAATACTCTAACATTACGCAAGATACAGTAAATTAGTTCTGTACAAAACTGTCAAATCGTAACCTACCTTTAATTAAAGTTTCAATTTCTTCAAGGATATCCTCATTTTTAGGCTCTGCTAATTTCTCATTAATTTCCATGATTTCAGTGAGAAACACTGAGTCTGCATCACAGTCTGTCTCTTGTGCCGGCTCTACTCCATTCAGCTCTAGCTGGTGAAGAAAACAGGCATTTGGAAATACAAATTCTTACATCTATTTCAATGTGAATTATTTTCTTGAATATTAAGTCTTTCCCTACGGCTCACTCAGATTCGTATGCGATAAACTTCTAGTTTATTCCATGAAATGTGCATAAATAGAGTCAATATTAAGATTAACTCTGTAGTAGACCATAAAAATCAGCAGTTCACCAAAGCAAAAAAATGTAAGGAAGGCTGCCAAGGGCAAGACTGAAACTTCAAAGCAACAGCCATGGCCAAACACAATATGTGATGCAGCAAACAAATCAGTGCGAGCAAATGAGATGGTAATAGTCAGCAAAATGTTAAAGAAAATAGTAGAAAACACGATAAAATTTCAGACGAGCTTGTTTTTGGTCTCTCTTCAATCCCTGGTAATCCCCATCTTCAGAGGAACACAAATTAGCACATTAACGATGGAGCCAAAGGTCAGATTCATTACATTACCACCAGCAGCCCCAGCCACCTATGATTAGTTATAGGGGTATTGGTAAAACACGTAATGGACGCCTTACTAGATAAAGGCCACGGCTCAAAGGGTTCAGGAGGGTTTGGTAGGCCTTGTTAATCAAGGAAGAGTGTTGCTCAGAGTAGTACTGTTCTTTCTGCGAAAGGATAATGAATAATAGTAGCAAGTTAATCACAAGTGGCAAAAAAACATAAACCTTTGTTACCTGCAGAGAAATAGTGCTCCCACAACAATACACGCATGTAAAACTGAAAGTCGACTTTTAACAGAGACAGGAAGGAGAGCGAGAGGGCTATCGGGACCCGTGACCTGCATCCCCTCACACAACTGACATCCCAAGAACCGCGGCAGCCCCTTATCGACCTCCGCCGCCGCCAAACTGCGAGCAGAAGCCTCTCCTCAGCATCAGTAACAAGAAATGGGAGTCCCCGCGACCCCACGGCGGGAGGGCGGCGGGAGCCCGGCGCTCGGCCTCGCAGGGCCGCCGGACCCCGCCGGAGCCGCCGAACGCGGCCCCTCCCGGCGCGGAGCCCCGTCAGCCTCGGCGCCGCGGGGGCGGAGAGGCCCCGCCCGGGGAACCGCGCCGGCGGGGAGGGAGACCGGGCGCTCCCGACCGCCTCGACGCTCACCGGCGGCCGCTGGCCGAAGCGATCGGGGTGAACGGCGCGCTGCAGGCTCCGGAACCGCCGCTGCAGCTGCTGCGCGTCGACGCGGAAGGAGCGGTCACTGCGGGCGACAGAAGTGGGCGTGAGGCCCGCGGCCGGCCGAGCCCGCGGCCGCGCTGCCGGCACTCACCAGCCCATCAAGCGGAAGAGGTCAGGCGGCGGCGCCGGCGGCTGCAGGGCCCGGCAGCCGGGACAGAAGCGAGGCAGCCCGTCAGCGCCGGAAAGGGGCCCGCCGCAGCTCCAGCACCGCGGCGCCGGGGAAGAGCCCGGCCCGACGCAGCGAGGCCGCGGGGCCGCCTCGGGAACGCGGAGCGCCCACCTCGCCCTGCCGAGACGCCGCCTCAGCGCCGCCTGCATCCCCGCGGACCACGGCTCCCGGCGGCCCCCGCGCGCCCGCCCGGCCTCTGAGTGGCTCCGTTCGCGGCGAGGCGTGGCGGGGCGCGTGCGCACTGCGTACGGCGGCACCTGGTCCGCGCGGCGAGCGGCGCGGGCTGCAGCACCCGTGAGTTCGGTGTCCCGTTCTCCCTCCCCCCCCACGGGCTGCCGGCCTGGCCCGGCTCTCGTGCGGCCGCGTCTCGCCCCGCCGGTGCCGGCCGCCCCGCGCCGCTTTTCTTGGGAGGGTCCCGCAGCCCGCTCGGCCGAGCGGCGCCGCCGGGGACGGGACTGCAGTTCCTGGGCGGGGCGACAGGGGGTGCTGCGGGGCGGGGGTACCGGCCGCGCGCTGGGGGTGGGGGTAGTGCTCGCCCCTCGCTGCGGGTCCGCCGGGTCCCGCGGCCGGCTGCCGCTGGCCTGTCCGCAGCGCCGGTGCCGGTGCGGCGGGGAGGGCGCTGACAGAAAGGGCTGCCGGCAGTCCCGCGCCCCGCGATTCCCCGCCTCGGCAGGGTCCTGCGCTCGGCTCCGCTCCCGCCTCGGCCGCGCCGCTCGCTGCAGGAGCGGAGAGTCCACCGTCGGCCCGGCCCCGCCGTCTGCGCGTGCCGGGGCCGGCCCCGAGAGCGGCTCCCCGCCGGCGGCGGGCGCTGGTTTTTGCGAGCTCCGTCCGGCGGGCGGGCGTCCCTCCCTCCCTTCCCGTCCCTCCGTCCGCGGGGCGAAGTGGCTGCCGTGAGGGGCTGCGTCTGTTGGCGCTTGCGGGCCTCGCCTGCATTTCTGAGCACCTCCGTGAGAAAAGCGAGCGGGGCGCCGAGGGGTGCTCACGGCTGGCGATGGAACATGGCGAACTGCGCAGGAGGCTTCAGTTAGTGTGGGTTGTGCATTGAGCTGGATGGCAGCCGGCTTCAAAACCGAGGCACGCCGGCAAGCCCGGAGAGCAAGTGGACGGACAGGTAAGTACGGGTGGTCTCGAAGGACGGCGAGGACCCTAGGAAGGCTCACGGACATTATTGTAACCCCTGGGCACAATGGACGCAGAAGCTGTTGGAGAAAGCCAGCTATACAGATGAGTTGGCCGGTGCATTGTTTTTTCTTAAATGGGGAGGAAGGCACGGTACCGCTGTGAACTCCCCTGCCTTAGCAGGGCAGGTAGATGCTGTTTGTGGCCTCTTCTTGCTGCCATCTTTGATAGCAGCTGCTAGGGGGGTGGTGTGCGTCTTTGAGTTGGCAGAGTTTTGTACATTAATTATGTGTAGGTGTGGCTATTTTGTAAATAATTTGTATGTATTAAAGGAGTATTCAGCCAAAACACCAAATTGGCTTGCTGTGTGATAAACCTGTCGGGTGCTTTCCACGTCAAGAAAATGCATTTCATTTTGTAGTCATTATTTTTCCTTTTTCAGCTTTTCCCTTTGTGTTTGGGGAGCTGCAATGGTTGATGCTTTGTCAGAGTGTGCTGCACATGCATTTGTGAAATAAAGTGTGAGCACTGAAGAGCTCAAGTAAAAATCCGGGAGTAAAATTTAACTATTGTTTTAGAACCAGTAGAGGGAGCACCACGTTCTTTTTAAAAAGGAAAAACATCATGGTTTGCAAAATTCTTGGGGATTTACATATAATCCACACATGCATGCTTTGTTTGAAAGTTTTACTTCTTTGAAGACTGAGGGTAGACTTGGACATTAATAGTACAGTGTGTGAATGTTTGTCATTTTTACTTTGCTGTAGTAATTGGTTTTTTAAACATTCTCTTTGAAGCCAACATGTCTCGAGAGACTGGAAGTGAAGTGCAGCAGTCTCAAGGTGCCCAACAGTCACAGAGTGGTACTGGTTCCTCTTCCAGTGGGTCACAGAGTACTAGTCAGTCTTCCTCAAGTTCTGGGACCCTCAGTTCTTTGGACACTGTTCCCACTCAGGAGCTTCCGTCGATCCCTGAGGACCAGGAATCTGAAGAGCTTGTTCCTCAGCCTTGGGGTCGACTCTTTGCACTTGGAAAAGGTTTCAGCAACTGTGGTAGGTGCATACTGTATTAAGCCTCTGGGTTCATTTGTAATACCTCAGAAAAGTTTTGAGCAGCTTCGTAGAGAGCAGTGTCTTTTAATTTTCAAATTAAGTACAAGCTTGCAACTTTTTGCAATAATGTTTTATTCCATACTACATCCTTATACTGAGTACACAGATATAGAGCTTCCATAGGCTTAGAGGAATTCTGGGGTATTCGTGTTGTTATTTGCTTAATTTTTCCATTCCATAATTTATTTTATTTATATATCATGTAAGCCTCTCTGTATTGCTGAAGGTGAACCGAATACTATTATTAGAGAGGGTAAAATTATTAAAGTATTGTACAAGGTGTTGATAGTGCATGGTGCTTTGTTGAAATTAAGACAAATAAACTTGATTGTATAGGAAGAATTTTGTCTTTGTTATTCTGCTTACTACCATTTGGCATCATTCTGTAGTGCCACAGTTAATAACTTCCTGCAATTTTGTGTTCTCTCTCTGCTTTACTTTTCCCTCCTCTACAGACTGTGTGAATGATGAATACTGGTTTGGAAGAGACAAAAGCTGTGATTATAGTTTTTCTAAGCTAGGATTATCTGAGACTGGCTTCTACCAAAACTATAGCAAGAAGCATTTCCGAATTTTCAGGGTAGGTACTAAAAAGTTTAACTGTCTTTTTCTATCTTGGCATAATTGAAAAAGATTGACTGTGGTGGGGGTGAATCCTAAAGAAATAAAATTTTAAGTAGCTTCACTATCGACTCCTTTAACGAGATTCTTGGCAATGCTCTATTAACCTGGTTTATGAAATAACCTCAGTAGTCTGACTGGGAACTGGCTGAATGGCAGAACTCAGAGGGTTGTCATCAGCGGCGCTGAGTCTAGTTGGAGGCCGGTAACTAGCAGTGTCCCCCAAGGGTCAGTACTGGGCCCAGTCTTGTTCAACTTCTTCATCAACGACCTGGATGAAGAGTTAGAGTGTATCCTCAGCAAGTTTGCTGATGACACCACACTGGCAGGTGTGGTGGTTACACCAGCAGGCTGTGCTGCCATTCAGCGAGACCTGGACAGGCTGGAAAGTTGGGCAGAGAGGAACCTGATGAGGTTCAACAAGGCAAGTGCAGGGTCCTGCACCTGGGGAGGAACAACCCCATGTATCAGTACAGGCTTGGGGCGGACCTGCTGGAGAGCAGCTCTGCGGAGAGGGACCTGGGTGTCCTGGTGGACGACAGGTTGACCATGAGCCAGCAGTGTGCCCTGGCTGCCAAGAAAGCCAATGGGATCCTGGGGTGCATTAAGAGGAGTGTGGCCAGCAGGTCGAGGGAGGTTCTTCTTCCCCTCTACACTGCCCTGGTGAGGCCCCGTCTGGAGTACTCTGTCCAGTTCTGGGTTCCCCACTTCAAGAAAGATGAGGAGTTACTGGAGAGAGTCCAGAGGAGGGCTATGAGGATGATGAGGGGACTGGAGCATCTCTCCTATGAGGGGAAGCTGAGGGAGCTGGGCTTGTTCAGCCTGGAGAAGAGAAGGCTGCGAGGGGACCTAATACATGCTTACAAATATCTCAAGGGCGGGTGTCAGGAGGATGGGGCCAAACTCTTTTCAGTGGTGCCCAGCGACAGGACAAGGGGCAATGGGCACAAACTGAAGCATAGGAAGTTCCACCTGAACATGAGGAAGAACTTCTTCCCTCTGAGGGTGACAGAGCACTGGAACAGGCTGCCCAGGGAGGTTGTGGAGTCTCCCTCTCTGGAGATATTCAAGACCCGCCTGGACAAGGTCCTGTGCAGCCTGCTGTAGGTGACCCTGCTTCGGCAGGAGGGTTGGACTAGATGACCCACAGAGGTCCCTTCCAACCCCTACCATTCTGTGATTCTGATTCTGTGATTTCCTGAGCCAACAATAGTAAATTTCTATAGTCTGTCATGTCTTTACAGCAAAATAATTTTTTCCCTACTGTTATCTTTCCCATTTTTTTCTTTCTCTTTGAGGAAATGGGTCCAAAAGATTCCTATGTGGCCTACATTGAAGACCACAGTGCAAATGGAACTTTTGTTAATAGAGAGCTCATTGGAAAAGGGAAGAGGCTTCCACTGACTCACAACTCTGAAATTGCGCTGTCAATACAGACTAATAAGGGTAAAATGCACTATAACATAAGTAGGTTCTTCATGTGTTGACTAAGAGGTCATTTCTGCAGTGATTTGAGTATGTTTCTTGGAAGCTGAGCTTCTTCATGAGTGCTGTTAAAATGCAGCCATGAATTGATGTTTTAATACTTGCATAAAAGTTACCTGTATCCACCTCAACGCCAGAAAAAAAAGCTGAAATAAAATTTAAAAGAAGTTTATCAGGAACCACCTTACTGGAGTATAAACTTTTATAGTTGTTTTCCTATTTTTGAAACACTTTTGTGCTTCAGTAGCTGTGTATGTGGTTGTGGGAACAAGGGAAACAGACTATTCAAGGGAAGTTGAAAAAAACTCAGATACTTACAGCGTGCTGCATAATACTTAAAAAGCCCTCTTAAAAGTTAGCAGGGTTGGGGGTTTGTTTCTTTGTTTCTTTGTCTTTGTTTTTCCGCTAAGATGCTGTCTTCCTGATTGTCACTTCTCTTTGTTCCCTGCTGTGACACTGAAATTCTTGTCTATTTTGTCCTTAAATGTAGTGTCAGTTGATTAAGCACTGTTGTGAAGTTAATACCAAAGATGTCAGTTTTCAGTAACAAGATCACCTTGCCTACCCATAGCTGATGTAATTTATAGCATCAATTTTAACTTTTTAATATATTTATGTTTTTCTTCTAGCAGGCAGCGTTTTCTTTATTTTGTTGACTGTAAAAGTTCCGGAAGCATAATTGTTCGTAATAACTAAATTTTAAAGTTAATAACAGGAAAATTATCTCCACTCATCTTCCTAGTGTTTGTATTTTCTGATCTTACGGTGGATGATCAGTTGGTGTTTCCTAGAGAATTCAGAGAGAAATATATTATGTCAAAGACTTTGGGAAGGTAAGCATCCTTCTTTACGCAGTATTAAGTGTTAATTTTTTTACCATTTTCAGTACCTTATGCTGGAATTATTACCAGTGCTAACTGAGCTGCTGTTTTAAAAAATAAAAGAAAAAAAGGAAAAAATGAATGATAACACCTGAACAATCCTGTTCTTTACAAGAGCTTAAACAGGAATTTTGACTTTATTCCTTTCTTGGGTTTTGTAACCTACCATTAACTGTGAAACCCAGAGAATAAAGTCTGTAGATTCTTAACAAGTTTTTAAATTTTGTATACTAATTTACTTAGTTACTGGAAGTAGAAGAGCGAGCTTTATGTCAGAATATAGCTTTCTACAACATCACTGTTGAGGCTTTCAGACAGAAGGGGAAAGAACTGTCTTCAGGAAAAAGGAGAGAGACTATCTTTTTATCTTTTGGAAAAAGGTGGTCAGTGAAGAATTTGCAAGAGAATGGTTAAGCAGAAACAAATCCGAGTGCAAATACAAGGATTTCTTTCTGTTAAAAGTATTGTCATACCTGTTCTTCAGATTTGTGCAGTCCAGTGTTCGGAGAACTCTTCACTAGGTTCTCTGCTCTCAAGTGCATCTGCGTGATGGAAATGCTGACAGAGCTTATCCTCGATATTCCCTGGTACCCTTTGTACAAACAGATTAGTCGTTCTTCATATGTACTCCTGCATTTTTGAATGGGTGGCCCTTGACATCACTTGCTGTTTAAATAGCCTTCCTAACTATCGAATGCTTTCTGAGAAAGTTTTGACAACATGGCATATTTCATTTGTCTATACTTGTTATGCAGATTTTTGAAAAGTATTTGTAAGCATTAACATAGCTGTGCTTTTATGTTAGTGGTGCCTGTGGAGAAGTCAAACTGGCATTTGAGAAGAGCACTTGTAACAAAGTTGCGGTAAAGATAATCAATAAACGGAAGTTTATGGCAAGTGGTATTAGAGAGGCAGTAAGTATTTTTGCTTGTTTGTCTGTCTTTTGGCCATCCTGCAGTGGTCCTGGAATATTTGGTAACCTCTCTGACTCCCCAGCTCTATTCACCTAAAGAGGATTTTCTCACTTAATGTTTTCTGTATGTAATTTCAAAATGCCTTTTGATCTTACAGAATCTATAGAATTCTGTAGAAAATGCTTGGTTTTATTCCTTGACCACATTTCATTATGTTTATTATTTAGGACTGTTTGTTAATGTGGTATATACAAAGGGTGGTAGGGAGTCTTGTGGGGTTTATCTCCTAAAATGCATCACATAGGCGCATCCATCATGGTCATCAACATCATAACCAGAGGAGTCTGACCAAAAATTTACAAACTTTGCTAATTTTGTTGTATTGTCCATCATAATACTTTTTAGTAAAATCACATGAAGCCTTTTGGGAAGGGCTTTTTATGTGTCTAATCTTGTAGAAAAAGCCTGAATCTGAAGGAGAACAACAAGCCAAGTGGCTTTACTCTAACATGAGAAAGAGATCCAAGCAACTTCATATCTATTCCTAACTTTAATTTTATATAAGGGTATAGGAAAAACTTTGAAGAAAAATATAGTTAAGAGGTGAAAGTGCATGGAAGGAGGGGTTATGTAAGTTGTGCTGCTGTGGATTTACTAAAAGTTAAAACAAGTTGAATTAAGAAATTACTAATTTCCTTGATGAGAAAATGGACTTCAGAGCACAAAATCTGTTCAAACTGACGAAGTATTTAATTGTATACTGCATAGGAAACTACTACTTGATCTTGAAAATATTTTTGTAAAGACAGAAATTCTAAGGTGCAAAGGTAGCTGGCTGAGGAAAGGGTGCCAGGAGGCTTCAGTGGGAACAGAATTAGTTACTAGTGGAAGTTGTGAGAATTTGTCTTGAGGTTAGTCTTCTGTACAAAAACTGGGAATATACTAATTCAGCTCTTTGGTACTGACCCAAAGTCTCTGTTGACGGGAAGGAAGATTGCAGTATTGTATATCAAGAACTGATACTTTTGTATGCTGGAGTAATAAAAGGTAGATAATGTTTAATAGTGCAAGACTGTATACTTCAGTGATAATTTCTGCTATAATCTACATTTTTCCTAGTTCAGAGGAGGAGGTAGATACAGTTATTTGCAGAAGAATACGTGACTGAAAATTACAAAATGCGATTTTTGAACATTTCTAATAAAGATTAAGAAATGCTGTTATGAATTATTAAGAAATGCCATTGTACAAAACAGAGATAGGACTGCATCTGGAATGTTGTATATGGATTTGATCATGTGTGTTCAAAGATGATTTATTTGGATTGGAGGAAGAGCAAAAAAAACCTGCTGGGTCAATTTCATGAACTGAGCCTGAGCAACATGTTAAAAGAATCTGTTTATGTTATCTTGCAAAATAAAGGCTAGAAGAGAGTAGGATTTAATTTTGGGGTTAGCCCATGTGGAAAGCATCTCTGAGGGAGGATAGCCGTTTAAAGGACAATACAGACATATACTTGTGAAGATTTTTTTATATATATATATATATAGTTTGGAAATTAGGTGGAGATTTCTAACCTGCAGTGAAATGACATGTCTGTAGAAATATCTTGCTACAGGTATTGGAAGCAGACTGTTCATTTAATTCATTGAAGGCACCTGATCAGTTATGGGAAAAGATTATATGTTGTGGTCGCTTAAAGAAGCAAGGGACATGAAATGATGGCTTTTCTGGTGCTACCTCTTATTTCTGATGTGTCTTATTCCAGAACAGCACTGTTTTACCCAATATGATATTTGATTCTTTTAATAGAACCCAGCACTTAATATCAATACAGAAATTGAAATTTTGAAGAAAATAGATCATGTGAGTGTTACTGTACACTTGTATTCCGTTTTGCTACTACTTTATTTCTGTACTGCTGTACCTATTGTACTTCTGTAGTTCACTGACAATGTAACTAAAGATCCATTTTATCTGTTTAGAAAATATGTTAAAATTATATGCATATAATTTTTCTTGTAAATAAGTCTATTGAACGCTTCTTTTTTCTTCTTTTAAGTTTACTATGTCTTTACAGATTTGAGGTTTTAAAACCTCGAATAACTGAGATGTAAATTTGAGAAGAAACTTCACAGGAGAAGTTTCAACCTGAACCCCTGTTGTAGAAATTTTTCATTGATGTGTGTTTTTGTAAATACTGCCAGATAACCAAATACAAAGATTAGATTCTGCTAGCAATTTTTTAAATATTGTATCCCCTCTTTTCCCTGTATCGCCCCTGCCCTGCAAAAGGCATTTCTTTTACTTTTGTTAAGTAGAAAATCTGCATAGCTTAATGAACTTTCCCTTGCTTCCCAATGTACTATTGCATATAAAGAACATATTGAGGGTATGATACAGCTGGCAAAAAAATGAGGATACTTGTTGAGCTGTAGTCACTGCAGAAGTTGAATGTTTTTGTATGTGGAGGGATGGGGAGAAGACAACAGACTTGAATATTAAATGTTTGCCAAAGTCTGGGTCACTAGTCAGTTCTGTTAACTGTTTAGCTGGCATGTTTGACATCATACTGAAATAGGAACTTTAGGATGATAAACTGTTGATAACGTTAGTTTTTACAAATGATTCTACTTTTTTGTGTGTGTCCATTTGTGTTCCCTTTTTTATTAGCCTTGCTTAATCAAGATCAAAAACTTCTTTGAAGCAGAGGATTACTACATTGTTTTGGAACTGTAAGTAACTTGTTTGAAAGTAAATGCATAAAATGAAATGTTTTTCATAGTCACAAAGAATGTGTATAGTTCTGAACTCTGGCGTCTTTTTTTTGGTGTTGTGGGTGTTTTGTTTTTTTTTCTCTTTTGCTGGCCTCCACTGTTGTCTGAAACCTCTGTAAAATTAGGAACTAGGATAACCAGGAGAGTAATACTTCTGTGCTTTGAAGGCACTTAGTGCCTGGATAGTTGTGCTCTATGCTGCTGTTGTGGATTGCTGCTACTTTTTTGATTTTTGAGCTTGGAAGAGGAGGCTGATCAAAAATCTTGTAACAACTCCCAGTGAAGACTCAAGAGATTAGGCCTAATTCAGCAGTTCATGTGCTGTGTTTAGGATGTTGCTCACTCATTTTCAGAAATATATTCCTTCTCTGTAGCCAAAATAGCCATAAGTTTTGGCCTCAGTCTTGTCTAATGAGATGAATCTTTTGGAAGTAATATATTGACTTGTTACCTGCATTTGTTTTAGGATGGAAGGAGGAGAATTGTATGATAGAGTGTCAAGGCCAATCAAGATGAAAGAAGCTACCTGCAAGTTGTATTTTTATCAGATGCTGCTGGCTGTAAAGGTACGTAATCCTGAATTCTACCAAGAAAAATATGGTTATGCATATGAATGTCAGTCAGATTAATTTTTCTGTCACATCTCACTTCTGAAGCCTGTGCAAGCAATCAGTACAGTGCTCCTAACAAGTTTGTTTAACAAGATGCTGTACCTCAGTGCAGACAAAAAGCATTCAAGCACTCTTACTTACTAAAACAGGAACTAAAGTAATAACACAGGCTGAGTTCACTGATGGCAGGATTATCATGTGAGACTTTTAGTAGTGTGTGGGCGAAGAGTCATCAGTGTAGTAGCCATCAAAAAGATTAGTGATCAGATGCTTTACTATGCACTCCTGAGTAAGCATTTCAGTTCACAGTAGACAACAGATTAAGACTACTTTCATAGATCTCAAATACTGAGTATTGAGTCCTTAGATAAATTTCTTCTAAATTCATGAAATGGTAAGCATATTTCATTAGTAACTTCTGCAAGATTGTTTTCTACATCAGACTTAATTGTCTGGACCTGAATATGCTTTCAGATCAATATTTTCTTTTTTTCTTTTGACTCAACTTTAATATCTTGCAACTGCCAAAAATAGAAACTTAACAGTTTTCTGTAGTAAGTATTAATAAATAATAAACCTAGAATTATTTTCCTCATTAGTGAGTAAACTATTGTATTTTTCCCCAATTCTCATTTTTGAAACAGCCGCTCATATAATAAAACTAGTGTCATTACCTTCTTCATCATGATACTGTGCCTTCAGATATAATAAAGAAAAGCTTCCCTTCAGTGTAAATGTGAAGACATCTCCAGTACGTATTTTGGACTACTAGTTAGAATCACCGTTGTTCCTAACTCTAACACAGACTTTATTGTATCTTAACCCACGGAGGTCCCTTCCAACCCCTACCATTCTGTGATTCTGTGATATCAGGCATTTACAACTGAGCTTTGATTCTTGCTTGCTGTCAGACGTTCTCCTAATGAAGCTAGAAGTCTTTTGTCACATTTGGAGCCAGTAGAAAACTGGATAGTAGACTTGCATGTAGACTTCAGAACCACAGATACGGTAACAATTCCACACTTGCCTTAAGGAAGTTATTTTTTTCAAGGTCCTTTGTATATTTAACCTGATGTTGATCTTCTATCTCCTCCTTTCTCAGTTTTCCTAGTTATATCACCAGGTTTTTGCACCCTTTTTCAGCCTCCAGGTCTTTGATGACTGAGGTGTTTTTTAAATCTGTCTACTGTTACTCACCAGTGTGAGGACTGTTGTGGCAAAGTGAACTTAACTATCTTTGCAAACTGAAATGTGGACTTGTATTTAAGAGGGTATGATCGTACAATAATAATGACTAAGAGAAAGGAGAGAGAGGTGGAAACCCAGAATTCCTACAAAGGCAACATAGAACTTTGGTCTTCCTTAGTTCTGTTGCTTTTACTGAGATGAAGAAAGAAGTATAGCTTTCCAGTGAATGGGAAGAATGGAACACCTTGCCAGATCTACATACTGTGCTTGCCTTGAGATTTGACATTTGAAGCATTACGGTTTCTAAGGTTGGTTTCTTGTTTGTTTGGTTTTGGGTTTTTTTTAAGAAGAGAGTCATAAGCTGTGTAGCTTTAAATGTACGCCTCTTGTGCAACCATTACAGTTATCTTGCCATTGCTATATAAAAAATTGGAAAGCTTACACTTTAGAAAAGTTAATAGGTTAATAGTTTGTTTTTCTTTTATTGTATATCTGTATATATCTAGTATCTTCATGACAATGGAATTATACACAGAGATCTCAAGCCAGAGAATGTGCTACTTTCATCTTCTGAAGAGACATGTCTTATAAAGGTAAGGAAACTTACATTTCTTCTTGTTCATTTAGAAATTTGGGAGTATTACTTCCCATTCTTCTCAACATTTAGTTAAACATAGCCAAAAAAAATATTATGAAATTACTCATACAAACTGTGAAGTAACTTAAAACATTGAGGGTTTTTTTCATAATTTTAATTTTACTTTTGTGTCTATTTCAACCCATACACTTATCTAAGTACAACTGAGAAATATTGTGCTTGTATAGCAATTAATTGAGTACACAACTTCAAATGTTGATACATTTCCCCCCTCCTCTCCTCCTCTAAATTCTTGAATTACAGACGTCATTTCCACAAATATCCAGGCTGTATGGTGATCGTTTGTTTTTTTCTCCCTTTTTTTTGGGGGGGGGGTTAGCGTTGGGGTTTTTTGGTGGGTGGTTTTGGGTTGGTTTTTTTTTACAGATAAAGTATTGAATAGATTTGCATGCTAAACTGCTTTTTTTTTTTTTAAGTAATCTTTTCTAATAAGCTATAATTCCTTTATTCTGTGGTTGTCCATTTACATCCAAATCTGAGAGCACCTTCTACTAGTGTAAAGTGTGATCCTCTGTCATATTTCTCCCTACTCCTCTCCTGTTCTCAGTTGTGTACTGAATACTTAATGATGTTTGAGGTAAATTTTGTTCATAGTCACGTATTGCAATTGACTTGGAAGGAAGAAACTTAATGTTACCTCCTGATGTATGTTGACAACATGGTATGTTCTAGTACCATCAATCCTAATATGTAATGTGGTGTTACCATTTTTAAATACAAGATTACAGATTTTGGACAATCCAAGATTCTTGGAGAAACTTCTCTTATGAAAACATTATGTGGTACTCCCACGTATCTTGCTCCTGAGGTTCTAAATTCACTTGGGACTGCTGGATACAGCCGAGCTGTGGACTGCTGGAGTTTAGGAGTTATTCTTTTTGTATGGTAAGATATTGTGTAGATGCTACCTTCATTGGGCAGTCATTGACATACATGGCTTCAGACTTTGCAACTTCAGTATCTTTATTAGGAAGTGACAGTGCGTTTAAAACTATATATGTGTAAAAGACGCTATGATAGCAGATGCTTTAAAATGTGTAATTTTAGTGTTTCATTTGCTATGACAAAATCTGTGTTATTTAACTTGTTTTCTTCTTTTATATAGCTTGTGTGGATATCCGCCATTTAATGAGCAAAATACTCAACTATCTCTGAGAGATCAAATCACTCGTGGAGAATATACGTTCATTTCAAAAGAGTGGAAGCATGTATCAGATATGGGTATGACTCCATTACAGTGGGTAGCAGAATATTGAGGTCTTTTCTTGTAGTTTTGATTTCCTTTAACCTCCTTTAGGCTGTATGGCACGTTGCATGTTGATATGTTTAATTTTTAAAGTAGTCTCTTAATTTTTTTTACGTTTTTGTTGAAAAGATTTAGCCTTATTAGCTACAGAATTATAGTTTGTGGGCACATATGTTTATTTTTCCTCTTTTCACTTTTACTTCTGATTTTAAGCTGGTCTACAAACTTTGCCTTGCTTAAAGATTCTTCATGTGTTGAACCAAAAATACCAGGAATTTAAAGGATATTAGTTAGAATTCCAAGAGAGAAATGTGAAGAGTAATTTCATGGTGCTAGTATTTGAGCTTAAAACATCAGTCGTATTTGTGGAATCAACTATGAAGTTTGGTCCCCTCTAACTTAAGTAGTCTGCAAAACTAATTGAGCTTTTGCATAGCAAACTAAAACGATAGTTACTGTCTGCATGCTTTTCTTCTTCAGGATGTTTTACATGCACAAAATAATTGTAGTATTTGCCTTGGATACTGTTTTCTGTGTGCAGAGGAGTTTTTAATAAATAATGTGATCATTCTTTTTCTAATAAACTCACCAAATATAACTCCTTCCTGAATTATTTGATGCTTATTCAATAATAAGTCAGACATATGAGAATAGGACTATGTATGACCTTGACATAATTTCCAATGGTATGTATAACAGAATAATCAGACACAATGAAAAGTAAATCTTGCCAAAATTCCTTTATGGGAGATTTGGAGTCATAAAATATGACATAAATGTGGTATTTTTAACAGTGTCTATTAAGCAGTTTCCTAAGAAAATGTGTACGTCTTGCCTCTTCTTTCCCATCTTCCCACATGGATAATCTGCTTTCCATGACACCATAAACGAGAAAACTAAATCAAGCTGTCTTTGCTTGTCCACAGCAATATTGAAGTTTTTAGGAAAGTACTGAACGTCCTGTGCATGCTCAGAACATAAATTGTGGACATGCTCAGTACATCTACTGGTAATTTTGGTATACTGAAAAAGTGTGGAATCACGTGCATGTGAAGGAAAAATGGTTACAGTCTGCAGTCCTCCCTATGCATAGAAAAAAGAAGTGATCTGCCCAGCAGTATTTTTGGGCACTGTTCTGAAGTGTTATAAGACACGTTGTTGCACATAGCTTTGGTGTACGCATATTGCAGAACTTATTTTCAGATAATGAATTCATTGATCATATGCCAACCAGCTCTTTTTATTATCTTAGCTCTGGATCTTGTGAAGAAGCTGTTAGTAGTGGATCCAAGGAAACGTCTTACAACAGAGGAAGCCTTAGAGCATCCTTGGCTACAGGTAGGAATTGAGTCTCAAGTGAGGTGCAGCAAAGCTGGGTTGTTCTGGGCATAACTTCTTGATGTAAATTCAAAGGCAGTTCCATAGTCTGCATGTCATGAGGTTTTGCTGGTACAGTGTAATTTGCTTCTGCAAGGAAGCAGGGGTATACTGACTACTCTGGTCACCAGAGATATAATGTGTGCCTGATCCTGCTTCTGTGGAGAGTATCATAAAAGTGATACAATGATGGGCAATGAGAGCTTCAATCCTTTAGCTTCATGGGAATAACAACAGTTACCTTAAGTCTGAGCTTAAGTCTGTCTGTCCATAGGTTGTCTCTTACAGTAGCCAGCAGAAAAGCAACTGTCATTTGGTGCTTCCCATGGGCATGCACTGCTGCCTGCCTGCCAGCTGGCTTCAGAGATTCTGATGGCTGCTGTAAGACCGGAGAGATCCTGCTGCCTACTTACAGAAAGAGAAGAGAGAAAGAAAAGACCATGTCTTTAGGAATTATTTGTTTGTTTTAATGGCATTGTCAGTGATGTAGGAAGAGGAGCCATCAGATCCCAACCTGTAGGATGACGTTAGCCCAGATACCATAGCCACCACTTTCCTGTTGGACAGCTCTACACCAGAGTGAGTTTCTTGAACAGACTGCTTTCATGCGTCTCTGTTGGAAGCAAGATGACTTTGCAGTACCTTATTATGTGTCAAAGCCTGTGTGGGATGGAGCCTTCTTTTTCTTGCAGCATACAGAACAGAGTTGTTTCTCTGCTCTCCCAGCAAGAAAATTCTGTGTCTGCAGCACACAGATTTGTTTCTTTTCCTGTTCTCCTTGTCTTTTCCTCTTGCAACAGCAACTAGGGCCCCTGTCGTTTTTCAGTGTGTTTATTTTCTTGGCCCCTGTCCCTGGCAAAGTCTTCAGTAGCTCTCACCCCTTCCTGTTGCTCCTTTTACAGCATGGTATGATTTCTTGGTCATTTTCAACTGTTGTTGCTGTGATTTGTAGTCTTGTAGCCTTGCCTGATGTTGTTCAGTGCCTTTTCCCACCTTAAATACATCTTTGCTCGATTTCCCTTTTAATTTGACTTCTTTGCCCTCTACGTTGTCGTGAGGTCTCCCTATGTAGGTTTTACCTTGCCACATTACACACTCTTCTGCCACAGAGAAAAAGGAATCAGTAACTTCCTCCTCTCTTCTCCAAGATGGCCACGCTATCCTTAGTTTTATGTCTGTTGCTTTTCTCTTTATTATCTGGATAATGCATTGTCTTTGTGGCTTAACTGACTAACAGCACTGCAGCTCACATGACTTTGTATAGCCTCTCTGCACAGGTTGAGGGCATTTCTGAGCCTTGACCAATTTGATTACCTCCTGATGCAGCCTGACCCATGTGTCTAGAATGTGTCTTATTGCTAACTGTGTCAGAACCCTTGGCAACCGCCATAAGAACTTGTATAGGAGAGCTTTTTAATCTCTTGATCTCGTGATCTTTATTACATCGTCATATAATAAAGGTGGCTTAAAGCAGCTTGTGTCCTTGGCAAGTAATCTAATTCTCTCAGACTAAATCCGCAGTATCTCATGGTTGATGCATCTTCAGTAACGTGTATTCAGGTAAGGGAGAAGGACTTGGATTCTATAATTTGTACACCTGATCAGCTGGAAGAAGGCGTTTCACAGTTAATATGTTCACTATTCTGTGGTTGTCCCATGGATGTTTGACTCTGGATTATGTTTTATAGGCATTGTAGAGTACTGAAGAGTTCTGTCAGGCTAAACTAGGTCCTGTTACAGCCTATCACTTTTAGCCAAATAGTGTATCACGACTCCTGCAGTCCTTTCATCTTGGGCCTTCCCATCAAAACAGCTGTGTTTTCTTTGTGAAACTGATTTTGATAAGAGAATCAGAGTTCAGTGGTCCTAATGGTAAACACCAACAATGATCTCCTCATGGTCTCTGCTCGGGAAGACTTGGAATAGGTAGAGCTTGCAAATATCGGCCTGGGTCAACACTGTAGATCAGTGGTTGAGCACAAGTGATAGGTACAGTTCTTTCTACTTCTGTGCCATGCCATCTAGCAAATTGCAAGTCTGTTGCTCTATTTAATGACAGCTTTTCTGTCACTTAATTCTTTCCCACCAGCCAGTTGTTTCTGCTGGAGGGTGTGGTGCCAGCTCAACAGCAAAGGTTGACAGGCCTCTCTATTTTTGTTGAAAGATACTGGGATTAAGCTGCTCCTCTCCATACTCTGGTCCTGGTTCAACACCCTTTGTATGCCTCCATGACCTGCTCTGAATTGAATGAAAAATCCTGGATCCCTGGATTTTTTTCTCTGAAGACCAGACTGCATATGTAGCTAGTCTGTGCTTTCAAATTTTTAGTCCTTGCAGAGAGGATTGCAGAAAAAGCATGGAGTATTCTGCTGAATACCTTCTTTCAATACAACCAGCAGCTTCTGCATCCTTTGAGACACATCTTCTCAGAACTGTTTAACATCTGAGAATGAAGATGTGTTTT
This sequence comes from Opisthocomus hoazin, assembly GCF_030867145.1. Classification (NCBI taxonomy): domain Eukaryota; kingdom Metazoa; phylum Chordata; class Aves; order Opisthocomiformes; family Opisthocomidae; genus Opisthocomus; species Opisthocomus hoazin. Next base: position 29,582,513 of record NC_134426.1, on the reverse strand, counting down.
TTAGAGACCAAGTCTGATTGTGGTTCTGATAGGATGGACGTCCTCCTTTGAGCACTGTAGCAGTGCATTGTGGCACTTCCTCATCTTGTTTGTGTGAGCAGGCAGTGCAGAATCCTGCAGTTTGTTTCTGGCAAAGTGTCCAGGACTAGTATGTTCTTACTATGATGAGTATGAGTAAGTGTCACTGGTTTGGGAACCCTCTGAGTAGATAATGATTTCCCTGCCTCCTGTTACAGTCTAGTTAAGTTTGTGGGAGAGAGTCTTTAGGTGGTCTTTTACTAATTTTGGCACTCCAGAGGTGACTACTGGGCGTATGAGATTTCCTGGATATTTTTAATTGAGGAGGCTGAAGAAAGTCATACAGGCTACTTCTGAGCCACACAGTGGGTTCTGTTTACTCATGCTATTCATATTCCCCCACTGGGAACATCATCTGGTTTCAGATGTTTACGTAAAGAGTGTAAGAAACAGGGTGGAAGCAAGGGACTCTCACTCAGTGCTCAACAGCTGGCAGCTTCCTGAGACAGAAAATGTATTTGGATTACTGTTTATAAGTCATTAACTTGTCCTAATTATACTGCTGGGTATCAGAAAATTCGTCCTGGCATTCCTGGCTTTCACTACTGTAGTTCTGTGTGTAACTTCTACAGTGAGTTAATCAAATGTAGATTCTTACATTTAGATTATAATTCTGACAGGAAATGTTATTGATAAACCATGCTACACTGATTTTAAGAATCGTTGGTGTGCGTAATGGGGAAGGGAACATATATGACAGTGATTCAGACAAGCTAAGAATTTGAGATATTTCAGTATGTAAACTCAAGATGTTAGCATATTGATTATATATTCCCCTTAAGGACAACTCTTACTGTTCTGTTTAATTTTGAAGACAGGACAAAAAGTTTCAGAAAGCATCATCCCTGCAAATCCAAATGTCATCTAGCATTCAGATGCCATTCTTTAAATTGTTTCCCTTCATGGGCTGTTACTAAGAGTATCAGTTGTTTATAGGTGACGTACACTGCCTGCTTGGAAGGCCAACATCCAATATGTTCAGTTCTAGATATCACACAAGTTGAATACTACCACCAAAAGAGTTCCCTGAGTCCTGTTACTGTGAGTAATGAGAAGGTGTTACTGCCTCCCCACTCCCTCTTGTGTTGTCTGTAAGTATTGTCTTTAAAAGTTAGTATGAAAGAAACACAATAGACGCATACTTTATGTGTAGTTAATGCCTGTTAGCCCTTTCTAATGATTTTTGGGGCCACTAGAGAACTTTTCAGATGTTAGAAGTAAGCATGTTCTCCGAACAAAACTTAATTTGTACAGCTTTAGATAAACCAGTAGTGCTTTCAAGTTGGTGTTTTCAATAACTGTGCTGTTTACTCCATTCTTTGCTTCAGTCTAAAACTTTAAAACTTAGTGGGCTGCCTAAACCTAAGTACTACTCAGTGGAGATGTCTTACCTGTATTTACCAGGTACTTACTAAAACATTTTTCAAAAGCATATAAACAATTGCTGTTTCTGCCTCTGAAAACTTCAGTGGGATCGGGGTAAGATTAGTTTGGTTGCATGCTGAAGAACAACTCGGGTATTTGTTACAAAAAGTGGAAAAATATTTATCTTATCTTACCCATCAACTCAAATGTAGCCACAGTCAAAACAGGTGACACTGGAAAAGAAAGACAAGTCCCAATTCTATATAAAATAAACTGGATGTTCACATCAAAGCCTTTTTTGTAGCGCTTAAGAACATATTTAAACCAAAAAGGAGATACTGCAATACTCCATAGCTTAGAAGAACCCCCTCCGCTGCCTTTATCCAAAAAACCCAGTTAAAACATTTGAAATCCTTAGGAGCTCAATGATCGTTAGTTCTAATTGTCTCTAGCAGTGAATGTCTCATTCAATTATCTTTGAGTTTCCCAATCTTTGCTGTGATAATGAAACAAAATTATACAACCTGTTAGCTTCAGTCAGTTGTTTAGAATCAATGTCTGGTTTTGGTTCCAGATCAGTTGTTCAGTTGGTGAACACACAGTCACTGTTCAAAGCTCAGCCAAAGGGAATGATCTGTATTAAATCACTATGAGCAGCATACTTCATTTAGTCCTGGGAAAGGTTTAAAGACCTGATTTCAGGTTTGGAAGTCTGATTTAGGGTTTGCACGCAATCCATAGCAACCTGTTCTAATAAATTCCTGCAGGACAAATTGCTGAAACTAGAGAATGAGATTTTCTTCTCGAAACAGGGAGTATGCTATGTCACCTAAATAACTTGCTCGCACTGATTTCCTATTCTCTGAGGCTCCCCAGCATATACGAAGAGCACCATGGTCCCTGGCAACTGAATCAGAATGAGGTTACATGCTAGCTTTTTCTCTTGAAACATGTCTTACTTTCTGCTCAGGTAGCTTCTCTTAACCAAGGATCTCTGCTGCCCTTCCCTCCCCTTGGTGCTTCTGCAGCCAGGCCTGTTTATGCACAATTGAGAGTAGTAAGTCCACTTCTTTCACAGTGCATCTCTCCCAGACACTTCCCCTGCACTAATGGCAGCTTCTGGCTTACCGCTTTGGTTAAATAGAGAATGAACTGTACTATCCAGTGAGCTTCTGTAGAGAGATGAATGCTCTATGAATAATACGGTATTTGTTGATAATCATTTGAATTTTCAAGAGGGAAACTTCAGTGAAATTCTGGCCCAAATTCTGAATATTTGCTTTCCAAATGTTTCCATTTACAATCTTTAATATGTTCTGTGGACTTTACTTATGTTAAGGATAGCTGTGGGATGCTTTTTAAGGTAATGTTTTGTTTGAAAGTTTGATGTGGTGGTTTTTGCTTTTTTTCAGGGTGTGGGTGTTTTAGCTGGTTCTTCTCTACCTACTGTATACAATAGGCTTGCTTTTGTGGGGGGAGGGTGGTAATGAAAACTACACAAATTTAGGATACTGATGAAGCTGAGCTACTGGAAATGAAAATATGCTGTGAGAAAGGGAAGTCATTATGAGAACAGAATGTAAGACTATAAGGAAAATACTTGTTTTTCAAGAGCAATTAACTGTTTTGGCGAAAGAAGGCCCCAAGTCCTGATGAGGCCTCCTCTGGTAAGGCTGACTAATGAATTACCTGCACAAATTCCTAGTCTGTATGTTCTGTTCTTTCAATGTTATTATACTTTGTTGAATGATATTGCAAGCTCAGTTTTAGCTTGACTAGTATTGGCTAAGTAGTTATTGAGGGGAAACTGTTTCTCTATAGAATGAAATAGAACTATTTTTTCTTACCAGCACAGTACATAAGCCACCTGCTCAAAATTCTGCTGTGGGGCATATCAGAATCATAGAATCACAGAATGGTTTGGGTTGGAAGGGACCTTTAAAGGCTATTTAGTCCAATCCCCCTGCAATGAAGAAGGGACATCTTCAACTAGACCAGGCTGCTCGAAGCCCCATCCAACCTGGCCTTGAACATTTGCAGGGAGAGTGCATCCACAACTTCTCTGGGCAATCTGTTCCAGTGTTTCACCACACTCTTGGTAAAAAATTTCTTCCCTATATCCAGTCTAAATCTACCCTCACTTAGTTTAAAACTATTACCCCTTGTCCTTATGCTACAGGCCCTGCTAAAAAGCCTGTCCCCATCCTTCTTATAAGCCCCGTTTAAGTACTGAAAGGCCACAGTAAGGTCCTTCAGGAGCCTTCTCTTCTCCAGGCTGACCAGCCAGAACTCTCTCAGGCTGTCCTCGTAGGAGAGGTGTTCCAGCCCTGGGATCATTTTTGTGGCCTCCTCTGGACCCGCTCCAACAGCTCCATGTCCTTCCTGTGCTGAGGGCTCCAGACATGGACACAGGACTCCTGGTGGGGTCTCACCAGAGTGGAGCAGAGGGGCAAAATCCCCTCCCTCACCCTGCTGGCCATGCTCCTTTTGATGCAGCTCAGGATATGGTTGGCCTTCTGCGATGCAAGCAAACATTGCCAGTTCATGTCCAGATTTTCATCCACCAGTACCCTCAAGTCCTTCTCCTTGGGACTGCTCTCAATCTGCTCATCACCCAGCCTGTACTGATACTGGGGGTTGCCCCAACTGAGGTGCAGGACCTTGCACTTGGCCTTGTTGAACTTCACAAGGTTCACATGGGCCCACCTCTGGAGCTTGTCCAGGTCTTTTTGGATGACATCCCGTCCCTCAGGCATGTCAGCTGCACCACTCAGCTTGGTGTCATCTGCAAACTTGATGAGGGTGCACTCGATCCCGCTGCCTAAGCCGTTGATGAAGACAGTAAACAGTACTGGTTCCAGTACGGACCCCTAAGGGACACCACTCATCGCTGATCTCCATGTGGACGTTGAGCTGTTGACCACTACCCTCTGGATGCAACCATCCAGCCAATTCCTTATCCATTGAATAGTCCACCCATCAAATCCATATCTCTCCAATTTAGAGAGAAGGATGTTGTGGGGGACCGTGTCAAAGGACTTACAGAAGTCCAGAAAGGCGAGATCTGTAGCTCTTCTCTTGTCCACTGGCGCAGTCACTCCATCCACAAGGCGACTAGGTTGGTCAGGCAGGAATTGCCCTTGGTGATGCCATGTTAGGAAAGTGTTTATCTGGGGGGAAGTGGGAGAACCTCCTTTTCTCCTTTATTAATTCATTCTTTAATTGCTGATCTATTTCATTAGCCAAAATGTAGGCTTTTCCCTTAAATATTCCATATACTACTTAGAGTTACTGTTTTTTTTCACAGGATGAGGATATGAAGAGTACATTTCAACAGCTACTTGCTCAGACATGTGCCAGTATGAATCCACCGCAAACATCAAAATTGGTATGTGTAACAGATTATTTGAAGATTTATACTTGATGCATAGAGAAACTAGATTTTGATGTAATCCATAATAAGAAAATCAATTAATTTTGAGAACCTGGAGAACATGCATTTTGGCTGTCTATAACAGTCTATAGCAGTCTACTATTTATCTGTTTTCTGAATAGAAGTAACGGACTTTTGTGCTTTGGTAAGACACTTTGTTTAAATATACAGAAACAGTGTTCTAGGTTTTAAAGGATTACTGATATATTTAAAATGAAATTGATGAACATGTATGTTTTGATGGATCCAAGTCATGAATGCTTAGTATTCAAAGCAAAATTCTCATGTTAGTGAAAATTTAGAATGGTATTGTGACATTCATTACTAGATGCTAATTAGGAGAATTTTAAACTGTAGTGGACGATAAATCTGAGGACAGTGTCTTATATGAGAAGGATCAAATATCATTAGATAGATCTTGGTAGAGAACATTTGTTAGTTATCCTGCTTTTTTGGTCACAGAAATGAGACTTTATCCAACATCTGTAATTCTGTAGCAAGCAAAACAGTTAGGCTCTGTCTTACCTGATTTCATATAGCCATCCTGCTGTATCATTCTTTTAGTCAACCACAAGAAAGCGTCTCCATGAAAATGAGGAAGAATCTGGCTCTTCTAAGCGTGCTGTTCCTTCTACATCATTTCAGAAAATGAGGTGAAAAAATAGAGAAAGTGACCTTTGTTAATTATAGCTTTTATATGGAAAGCAGATTTTTTATTTAAGAAAAATCTTAATAATGGAATAACTATTGAAGATGCAATTGCTAAATAAAAACACTTTGTAAGACTGAAGTGACTGCTGTGTATGCATGAGAATATACACAAATAGTCATGTTCCATTTCATCCAGCTGTTTGACTCAGGGAGGGTATCAGAAGAACTCATGAACTAAGTTACTGAAAATGTTTACGCCAGCTTCATCACCACCTACACTCTTTGTTTCTCCTGTTTCAGTTTCTCGGTTAGGCATGGAAATAATGTTTAGTCCTCACAGATGAAAAAGGAATACGAAGTTTGCTAGGCTTTTGCCTGAGACACAGTATTACCTGACACAAAATGCTGCCCACAGACTTCTGAGGACACTTACAATATTCAGTTTTGATGTAAAACTACTGATGGAGCTTGAGGTGCTCTAGACTTCAGATAAAGCTAAATACTAAATACTGGGCTGGCAGACTCAGCAGTGTAATCTGTGAAGTGGCTGATAGGCTTTGAAAACAAAAGTTATTATCTGCATGTAGTTTCTAACCGGTCTCTTCTTGAAAAGTGTACTATGTTTATTTGCCTTAGGATGGACTGAGTAAGAGGAAATGTGATAACAAGTGATGTAAGTGACAGAGAAGAACTAGGAATTGAACTGAGATGAACAATTTTTAATTTGCTTTTCTGCTGAGCAAAAGTTTTGGACTGTGTGCTTCTTACTAAAGGATATTAATTCCATTATTACCCGAGAGGGAGCAATTCAGTAACTTTGTTCTAAAACATGCATCTTCTGGTTAAAGGCATTTACTGTAAATGGATTTGGAAGGAATAAAGCCTAATGTGTTATGAAATAAACCAATGTCAAATATGAATTAACGTAAGACATTAATGAGTCAGGCTTTCCCTATGTGCCTATTGTAGAGGTCTTGTGTGTTTTGAAGTATTTGATATTAACCATTGTTAATGATAAAATGGCAATTCTTGTGCATTCATATTTTTCTTGATGAACTGGATGGAGGAACATCTGTGGGGATCTGGATGAAAACAATACCACTGGTTCAAATCCACTCCAGATACCCAGGGGTGATAAAACAGAAGAAAGGCATGTCCATCCTCCAGTAACATTCCCTTTCTGGTGCACATGTGTGATTGACTGGCACATCCTCAAAGAGTTCTGGTACTTAGTGTAGCTCAGCTGAAGTAAAAGGGAATACTCAGCTGCCATTTGCTAGATAAAAGAATCATAAACAACTCGGTGTGTTTGGGCTAGGTTTGTGATCTGGTGTACTGCAAAGCCTAATACCTTTGGGATTTGGTTACCAGTGACTTTTAAAAAACCCTGCATCCTTACAGACAAGAAGATAATTCACATAATTCTGCAAATTAACTGTAACTGGTGTTTAGATAGAAACAGAAAACTTCTACAGTTTATTCCTCCTCCTTTTTTACATCCCACTATTGTTAGGTAATTTTTTTCTTTAATGCTTTGCCAGTTGTACAAATGTGATGAAAAGGCAAAGGAGGAGCCTAGGGGTGCCTGGTGAGAGCAATGCCACCACTGACCAGTGTCCCTGCCTGAGGCCTGCAGAGGTGCAGTGTGGAACCCCGCTTACCCTCAAGCAACTGTTGCTAGGGCGGCTGCTGCCTTTGGGAGACGGCCTTCCACCTTCACGGCCGTACGACGCTGGAGGTGTGCTCTCTGTGAAGACGGGGCTTGGAAGCGTTCACGGCCAGCCCAGCTGCAGAAGCAGAGACCTTGTGTGGCCCGGGTGGAGGCCAGGCTCGGCCTCCCCCGAGTGCCCGGACCTCCGGCAGGGGAGAGGCGCCGGCTGCCTTGGCGGGAGCAGGGGAACGCCGGCCGGCCCGCCTCGCTCGGGAGGCCACGGCCGGCTCGGAGAGGACGGGCTCCAGCCTCAGCACGTCCGGCGCAGGGCCGCGCCAGAGCGGGCCTGGCGCCGTCGGGCGGGGGGCGTCCGGGGTCCGACTGGAGCCCGGCCCCGGGGGCGGGGCCGGGGGCAGAGCGGTTCCCTCACAGCCGGGCCCGGAACGTGGCGCCGCGGGCCGGAGCGGGATCGGCCGGGCGGGGGGCGGTGGCGGCCCCCCGAGGAGGAGGAGCGCGATGGAGGAGCGGGCGCCGCCGCCCGCCCCGCCGGGGGCCGTAGCGGGGGGCCGGGCTCGGCGGCGGCGAGAGCGGGACGCGGAGCCTGCCCGGGTGAGTTGACACCGGACGGGCGGTGTGCTGTAGCGGCGACAGGAGCGGCCCCTCGGCCCGGCCCGCCGCCAGGCAGCCGAGAAGGCGGGAAGGAGCCGCCGGACCGGGCGCGATCCCCGCCCGCGGGCGTTGGGGGGAAGTTGTGCGGCGCGGGCGGGCTGCTGTCCTAAGCCCGGAGAGGGAGTCCGCGGGGCGCGGGGAGGGCGCAGGCCCCGCGGCCGGCGGGGTGGTGGGCTGCAGCGCGGCCGGCGGCGAGGGGAGGTGAGGGACAGGGCGGCGGCGGGGCGGCTCCGCCGGAGGGCCGTGGGCGTGCTGGGGGACGCGGCGGCGGTCGGCGGGTGCCCGGCGGGGCTCCGGGGCCGCCAGGCCTCGGGCGCTCTGCTCGCTCCCCGCTGGACTTCTCGACGGTCAGGGAGCGGCGCTGCCTTCGTGAGAGCCTCGGCCGGCGGGCCCGGGCCGGCCGGCCGGCCGGCCGCCCACCCCCGCGGAGGGGAGCTCGGCCGGCCGGCGGTCCTGCCCGGCTGCTGGCGCTCGGCGGTGGCCGAGGGGGCTGTGCGGGGGGCAGGCGTGGCCGCCGCCGCGGGTGGAGCCGCCGGGACCGGCTGTCGCTGGCGGGCAGGCTGTGGCCTGCGGTTCGCGGGAGTGGGTGCCCTTACACGTGGTGGACGGAGCACGGGTATCGACGTGAAAATTATGTTCTCTCTGGGCTCCAGGGTAAGAAGAAACTAAGCTCATGTTGTTAACATCTCGGAACTTTTTTGTGAGTGTGTCACATGTGCTTTGTAGCACTGAGGGGCTGGTCACCCTGTTGGGACTGACGGTACAGACGCGTTCTCAAGCAGATCGTACGGCAACTGGGCATGCCGGCCGTTGAAAAAGTTGTCAGTAACTTGGTTATAAGAGCCTTGCAACTAACGGGATTTGGAATCTGGAGACTGGATTCAGTCACTGCATCTTGCATGACAGCAAATGTCATTAATGCAGTTCTGTTTGTTAGCTGGAATACAGATGGGCGATGAAGGATGATATGTGTTATCCCCGTCAGTAGCCTGTGCTCCTGGAGCTTGATGTTGCAGCCATAGGGGTGTCCCTAGTTGTCGTCAGTGAACCGAGAGTTGAAATAGCTGGATTTCTGTGCCTTCCTATTGGAGCTGTTCATATTTATTTTTGGATGTCTTTTTTTTTTTTTTTTTTTTGAGGTTTGCACAATCTTAGACAGTTTGTCTCTTGTGCTTTCTTCTGGTTTGAACAAGAGCTCCTCTGGTGCTAATGAAACCCTTTGTAGTTTCTTTGAAAATAATTTTTTGATAAATGGATCAGTGAGTGTGCTTTCAATATGCAAAGATTTTTGTCATCAACAGGGTTGGAAATCTACCCCCCCTTTTCTTTTGCAGGGGAAGGGGGGGCAGTTGACCGATACAAACACATAGTCATGTGTTTACTGAAGTCCTAGGTCATGCTAGTGTAGAAGACTACTGATTGTTATTAGTGGTAACATCATCAATGATTGTTAACACTGATACTCTGTACTATCAAAATCTTAATTTTCAAGAGGTGAAATCCACTGCTGCAACAGCATATAAATACATATATATAAATATATTATACAATATATGTATTACATGTATTTTTTCCTAACTTCCAACTAACTGACTGTCAGTCTTGTATGAGGATTGGTCTGTTTTAGGTATCTGTAATGCATCTGTTACTGTGGATCTAGCCATCTATGGTACAAACAACTTTCAGACAGAATCTTGTCTCTTTATTTAAAAATTAAAATCTTAAGAATTGAGGAGCATTATATCTTTGCTTTCATTTGCTGTTAAATTATAATGAAAACACTGTGCTTTATTTCAGAGTGAGTTTTTTTAAAGTTTAAATGTTCTTTACAGTACTTGAGAATTCAGTTAAAACTTACTGAACATTCAAGAAGTGTGTGTAATTTCAGTTTCATGTTCAGTAGACTTCTGTGAATTTCTTTCATGTTTTTCATTTCTTTTTTTAATCCATTATTATTTTTGTCATTTGTAACACCTGGGATAATTTTGCAATTTAACTATACTGCATATGTAAGGTTACTTGAGCTGGTTTTCTTTTGTCTTCTACCTGTTTGATGCTTTTCTGCTTCTGTGAAATAGTGAATAATTGTTCCCTTTACTTTTCCTGTGCTTTTCTCGGTTTTTATAGACCTTTGAGTTACTCCCTTAAATTCTTTTCTAACTTTCATAGCCTGTCTTAGTCTCTTTTGGAATATGAAGGTTGATCTGTATCTGGGTATCTGTTACACATCTGCTTCTTAAGGAAGGACTGAGCAGAGCTTTGAGGTCACCAATTTGAGGAAAGTGGGAATAAAGATTTTGCAATAATTTCATGCATATTGCTCATAGCTTTTCCGTTATTGAAAATAATTACATTTGGCACTAGGTATGTTAAAAGATTGGATTGCATACGTGATCCAAATAGTATTTTTCAGTGTATTTACACTGAAATCAGGTTAGTTTTTCAATGGTATTTAAAAATAACATCTGTACAACTTAATGCTTTCTAGGTGTTGGAGTATTTACTTGAAAACAGAATTTTGTTTCTTAACTGAAGTATTTTGCAGAAGTGTAAGTGAGGGCATGATTTGGTGTACATAGAATCATAGAATGGTGAGGGTTGGAAGGGACCTTAAAGATCATCTGGTTCCAAAGTGCTGTTTGAATTTAGTTGTGGATTGCATAGTTGTAGTTAAAATTTTCAGCAACGTGTAGCAAAGCTCAAATTAGAGTGGATCTAAGTGATGTTAGAATTGCAGGTCTCTCCAGGTTCAATATTGGAAGCTCACAGTTGCTTCTCATTTTTAGAAAATTCTTTAGAAAATACATCTTTTTCCTTAGGAAACTTTGTATAAACTTCAGTTAAGAAAAACCCTTCAGTTTCCTTGCTGTTGATAAGTTTGTATTTAAAATATTTTTGTCTCTACTTAGAATGAAACACCAAAGGAGTAAAATGTTTTCAGAACAATATGCCCCAGTAGCCTAGACATATATTCCATTAGGAAATTTACTAAAATGTGGTTGTTTTTTTCAATAGAATAGTGCTGTAAATTACGGTTTTGTGTTCAAGGTATTTGTTCCTTTTGATTTAGTTATGCTTTTAGTTAAGTTACAATTTTTTAATGGTATAAAATCAGATTTTCATGAACATCTAAAAATCCCTTCTAGAATTTTATTTATAAGTTTGGAGATTTGACTTCTATTTTACCTATTTGTGGTATTTTAACTTGGTGGGTTTTTTCCCTATGATGCAGGTTTACCAGAGAAAATTAAAACCCTATCTGTCAGCAGAATATTCACTGGCGCGTGTAGGATTACTTTAGACTAAAGTAGGTGTCAGGTTAGATACCCTGATAATTAATGCAGAGTGAATGCTAGACTTTAAAAACTGCAGGACATTGAAAATGACAGAAGCGACAAAAGTTTGTAGGATTTCCTCCATATTGCTTCTGCTAGCTGGAAGGTAACTTTAGCAGTGTGTCTGTTGGGTGGTGGCAGTGTTTTTATTTTCACTGAGGCATCAAAATTGCATAGGCATATTTTAGCCATTGCTCCACAGAGTGTGTGTTGCCTGGAACCATGCTGTAACTGACCATTGAGCAACGTTTCTCTCGTTTACCTACAGATTTGGGGGGGGGAAATAGCCTGAGTCATTGTCCAGTTTACTGATGTCCCACATATGGGGTGTATATATTGCGTTGCTGAGATTTAAGGAAATGTTTTCTTCTGTCGGTGAAGACGTATTCCCAGTAATACTTGACAACAATTTGTGAAGACAAAATCCAGATTGGAAAAATCTGGTGGCCTGGATAGTTTGTGTGCACATCCTACAGTGGCTTGAACTTTCAGTTTCGGTGGCCTTTCATTTCTTTCCACACTATTTCTGTTAAAATTCTGTTCCGATTGGGCGAAGGTTGTATGTGGCTTGGTGAAGTTTCATGTCTCTTCAGCAGTGTAGTACAGACTGGCCGAAGTGCTGGCTGCTGGGAGCATAGAGGTTATGGGGAGAAACTTCATATTCTTTATCTGTTCTTGGACTCTCGTTGAATACAGTTTCTGTTACAGAAAAACAACAATACCCCAGAACATGGAGTGAAAAAAAAACATAAAACCATTTTAGAGATTAAAATACGAGATGTTGAATAGATGTTTCCTCAGAAAGGGAAGCTGAGTTATAGATTTAAGCTGATCTTGGAAACCCATGTTTAGAATAAGTAACTGTCACTTTGTTTCAGAATCCATTGGGAATGCCGATTTTTCTGCTTGCCTCTTTATTCTTTTTCCTCTTTGTGATGCTTCATTAAGTATCTTGAGATATTTAGATCATTTAAAATATGAAAATGCTACGTATCATACTTAAAGTATTTTTTTGAAAGTTAAGAAGTATTTTTTTTTAGAAAGGTGTCTTAATTATGGACTTGCTGCCCAAGACATCATCTGTATAAAGCACATTTGTTTGAATTGTGTAGCATTAAATAAATACAAACTAACAAGCTCTGAGGTGCAAGATTTGTTGTTCTTTGATGAAGCGTTCTCTTCATGCTGTTGTACCACATTGTTTTGCCTTGTCTTCTTGTCTTGGAGCAGAATTTGGATTTGCTGTTACTGCTTCTCATTCATCTAATTGGAACTTAATGGGGATCTATCCCTGCCGTTTTCTGGATAGTGTTGTGGTGTTCAGACAGTCAGATCTTGCAGCGTGTATGGGAGCTTACTTGTTTTGTTTACTGAATGTTCTATCTGTATAGAGGACTGAGTTTGGCAAGCTTGATCTTGGAAGATAAACATGCTTGTGATGTAGATTTTTCTGTGTGTTCAACTTACTGTTTGCTTTGGGGGTCTGGGGGTTCATTTGTTCTTGAAAAGAAAAACATTGTGCATATTTAGAACACCTGGAACGGTCAGTAAGGTTGACTCTGGAGCACCTTCTGCAAGAGGAGGAGGAGCAGTCTTTTTCACCAGTGAAGGGAATTAGTTGCTGAGTCTAATCTAAAGCAGATATTGTGGGAGCTTCTGTCTAATGTGACCTCTGTTGTGGGAGCTGGTTTCTGGTGCCCCGTGATGGTTTGGAGAAGGGATGCTGAGAAGCTTGTGCCATCGTCTTTGTTAGAAGTACCTTAAATTGTCTCTGTTAGATACTCTCCTGCACTTCATTAGAGCCTCTTTTGTTCCACTGCACTAAGGAACTTCTGCTTCTTCTTTAGCATTGGTTTAGTACGTACAAGTACCTTTGTAACAAAGTGCTGGGCAGCCTAAGTATGTACGTTGCTATCACCTTCCACTGTATTAGCAGGAGAAGAACAGTCATGACTGGAAAGCAGGGACGGCTTTTTAATGAGTAATTTTTGTGTGTTGGTACCATCATAATAATCTTTTTTTTATTTGTGGTTTGAGTACCAGAGTGACTCAGTTTTGTTCTGTGGTTCTTTTTTTTTATCTAGTGATGTTTTACTGCCTTACGTAGTTCTCATGGTAGCAGGAATTAAATAATAACATGCTCCAGAAATTACGATCATAGTTTCCTTTAAAATAGTTTCATTTTTTCATGAGATTATTTAGCTTCACAAGATAGTAAAGGCAGAAACCACTTTACTTGGAGCAAGAGGGTGTCTCCTCATGGATGCTCCTTGTTATTACAGACTCACAGTATGATTCCATGAAGATCGTTAACAGATTTATGTTTTCATTTGTTCATGCATAATGAACAGACAGAAAACACATCCATTGTTTGACTTGTGCATTCTGTAGTCTCGCTAGTGCTCCTTGAGACTGCGCCTGATGAGACATGCCATTGTGGAGGCCTCTCTACATTGCGCTCGGTAACGCTCGTGAGGGCTGCTTCCAGGCAAGTAGCTTCTGCAGCGGTAGCAGTGTCGGTCCCCGCGGTCAGGTGGAGGGGATGGGAGAGATGCTGCCCGCTGCCACGGTGCTGAGCCGGCGGAGGGTTCTTCAGCATGATGCTGGCCGCACCATGGCCAGGCTGGGCCTCCAGCTGGAGGCACTTACAGCCGTAGCTGTTAAGGAATCTATTTCTTGAAGTATTTATCTTCTAAATAACAGAAGTTCATTACTAGTTCTGGTACCCCTGCATCTGGAAGCTGCAGTCATTTGCTCTGAATATGATGAAAGAATGGAAGCTGTGCAACATTTGGTATTTTTAATTGTCCCTGATGCAGGCCGATCACCAGGAAATACGAGAGAGAGGCAGAGGCCACCTTTAAAAATACATCCGAGAAACTGGAGTAGTTTGTTTGATATGTTGTACCCGTAAACTTGGCATTGTTTAACAAAAAAGCTGTTTTGTTGTACGAACAATGTGAGCAGTGTTTGAACTAGAGCTCACCTTGTCTGAATCCATTGTGTACTGTTACTGACAGATTGAGCTCAGTGGTTCAAAATAACAAGTTTTGGAAGCAAAATTGTTTCATCCACAGTCTGCACTAGACACTGTAATAAAGGAGGAACCTGAAGAAAATATTAGGGCTTTCTACTGAGATGTGGATGTTTTCTAATCTGGTTATGTTTATGACTAACTGATCAGATTAATTTATTCCAGTCTGTGCCCTGCTTCTTTCACTCTGAATGTTGATGGGAATTGGCTCTGTTTAACACGTCACAATGAATTAAGTCACTTAGTAGTCAAGTTTTGTTAAGGGAAGTTATAATTGCAGTTGGTTATTTAAATTAAGATAGCTTTATTGTTTTCAAGATTATGAAACTTGTTCTCTGCCAAGATGGTATTACCTGTCTGTCTTAATACCAGTTCTTGTGGAGTTCAGATATTTGCAGTGGAGCCCTTTCACCTTTAGAGTTGACAAGAATTTCTAGGATGACTATGAAAAAAATATTTTTTCATGACCAGTGTACTTACAAATTAATGCCATATAGTATGACCGCCTGGGAGGAAGTTGCAGTGACGATGTAGGTCTCATGGCCAGACAGGAGAACTAAACAACTACTTTTCTTGATCCTATAATTGTGGTGCAAATGACATGCCATGTAGTTTAGAAACCAGGGAGAGAATCATACTTCACTTGGAACTGTAGGAGATGTCAAAAGAGAAGATAGCTGTATCTTTTTCTTAATGCGCTGTTCTGTTCCTTCTGATAGACTGACTTGGCCCTTGTGATCAGTTAAGTGCCTCATACCGATATTATCCATATTAGCTGTGCCAGAAGTTTGAATTGTGCTGCCCGACCTACCTGCACTTAAACAACTTGAATTTGCACTGCAGGAGTTTATTTTGCTCATGAAAATCTCAGGTTCTGTGAGAATTGTAGCAGGAAGCTATTGAAGCTAAGAACATAGCAGGATTCCAAAAAGTTGCTGTGAATGTATGTAGATTAAACCAACATCTGCTGCTATGGTAGCTGACAGCTTTGAAAAGGGTGACATTTTAAATTGTGTGTGGGTGAGTGTGAGTTTGTGCAGTTCTTTGTTTGTTTGTTAACAGAGTTTCCAAGGATCATGGGTCAAGATGATCTCTCACATCATAAACAGAGTATCACTGGAGTCCTTGCACTGGGTCTGTTGTTCACCCTCTGACGTCCACCCTGTGTTTTCCCTCTAATACTTTTCTTAATTTATGATTGTTCATTTCCTCAGATCTTTCTGAACAATGATGTATGAGAGTTCTTTAGACTGTTAGCCCTGTATTTCCTTGAGTATTGCATGAAAACTCAGCTGCTTTCAGAAATATTTGGCATGTTTGAACTGCTTTTGGGCTCCAGGTAAAGGTTGTACTTTTTTTTTTTTTCTTGGCGGAATATTCATCAGGTTAAAATATTCCATGTTTCTTACATACAGTGAGCATTTCTGTAAGACTGTATTGGAATTTCTTGCCTGTAGTGACTCTCAAGTGTTGGTTCTAAGTTGTATAAAATCAAGTTTTCCACTCCTCTGTTAATTTCCAGGAAAAAAGGCTAGTGTGGAAATAAGAACAGTATGAAAATTCATTAGTTGCTCTGACTTTAATGACTGGAAAAATTACACAGTAGTTTTTAGGTTTGCCCACTGAGAAGAATCTTGCTCAATAACGGTGAATTTATTAGCTTCAGCAGGTTTTAGGAGTAGGCAGAAGTGCAAGTTCTGAAGCTGCTGAAACTACAGAGGAAAAAAGTAGATGATGAAACGAAATGTGAAAAGAATGGTATTTCCTTTGGCTTCTTTTATTTTCCTGCAATGAATCGATTCTGTGTGTGAATCATGGTATCTCTGGGTAGTTACCTGTGCGGTCCCTGGCACTGGGGTACTCATCAACTCCCTTTCCCTACAGCACCTCCAGCCATCTATGGCCTTCTGGTGACTGATCAGCTTTCTCAGGATTTCATGATCTTTGTGTTTGAACACCTACTTGTGTAATAGCTGCTAAATCTTCATATTCTGTTCTTGCAACTTCTCAGGTCGCAGCAAACTGACCACATGATGAAGTTTATGGTCAGGTACACACAAATGTGTGAGTTATTGCACTGGTTGGCATAAAGCAATGTGTTCAGCAGTAATGTTTGGGCTGTTGCTCAAAGCAGAGCAGTTTTCCTGCCAGTACGTGAGAATATATGAAGCTGCTGTTTGTAAACTTGATAGAGGTAGCAGAGCAGTATGCCAGCGCATTTAAAGATGTACTGCATACAGAATGAGTTTTCAAGGATGCAGAAATTTGCTTTTTATAGTGCTGTTCTTCATAATAATAATAAGTCAAGCTACATATTAGCTTATATTAGCAATACGATTATACAAAGGGCAGCTACACACATGAAAGGAACAAAGTTTTTTGTTAGGCCTACTGTAGACAGGGTACATTTACTGATACAAAGGATATGTGGGGTGCATATTAGGAAAAACATTTTAATGATGAAAATCATGAAGCAGTGGAATGAGATTGTCCAAGTAAAATGTGGAGTGTCCTTCGGTAGAGAAGTTTAGAAACAATTTGGACAAACACCTGTGAGAAAAAGTTTGGTATAATTATAAGGAAAAGAAGAGATCAGTAGTTTCTCATTTGATGCTTCTCTATTGTTATTTGACTTAAGAAAAAAAAAAAAAGTCTATCGACCATTTTGATGCTTGAGACAGGATGTCAATTTGCAGCTTGCTTCCCTTTCCACCTAAAAATATACCTCAGCTTGCTCTGGTAATGTATTTAAGCCCTGCAGTTGTTGTGTTGTGGTAACAATATGTGATATTCTTAACCTTTCTCAGTCTGCAGGACTAAAAATGGATGACGCCAGTCTCAGTTATATTTTGTATGTTACCATATGTACATGTTGCCTGTCACTAAATGCAATTACTGCAGAGTTCACAACTCTCTTATCAGAGTTGTACAAAGATACTCTTGCTGAGTTTTTGAGGGTTCTTGGGAGAGTGCGACAAAACCAGTTACTGACTGCAAATGACTGACGGAGGAAAGTAAGGAAAGTAGAAAGGATGTGCAGAATCAGTGGAGCTGGGACTTTTTACAGCTCACTTTAAATAATAATTTTGGTAATTAAAAGGCCTAAACCTGTTTTTCTTTGTTATTTTGTACAACCTGAAGTCGTCAATCTGGGAAGGTGGCTCTGCCGATGATGAGTGTTCTGTTGTTAAAGTAAATTGTGTGCCCCAGTAATTTCTGTGAGTATACCCAGTTCCAAAGACTCATCCTTCCCTCCCCATTTGTGAACAATTTGCAGCCTGCAGGGGGCTAAATATAGACATTTGTGAGCAGATGTACCAGTGCAACTTCTTTGGTTTGAAGAGAATTTATACATTCTTCCATTGTCTGTGCACGCATGTGCTTCTGTGTGTGTGATGTACATATCAAACGGATATACTGGCATCATCTTTTCGTTCACACCTGCTACCTATTCAGATAAACTTCCATGCCTAGTAGACTATGCTTCGTGTTGTAGAATCAAATAGTATGGTTGAGGAGGAGAAAATTGTGAATACGCGGAGTGCAGCATACTAAAATAGACTACAGCTAGTTTTATGCCTGAAGAAGGCAATACGTCTTCTGGAAGGCATTTTTCATAGGGAATGATATGTTTTATAAGGCTCTTTTCTGTTAATTCTATACCCCCAAAAAATTCAATAGATAAACAATTTACTTTTTTAAGAATCTGATTCCGAGTTCGTAATTTGTTCTGCCATAATGCCAGTGGCTTTAATTTTTGCTATACAGTTTCTAATATTTTGTTGTTTTGTTTTTTTTGTTTTACTTTTTTGAGTAGCATTTCGTAAAATTAATGTATAATTTCTCCCTTCCCCTCCCAGATTTCTTTCTTTGGCTCAAAATCTTTTGGAAGAAGAAGTCCTGACAGTCCCATGTTAAGCAAAGCTGAATTTGTTGAAAAAGTTCGCCAGAGCAACCAGGCTTGCCATGATGGCGATTTTCATACAGCAATTATATTGTACAATGAGGCTCTGGGAGTTGATCCTCAGAACTGCATTCTCTACAGTAACCGTTCGGCAGCCTACATGAAAATCCAACAGTATGACAAGGCCCTGGATGATGCAATCAAAGCACGACTTCTGAATCCCAAATGGCCAAAGGTAAGAAAGTATATCTGTCTTCCGGGGAAGGAGTAACTCCTTTGGGATTATTAGTCACATACGTAACACCTAATATAAACAAGTGCATATATTCCTGCACGAAAGTCTGTTTTCGCTAAAAGCTACAGCTAATATCTTTTGTGTTTAAAAGTTGTTTGACTTGAATTTCCTATTGGTTATTAAACTGTTTTCTGTGTAAACATACTTTTCCCCAATGAGCATATGATACTGTTTTACTATTTTAAACGAGCATGGTTTCTGGATTGTGAAGACCAGACATATCTCTTAATGTTAAACATAGTCATCATCCAGGTACATTTTGTTGCAAGACTTCTTGAGAGGTAGCATGGAGATTCTTACTAGTAATGGAGCAATAAGGCCTTTCAAAATAGTGTTCAATTAGTGTTTATGTGTAGTAATTTTGGATAAACATTTTAAGAAATGTGTATCTTAGCCATGTTAGTAAGATCCGACTATGCAAGGAAACACTTTGTAAAGAGTAAATGGTGTTGGTTGCCTGTTCCTTCTGGGGTTGCTTCCCAGTAGCTGCAATTGATTGCTTCAGTTGGGCCAGCCCTCTACATGCTAATTAGTTTTAATAGTATCTGCTACAGATTCTGTTTCTCCTGCCAATCCCTCACACAGTCTTACTAGCCATTTTAGCTAAAGAGGCAATTTAAGAGTGGATTCATGACCCAGGTTCTTCTCCTCAGAAATTATGGCAGGTAGCAAGCATAATGTTCTCCATTAGCTGGACTCTGAACTACTGAAGTTAAATTTCCTTTTATTTCAAAGCAGATCATTGCAAGTCTTGTATTCTGTTTTTCAGTTCTTTATTAGCTTGTAGAAAAGCCTTATCATACACTTCTTTAAGATTTTGTTGATTACTTTACCCATACTCGAGGCACAAACGCAAACTGCTCCGTATCACCTCCATGTGTTGAGACTGTTTTGTATACCTTGAAATCAACATTGCCTGCTCTCCCTTTTCTCATTGGTCATTGCCTATATCTTGTCGGAATATTAGCCTAGTGGCCAACTGCCTAGCAGCTACGTTTCCAAACTCACTGTCGTTTCATTTGCTCTGATGCAGTAAATAGATGCACTGTTTTTTCATGCCTGCGTAGTATATTTCTGTATGGAAAGTGGAAGCTGTTGTATAAAAATATATATAAAAGTCTTTTTTCCCCTCAAAACACCAGATGTTTTTCCTAGATACATGTATATGGTTTGAGGATTCAGAGCTGTGAAAACTTCTGCTGTTTCTGTAGCTCCTTACACATCATCTTGCTGAGGCATGTGTCTGCTCATTCCACCTCAGAAGTAGTGACAGGCATTGCAACATCTGAGTACATTTGAAGGCGAAAGACTGGTGGTATCTTTTCGTCAATACAGTCTGTGTGCACAATGTCACTTTTGTCTCAGCCTTCAGTCATGTGGGAGCTGTGACAGCTTGTCTGCTGTACTGCTAGGCGTGTCTGGTAATTCTCTCGCTGGGAGAGAGAGCATCCTGCAGGTATTTTAATTTGATGCATGTTTCTGAATGAAAAGAGCCTGACTTTTCTTCTCCACCCCCATCCCGTCAAAGTTTTGTGTCTTAACTCTGGAATTTCTGGAGTCAAAAAACTGCAGTTTTACACAAACTTTCTCACTCTCTTTCTTGAGTGAGACCAGAAAACTGCTTTAGGATAATGTTCTGAAAGTGTTTTTTTAAAGCTCTGTCCACTCATAATCACGAAAGGAGGGCTGTGGGCCAGGGGAGATCCTTCCCTTTTGTTGGTACTATTTTTTGGAGTTGGCATCTTGAATTGCAGCACTTTAATTTATGTTTTCATTTCACATTTTATTTTCACACTTAACTTTTGTACTTTCTTTTTCTTTTCACTTTTATACTGCTGTTTAATCTTTCTTAAAGAGCTTTAATGTGTTCTCCCTGTTATTTTTACTAAGCCTGTCTGCAATTTACTGTTTGTATCAGTACACATTAGGAAGAAAGTCCTGCTTTGGCAGGGACATGATTTATAAGCTTGTAAGTTTTTGTTTGGTTGTTTTTTTCTTTTTTTTTTTTGTCATTAACTTCTGTCTTGCATTACCAAATGTCATAGAAGATTTTGCATAGATTTGTATGAAGGACTGTGTTTAAGAAAAGAAAATTGCATTACTGTCATTAAACTCTAGATTTCCAGGTCAGTTGTCTGAATGCAGGAAGTTAGAGAGTATAAAAGCAAGAGTGCTTTTGCTTAGTTTTGTATATTGTTTCTGAGAAGTCAGGTAGTGATTTACTATAGAGCTCACTTAGATGAAAAGTTATGAAAAGACTTCATAAAAGAATACTTTCGAAATCCCAGTCACAGACAGAAGTATAACAAGACCTTTGAAACGAATCATTGGAATAGATTTGTGAATCAAAATAGAAAATAAGATGGAATAGAAGATTTACTAGCTATAAGGCTAGCTGCGTTAAATGAAGGCATTATTATCAGTCTGTTAAATGCAGAAATAATAGACTATGTATTGATGCAGTACTAAGGTAGAATCGTTTAAAAAACCCAACAACAACATTTTTAGTAATGAAAAACTTAGACTTTTTTCAGGCAGACTATATTATTGAGTTAAAAACATGAAATGACTCTGTTTTGATTCTAGTTCTGCTATTAAATGTCCACCTGACCTTGAGCAAATTGTATTTCTTTTTTTATTTTTTTTTTACAAAAAGATGAGGAGTCACTTTTACAGAACATTTTGAGCCTTACTGGTGGAAAAAGTAGTGGAAGGCCTAAATGATGTTATGATGACATAGCATTTGTTCTTGCTTTCTTGGATCAGTGTGTAAAGGATATCTTGCTCTGTGATACAAAATGTTTATATACTTAGAAAGTTACTATCGGTTAGAAATAGAAGAGTCAAAGTAGCTTTTGCAGGCTTTCTGTCCTGTATAAAGCTCATCCTCAGTCCCTGTTTGTATCTTTCCTTTTATCTTTTCACAGTAGTATCTTTAGTTTGTCAGATTTTCAGTGGTTCACACACTTTCCTATTTTCTCACAGAGCACCAGAATGCCATGTGGAACCCTGTCTTCTGGTTTTTCATTTTAATGACTCAGTAGTTTTTTCTTATTCTAGATTTGCTCCTACAATATACGCTTTTTAAAAGTAAGTGAGTACCAATAAAAAAAGAGGTTTTGTTTTTCTTCAGCTGTATGTGGCACATCAGTGGGCATTATGCTTTTATAAAAAAAAAAAAATCTAATTGACATGAGAAACAAACCCAAAATTGAGCTCGTTTAGAACATTCCTATTTATGTGTTCTTGAATGTCGCCCTAGTAAGAGAATATGTAGATGAATCTTGCAGCAGCAACACTGTATGTCTACAATTGATATTAAAGAAAAACATGCTTCTCCCCCAGCCCAGCACCACCACCACAAAAAAAAAAAAAAAAAAAAAAAAATCTGAATTTTGGACATTTTCTAAAAATTTCCAAATGTTAAAGCATGTCTTTCTGGCATCTATTTGACCTGAAGTGAAAAACATTATTTATAGTAACTGCTGTTATTATAAGCTTGTGCTGTAAAATAGTATAGACTTGGTTCACGGTCCATGCTGGGCCTGAGGCGGTTTGTAGATGACTTGTGTATTGATTCAACCACTGCTTCCTTCTGTTCCAGCCCAAAGTTGGCTGTTTGTATCTGTTTAGCCTTTTCCATGGCCATTGGCCAATAAATGTCAAACAGATCCACTGCCAACTGAACTTGAAACTGGATCTGTCCCTCATGACAGAGCTGTGAAATGGATTTGCCTCTTGCTGCCTGACCTCTGGAACGCGAGCATTCCCACACTGCAGCACCAGTGAGTTGCCTTCTGCCTTGGAGCCCCCAGTTCACGGCTTTGAAGCCAAGCTCTTAGCAGAGTTGAGGAATAAATCATATGAATACAAGTATTTAGAATTGTTGCGTTTAAGGCTAATGAGTTTTGCAAGGGCTGTATAATCATGTACGTGAGAGAAGCAGCTAGTCTAACTTTCAGAGACTGTAATGAGGTTTAATGTGAATCATCAGATCATCCCGCATCATTTTACTGTAGAGGCTATGTCTCAGTCATGTCCTCTGTGGCAGTAGGTGTGTTTTAAGTCTGATCTGCAATGAGATCCAATGTTTTATTGTCATAGTTCTTTTAAGCTTTTGTATGTAGAAACGGATTTCTGATTTCACTTGGGCCAAAGGTACAGTAATGGCATAAACATGAAATGAATTTTCCTTCAAGGCCTTTCATTGACTGGATTGAAGGTCAGTAAGGTGTTGAACAGGACATGATTTGTAGAGGTCAGAGTTTGACTGCACTGTCTACCTTAATTTACACAGTTCTGATAGGAGTCTCATGCAAATAGCTTGGCAGGGAGTGCGTCTTGACTTTTAAAAAGGAGCCATCATGCTATTACAGTAATTGAGATAGTGAGAACCCACAGCTGAATGAATTATTTTTTGATCTGCTGTGTGTTGTTTCCATTTGGAATTGTGATTTTCACACTATTTTACATAGTACTTCCCTTTTGCTTGGAGTTGTTGTTTCCACAGAAATAATATGCAATGACTTTGGTTTTAGAAGAAAATGAAAAATTTTTCCAAGTTCTGTCATTAATTTGACTGCTCCACAATGAGGGTGACTGTTGACTTAACACATCTGTATCTACAAATGGAGGCCATTAGCTGCCACTACATCTTCATTCTGTCTCATGAATTTGTGTTAGTTTGGTGAGGACTTGTTGCTTTAGTGGCTGCATCTGACTGTGCAAGTCTCATCCCAGGAGTTTTCCCTTAATGTTTCTTTTCAAGCCTTTGGCTCTCTCCATCTTGTTTCCTGCATTGTGGATTTGTTAATTTCTCTTCACGTGCCCTTTCTTGTTCTTGGTGAGTGTCTGTTTTTTCCAAGTTTCCCTGGTTCTCCAAATAATTTATTTACTAAATCAGCTTTTTTCTCTTAGACGTCTGTTTCCTTTCTTTCACGTATCTGACGAGCAAGGGCATACTGGGAACCGAAGTTAGTGCATGTATCCGTCTTAAGATAGAACTGGAATTTAATCCTATTTCTAGGATTTTTTTTTTGTATGATTTTTATCCTGAATGTCATTAAAAAGCTTACCTCTTATTCCTGAAAACGCTGTGACACTTTTCAGCAGCAAGTTTTGTAAGAGGACAACATCATTGTACAGCTATGCCAATGAGAGCCACTTCAATGATAAAAAGCTGGGTGAACAGGCTTAGAATTTCTGTCGGTGACAGAACAGAGTTTAGTGCTAGAATAAATTCTGTCTCCACATTTGCAATTATCTAACGGTGTAACTAAATTGACAATTTCAGTTGAAATGTTAGCTAGGATGAATGGAACTGAAATACTGCACTCTCTTGGTGATATTTTCCTGTTAAAATAATTCATGTTAATTCTGTTTCCGTAAGAGATCAGAAAGGGCAAAAAAAGGGGTCAGTATCTAGAAAGCTCATTTGAATGTCCAGTTAAAAGCACAAGACTATTAACTTTGAAAGCCACGCCCATTAGCTAAGCTCTACTATTTTGGGGGGCTGTTAACAGAGACAGTGAAATTCTTTCTACTTTCGACATATCAGCTATAGCAACTGTCCTTGTGTGATTAACGCAAGTCAGTGCATAAGAGAAACACTAATTACTTGTAATTATTTCACCACAATGACAAGGCTATTTATCTGCTTGTAGGGGATGATGAATTCTGCATCTTACTAGACTGAACTGTATTTTACAAATTTTTGGGGCATTTCCATGGAATGGTGACAGAAAATGCCAGTGCAGCAGAGGGGTTTTGGTGCTTGCAGTGGCTGGAGCGCTTGGGTTACTCTCCTTCCTTTATGGAAAAAGACTGAGGAGTCTTTGTTTCTTTTTTATTTAGTTGAATGACACAAATACAAATGAGTTTTCTGACTGAACTGGAAAACAACTTTTGATCAGGTGAGGCAGAGGCAAAGTTAGACACTATCCTGGCTGCCACATATTCTGTTGTTCCTCTTCCCATTTTACTGACAGATAAATGGGGTGGCTGCCCATCCTCCCAGTTACTCTGTGAAATGCCGGTCCTCTGTTTGAGTGATCACAACAGGCGTGCTAGGTAGCATTAGCATGCTCTGCAAATGTTTCTGGTTATTGGGAGCCATGCTTACCTAACAGAAACGCTTTGGAAATCGCAGCAGAGATGGGAAATCTTGGAAGGGAGCAGCTTAAGTTTGTGTGGTATTTTTTCCTCATTTTCAATGTTTATGTTTTCTAAAACGTGTATTTGTATTTTTATTACACAATTAATTCTAACTTTAGCTAGGACAAAGAAGGGTGTACTTTGAGGACTAATTAACTAATCTGATATGTTTTGAACACAGAAATTTCACGTTTGGTTGGATATCTGATGTCAGAAAATATGCAGTGGTGTTTATAGACTTATTAAAGGCTTAGATGGTTGGCTGTTAGTCAAGCTTGGTTTGCGGTGCTATCCCTACATAGTATGTGGATTTATTTTTTTTTGTGCGTGTTTGTGCACCTTGTCAGTGGGGGACAACGTGAGGACACTGTCTAAAGTTGAACACTTCTGTTGCGTATTTCACTAGCAAAGCCGCATTATAGATTTTTTAAGTAATTATTTGATTTTTATCGATAGAACATAACTGGAAAATTGAAACTTACGCAGACAAAATCTAAGCAATTTTATTAATTAGCCAGAAGAGGGAGCTTAACAGGTATAGCTGGTATTTTGTTTGAAAGGCCTGAGTTTTAAATACAGAACTCAGTTTTGTTTTGCTTAGGAAGTTGAAAAATTAATTTGAATCCAGGTTTTATGAGATTTAACCTACTAAATGTAAATTTATGTGTTTCTTCTCCTCCTTTATCTTGGGTGTGCAGTTTGTTAGCTCTTACATTCTTTTTTTTTTTTTGTCATCAGCGTTTATAATGCTAATGGGGAATATCACAATCTTCACATGTGATTGAAATAAATGTATTTTCAGTCTCTAACCAGGCCAGTGCATTAAGGTGATCCTTTCTCCAGAGGATGGCAAACAAAAACAAAACAAAAAATGCTGTGAAATGAGACAGTGTAGAAAGTTAGAAAGTGAGAAAGTGATTGGTCTTGCTGGTCTTGCTTTCAAACACAATTGTCTATCACTTTGAATTTTCATACAGCTTGTATTTTCATACACCTTATACTAATTTTCATAAGCTTATATTTCCGGTTAGGGTCTTGAGTTAATGTAAGTTGTGATCGCCCATCCTCCCCCCTGCAGACCAGTTCTCCCAAGATGTTTTTTTTGTTTTGTTTTTTTTTTTTACTTCTTTGGAATACTGCAAAATCTGAGCAATGTTCCTTTGAAGAAACAGAACTTTGTTTCCCTTTTTTTTGTGCTGGGCTAGTGCACTGTATGTGTAAAAGAGCTCCTCTTAGAGGTGTGTGTTCCCACTGCAGTTATCCTCTTGTGAACTTAATTTAAAAAATAAAAAGGCTAGATTATGAAAATCTCTGGCTGAAAGTCATCCTCTTAACATGGCTGCCCTCTCCACACCAAAGTCTGTCTTTAAAGTATTAATTCATGTTGAGTAATAAGCAAATATTTATACAAATACACCTGCTTGTCTACTGCAACTTTAAACCAAACATTAACAGCAAGAAAGCCACTGAAGTGGGAAACGTTCTGATCAGTTGCGGATCAGAGTAACTTACTGCGGGTGTTGTGTGACTAGCATGTTTATTACAACAGCACTTAATACTGTTTGTAGTGTTTGTCTGACAGTGGTGGCGTGTAATTCCTGCTATTTTAAAAACATTTTGCTTACATATCACTGAGAAATGCAAAGAGAATGGAATATTTCAGGAATTAAATTGCTGAAAGGGAATACCCTACAGGCAAATTGAATCAGGCTCATTTTTTTCTTTGATTTTCCACCAGTTTTCTTTGTTTTGCTGTTGATCATGCTCTAGGAAATTTTTATTTAGTTTCTCTTCACAGCTGTGCAGCCTGAGTATCCTAGGCATGGTAAGTGGAAATGGAGGGATATATATTCTGTGACTCTGACACCTGAACAGTCTCTTCTTAGTTCTTCCTGCTTTTGTGATACGGGTTTTTTAATCCTGATATTATAAAAAAAAATATATGCCGGGGCTTAAATGGTTAAAATTTGGGCCTAATCCTGTGCTAAAATGTAGATGTCAGTATCAGTTGCAGATGTGTACTAATTCGGGCCTCAGTTATAGCTACAGAGCTGGTCTTAGTGCTATGATAGCTATGCAAAGGTATGAAAGGCCTAAGAAAACAAAAATACTTATATATGTTTTTTCACTAGTCCCAAATAAAACCATTCCACTGCACATTGTAGGGTTATCTTTGGGGAGTCTCTTAAGGCTTGCAGCATACTTATTGTTTGCCCTGTGGCTAATCAGAGTTTTATTGGATTTTGACTGCTTCTTACTAATGGATGCTATAGACAAACAAGCATGTTGAAAAGTGCAACACAATAATTTTTGTATTTTGGGGGTCATTTTATTTAGATTCTGAAAAACACTTGTTTAAAACTGTTATACTGTTGTGGTTTAACCTGGCAGCCGGCAACTAGGACCAGACAGCTGCTGACTTACCCGTCTGCTTCCCCACAGTGGGACGAGGAGAATGGACAAAAGGTGAAATGTGTGCGTAGAGAGAAATACAGTTTAATAAGACAACAAAGACAAATACTACTACTACTACTGAATATCCAAAACAAACAATACATGATACAATTTTTTTTCTCACTGTCCAACAGCCAGTTGTGTAGCCAGACCCTGAGCAGTGATTGCAGAACATGGAACTTGCAGATTTTGCAAATTTTGCGGAACTCCTGAAAAAATGACCAAACTCATGGAAAAGTTCAAACTCCTGGAAAAGAGAATAGTTGAAACCCACAGAAAAAGAGGGTTCCTGCCCCCTGGCCAACCCCCATTCATGAACTGATGATGATGTCTGTGGTATGGAACATCTCCCTCGGCCAGCCTGGGCTGGCTGCCTGGCTGTGCCCCCTCCCAGCTCCTGTACGCCTGCTCAGGAGCAGAGCATGGGAGACTGGAGAAAGTCCTTGATTTCATAGCAACAACTGAAAGCATCGGTGTTACCAACATTCTTCTCCTACTAAATCCAAAACACAGCAGCTACTGGGAGGAAAATTAACTCTATCCCATCCCATTTAGGATGATACGTATATGCCACATTGTTCCAAGCGTAATGCAACTAGAAGTGGAAGTATTTTGTTTTCTTGAACATGGGTAGACTTTCTTGATCTGGGTAGCCCTAGACTTAGCTGGGGGGACTTCCTTTCCACTATCACAAAAACATTAATTTCACAATCCGAGTCACAATTTTTTATTATTTATTTTAATAAATGGGCTGGAAAAACTGGGCAAATTGTCTAGGAAGAACTGTGAGTTGCTCCAGAAAAAGAAATGCAGAGTGAAGAAATGAGGGTAGGCAGCGATAGGAGTCAGAAATGGTGGCTGTTCTGCATGTGCTGAGGTTCTCAGCAAGACCAGCTAAAATCTAAGGAATAACTGCAAGTATATTAATATACCGTCTCTTTGCTCATTAATTCTGATGGTGATAGCTTTTTTTTTTTTTTTTTTTTTTTTTTTTTTTTTTTTTTTTCCAGATAGAAGCCCTGCTCTGTGGTGGCAGTTTCCCAGAGCCTCTAGGGCAGTAATTTTCCCTTGTTCTCGTGCTGCTATTCTGGCTATCCTGTTCCTGAAACCCCTGACACGCACACACATGTACATACGCTGGTTGAATCTTTCCCTTTCTCTCTTTACTATTTTGTTTTCCCCAAAAAGCCTCAACCTCCTTTGTGTCACACAGTCACTTATTGGCCAATTGATTGTTACAGAATTAGCTAATGTTTTGCAGATGTCTCCCATTTGGCCTTTGTGCAACTGGAGTAGGAACATCCACCTGCAGTTTTCATATTTGTTGTCAAACTAAACTGAAGTCGGTAGGTAGCCTGGTTAAATATGGCGTGCAGATCTTGGCCCTTGATAACCTTTTGTGCTAGTGAAATTGTCAGAAACGTAGCAGCCTGTATGTGTCTGTGAAAATATATGAAGCATGGCTTGAGTGATCCAGCATGCCTCTTTGAAAGTATCATGCTGTCTAGAACAGTGCTGTTTTGAATCTTCTATAAATGCTGAAGAAACATGGGGCACATGCGAAGGTAACACTTAAAATATTTTTTTCCAAAATAGTCAAGGAAAAGCTTGAAATGACAATTTTTTTTCTGATATTCAAAGTGGCAATATTCTGTGTGGTAAAAAGACCCATTATCATCAAATATCTGTGTTCTGGCCTTCAAATTGACTTAAAGCTTTGGAAATGCTCTTCTTCAGTTACCCTCCAAATGTCTGTGTCTCCACCTGTCAAAAATTCTTCAGATCCAACAGTTGCTTGGATGTATTTGTTGTGTTTTATTGGCTGGGCCTGTCTGTGTCAGTCCAAACATAGAAAGTCCTTCAAAGTGTACATACTTTACCTGTACCCTGTGTTCATTGTTTTTGCTCTGCTAGACCCAGCTACAGAAAATCATGTTTATCATATCTGTAGTCTCTGTTTAAATGAAAGATGCAGTCCTGTGCAGTGTGTGCTGCTGTACTTCTCAGATACTTTTACTTAAATCTTAAAATAGGTATATTAAATATGACACTTTTTGTTTGGTAGAACAATATTTTGATGTTTATTTCTTAATTTAAAAGAAAAGAAAAAGGAATTTTTCATCTCCTCCCTCCCCCCATCTTCCTTTCTTTAGCTGCTGTTTCTAATAACCCCTGTGGGAGACTGCTTCCAATCTTCACATTCTCTGAGATTTTATGAAGCGTTTTTAGAGTTCACAGTTTCTTTGGGGGATGGGGAATGACAATGTCTTAGAGGAAAAAAAACCATTCTAGTCTTACAGAATCACAGCACTGCTGAGGTTGGAAGGGCCCTCTGGAGATCAACTAGTCCAGCACCCCCTGCTCAAAGCAGGGTCAGCTAGAGCAGGTTGTGAAGCAGGTTGTAGTAAGATAACCTAAATAATACAGAAGAGCTCATTTTTATAATGCAATGATAAAGAGGTATCTGAACAAATTGAAAGGTGACATATTTAAAATGGGCGCAAAGAAATGTTTTTTTCAAATAATCTGTTCCTGGTCTATGGGAGTTGATTATCAGTGTATTATTTAAACCATTAGTGTAGCCATACTTTGAAAGGGCTGGAAACTTCCAGATGATGAAAGTAGCAGAATTACAAAAAAGTTTAGGATGGAGTAGATGGATGAGAAATAAGCTTTCATTTGTGGGGTCATGAGTCACTCATTAGTGCAAAGTTTTTGGAGGAGGAGCGAGAAGACTGACTTGTATCTTCAGGTTTCTCTTTCCTGCATCATCCTTGGAAGCATCTGTTGCAGACAGCTATTGGCAGAGACTTGTGTTGGTGGAGCACTGGGCTTACCTGTCACTGGAGTTCCTAATGGTGTGTTTCAGTCTGTACTGGGATGAAAACATTAAATATTTGTAAGATGAGGAGCAAACATGTCATCTGTTATGTTAGACGTAGTAGCTGAGATGCACTTTGTCCAAATCGCATAGACATTTCCTCAGGCTTATGAGAACCAGGGGTTTGGGTGTTGTACATCTTTTTTTTTTTAAACCTGTCTTTTAATCTTTTGCACTGAAATCTGAATTTGATCTTCTTGATGAACAGCTAGATGGTTTGTTATTGCATTGGCCAAACGTGTGGAAGGAAGCTGAGTACCTCTGGAGCCTGGGGAGCAGTCGGCACTCACCTCACCCGTTCAGGGTGCAGCCGCCTTGCACCCTGGTGTGCCCGCTCCAACCGTGTGGCCCTGTGGCTCTGGTTGTGGGTGCTGCGCTGCATCCGTCTGCGGGATCGGGAGGTTTGCTCTGCGTTTTGAGACATCATCTGATGTATACTTAAGTACAAACACTCAGGAATTTGCTGCAAGTACTGTGACTGCTGCTGTAGCAATCAATACAGGGATTTCCTGACCCTCTGCTTGGGCAGTGCTTGATTTCCACAGTCCAAGTCACACAGAAGTCATCAGGGACAGTTTTGTCTTTAGAATTTGTCATGTTTTATCTTTCTGCTTGTTTTTTTTTGTTGGCAACATTAAGCCAAACTTGCCAAACAAACCAAGCAAACTTTTTTGTCTAGTATGCACTTTGCAAGCCTCCAGACATACACAGTCTAGAAGATATTCGTAACAAAAGAATTGTTCTGTAAAAGAATTTTAAAACAAAAACATCAACAGCAACAAAACTATGGCATGCAGAGTTTAATAGTAAATGCTATCATAGTGTTGTCTAAGTATTGTGGAATTTTGTAACTGCAGAAGTGTTTTCTGCCTTTGACCAGCTGGGAAACGAGATCTTAGAAAACCTTTCTATAATAGGAAAGTAGCAGCCTTGGAGGCATATGTGGGGTTTTGATTAAGATAGCCCGTGTCCAGGTGTCAGCAGAGGAGGTAATACAACATAGTGGCGAGTGGGTTTTTTTCTTTTGGTTTTCAAAGTGCGTAACAGGAAAAAAAGCTGGATTTATTTAAAATAAATGTCTGAGCATTTGCATCATTCCAATTCTCAGGCTACTGGAAAAAATTACAAACATGTGGCAGAATATGAATAAATTTGTGTGTGTCTTTTAT
Organism: Opisthocomus hoazin; assembly: GCF_030867145.1. Classification (NCBI taxonomy): domain Eukaryota; kingdom Metazoa; phylum Chordata; class Aves; order Opisthocomiformes; family Opisthocomidae; genus Opisthocomus; species Opisthocomus hoazin. Next base: position 29,551,441 of record NC_134426.1, on the reverse strand, counting down.
ACCTAATTGTGAAGAGAAGAAGGAGGTTTTAATGATAACATTGCATGTAATACTGGGGAAAGAAGTTATGCTCATAACTTCTGCTACCAACTGGTTTGCCTCTGTGGCTTGATGTTTTTCAGAAGCACAGAAAAGTTTTGCAAATACTTTACACAAGGAAAAAAGGCAATTTAAGACACTTATTCTATCTTTACTGTGTTAATATGTGAACTTTTTCGTGCAGAAAAACTTGATTCATTAATAATTAGCTTATTATGATAACTTATTTTATTGGAGAATAAGTGTTTTGTCTCGACTGAGGAAGTTCGGGCGTAATGTTCGAAATTTCAATAACAATCTTGTTTGTCTTCTTTCTGGGGAGAAATAATTTTGACTAACTCACAAAAATAACTATAAACCTTGTTTTGGTTATAATGTGCCACAGGTGGTCATTTATAATTTTATGTAGCAGCAGTTGCTTACCTATGTTTTTTATGGCATGCATACATGTGTCGTTGCTGCTTCCTGTCAGCACAGGCTAGCACAAAATACTTGGTTTTGTACATAAGGATGTTGCCCCAGCTTTGCAGGCTCTCTCCTCTCCGTGAGGCTGGAGAAACTAGAGATATCTGATATGACTTATTGATGTGTTTTTTTTCTTTATAGCTTTCGCCAAGGGGTATGATAGCTTTCTTTTGGACTCTCTGTTCAAGTTTCTGCAGAACAGTTAGTAGTAACAATATTGGGCAGGCGGTTTGCTGGAAGTCAAAACACTACTTCCCATGTTGTTCCTTTTCTTGATCTAGATCTTCAGCTAGCTCTGCAAGTGTCAGTGGATACATGGGTTTTTCTTCAAGCATTAGACTTGGTTTCTGTTGCTATACTGCCTGTCATCACTTTCCTACTAGTATAAATCAGAGCATGAGCTTTATCACCAAATGTGTGCTGTTCACTGTAGCTTGCATGAAGGCTCCTTTTTGTAACCTTTCTTACAGGGGAAGTTCAAAGCCTTTAAGTGACTTCATGTGTTTAATAAGAAATTATTCTGACTAAATTCGATTGTTAGACTTATTTTACTTGAGGAATGCTAGCTACTTCATAAGAACCTTCGAGAAGTAGTATTGTGTAAAGTGGTTCATAGGTAATTATTGAAGAGCCGTGTCCCACCATGTGTGGCTAGTTATGAAATGTATATGATGCAGAAACTCGTGTTTCATGACAGTTCTTAGGTATGTGATGTCAGAGGTATTTTCATTCATCACTATAGTTCTCATGATCTTGCAATGTGTCTTGTAGTTTTTTTAGGGTTGGTGTTTTTTTTTTGAGTATCCAATCTTCAAACTTGCGATATTCTCTGAATTTATTTTTCTCCTGTTCCAGATGATGCTATTAAAACTTTGGCAATGATGACTTTGTCATGCTGAAGTCTGTATTGATTTCAGTTTTCCAAATTAGCACTTAAAACTACTTGAAGTATAGAGGTAAAGAAGGAGGGAAAGAAGTAAGACTAGACCTGATACAAAAAGTAAATTGAGGCAGATTATAAAACTGTTACCTGATAGAAATTACATTCTAAATCCAGCAAGAACATGGATATTGATTGCTGTGTTGGGTCATCAGTACAGTTATACAGGGATAATTTGTGAACTTATACAGAATAATTAAAAAAGATACCTGATAATATTTTTGAAACTGTACTTTCACTGCTCTTTTGACTGAAATTTTCTTTTCAGACTGATGTCTCTCCTTGAATCAGAAACAAAATCCCAGTGATGGAACACTCTGCTGTTTGATGTCGAGAGACATTCTCACATTAGTTGCCAGTAAAATCCTGCCAAATTTTAAAAACTCGCTTGAAATGTTTCTGTGTAGTTGAACAGATGAAAGACTCTGCTGGTACAGAGGGCACGTTAGTTCTGGATTATCAGCAAGTCACGGTTCGTGAGAGACGAGTAGGCTGGTTTGGTCCACTGGATCCTGATACAGAAACGGAGATTGTGGGAACATCTTCAGTAATGATTCTGTTTTGACATGTGAAAGGCGCTGAGCTTCTAATTTTGTGTTCGTGAGTTTTATTTTCTTTGGTAATGTGGATTATTCTGTTTAGCACAAAGAAAGAGAAGCCACCAAATAGTTGCTGTCATAACTGAAGAACTGGGTTTGGGGCTTGGTTTCTGAATACTGAGTGGCAAAGGTGGTATGGGACTGAGAAGGAGCACATCAAATAATTTAATCCGGTCCCATTTAGACAATTGCCATACAATCCCTTTCATAAATTCATCAAGCTCTGTTGTAATACAAGGTGGGTTTTTTAATTCCTATTCTTCGAATTGGAGGTAGTTTCAGTATTTTGCTACTCTAATGGAAGTAGGTTGTCAGACAGCTATAAATGGTATACAGACATATTAATTTTGCAGGGTTTTAAGTGTAGTCTATATACAAGTTAGTTAGAAATGCCTCATTATGGAGCTTGTAAAATCGGAATTTCTGTTAAACAGGTGATGTTTAATTGGTTAATGCAAGATCTTTTTACACACAAAAGGAAAGCCAAATACTATTTGAGCAAACTCTGTCACGTTCAATTTGAAATACTTTCATAGCAAGATAACTTGTTTAGCACTCACTAATTAATAGTTTTGATTGCATGGGAAAACAGGCCCCTTCACAAGTGGAAACAGTGTGACCAGGCCCTTGACAACGGGTCTAGTTATTCTAAAACACAAATCAACCAGACAAAACAGCCAAGAAACCAAAACAAACCCCCTGAATTCTTTCTGAGCATTGTGTAAAAAACAGGAGTTAATTGAACCTTGACCAAATTAAGAAATGTGTTGGACTTCCTTTATTCTGATAAGTAACTGTACCATTCTCCTGCTTTATGTAGCTTGTAGTGGCTGCATTTATCTTGTTACTTACCTGTGGTTAACTTCTGTACTGCTCTGAGGTGTTTGGCAAACATTTTGTACTGTTTGAGCTCAAAAATATTGAAACTGTGCTTCCCAGCCTACTCTTGGATACTGTGAGGAGAAAAATCTCTGGTCCCGAGTGATAATCCACAAGTATGAATGTAAATGTAGACTATGCCTAGTGGAATTCTATTTAAGAACTAAGCAACCTCTTTTAATCTGAGATTTGGTCTTCGGGAAAGAGCAGACAGTATTTGAGTGAGAACATTTAACTGGTTTAATTAACTGGGTTTTGGCGTTGATTTATGGTCTTAATCTCTCGACAGAGAAATTGTTCATTAACAGGAGATGAAATGACTTTGTCAGACTTCAATGCATTTGTCTAATAGGACATTCACAACCGAAGTCTAACATGGAAGCAAGAACCACAAAGATGATGTTTTCAGAACTCTGAGGTGTACCTTGATTTTATTTTATTTCTGTATTCTGTGTGAGTAGAAGGATGCCGACTGAACAATTTAGTAATAGTATGCTGTCTGAAGCCCCAGATACTGGTGTTTGGGTAGCAGTGTTCCCTGAAGCACATGATAGGTTTCTGAATGAGAGGGTGCCATGCTGGCTAACAGATTTGAAGACCAGGGCTCAACAATGGTCTGTGATTATGTGCAACTGTTTAACCTGCAGAGCAGGCAATAATGCTATTCCTTAAAACAGGGACACTTTTTCATATCAATCTGGTTTTGAGCTGCAACACCTTTTAGAGAACAGGTGAATAATCTTGAGAATTTAGCTGGTGCCAAGGGAATGCCCTGTGCATATGTTATCTAAAAGTATCTAGGATGAATTACTAGCACTTTTCATCAGATGCAAATTTCTCTATCTCCTCCACTTCATTCAAAAATGTGGCTTTGTATATATAGGTGGAGAAGAAATCTGAAAGAACAGAAAGAAGGGGGGATTTTGAGCCATGAGGTCTTTGGGTGTTTGAAATGCAGGAGGGTTTTAGATGTTGTCATGTAACTGTAGGGGAATTCAAGAAAATAGCTTGCAGTGGTATTTTGTTAAGTGACTCCAGCTGTTAGTCATGTGACTGGTCCTTTTAAAAGGAAAAGGGACATTTGCTCGTGCTCTTGGACTTCTGTTGACTGCCTACATATCTTTATAAATGTCCCCTCATTCCATAACAACTTAAAAGTTTCTCAGTGAATTGCAAGTAGAGTGCCCACCCTCAGTTGCATGTAAAACTTTTGAGCAAAGAATGTGACTTGACCACGTAACTTTTTTCATGAATAGGCCTCTTGTTTTTAATTTGATGAGTAAGGAACTTTCCAGTCCTGTCCTCCGGCTTACAATCTGTCTTTAATTTGCAGAAAGATGCATTCCAGTTTTTGAGGCATAAAACTGCTTAACTGATTTTCTTTTTTTGGCTTTGCTAGAACTTGCTGTGTTATGTTATCCTGAGATTCGTCCGTTTGTTTCTTTCTTTTCATGTCACAGAATCACAGCCTAGTTGAAGTTGGACTTCTGGAGATCATGTAATGCAGCCCCCAGTACTGAAAGCAGGGTCAGCTAGAGCAGGGTGTCCAGGACTTTGTCTAGTTGGGTTTTGAACATCTCCAAGGATAGAGACTCCATGACCTCTGGGCAACCAATTCCATGGTTTGACCACCCTCACCAAAAAATATTTTCTTATGTTTAAATGGAATTTCTTGTATTGCAATTTGTGCCCATTACCTCTGTTCACTGAGTATCACTGAGAAGAGCCTGGTTCCGTTCTTTTATTTTCCCCCTTCAGGCACTTATATGCATTAGTAAGACCCCAGTCCACCGAAACCGTCCCTTCCGCAGGTTAAACAACTAAAGGTGTCTCAGCCTCTGCTCGTATGACTGATGTGCCAATCCCTTAGTCATCTTTGTGACCTTTTCCTTGACTTGGTCCAGTCCGTCCTCTCTCGCTTGTACTGGGGAGCCCAGAACTGGTCATATCACTCCAGATATGTTTTTATCTTATATTCTCATTATATATGGATTTACTTGTTAGGGTTTTTTGTTGCTCTTGTTTTCAATGTCATCTTTCCATCCCTTCCCTTTTCTGCTCTTTGAGTAATTTTTTTTTTCTTGTTTTTTTTTTTTTTTGGTAGGGTGAAGCTGGACCATGTACCAAAGTGAGCATCACTAATCCAGTGGTGGAATAATGCTCTGTATCTTTGTTTACTTATATTAAGACACTTTTACTTATGTTTTTTTTCTGGCTTTCTTTTTGGTCTATGCTGGGGTGGATCTTCAGATTAGTAGTGTGTTGTTTATTGTGATTAAGAGACTGCAGTTGTCTCAACTTTCCGCACCCTCCCTCTTTCTTAGTGCTACTTTCTGATAATACTCTTGAATATATGGCAAATTTGTGTTCTCTTTATAGTAGGTTGTGCACATAATTTTTTCCGTGCATTTCATGTAAGACATTCTTACTGCCTGTAAAGTGGGTGGGGTAGTTCTGTTCTCATTTTACCCATTGGGAATAGAGAGAGGGAGAGTATTTGTTCTGTTTTTTAGTGATGACTTCTGTTAGTGCCAAGCTGTGTTGTTGCATCCATGTAACATGGTCTTGCTAGCACGGATCTGAAAGCAGCACAGCTGCGTGACTGCAGTGCTTTAACCTGAGCTAATACGTCTGGCCTTGAGCATTACATCACATTCGGGTTGCTGTATTGTTCTTGGTTCTAGACCTAGGATAGGTGGACAGGCTTTAAGCAATTTTTATAAGGTCAGACAGGGAGTCTGTGAAATAGAAAGTTCAACCCAGGTCTTAGTCACAGGATCATCCTTTTCTCTGTGTGAGGTATTTTTTTAATTGGCTATTTAAATAACGAGCATCATGTAGTATTTTGACAAATGCAGATTTTATTGCAGGGGTTAGCTGTGAGAAAGAAATAATTGTGAATTTCAGAAATGAAGCTTGATTTGCAGGGCCAGTAGGTAAGAAAAAGTATCTTGTTATCTGCTTATTGAGAGTCAAGCACATAGCCACTGGATATAATTTTAAGAAATTAGGATTGTCTTCACCTACGTAGACAATACTGGATTTTGTACGCAGTAGTTTTAGACTAAAACTTAGCATGTTGTTGTTACGTCTTTTTCTCACCTCCCCAAACCCTGAGGAGTTACTTGCCAGATGACTCTTCTGATCAACTTTTAGCTCTTCAGTGGTTTCTTTTTTCAATTTGCTTGTTCTTAAAAATGAGATATTTGTTCCTCTTTTTGTCTCATCTTACAAGGATTGGATTTCCTCATCTTGGAGATCAATTTCTTGCTCAGTATTATCATAATGGTGACTCACAGTTTGAAGTTGAGGAATTGTGAAGAATTACAATGAACAGACCACACAAGAGAGGGCGCTCTGTGCTTATATATTTCAGAAGTAGTGACTAGGATCTAAGTTGTGTATAGATATTAGCATTTTTTTAGATATTTCCAAGAGGTATTTAATTTTTTTTTGAAGTCCGTATTGTTCATACTGCCTTTACGTTTTCTTTGACATCAAACTGGATATGGCTGGCATAAGAGTACTAATAAATCAGCCTCCATGAAACTGTAGTATTTATCACTGATGCAGACCAATGGAGGGAGAGTAGCTATGTCTTATAGGTGCTTTCTAGAATGATTTGCTTTAAAACTTGGGTTATATATGCACATTTGTTTTTTCTTTGCGTTTTTACTGTTTGCTCTATTTTTTGTTAACATAGTGTCTGTAAGCCCCTTATTTGCATTTCTTGTTCTTATTGCTACGTTTATGTTACTTGCTGCTTTGATTAATCAAATAAGAAACAACCGTGCCTCAGATTTTGTTTTGTTTTGTTTTGCTCTGCAGCAAATAGTCCTATTTTTGTTAGGTGTTTAGCATCCTGGATTTATACCAACTCTCTCCAAATTTGTGATGTAGTTCTGGCTGCCCAAGGATTAGAATTTGGGTGGCACAAGGGAGAGTGTCTTAGACATTGTGGATTAAAAGGGCTGCAGTGAGACTTCCTGTTTTGTGAGAGCTACCGATAGGTGGCTGTATGGCAATAAAGAACGGGAGGGGATTCTAGGATGATGGACCTGGATTCTTCTGTAATAAACAAGAATTCCGTTGGAAACCTTCATTTCTTGTTTGGGTGTACAGTCTGATACATCACGGCGTGTCTGGACATCATTGGATCCTCATCACAGACCTGCAACCTCAACCCGTCACTGAGAAAATTAAATGAAATGGAGAGTTTGGGAGAAAAAGTAGATAAGAGAAAATACTGAAAATGAAAAAGTGGAAAATCGCCTGAACTAACAAGTCAGTAGGAAACACTTAAGTATACCATTTACACAATATACTGCACCGTGCCAAGGTCAAGAAAACCCAGCTAATTAGTAGTGGGACCTGCTGAGAGCTACATAACAACTGAAGGGATGTGCATGGCCTAACAGTTTTGCCATACTGGCCTTTCAGCATGCGCCGAGGGTTTATTCAGGTAACATTATTCCCATTATCTCACTCCCCTGTAGCCAAGTAGGATGTGAAGTGTATGTGATAATGTAAAGGCAGGAAATGCAGCACAGGGATAACTACCACATTAAGCACAGACATTTCCTGAGTGGAAGCATGATGACAGTTCCAACTAATGAAAACAGGGAAGAAATGTGTAGCAATTCGTATTATTTCTATAGATCTATTGTTCTCTCAAAGTCCCTGCTTTCTGTTTATTTCTGAGACTGCTAAGGTCTCAGCCCCTTGTCTGAACATTTAGACAAAACAGGGGACGTACCCCTTTTGCCACAAGCATCTTTGCACATGGTTTCTCCTTTGCTTCAGTGGGAAAATTATAAAACCCCTTCTGTTACATGGAACAAAAGAAATAAATTACTACTAGTTTGGCTATTATCCACTAATAGAGCATTTACCCCTGAGACTTAAAAAAAAGTTGAACAATACTGTTGTTTCTGTCATATAGTGAATAGACAGTCTAGTTTTGATTTTTATTTGCTGGATTTAAATTAGTTTCAAAGTCTTTCATTCTGCCCTTCACTTTGGAATGTCAGGTTTGCCTCCTGGAAATCAAATAACTCAGTTTCTCCAGAAGTTACTAGAAGTCTTTCATAACGTCCCAAACATGAAATACAAGATTTGTAAGCTCTTCAGTGCAGTTATTTAATAATTTCTGCTGACTATTCCAGAAGTCATGTATTGCTTTTTTTCATTCTAAAGCTCTTGAGGAGCCAGCTCATAGAAATAATAGATCATATGAGTATTGAAGTATATAAGAAAGCATAGTAAAGGCATCCTTTTTGTTGGTGTTCCAGTATTTGAGAATACTCTCACCGAACTATATCTGTTGGATTTTCTTAGTCTTGCATTGGGTATTGGTAAGAGTCACAGAATCATGGAATGGTTTGGGCTGGAAGGGACCTTAAAGATCATCTAGTTCCAACCCCCCTGCCATGGGCAGGGACACCTCCCACTAGACTGCGTTGCTCGAAGTCCTGTCCAGCCAGGCCTTGGACACTTCCAGGGAGGGGGCGTCCACAGCTTATCTGGGAAACCTATTTGTGTGCCTCACCACCCTCATGGTAAAGAATTTCTTCCTTATATCTAATCTAAATCTACCCCCTTTCAGTTTAAAGCCGTTACGCCTTGTCCTATCACTACATGCCCTTGTCGAAAGTCCCTCTCCAGCTTTCTTGTAAGCCCTTTCAGGTACTGGAAGGCTGCTCTAAGGTCCCCCCGGAGCCTTCTCTGGTCCAGGCTGACCAGCCCCAACTCTCTCAGCCTGTCCTTGTAGGAGAGGTGTTCCAGCCCTCAGATCATTGTTGTGGCCCTCCTCTGGACCTGCTCCAACAGGTCCATGTCTTTCCTGTGCTGAGGGCTCCAGAGCTGGACACAGGACTACCAGGGAGGGGGGTCTCACCAGAGCTGGGCAGAGGGGCAGAATCCCTTCCCTCGCCCTGCTGGCCACGCTGCTGAGGATGCAGCCCGGGATGCAGTTGGCCTTCTGGGCTGTGAGCACACGTTGCTGGGTCATGTTGAGCTTCTCATCAACCAGCACCTTCAGGTCCTTCTCCTCAGGGCTGCTTTCAATCCATTCTCCGCCCAGCCTGTATTTGTGCTTGGGATTCCCCCGACCCATGTGCAGGACCTTGCACTTGGCCTAGTGGAACTTCATGAGGTTCGCATGGGCCTGTGTCTCAAGGCTGTCCAGGTCCCTCTGGATGGCATCTCGTCCCTCCAGCGTGTCGACCCCACCACGCGGCTTGGTGTCATCAGCAGACTTGCTGAGGATGCACTCAATCCCACTGTCCAAGTTGCCGACAAAGATGTTAAACAACACCGATCCCAACACTGAACCCCTGAGGAATGTTAGTTGTCAGTGGTCTTCAGCTGGACATCAAGTCATTGACTGCAACTCTAAGTTGCTCTTCCTTTACCCACCAACCCTATAAGCCCATTGTAGAAGGCCACCAAATTTGCCAGGCATGATTTGCCCTTAGTGAAGCTATGTTGGCTGTCACCGATCACCTCTTTACTTTCCATGTCGTGTCCATCTTTTGGATAGGCCTGTAACTGAAAACTGTTCCTTTGGTTTTTCTTGTAGTAGAACTAATACAGAGCAGTCATGTGTTAGACGGACCTCTGTTCACTTCCCCTAGTGGAAAACCTATATTTTATTTGGACAAATGTTATATTTATGGTTTTATGATACATTTTTAATGGACTTCTTCAAAAATGTAGACCAAGCCCTAGTTGTTCTCGATGCTAACAGAGAGTAAATGTACTTCGATGAAACCTTTGTTAATAGAACCTCATCTAATATGTGAAGTGGAAAGGAACCTGCTTGAAACACTGCGTGAAATACATACTTTGGGCATAATTTTCCACCCTTTTTCAGAATGAAAAAGGAGATTTAATTTTTGCCATGGGTTATGTAGTATTTTACTCATTGTGGTTATCTCCTTGCAAGCTTTTTTCGTTCACAAACAAAACACAAAACCCAGTGCAATATCTAGCAGAAAGGGGAATACAAGTTATTATAGACAACATTTAAGCAAGATGATTTTTATAAACCCACATGCTCACAAGCACTAAAACATACATATCCAAGTAGTCTGTCCAGCGTCACTTCTGTGAAACAGGGAGGAGAAAAGATGCTGCTAGTCTAGTCCTTACTACATCTCTTGGATCCCTCTTAATTGGGAGTAATGAACAAGTCTTTGGACAGATCTCTGTGTATCCCTTAGAAGTCAATAGCTGTTATGGTGTCGTCCTTTGCTTCAAACTCTTACTTGCTTCATTTCCCATAAATCTTAGGCAAAATTGCTTTTCATTCTCTGGTTTCCATGTTCGTTTGAAATATATGTTTGATTTCCTGGTGGGCTGATAGGAGAAGGAATGGCATATGTGATGTGCTGTGAATTTGTTATTACCCTCATGTTGTTGAAGTACAGGGTCTTGGGCTGATAAGTCATCTATGCTGTGGTCTGATTAGAGTATAGACCTTGTGGTCATAACATAATACAAGACATTCCTCAGTGTTACTGCTAGGAGCAGTAACAGAAAATGGTGTTCTTCCTTATTGATCTATTTTATTGTTTTACCCCTTCTTCTGCTTTTCTTCCAAAGCCTTCGTGTATGGGCATTTCTATTCATATAAAATTCCAGCTAAACTTCACATTTTTGCTAGGAACCTCTGCAATGAGTGGTTATGGCTGTATCTTTATGTAAAATTGTTGTACAGCATGAAATGCCCAACATGTCTCAGCTTATTGAATATTCTTAACTTCTTTGTTGACATTGGTTATGCTGCTGGTTGATGTTTAGCTGAAGCTATGCTGTCTTTCGGGTGCTAGAGACAGGTCCAAAATGAGGGTCCTAAAACAAAGGAGAAGACAAAGAGGACAATTTCCTTTGATAGCACACACAGAGTATGTGTGTTTCAAAAGCAGTCCTTCATGGTTATTCTGACTGCAGAACAGTAGGCCTTTGTGTGATCATAGCAAGACTAGGCACATGTAGCAGAGAGGTGTGTTTGAAATCCTGCTGAGAACACAGGAAGCATGACTATCAATACTGTCATCAGTTCAGTCTAAATTCCTCTTAATAGGATTAATTTTGTCATCTTCAATTTTTAAAATATGTTATTCTGTTTTAAAAAGAAATAACGTTAATAACATGAACAACTTTTACAGTATATTATAGGATGGTCAGTGAAGAGTGAAAAAAGCCGCCTTCTGTCTCTTTGATCTGTTCCCTTCAGCTAATAGAATATCAACTCCTCTTCCATAAGAACTGCCATGCGGGATCAAACTGAAGGTCCACATAATGGAGTTTAAACACTGGTGTGTATGAGATGTTTAAGTAAACAGGATGTGCAGGGTGAACATTTTCCTAGCAAACATTTCTACCCGATAGCTATCAGAGATTCAGGGGCTTTCTGACCTAGAGGGTGCATCTGAGCTGTTGTATTTTCATTATCACTGATGGACTTCTCCTCAAGAACTTAATAATTTCTGAGCCCATTTGTCCTATGGAACCATAACACTTAGTGGAATTTAGTTTCATAATTTTTTTAGGTGTTGTGTGAAAAAAGTAACTCAAAGGTGGTTTTATTTCTGTTACTATGGTAGCTTTCAGATGGTGTTTTGCTGGACAGCTCCCCCATGAATTGGGCAGAGTACTGATGGTCCTGCCTGTGTCATTCAGTTGGACTTTTGGAATAATTCAGGACAGGAATTCTGGACAGATTCTCTTATTTTTATCTTCTTATTATTGTTTCTTGGATCATAATTCAGTCTTCAGTGGTCCAAAATAAAAAAATAATGGTCCTCCTTTTGCTTTTCCTTTACCAGATGGGTAGAAACTGGGAAAAAGCTGGAAAATAAACAATTTAATATTACATTCCCTTTTAAATGTAACCTTTAGCCTCTCTCAGTTATTACACAGGAACACATGTAAGCTTCTTGATAATTTTTTGTTTTTCATTGCTTGGGCATGTTGTTTTTACCTCTGATAGTTCTCCTGCAGTGAACCATAGTGTTATCAGAGGTTTGTAGTCACTAATAGCAATTTATTTTAATGACAGTTTCCGTGAATCCTCTCCTGTGCCTGTAGAGATATGTGTCAGGCTTCAAGGCCTCTTACTCATTTAAATCTTTGCTAGGAACACGGGCTAGTAGTTTCACTCTGGAGAATTCAGATGTGCTACATGCTCATGTTTATTTTATGTTGATACATTTCGTTAAGTTACCATTGTTACCAGTGTGTTCAAGGAAATTACTTTTTATCATGAGTGTGGTGGATATGAAATGCATGCAACTGTTTTTCAGGGAGTAAATTTTTCAGGATTATAGCCCACAGGTACTAAATAAAAAATGTCGGCTTCTTGGATTTGGTCGCGCTATAACAGTGTGCCTAGAAATAATGGATCCTGTGGCTGTTTGGGAAAGGGCAACTACAGCACTGAACCCTCCTAGGTTTAAAAGCAGAAAATATGTGCCCTGAACTGCAGAGGGAAGTGTTTGGTTTTGCAGTGTACAGCTTTGGAAAGCTGTAACAAAATACGGAACGCAGCAGAAAAGGAATGTGAATAAGAGGAGTGTGTATAGTAAACATCACTTTTTTAAAGAGCCTAAATTAATGTTGCAGAGAATAAAAAAGAAATCAGTTGCCTATATGATTTCACGCCCTCCTACATTTGTTTTGCTTTGTCTCACACTTGGGCTACATTGAAGAATGATACTGATTATCAAGTCTATGTAGAGAGGGGTAGTGAGCATCAGAGCTGTTAGTTAATGATCCAAACCAGCAACTCAGTTCTGGCTCAGAAACATCCGTTGTTTCTTACGCTCTCACACAATTTCTCCTCCTAAATACTTTGCTTTTTTTTCTTTTTCCTCCTGTCTCCCCTCAAAAAATTGTGCTTAAACTAGACAAAAATATAAGTGAAAAGTAATTTTTTTTATTGTTGGTAGTTTAGATTGCTCAGTGCTGTTAATTACAGTGATAAATCATTTCTGGAGCTATAAATATTTTTATGCATTTGTAAATATGTTATGCTTAATAAAATAGGGAAATTTAAAATTTGTATGAAAATAGCCACCTATATTTCGCTAATTAAAAATTTAGTGTAGCTTCTGTGAATTCATGTTTTATAAAATCACACTGTAGAAGAGAAGCAGATTTAGAAATCTTTGTTCTGTTAATCTGAGAAATGAAGGCAGTTTTTCCAGTAAGGCAAGTGTGGTGAGCTAGCTGGTCCTTCAAATACTGAGGCCTCTGAAGGGGCCTTTATGTTCGTTTAACTACATTTTTTGCGTTTTATCACAGTAAAGATAAAGAAGGTGGTGGTTTTGTTTTACTTTAGGTGCCTCTGAGAATATCTACGTATTGCTGCAAACCCCCAAAATCCTAGCAGTACAACATACAGAAAGTTTATTACCTAATTCTTTCCTTTATTTTGGCAAACACCCCAGTCCCTCAATGTCTGAATGAAACCCTAGCCTCTGCAGCTGAATTGAGAGGAATTATAATTGGGAACCAGTATACTAGTTAGTATACTAGTTAGGTCTAGTTTCTTCTTTCAGAAGAAACTACAGAAGTGAACAGCGGCATTGTTCAATTATTCACACTTCAAATATTGTGTAGCCTTCAAGTTCAGTCTAAGTCTGTATTTGAGAAACTCGTTCTGAAGATGAGGTACTTACAGTTGTATGGGAACTTTGTGTACTGTCTTTTAATGAGGTGACAATAATAAAGATGGAAAAACATATACCCTTTGTGATCAAGAGGTACAACGACTTTATTGCTGGTAATACATAGGAACCAGGCACAAGAAAATTTTGTTAGTCTTGGAATGTTTCCCAACTGCTAAATATCTAAAAACATTTGAACAACATCCATCAGGTTTTTTATTTTACTTGAAAACAAATACAGGATATGAATATTTCTCTAGTAATGTAGAGAAAGCTTAAATTTGCATTCAAGAATTTGAGCAGATGTCCAAAACAACTGGCTTTTAAAAACTAAAGCACCCCAATCACTTGCACCAACAAAAGTTGTTTTGTTTTTTATTCCCCCCTCACAAAAATTAACCATCTGCTCATTAGATGTGTTACAAATGGAAGAGTCGAAATGGAGCTGGTGTGGCTTGCAGCTTTTTGGCAGATGCTGGGAGATGTAAGTACGGTTTAGCAGTACTTTTCAATAATAATAAGTGGTATAGACAGGCCTATATCAGAAATAACATAACCATGTGAGAACTATTTACATTCCAAGAATGCCTGTACTGCACGCATAGCAAGTTTAATAGCCAGCAAGGAGGCCTCTACCACATATTGCAGGCATGTTAAATACCGAAATCCGCTGGAAGACTATTACAAAATATCTGTCATTCACACCAATTCAAAACTCAATCCCCTGCAAACTCCAAGCCTATTGTAATGTAGAGTCACAGAATCATAGAATGGTTTGGGTTGGAACGGACCTCTAAAGACTATCTAGTCCGAACATACGCTGCCAAAAGCAAATGTGTAGTGGTGGTGCTTTGCATCCTCATGAGGTGTACAAGCTAATATGCCCAAGATACGCAAGAGATTTTATAACCGAAAATTTTTCATTTCGGTGCCTAACTGGGAAGTGGGCCGAGACCTATGCATTCAGTATGCAATTTGATGGCTGTAATGATTGAGGAGCATATGTGCAGTGCATTCTGGTGCCTAACATTTCATGGCTAAACCTTCGTTTGGGGGTATCTTAAAACTACGGAAGGTGACAGCTTTCAAGATACTGCCAATAAACTTTAGGCAGCTGTAGATTAACCTACAGTCCGCCTTCCAAATATGCTTCAGATATCTTTTATAGTCAAATATCTCTTCAAGATGTTCTGAAAAGTAAAAATCAAGGAAAAGCACTTTCAGCTCTAGATTTTTGTTATTGTTGTAACTGTGAGTGAACTGGGGAACCAGCTGATGCATTTCGAAGGACTAATTGAGGGAATTTTTTTAATTAGCTTGGTTGGACATGATTATAAACTTAGGTGGGAAATAAGAATCCTATCAAGATTCCAGTTTTTCTGTAACTAAGTAGTAGTTGATGCTGAATAACAAGCAGTTTTTGGAACATTGACAGTATTCCGAAAGATAAATACGCTAAATAAAATTGACCTTAATTTTGAAATGAACAAGGGTAATTGCTAATAGAGAAGATGATGAATTAAGATTAACTTCTATTGAGCTGGTACCTACACTGTCCGCAGCTGTCACAGTGATAGTCAAGCATATGATGAAGGAGAATACCTCTTCAGGTACATGTAGAAAAGTGGGTGGATACAGCTATTAAATTGACGGCCTTGTTAGCCTACTTTTTTTTTGGTGTAGCCGTTCCAGCAGGGAAATTAATCAGGTTGGGCTGTGTCTCAATCTAGGGTTGATGCATTGCGTTCTAATAAAACATATTAGTGCTCCATCTCTGAGATCACAGGATCACTTTTCTTTAAACCTTTTTAAAAGACTCTGTCAGGAGTAACTTGCCATAAAAATGGATACAGAGCTGAAATTCGGGAAGGCAAATTCCTTTCCTCTGACATGTACTACTTTTTTCCTTGAATTGCTGGTGCAAATGAGGAAGGACCAGAAGTATTCACAGCTCCCGGAAGTGTTGTTAAAACAAACAAACGCTGTAATAGTAAGTCTAGGAGTGCGAGATTGACCCTTAAGATCTCTTCCTTGGTTCATTGTCTTTTAAATGTGGTATTTCTAAGGTCTTTATCTGCAATTGGGATTCTCTTTGTATAATGTGTTTGTTTCTTCACCAAAAGTAAAATAGAAAATACATAATCACTGGAGTATTGGATGTGACAATTAATTAATCTGAGATTTTTCTGATTGGAGAGGTAGTATAAACAAAACATCTACATTTCAATGTGGAAAGCATTACATAGGTATAAATAAACGACATATCATAATCTTTATGAATATAGAGCAGATTATTTAGTTTA
The DNA here is from genome assembly GCF_030867145.1 of Opisthocomus hoazin. Taxonomy (NCBI): domain Eukaryota; kingdom Metazoa; phylum Chordata; class Aves; order Opisthocomiformes; family Opisthocomidae; genus Opisthocomus; species Opisthocomus hoazin. The sequence continues at coordinate 29,535,543 of NC_134426.1, read as the reverse complement.
AATATTGGTCATTGCTGGAAAAAACACTAAAATAATCATCCATTATGTGGCATAATACTGGGTAAAAAGGAACTTTGCAATGTGAGTCAGTATGGTCAGAATAAATTATAAGCTGAGCAGTGGATAGTGGATCCATTTAAAGTAGTTATTACAAGTGCATGTAAATCTGCTTCATCTGAGTGTTTTGTCATTTCCAAACAATCCAAAGAAACCATTTATGCTTTCATAATGTTACTGTGGATATTCATCAGTACATGGCATGATTTGGTGCTTAGGGATATTCTATGCAGAGTGCACCTATGCAGTTGATGGAAGAGCTGCATGGTGTGTTTTCCAATCAAAAAGAAATATGGCATGATTTGGTGCTTAGGGATATTCTATGCAGAGTGCACCTATGCAGTTGATGGAAGAGCTTCTGCATGGTGTGTTTTCCAATCAAAAAGAAATTTTGGAAGAAGCAGAAATGATTGTTGCTTCCAATTTTTAATTTCTTAAACACCAACCAAGTACGGTGTTTAAGAAGAGGTTGAACAAACTTCTGTTAAATAGGTACACACCACTGATTCACTTAGGGTACACACCACTGATTATAAATATGTATTTATTGAGAGATGGACTGAATCTTATAGCCTTCTGATTAAGACCTTTACCAGAGATGTTGGAAATGCATTTTTCAAATCACTTTTTATTTCTTTTCATCGTTTTCTAGGTGAATTCTTTAAACACTGGGTTGCCGGATCTCTTTGTACCTTTTTGTCTCCTTTCATCTTCCCGGATGTGAAAAAGTTTCTTTATTAATTTTACATTGAAACAGCAATTCCCATGAAAAACTAAATTTCATAAGGCAGTGTTTTCAATCTATAGCTGCTTCAGTCAAAAATACATTTGACTGGCTCTATTACCCATCTGTTTCAAGGGTTAAAAGAACAAAAACTTGAACGGTGCGCAGGACTATATTCAAGACCTGACGATTAAAAACATACTCTGTAATAGCGACAGAATTCGGTATCCTTGTATCTAGAATAGGTGAAAATTGGTCACTGTAATGGTGAACTTAGAAGAAGAAAACAATATCAAAATTAGAAGGCTTGTGGACAGACAATTTAATGAATGACCGAGTGGTAAAATTTTAGGGTGTTGAATGCTGATAAATGCAAAGTAGTGCTTGTAGGGGAAAAAACCCCCCAGCCCTGACTGTACAAACATTATGACAGGCTTTTAAGTTGGCTGTTGCTGCATGTCTCTCAGGTGGAAGATAGGCTTGAGGTCTATATGCATGGTTCCCTGAAAATCCAGCTGATGCCTGACCAGCAGTTATCCCACTTCCCTGCCTTCCTAACCTTCCTGGCCCCAGATGGAATCTCAGGAATAACTGGGAAAAAAGAGAGGACAAAACTATGGTTTTTCTGTCTTCTTGAATGCTTTGAATGCTGTATTGGTCCGTTTCAAAATAAGAGATACTAGAGCTAGAAGGAAAACAGTGGAAAGTATATCAAGGGTGTGTGTATAAAGGCTTTCATGTAGGGAGTTGCTAAATAGACTTGGACTGTTCAGCCTGGGGAAAAAAGTAACTGGGATGATCTGAAAAAGGTCTATAAACTCATCAGTGTGTAGAGAATAAAAATAAGAAATTATTATTTAGAATTTTGCGTAGTACAAGAAGCACCTAATGAAGTGATTAAGCAATAAGTTAAAACAAATTAAGTCTAATTCTATCATAGCATTCTAGATATTCTTCTGATAATGTATTCAGAGTCAGAAACTGGAGGACAGCTTGTTGGAGGAAGCAGGCGATGAGGGTTCAAAGTCAAGATAGTTCAAGTAGCAAATGAAAGAAAGCGTGTCTTTGAATTGCCCACATATGAGAAATGATGTAATGGCTGAATCTCAGTGCTGTAAATAGCTGTCAGGTTGCATGTGTAGAAAATATGGTGGTTTTTCCACACACAACTTAGTTGCATGGTGAGGATATGCTAACACAGGATGTTGTAGAAGCTTGTGGAAGTATTTGGGTTCCACTATTAATTAGACAAATTCGTAGATGAGAAGACTGCTGAAGACATAATAGTCCAAATGTATCTTAGGAAGCCTCAAAAATACAAGGTTGCCAGGAGCTGGATGAGTGTGCTGCAAAGGATTGCTTTATACTTGCCTTTATTTGTAGGCATCTTCTGGTCATCACTATCAGAGATAAGCTACTGAGATGGACAGACTTCAGTCTAACCCTGCAGCAGTTCAGGGCTTTCCACATCACAAGTATGTAAGTCATGGGCTTTTGATTTTGGCGTGTATCTACCTTTCTTTAAAAGGTTTTGAAAGATTTAGTTATGACTGAGCACAAACGTTTTTCAGAGAATAGAATTACTTCTGATTTGCCGTGCAAGGTAAAACCTATTTTCTCAAGTGTGCTAGAGAGCTTCCTTGCTGCTGAGACATCAACATGAGCCACTTGGTCTCATCTCCAGAGAGCAATGAATCTGTACTGCATCGCCTATTATTACCTGTAGCGAATAAAAACAAATACTTTTTTTTTTTTTTAACTTGGGAAATGCAGCTTTTGAAGTTTTCAGATTATCAAATAATTAACAACCCACCATGAATGGAAAAAAGGCATGTTCTGTTCAGAGAAGTTATGGCCTTGTGCAAAGAGAAAGTGTTTACAGGCACGGTAAAATATAAGCAATTTAGGGATGATTTGAAACGTGTTTTCAAGTAGATGGGAACTAGAATGGGTATGAATAGGAGAGCACACAGCACAACAGATGAAGCATGAAATAAGGTTTTGCAAGGGGAAAACCTTTTGGGTTGGAAATTAGCCCTTCTTCCCCATGGGGATTCTGAGGCTCTGTTTTGGTGGTCTGTACAGTAGAGACTAAGCTTTGGCAAGCTGAAGAGCGCATGATGTCATTGGATGCATAACATATGCACGGAGAGCTAGTAAATGCTGTTCTCACTACAGTTTGCTGCCAGATGTGTGTGCTGGAACGCACTTTGAGAAATGGAAAAAACATCTTTATAAAGACACTAAGAAATGATTTAAGAATGTCCTGTACTGAGCCTGGTCTCAGCCACAGTATCTGCTGAGTACAAATAGACTCTGTGAGGTTTCTTATTCCTAAACCCCAGGTTTCTAGTCTTAGGAGCAGTCCATACAGAAGGCCTTATTCAGCATTTTTCTGTTGTTCAGAGATGAGCTCTGAGAAGCTATTTTACCCAGAAAATTTGTCTAGAGCTTCTTAGTATGAATTATTTGTAGTAGATGAGAATCAAAGGAAGCCATTCACTCTAGTTTCCACTCTTCTTTTACTTCCTTTTATGAATGGTCACACCATCGTTACAGCAGAGGCTTCTGGTGCCAGCTACTATTCTCTTTACTGATGCACAGCTCTGTCTACAGATTAATGTGACTCCGGGGATTATTTGAATCTCTTACTCAGCAGTGCTTCACATGCAATAAAACCAAATCTGGGTTTACATTTTTCTGTACTTCAGGGTGAAAATATAATTTCATTCTAAATTTTGAAGTCAACTAAGAATATTTGTATTCAGTACAGTATATGTTACCTGGTCATGGGTATACAAAGAGTTAAATGTAGCTTTGCTTCTCCTTCCTTTTGCATAGGCTCTGAGAGATTAAAGGGAGGAAGGGAGCTGCTAGAAGGCAGCAACAGGAGAACGCCTACATAAATTGAGGAATTTCTTAACGGGGAATTCTGTTTTGTGTATTTGTGCTATTTTTTATGTTTACTGATGATTTTTCCTGCTAAAAGGATTCTTGCTAACTAATGGTATTGTAATCTTGCTGATCTGTATACAAAACTACAAACAAGTCTCCTATAATAGGAGAATTCCTATAATGGAATCTTTGGAACTATGCCAATTTTGAAAGGTTTGTTGAAGATGTACTCTGATCGTTGGCTCAGAGGAATGTGAAATCTGTGACTTGCTGGGAGATCCAAATTTTATACTCATTGAGTAGAAATCGTTCTTCTGCGGAGTTTTAAGACCATGCACCACAAAACGGATCTGCTTCCTTCTGTTTGGCATGCCTAAGCGTTTCTGCCATGCAAATGATAACTAACGGCAGACAGAGAGGCTGTGTCAGCAGTGTGTGCTGGAGCTTCTCGAGGTTGGCAGCTAAGGAGGCAGGTTATGTTCTGTGCCATTTTAATAAGGACGAGCACAGTCCTATAAATATCACTGTGCTTTGATAGATGTGAGAAATGCTCCCAGACTTCAAACTCCAAGGCATAAACTTTTAACAAGCAGCATCAGAAAGGAGTTTTCTTTCTCATATATTATATATGTGATTTGCTATATTCTTCATTCTGTAGAAGAAAGATCTCCAAGACCTACGTTTCCAGATTGATTGGACTGACTTCATCTGTTATGTCAGAAGGATCAAGATCAAGCAAACTAAATGACTGATTTAATAGGCCAGGTTATCAGAATTAGGGAACAATTTGTCTAATCTGATGTGTGCTTTCTGGATCAGTTCAGTCCAGTAACAAGAACTCTTCTTCTTTTTTTTTTTTTTTTTACATTGAAGCTGCAGTGATTTGGAATAAACTGTTGTAAAACTGGTTTAGTTTTAGGACTTTAAAGTTATGCTTGTTAGGACTAAGCCTTTACACAGGTTAATTAGAAAGGATTTTTAACCAGAAGGATAATAATAAGCTTCTCGTAAGTGTAAATCTGAGTTTATTGGCAGCACTTTACGTAAATTATGATACTTACAGAATGACGATCAGGTAGCGATGTGGAAGACTGACAGTCACTCAATTCCTGAAAGCCTCCTACGTTGCGCTGTAGAACAGAATAAAAGTCTGTGACCAGGCAGAGAGAATATATCAGACTAATTTGTCTCTCTCTTGTTCATCATCACTTGTACATGCAGCGTATAAAGAAGGCATCATATGTAACAGTGAAATTAAAGATCTGTCGGGCCTTTTTCATCTCTTCTAGATCTTAATAATTTGCAAAGTTTTTAGTTCATTCTTGCCTTTTCCGTTACTTGCTTATATCAGTCAAGTAGTTCCTTCCTGTGCTTGCTCAATACTTCTGACACACATTCAGTACTTGCTGTCAGAGCTATTCCGTATCAGGTTAAAGATACTTGCCACAGTCTTTTTTTCCATGTATAATTTCTTCATTACATTTCCAGTTCTAATTGTGTTTTCTGTGCAGCAGCACTGGTGAAGAGCTATTTGCTGGTGAAGTGCTCAGAAATGAGTGCAATAGGAGAGGAACAGCAGAGCTGCCTCACAACCAGAATAAAATGTTATGACCATCCTATCCGTAATAGAATCTATGTAGTGAAAGACTAAAATGGTTTGTTTTGCAGCCTTGCTGCATTCATACACAGGACTGTTAACTTTTGGTTATAATTCTTACCTGTCTTTCAGTTCCTGCTTGCTCTGCAGTTGGTTCTGCCATTTAATATCAAGGTTTAATTGGTTTGCATTAGCAGAATTTTTGATGCTAAACTGCTGATGAACTCATTTACACATGGCCGAACTGATTTACACATGGCCAGAAAAGAATTTTTTCCAGAAGTGACCAAGAAGGTCATTATATTGTTTCCATTTTTATTCCTCTTTCGTTTGCTCCTGTTGACTCTGTTCAGGAATTAGTTGAATAGGATAAAGCCTTGGCTTCTGTGCATACTAATGCTGAAGTCATATGAGCCTGGAACTGCCACTCATTAAAACAGTTACTTCTGTCTAACTGTATGATTATGTGAATTAAAGAAAGGAAACAGTATAAGGAATTTTACTATTAATATGCTTGCTCAAAGCTGACTCTGGAAAGGAAATACAGCCATGTTTTCCTCCACTGATAACACTGTCTTCAAAAGGAAAAAAAATACTATGTCTCGAGTTAGTCAGAGTTTTATAAAGTCCAGGAGCAGAAACCAGATCTTTTTTTAATGGCCAGACTTATTTTAAAGGTCAGTCTTTAAACTTAGCAAATATAACAAATTATTGATCCCTTCAAGTCTAGTGACTGAGCTTTACTTCTAATGGCATGGTATGAAAAGACCACATCCAGCTACTGATCTGCATTACAATGTGCTCTATATTATCATGGTACAAGCTCAATGTGATGTGTGTTAACATAAAAATTAAAAAAAAAAAGAAGCGTCAGGTTGGTTGGATTTCTGAGGGGATTAGTAATGTCACAGGTCACTGGTTTGAAACAGTGTAAATTTGTGAAAAATTGCTAGTTGCTTGGTGGAATGGAGGTGCTGGTCTGTTCTGATAGCATTTGCGTGAGAGAAACTGCATCTTTAACTGGCATTAAGCAGTTCTGGCTAATAGCCAAAGCAGAGGTCGTACATGAAATGGCCTGTGGAGCCTGGGCATTGAATTCTGCTGTGGACACAAGTAGTGGTCCTTATTCTGAGGATTTTAGACATGTCAGCAATGATGTTGTGGGGAAGCAGATAAATTACTTGCTCTTTTCTGTCTGCTCTGTGAATGTACAAAGAGCCCCTGCTTCAGGGGTATCCACTGATAATCTCACTTTTTAAAATGACAGAATCTGTGCTGGAGAAGAAGGAAGGTAAAATGAGTACAGGTGACTCTTCAAGACTGACTTTGTGCTTTTGGGTCTGCCGTGGGATCAGTCCTTGTAATAAATCTTTAGTAAGAAAAGAGGCTTATTGCCAAAATAGATTATGGAGTAAACTTCTGTTTACATAATCTTTTAATTGGATGGTTTAATTTTTTACTTTAAAAAGTATTTACTATTAATCTTCTATCATCAGTAACCACTTATGTAGATGCAGATTGAATATTTTCTTAAATGTGGTTTTTGCAAATAGCTCACCCCTCACGCTTCCTGTCAGGCTTGGATAGAAATTGCTGCATGGTTGGCTCCTTCTGTTTCCCCATGTAGAAAAATTTTAATACCTCTCTAAGCCTTATGTTCTTTCACTGCTGGATGCTTGGACACACAAAGTTAAATGAAGCAGCTATGTTCTTCTGTATTTTTAGGCCGGAGCCATGGCTGGAGCCAACAGCTGTCCTTGTTATTCTTAAATGCTCTCACAGCTTTATGCTGAAAAATGTCGTTGCAGGTCGGGTTCTGAATTGTGTTTGAAGTGTTTCGTGATGTAGTAGTGTGCTGGGTGCTAAATTGTAGAACAAAGCTGACTGAGACTTGCGTTGGTCACTGGCAGGTTCTTAAGTTATTGTTTTGATGAGCTCTACTAAGCTTACTGTCGAAAGTAGTGAAGCTAAATAAAACTGTATCAGAAACTCTTCATCATGGTGGTGAAGTGTACTAGACTACATCTACATCTACGTATCTGATAGAGATACCCCCTTATTGAAAGAACAGGCTCTATGAGAGTTGAGGGTGTGCTGCATCCCATAGGATGAGGTGCATCTACTCACAGTGAACAGATTATGAAAAGATCTGGGCTGACAGTAGTGTCAGTAATGAGGACAATACAAGTTAAACCTCCATCTGGATTTGCTTCTCCAACAGCAAGTTGGACTGCGTGATTGTTGTAGGTCCCTTCCAACTGGAGCTATTCTATTCTGTTTTAAGAATCTTAGATGTAAGTCCTCAGAGATTCCATATTGTCCCTGCTCTGATGATTTCACTGATGCTGTGGAGTTTTACAGTACCTCAAGGTTATTTCCCACTTTTAAAATGGTTGTCTCTGACGCGGCAGTGACAATATATTCTTTACATCAGTGGTAGCCTGAAGAAAGAACTGATCGTTGAACATCTTTCTGAAGAACGTTTATCTGATTTTTTTTTGAGAGCTTGTTGGCTGTGTATCTGTAGACACTTTGTCATTGTACAGAAGTTCAGTTTATTCCTGTCTTCCATTCTCATAATGCTGTAACAGTGAAAAGGGCTGCTGTATAGCTTCAGCATGCTGTGGTTTGGGGAGAAGATGACACCACATATGGATGAATTGTCACATCTCTTATTCGTACAGTCCCAACTGAATATGTGAACAGACACAAACGAAATTCCTATTCCACATTTTACTAGAAAGTTCAGCAGTAGAACTGTCTATCATTGTAAATCGGTAAGAGAAGACTCCTTAGAGAGTTACAAGTGCTTTTTTTGAACTGTTACAGGATCTTTTGTTGAATATCTCCGACCTTAGGAGTAGGGTAGCTGGTGTAACATACCTACATTTCCACTGTGTGAAGAGAAATTTTGAATAGACAAAACAGATCTTTTACAATACAACAGTTTTGTAGCCCTTTCAGAGAAAACTAAAAAGGAATTTTATATTAAGCCTTGCATTTCTTTAAATTTAGAAAGTATTCTGTGTCCTGAAAAGCAGGACAAATTTAATATGCAGAGTATGTCACAAAACTCTGTAACTTCCTCCCCTTGTTTCCTCTTCCAAAGAAACCTGTGAGCTCCAGAAAAGGTATTTGTTAAAGCAGTTTGTGTTTTTTCTTTTTTGATAAATGCTGTAGATTTCTGGTAGACAGACTGCTTAAAGAAGAATTATCACCACTTAGCACCACTTCACTTTGCTGCTTGCAGCTCTTTGCAAATGAGATGATTTATCTCACTATGCAGCTAGTTGCATTTCTTACATGAAACTGATTAACAGTTTGCCTTTCTCCCTCACCTAGTGACTAGTTCTTTAAATTAGCCCTTTACTGTCCTTCCTTGCTTTTCATACTTCATAGATGTTTTTGAAGCTTCCTCTGTTCTGAAACGCTGATAAGTGAACACAGTAGTTTTCTGATTTTTAGTGTTGCTTTTTTTGTATAACTCCCTGTGTCTTGCTTAGTAACATGCCAAGATTCAATATTTGGAGTTGTAATCCTGGCAGTTTGAGTCATTTGATTTATTTTATCTTTTGGTTGCTTCATGTCATTGTCAGGTGTGCCTGGAGTGTACCCCTTTGGGAGCACTGTCTGTGTGAGAATGTGATTTCAAACTGTAATTGAAAGTTTTCAAATTTAGAATGCTATTAGGGCTTGGGAAGTTGTTCCAATTCTTCTGGTATATTGATGGATGTGTTTCCACAGTGTTGGTGCTTCTTTAAAGGTACCACAGCTGCCTACTTTCCTGCTTGGTGTTATTTTCTATTCAGACACAGAATTCCTTCATTTCAGAAAAGCCTTTCTTTTAAATCATTTCCTCTTCCAGGAAATGATCGTCTCAGACCTTTAGTCCAAGCAACATCGTACTGGGAAGAGTAAGATTGTTTTCAATCTCAGTACTGTCTGCATACAAGAAAATCTAAATTGCAACTGTATTCCTTGGAAAGAATTCATACAAGTATGTTTAAGGTATACTAGAAGGAGCAGGCAAAGGGGGCTTATCTGAATCTTGGGCAATAAAAGCAATATTTTGGTGCTGATGAATTGGCAGGAATCTGATAACATTGCAAGTGTATATAGAAAAAGGTTTAATTGATATAGCCTTCTCCACTAAATTAGTGAAAATTTCCCATTTTGGGATAGCAAGAGCTTCTCTGAGACTGCAATGCCTGCTGGAGATTCCATTCTGGCTCCTGAGTAATAATCAGAGCACTGTGGGATATCAAGAATAAATATATACACACACACACATGCGCACCCCCCCCCCCCCCCAAAAAAAAAAAAAAAAGCAGTGCTTCATCCTGGAAAACAACCTGAATAATTTCAGGAATTGAGAATGCTCCGAGCAGAAGGCTTGGAAGTTGAATAAATTTGTTTAATATTCTCTGGGTATTTTGCTAAAAACGTAGAGCATTTTTAGAAATATCACTGTGCTAAAATGATTCTTATTGTAGATTTTGAGACACCGTTGACCAAGTAAGTGGAGCACACAGGAACTCTGCAGGCCTGTACATAATAAACTGCTGCCAGAATGCTTCTAACAAACAGTTGCTTGAATGCTGTTCTGAGCAGTGTAATTTAAATAGAACTGCAACTAGTGTGATCCAAATATAAACCTGTGCTTGGAACAACACATTCGACGTGAACGTGTTTTGTGCAGGTGCATTGAATTTGTTCTGTAACAATGGCACTATCCTGTTAAACTTAACAAGCTGTAAACACAATTTCTTTTTCCAGTGATCAGAAGATAACTGTGTTCTGTAAAATTCCTGTAAATTGGACAAAAATTCTGCTGCAGAGTTGTACAGAGGTAGATTCAGAAGAATTGGGTGCCTTCAGTGCTCTGGAATGAGCAGGGAGCAGTGACAAAGGTGTGTGCCCAAGAGGACAGAGCCTGGCTCTTTTCAGTGGTGTCCAGGGACAGGACCAGAGGCAGTGGGCACAAACTGGAACACTGGCAGCTCCGTCCGAACATCAGGAAACAGTTTTTCACTGTGAAGTGTGACTGAGCACTGGAACAGGTTGCCCAAGGAAGTGGTGGAGTCTCCCGCCCCGGAGACGGTCAAAAGCTGCCTGGACATGGTCCTGGCAGCCAGCTTGGGATGGCTCTTCTTGAGCAAGGTGTTGGATGAGGTGACTTCCAGAGGTCCCTTCCCACCTCAGCCATCCTGGGATTCTGTGGTTTATTGCCTACAGACAAACTGCAGCCTCCAAGGTTCCCACAAAATAATCAAAGTGGTAAAGGAAAGTATGCTTTTCTGTTTTACCTGTGTCTGTTTTCATTCTTAAATTTGTATTTTTCAGTAAATGGTAATGGTTTAAGCTGTTGGTGGTTAAAAGGCAGGTCCTGCAGAATGGTTGGAGTTGCTTGGCAACAAGCGGGAGCAGGAAGGTAGGCGAGGAAGGAAGAGTGGCTTCCAAATATATGAACAACAGCACCCCCTCTGAAATCACTGGCATGGGAAATGGGAGAGTTTCCTCAAAGACCTACAGCATTTAGGAACATTTCTTGGGGACGTGAGGGAATATTATGTATATTGGAACATGGAATGAAATTATGGTTGCCTTGAATTCTGCTACTTACAGTCAAAAATATTTATTTTTAAATTCCATGTACATGAGGTCCCCTTCCCCTCTCTGACTGACAGTACTCCCTGTGTATTCCCGGTCTAATCCTTGTTCATGGCTCCACAGCATTGTTCTCAGTTCTTTGGAGTCCATCATCGCTGCTGTTTAATTGGGCGGACAAGGCGTTGCAGAGTGCCGTGAAGCACGGGTGCAAGGACAGATAGCCACGTGCTCATCAGCACACACAGTACACACGCAAACACACACATGCCCGTGTGCTGTTTTCTCTCCCTTTCCGCTGTCTTGCTCCTTCTCCCATGTGTGCTGTTGCTCTCCCGATCTTTACTCCTCCTCCTGCCCCCCTGCCCTGCAGCCTCTTTGTTGCTGGCAGGAGAACTAAGAGAGCTAGCCTGCGAATTGAACCCGCTTCCTTTGGGGTTTTTGTTGACTTGTTTAAAATTGTACAGTAGGAAAGATCCCATGGAACTGAACTACGTAGGCACAGGGCACTTCTGCCTTTTCCAGTGAGAGAAAGCCCCTTCTGCCTGTGTCTGCATTGGAATAGCAATGCAGATTTGACCAGAAGCCTTGCCTGTGTGTGACATCAAGCGGTATTTGTCAAGTTTTTTGATCAAATTAGCAGTGTCACTAAAGAAACAAGTAATTTCCTTGACAGGTGGTTCTTTCTACCACTCACCTCCTCTCAGGTGTTTATTTGTTCTTCTCTGCGCTAAAAGCCACTTGCCAGTCCTTTTAGCGTAACCAGCTATAAGTAGACGTACGTAACTTGTGTGTGTCAGGGGAGAAGAGAAAACTGAAGTCGGCAAGAGGTGTACAGGAATCTCGATTTTAAGGGCAGAAAGACAAGCTAGCACTTTTCACCTGCAATTTGATCACATTACCCATGTATTCACAGCCTTAGAAAACGTGCACGCAGGGAATGTGGGGAAGAAGAACCTAAACTGATTACAAGTCTTAGAGCATCCTAGTAAATAATGACATGAGGTGAGAAAGTCCAGAGGGTCATGGAAAAACAGTTGTGGTTAGTACAATGAATAGCGACAGACATTCCCATCAGTTTATATTCTCAGAATAAAGATGGGCGAGGAAGAAAATGGAGTGAGGTGATCCTGCTGGGATGAATGCACAGTTTGGGCTGCCTGGATTTTCTCCTTGCTTAGAAAGAATCTAAATGCTACAACTTCAGTCATGAAATTTCCTCCTTTGATATTAACTGCTTGGCTGAAATTACAGCAATGACTTAGTATCACTCCACTTCTGTTATGGGCGTGCTTAGGGCCATCCTGTACTAGTTATAATCAATTCATTTCCAGCATGCCTAGATAATAATACTTTCCTTCCCTTAATGTCTCTTCTTGGCTCTTTGTGTAGTATTGTGGATTCTTTGGAAAAAGTACTGTTCTTAAAAGATTTGGAAGGTGCCTGTTGCACAGTTAGTTCTACCTCTAACAAACAATAAATAACAGGCCCTGAAAAATAAGGCATAGTTTCAGTGCTCTGAGGTGGAAGGAGATTTCCCCCCCTCAACCTTGAGCTGCCTTCCTTTGGAATCTGCAGAAATGTCCTTTCCGAGGAGGTGGCTGAACCTGTCCTTTGGAGGATGCCAGTCCCTCTGTGTGCAGCAGGTGGCCCTACTGTGGCATGGGGAGATCCCCCCATTGTCTGGTGAGAGGGGCAGATGGATTGCCTGATTGTCCTGGTGTGATGCGTGGGTCAGATTGTTACAGATGATTTAGTTGGCTCTTTGGATTTCTTTCTTGAGACAACAAATGGTGATGGATGTCAGCAAGGGAAGACTGGGAGAAGACCCTTCTCCAGGAGAGGTCAGATAGCAAAAAGTATACTTTTTGGTAAATCTTTGTCTCCCGAGTATTACTTGACCCCCACCTTAACTGAATTATACTTGTTTCCATAGCAGCAGTAATTGTGATTCCTATGGAAAAAGGGAGGGGGAAGTCATAATTAGAAGCAGGTCCCAAACACGATGTTTTCTGCTCAGAATCCTGTAATGAAAGAGCTGAAGCTTCTTAAGCCAATAACAGAGTCACAATCAACAGCCTGAAAGCAGACACCTTCCTTGGTAAGATACAGTTAAAACTGAGGATATATTTCCTATCCAGTAAACTACAGAAATACATGTTTTGCTATAAGACTATCACATAAATATTTCACAGGCATAACATTACATTTAAATAATGCTTCTCTTGATGAATACAGTTACTAGCCAGAAAATTTCTATTTGTGACTGAAACTGTTAACCTTAGACTTCTTGATCTGGAAGTTCCCCATCGCTGTCTTGCAGGGTCCTGTATATAGTTAGCTTTTCCCTTGCAAGCAAAGAAGAATTTGCCCCCCATATTGATTTCTGAGTATTTTAGAATGTCGACTTAAGTGTGTGCCCACAAAGAATCAAAGTGCCGTTCAGTTACTGCTTCTGCATGTTTTATCACTGTTTGTCCCTGCTGCGGATGAGTTTGAATAGTTATCCTGTTCATATTAGACTCACCCTTGTGTGGACAGATTTCTTTCTAGTTCTTTGTGTGGAGGCCTGGAAATTATTTCTGTGTTCTACATGTGTCTTGCTTGTTGACGTTTTGGACATGGAGTGTACTGGGTTTGGCAGGGATGGAGTCGATTTCTTCATAGCAGACCATACGGTGCTTTGTTTTAGATTTGTGACCAAAACAGTGTTGATAACACACAAATGTTATAGCTGTTGCTGAACTGTGCCTACACAGCATCAAGACTTTCTCTGTTTCTCTGTCTGTGATAGTGCTTCTTTTGTTCTGCCTTTTCTGTCTTATATGTAGAGCTAGAATAGAGTAGAATAGAATAGAAGTAGTACTTAGATATGCATGCATAAATACTTAGTCACAATCGAGGTGCCAACAGAGATTCTTTTGCTATGCTGTGAAAGGAAAGATGATGAAACGGGGCAGTATGTGGTTCTCTTGTTTTCCTTCCTTTCCCCCCCCCCTTCTACAAGGCATGTAGTAGGGCTCTGATTTGGATCAGAGCGTGTTGTAGAGAATGATGCAGTGTTCCACTGTTTATTTTCCAAAGGCTGTGAAATGGATGGAGTTTTGTCACAAGATTCGGTCCATTAATTAAAAGACAACTGCCTAATTTTATGGCAAAAGCCCCAAATGAGGTAGAAAGCATGGACATGCATTTGCATGCCCTCCAAAGATGAGTGGATTTTGGAGGGCTTATTTTACATATTTTACATATTTCCACATTGTGGCTTACCCATCTCTGCACTGTAGGCAAATCTTTGGTGGATATACTTGCTGCCTCCTGTTTCTGCTCGTCAATGATACGTGTTACAGAACCATAAAATCATGGAATGGTTTGGGCTGGAAGGGACCTTAAAGATCATCTAGTTCCAACCCCCCTGCCATGGGCAGGGACACCTCCCACTAGACTGCGTTGCTCGAAGTCCTGTCCAGCCAGGCCTTGGACACTTCCAGGGAGGGGGCGTCCACAGCTTATCTGGGAAACCTATTTGTGTGCCTCACCACCCTCATGGTAAAGAATTTCTTCCTTATATCTAATCTAAATCTACCCCCTTTCAGTTTAAAGCCGTTACGCCTTGTCCTATCACTACATGCCCTTGTCGAAAGTCCCTCTCCAGCTTTCTTGTAAGCCCTTTCAGGTACTGGAAGGCTGCTCTAAGGTCCCCCCGGAGCCTTCTCTGGTCCAGGCTGACCAGCCCCAACTCTCTCAGCCTGTCCTTGTAGGAGAGGTGTTCCAGCCCTCAGATCATTGTTGTGGCCCTCCTCTGGACCTGCTCCAACAGGTCCATGTCTTTCCTGTGCTGAGGGCTCCAGAGCTGGACGCAGGACTACCAGGGAGGGGGGTCTCACCAGAGCTGGGCAGAGGGGCAGAATCCCTTCCCTCGCCCTGCTGGCCACGCTGCTGAGGATGCAGCCCGGGCTGCGAGCACACGTTGCTGGGTCATGTTGAGCTTCTCATCAACCAGCACCTTCAGGTCCTTCTCCTCAGGGCTGCTTTCAATCCATTCTCCGCCCAGCCTGTATTTGTGCTTGGGATTCCCCCGACCCATGTGCAGGACCTTGCACTTGGCCTAGTGGAACTTCATGAGGTTCGCATGGGCCTGTGTCTCAAGGCTGTCCAGGTCCCTCTGGATGGCATCTCGTCCCTCCAGCGTGTCGACCCCACCACGCGGCTTGGTGTCATCAGCAGACTTGCTGAGGATGCACTCAATCCCACTGTCCACTGTATGGTTTGGGTTGGAAGGGACATTTGAAATCCATCTATTCAGCCCACTTGTTATTAGGCAAATACCACTCCAAGGTAGATTTGCTTGCTGAGGAAAATAGTTACAAATGAGTGCCCGGAAGCCAGGGTGATGAATCATAAGGAGAGACACATGCAGTGCAGTGTCCTGTGTTCCCTGTGACCAGCATGGAAGAGACATCTGTGCAAGAGTACATTCCCTCAGTCCTAGCTCAGGTATCAGTACTTGAGAGGGGACTCTGTATCGCAACAAGATTAGCCCTAATCTTGTATTAACCTATTTAATCACTTTATGGTACCACTGTATAATTTGTAATTAGTAACAGGCACCTACAGTCCTCAGATAATTTGGCCTGTGTGACCACACCCCTCCAGCTTCATGAATCCAGTTGCCAGGGATAAATGCTGGAGGCTTTTTCCTTTTCTTTCAGCTCAGTTCAGTTCTGCATTTCTTTGAACTAATTTGTGCTACAACTCTCGAATTAGTCTTAAGCAACCAGTTCTTCTCAGCTGCTTCTCCTGTCAGAAGTGGTATTTTCCAGATAAGTATATCCTCATTTTTCAAAGCCCTCTCCTTGGTTTTTCAGCCTGGATTATAACCTTGTGAAAAGAGCTTTTTCTGCTTGACTCAACAAAGTATTTTCTGAAGTGACTTTTAGTCTTTTGAAGAGAGTCAGCTGCTGGGATGTGAACCCCAGGTAACGTAATAATGAAAATAATCCCTGCTACTGCTATACAGCGTAGAACAATCAATCCGTATTATCAAGAGAACAGGGTGAAATGCTATAGTCCAGTAGTGAAATGCAACAGGAACAAAACATAGATGGAAGAGAAGACCAGTGTAATATGCAAAAAGTTTGTAGGACCTTGAACTGCTTTCCTAGTCTACTGTATTCTGGCCCTTTACTGCGCCCTGTCTCTGATGCGTGTAGTATGATAATGCTAAGTGGCGCCAGCACCTTTAATATAACTTCGTACTGCTCTCTTCCTATGTAAAGAAAGGTAGATTGCGTGCCCAAAGCACCTTTAGTGTGGAGCTTGGAAGTAAATTTTCATTGTAAGTTGCACACGAACTTGACATAAATTAACATCTAGAGATGGGTTAGCATTTGCTGATTTCTGGTAATCTAGAGAAGTGAGATTCTTTTCATAACTCCACTTGATTACTACACTTCAAGGGAGTTCTCTTCTCCCAGACTCGGAGAATTTTCTGAAATACTTTCCCTCTTTCATAGTTCACGCTTGCTTAGCAGCTGCAGTAGCTCAGATGAAGTGTGCTATATCTGATCTTTAAACAATTACAAGGTGCCGTATTTGTGTTCAGCATGCTAGTTTGAGCCAGACGATTTGATACACACAGAATCATTGTAATGAATTGAAAGCTGCTTTAATAAATTCAGAAATAAAAGGATTTTGTTTTATTATGCTTCATGAATTTGCCAAGGGAACTTGGCTATTAGGAGCTTGGTCTGCATCCCTTTTGCTGTGTTGGTGTATTGTTAACTGCTAAAATGCTGGCATCTTTCAGACCAGTCTGATGAGTTCACACAAAAGTATACATTGTTAGATCAAGTTGTTACTTTAAATCTTTATGTGCCTGCTGAATACTGTCCAATTTAGCTGCTTGCTAAACTGTAGACTGACACAATAAACTGAATTCTCATACACTTTGGATAGCCTAAACTTGTAGTCTGCTCACCAAGCCATCTCCAGCAGGACTTTTTTCTACTTGCAGTATATTTGATTGCTTCCAGGTGATGCACTTTGGTTGAGTAGAGGGAATTTCGAGGTGTAACTAAGGTATTAGAACTTAGAAGTTATTAAAAAATGAAAGGTTATACAAAAAAGGAGACAGTACACCAAATAGTTCTAGGTTCTTGCCAAAGATTAATTTGAAAAAGACACTTTAAAAGATTTCATTGAGTTGCAAGATTGAGATCTAATATCAGCTGTGTCTTAATAACACACAGCTTTCTTCTATGTTAGTCAACATCCTTAGGAGAAAAGGAACAGGTGTTTGGCACAATATACTGGACTGTCAGATCCACAGTCTGAATTTTAAAAATACCAGTAAATCAGGGAGAAAAAAAAAAAAAGATACTGGTATAGCCAATCATTTTGCTGGATGGTTTTATGCCAACCAGCCCAAATGCTGACCATTAATAACTTATAAATATTGGAAGGAATAAAATATGTTTATTCCTTATTGATGTATGTTTGGAAGAGAAAACTCTATTCCCTGGGAGCTCCTGTCACAGTGTCCAGAAGTGTGGACCATTCGCTCAGCGTGGATTCGCAATACTGTTTCTTAGGTAGAAGAGATGTCAGTAACCTGTGACAGGCTCTATGAATGGGGCATAATCCTGTATGGGAATGATGGCACATGGCTTTCCAGACACAAGCAGTATTTTGAGCCAGGGATGCTGAGGAGGAGAGCTGGTTGTTACTTTTCAGCCATTTTGCCTTGAATGAACTGAGAGGCATTTAACTTTGATGGACCAACATTATCATCTACTTCGTATTCGTATTATTACACAACTTGTCCACTGATTCAGACTGAACTGTAAAAAGCACTGGCACCTGAATTTTCTTAGCTTTGCTGATTACTTGAGAAAGTGAATTGGTTCACTTCGAAATGGACGTGAGGATTCCTTTTTCATGATGGAGGAGGTGGAAGCTGCCAGCATAAGAGGATGGTTTCAGCGTTTTCTGGCAATTGAATCACTACATACGGAGTGGCTTCCAACCTGTTAAGAGAAACTGGGACCTTAAACACAAAAACAAAAATCATACTGCATTGTGTTTAATCTTAAAGAATTCAGATGACTCTGATTTTGAAAGACTGAATAAAGTTTTCCATTTCCTTCAGATGCCAGGCTTTTATATTGCCTTTATTCTGGGTATTTTCTATAGCTTTCAAAATAGTGCCAACATTATTTCTTTTTTAACAGCAGAAAAAAAAAAGTTTAAATATAGCGGAAATGCCAATCACTGGAGTAAGAATTATGATTAGGAGTGAACCAGCTCACTCCCTTTTGTGACAGGTGTATATGCACAGCTCCTGCTTTGCTTCCTGCTAATTATCTTTACTCAGGAAGAGTTTCAAAAACCTCCTGTTGATCATGTCAAAACAACACATTTTGCAATCTGTCCATGAATTAAATTAAGTTTCTTTCTGACAGCATCATGGTAAATGGCATTGTCTGATTTTAAGCATTTATTTTCTGTACTCGAATACTGACTCTGCCATTTACAGAACTCTTTAGAATTGGCAATGCTAGTTTTTAAATTTATGGAAATCAATGAGTTTCAGGGCACACTGGCGCTACTGCTAGTATAATAGAAGGGCATAGCTCCACGATACACTAGCTCTGATGAGTAAAACCAGATGGAGTTCCTTTTCTGCACTGCCACACCTGCTCTTTTCTGTCCCTAGTGCTTTTCAAAGCTTTATTTTTCACTTGCATCTTCTTGGCAATTTAATTTCTAGCATGCTGCCACAAGAACTGTCAGTAATCCAGATGAAGTTGTGTGAATAGAAACACAGAACTGAGAGCAGGTGTTTGAGGGTAGCGCAGGACAAGATGGGAACTACTGAAGGTGGCTTGTTGACCGAGGCTGATGTGTTCTGGATCTGTTGCCTGAGCTTTGTCTTCATTCTGGAATATGCAGAGTCATTGTGGCAGCAATGCAACCTCTGACCACAGAGGCTCTGAGCTGACACACCCCATATGACTTAGCTGCTCTTGTCTCCGTGTGATCTGAGGCACACCATCCTTCAGCACTGAGGAGCTGCAATGAAGAGAAGCTGTTTCATTTCCAAGGGACCTAGCAGTGAATATTTGTTGATCTGTGCTGTGTTTTAATACTACATTTGCTGTTACATTTATTGTTGACCTCTGACATGCACTGTTAGTCATTCATCGTAGCAATGGAAACTATGACTCCACACCATTTCAATAATAGAAAATCCAATTAAATTGTGTTGTGTCTGTGTATTAAGGATTTTTAACTCTCCTGAGAGTCCCTGCTCTTTTTTAGAAAATTGTCTCAGAACAGTACCAAGAGCTCAGGCTAAAGCTTTGCAATTTTAGCATAACCTGCTTCTCAGAGATGGCCGGAATGCTTAAGCTGCCCAGCTTTACCTTCTGTCTGCAGCATTGTTATCAATGAGGAAAGCACAGTGGAACAAATACTCCAACCACAATATAAAGCGGCAACCACACCGAGATTCCAGTAATAAACTTCTGGTTAAATTTGTTGAACAAGCAAATGAGAGATAAGGTGCTGCATCTCTCCAGGGTTGGGCCTTGTGTCTTCTGTCCCTCGCAAGGAGCACTGTGCGCATTTACTGCATTTCACCTGTGGCCTCCATGCTGCCGTCTCGGGTCAGCTGAGGGCACCGATTGACTGAGAATCAAATCAGTTCTTACATCCTTGTCCTGGTTTCGGCTGGGATAGAGTTAATTTTCCTCCCAGTAGCTGCTGTGTTTTGGATTTAGTATGAGAAGAATGTTGGTAACACCGATGTTTTCAGTTGTTGCTATGAAATCAAGGACTTTCTCCAGTGTCCCATGTTCAGCTCCTGAGCAGGCGTGCGGGAGCTGGGAGGGGGCACAGCCGGGCAGCCAGCCCAGGCTGGCGGAGGGAGATGTTCCACACCAAGGATGTCATGATCAGTTTATCAGTGGGGGTTGGCCGGGGGGGCAGGAGGCTCTTGGCTCTTCTTGTTTCCTTGAGTTCAAATCCTCTCTAGTCTGGGGGTTCGAACTTTTTTAGGAATTTTGTGATTTTGGGGTTCTGTGATCACTGCTCAGGGACTGTCTGCTAATCAGTCATCGGGTGGTAAGAGAAAGTGTACTGTGTATAGTTTGTTTTGCATATTCATTATTATCATTAGTATTATTAGTATTTCCTTCATTGCCTTATTAAACTGTCTTTGTCTCAACCCACGAGTTTCCCCTTTTGTCCATTCTCCTCCCCACCCTGCTGGGGGGAAGGGGAGGGGTGAGTGAGCGGCTGTCTAGTGCTTAGCTGCTGGCTGCTGGGTTAAACTACAACAGTCCTACAGCAGGATATTGGTAAGAATGCACTTTATGGACCACATTTTGAATCTTGCATGTTTTTTTTATCCAGATAAAGCTCAATATTGATAATTTTTATGGATTTTTTCAGTCCAACAAGTTTTACAGGTCCTGTACAACAGCAGTATACTATAGTATATAGCAGTAACAGTAGTATATGGTAGTTCAATAACTTACAGTTTCTCAATTTGATGGATACAAAAGATGTATTAAGAATTCTGCTTCGGGCCCCAGTGAATTCTGCATAGGTGCTGGGATTGCTGTGTCTCCTTTGATTTTCTTCCACTATAACAATCCAAATGCTTCAGCCACACGTGATGCGCGTGAGACGATCTAGGGTGACCGGAAGAAACAGATGCATTGAATAGGAAATGAGATCATCCTACTTTGTTTATCCATTTCCCCTGGAGGTGAGCTCGAAGAACAGAACAGGCTCTTCTCCCCAAAAGATCCTCGGCTGTTTGCTCTATAGATCATTTTTATACTGTGTTGCAAGCACCACGACACAGGGTGAATTTGGCCTTGTCATCGCTTTGTGTGTTTGGTTTTAATACATGGTGGGACTTGTAGCTTTTCCGTTGAGCTCAGCCTTTGGGTATTGCCTCACAGTATTTCCAAAAGCCAGGACGCTCTTTCCCCTGGTGAACCCCAAGCTTTTGCGTTTTGAGCATCATGAGTAAACTACGTTCCCCACTGCTTTAAACCACCGTCTTGAATTCCGCTCTGGGGAAAAAAAGCCCCTGCGAGGGAGAACAGCCTTGTTTTGCTGCTTTGACCTGCGTGCAGCTGGGGTGCCAAGGGGTCGGGCGTCAGGCGGGGCCGCCAGCGCAGACGCCCCGAGCTAGGCTTTGTTCGCAGCACGTCTTTCTGGCAAGCGAGCGGGACGGGACGGGACGGGCAGCCGCCGGCGGGCTGCGGGGCCTCACCCAGCGCCCCGCGCCTCGACCCGGCCTGCGCGGGCCGCCAGCGCCCTGCGTCCTGCCGGGTGAGCCGGGCTGCACCGGCCCCCGCTCCTTCCCGCGCGCCTCTTCCCCTCGGTACTCCCCGTCCGCACGCCGCAGCTCCGCCGGCACCGCGCCTGGGGCGCCGGGCAGCCGCGGAGCGGAGGCGCAGAGCGGCCGCGAGAGGGGGCGGCACCGGCGCCTCTGTGTGCCGCGGCCGCCTGCTGGCCCGGAGGCTCGCGAGCGGCTCGGCCTGCGGCGGGCGGGGCGGGGCGGGGCGCGGCGCGGGCGGCGGCAGGACCCGGGGGCTCCCGGCGGCGCGGCGGGCTCTGCCGGCGCCCGCGCCCCTCTGGCTCCGTGCGCGGCGGAGCGGCGGGCGGCGCCGGGCCGGGCCGGGTCGGGTCTCGCCTCGCCCCACACGCGTCCCGGGCGGCCGCGCACGATGTGCCCGAAAGCCGCGGCTCCCTGCGGGCCGCGGGCGTGAGCGGCGCTGGCAGGGCGCGGCGGAGCGGCAGCGGCGGAGCCGGCCGCCGCCGGCTGAGGAGAGCCCCGCTCCTATGGCCCGCGCGGCGGGGCCGGCTCCTCTCCCGCGGGCACGGCGGGGCGCGGCGCGGGCCTGACGGCGGGGCCGGGCAGCATGACCGCGGGCTGCGGCCCCGCTGCGCTCGCCGCCAGCACCCCAGCGCGACCTTGATGCTCCGCGTCCCCGCTCTACAAATATGATGAAATGGCAGCCCCGGAAGAAGGTGGGTGGCGAGGCGGGGCAGCGCCCGCGGCCGGCGCCCCCGGGCCGGGCTGCCCCGGCAGGCGCGGGCGTGGCGGCGGGGCCGGCCCCCCCCGTCGCGGTCCCGGGGCCGGCCGGGCCGAGCGCGGCCGTCGCGGGAGGCGTCGCGAACTTCTCTTGTCCCTGCGGTGGCTGACGCCGAGGGGAAGCGGGCGCCGGCCGCGGGGAGCGGCGGCCGGGCCGGGCCGGCTCCGCCGAGGGGCCCGGGCCGGCCTGCGGAGCCGCGGGGTCGCTGTCCCTTGCGCTCGGCCGCGGCGGGGCCCGGGCGGCGGCGGGCCGTCAGCCTGGCTCTCGGGCCGTGTCCTAATATGGCTGCTCGGCTGGAGCGGCGGCGGCTGCCTGCGGAGGGGAGGCCGGGCGCGGCTGTGGCCGGGGCACCCTCGGCGTGTCGATGCGGGGACTCTGGCGCCTGGCCGGGCGTCCTGCTTCCAGCACGCTTGGCAGGGCTGTTTATTGACATTCTTTTAAGGGGAAACCTAGCAAACTGGATGTGCTGTGCGGCCCCTCCTCGGCAGTGACCCCCTGCTCCTGGCAGCTGTGGACTGTTACACTTTTTATTTTCTTTTTTTTTTTTTTCTCCTTTGGAAAAACCTGCTTGAACCGGCAGGGCTCGTTCTTTCTTCGTAGCATGATGTGCGATACTGTGTTTTACATCAGGGAAGAAATAGGAATCATATGTGAAATGCATGACAGCATCTCTCGCTTTGAGTGCTAGACACTGAAATAAATGGTGCTTCAAAACGTCCTGATTGGAGTGGGGATTGCCACTGCATCTCTGGGTAATCCATCAGGCTTTGTGTCACTGATGCCTCATCTCTTTTCAGCTGCTCTGGAGCCAGTCCTTCAATTTGTTCAAGCATGCAATTGCTTCTAGTGAGAGGATTTTTTATTTCAAATCGTCGTGTCTTCAGCAGGATAAACAGATGACGGGCAAGCTCGGTGGGAGCATCTGTGCACTTTCCAAGCCCCTCTCTGCCTCCTTTCAGACTGTTTTTAAGATGTCTACAAGCTATAGATTTTTAAATGTCTGTTTTTACAATTTTCGACTGAATGTGCAGTCACTTGTGTGGTTATGGCTATGGAAACCCCTCCAGGCCGTAGTTACAGCAGTATCGACTGAACCACTGAAATATTATTCTTGGCTGCTGGCTGGACTCCTCGGCTCTGGAAGATTCTGTTTCGAGTGTCAGGATTCACTCGGCAGTATTGGCTCACCCTCTTATGCTTAAATCATGATCTCAGATGTTGTGTTTTTTTTTTTCTCTGCGTTACTGTCTCTGTCCGAATTGAGTTGATTCTGGGCAACCGAATTTGATTGTGTAGAGGGTATAGAAGATAGCCGAATTCGTCTGAACTGTCAAGCATCTTACTAGTCTGAGCGAGAAATAATTCCTTCTCCTGCTATGATGTGATGGAAACTATGTTCTTGTTGTAATAGGTTCTGTTTTCAACTGTAGAACCAGTAAAATCTCAGCAGAGGTAATTTTGTCAGTGTTGCCAGCGTACTCATGTGTGTAGCCAGGATTTCTGCTGGCCTGGCCTGAGTGCCTTTGTAGTGTTGCAGTCATGTGCTTTACAGAGCGGTTTCAAGAAAATGACTCATGGAAACCGCTTGAGAAGGCACTGCTGCTCCATTGCTTCACAGAAGACAAAATGAGAAGGACAGTATAGTAGATAGTGTTCCTGTAGCCCTTGGTCATTTGTAGCTGTTGGTCATTTCTGAAAGTGCCTTCTGAGAAGTGATTTGCCTGCCTTTTCCCTGTGAAGATATCCAAATATGAGACCTGTCAGTACAAAAGCTGAATGTGTGTGCTGCTGTACCGAGTTAGGAGTCTTGTTTTATTTATTAGATTTGTACTCCTGTTATTTTGGTTTACCCACATGTTTTTTTTATTATTACGTGTTTAAGGTGTTTTGTTCGTTGCTTTTACAACTGTTAAAGCGTGCAGCGTAGGATTGCATGCAGTTTGTTAGTCCTGTGTATAAACCTGCAGTAAGCTCCTTTGTTTGGTGATGCTAAGGTACAACTGTCGCCTGTAGCGCGTAAGGCATTATTTTGTCTTCAGCTAAAGAAAAAGAGTTCGCATGTGACTGAAATATTTTTTTCCTGTTGAAAACCATGTCTGTTTTTCGAAGTTTAGAAAATTACTATTGTTTACTAAATTTTGCCACAAGCAGCAGAACTAATAAGGACTCTTCCTGTGGACTGCCATGACTTGTCTCTGATGTTGTTTCCCCTCAGGTTCCTGCTGCATCTCTGTCTGGCAGGTGGCTGGTTCAGAGCAGGGTTCATGCTGGTGGCCTGGGCGGCTGCTGCTGCTGGAAGATGTTTCTCTGGCAAACGGCCGGTAGGCCCAAAAGCCATCAGCACCAGGCTGGGCGGACAGGTGGGCTGCCAGTGCGTTGTGCAAGCCTGTTCCCTTGGGAAGCCAGGCTGAAATTCAAGCATAAGGTGTCCAGTGCCGTAGGGTGGGCACAACTGCACTGACAAACTCTCAGGAGGTTAGTAATTAAATTATACATGATCTGGCTACAGATATGGCTGATGCGTTATATTGATTATATTCTTTGAAAAGCATAAAATTAGCTGTGTTAAGATGCTGAGTGGCTCAGGCTGCAGGAACTACATCTTTCTTTTCAGACTGTCCCTTATCACAGCCTCTTTTTGAAGCCTCCTTTGACTTCAGGGTACAGCTTGCTGGAAGGATGTGTGTGCCGTGTGTACTGTCCTGGGGATGCTCGCTCAGTCGGCTCCCTGGGGAATGAAGTGGTCTGCGCTGTGGTCCTTTTTGCTTGATCTCATTGCCCCAGACTCGCCTCGGGCTGCTCCCACCCATCATAGAATCACGGAATCACAGAATAGTAGGGGTTGGAAGGGACCTCTGTGGGTCATCTAGTCCAACCCTCCTGCCGAAGCAGGGTCACCTACAGCAAGCTGCACAGGACCCTGTCCAGGCGGCTCTTGAATATCTCTAGAGAAGGAGACTCCACAACCTCCCTGGGCAGCCTGTTCCAGTGCTCCGTCACCCTCAGAGGGAAGAAGTTCTTCCTCATGTTCAGGTGGAACTTCCTGTGCCTCAGTTTGTGCCCATTGCCCCTTGTCCTGTCACTGGGCATTGGATTCATTCAGACTCCAACTCTAAACTCCAACTATCATCATCAAATCATCAAATCATCAGCTAGGATTTGTGCAGCCTCTTGGCGGAGGGAAGAAGAGAATGGCTTGGATAGTGGTGTGTTCTTGTTTGCTAATGCAGATTCTTTTACCTGTGAATAATAATAATAACAGTAGTAAAAAAAGCTGTAGTACTTGTGGTCACATAATGGGATACTGTAGTTCAGGTAACAGAGCATTCCTTTCAGAATTATTAAAACCAGCAAGTTGAAAAAAGTGATGCTTCAAGTTGATTGAACGTACCTTGTTTGTTATGCAGGAGCAATGTGGTAAATTTTGCCTGCTTAAGCAGCCTGATAACAGAAACTGTTTTAGATACTAAAAAAAATTGCATATAGGAGTCATTTGCTACTCAGTTATGATGATTAAATGCTGGACAAAACCTGTAATCACTGACTGTCACATGTAGATTTCATGAAGGATTCAGTGAATCATTAATAACAGCACAGTAATGAACTTCAATATCCCTTTTGTTACTGACATGCAAAAGTTATGTATATTTACCAAGAGCATGTCAGTAAGAGGGTTCATTCATGTATACTAACTCCTCTATAAACAAATAGCTTTTTCAGTTTTCCTCCAGTACAGAAAAAAAAAAATGCTCTTAGCAAATTGATGCAAATTTCATTGTATTTCTGCTATAACTCTCTTTGAGATCTGTATTGTTCTTTTGAAATCTGGATCTACAGTATTATGATACATCAAAGTGTTCTGTTTTAATTTTAAGTAGGTGCTCAAGAATGTAACAGTGCATCTCATCTTGGTCACTGTCGTTTTTAAAAAGCGTTAACAGTAGGATCCAAAAGCTCAGACTTTTTTTTTTTTTTTTTTTGGTTTCCTTTTAGCCTGTAACTGTGCGCCACAATTCATGGCTCCATCTGTCCATGCTGCGACTTAATCTGGGCATGCGCGTCCACTTCTGCATGGATGAAGAGGAACCCTGTTTAGAGTTGTTTAGAGTTGGAGTTTAGAGTTGGAGTCTGAATGAATCCAAACACCTTCTGTGAGACAGTGCCTATTAATTCTATTAGAAACAATGGATTATCTTTTTGTGACCTTACTCTTGTCTGTAACGGTGCTTGCGTGGCCTGTTACGCGGAAGCACTGTTGGGAAAATACAATGAATGCAATCTGTATTGTATCGCTTGTAAAATGTCACAGGTTGTAGAGTTCTTTTCTGTAGGGAACAGAACAGACTGATTCCCGGGCAGGCTGCTTGTGTGAAAGTAACCTTTTTCCTCCATGTTGCGTGGTGAAATTAGTTGTGCTACAGAACAGAAAAGGAGGACTGAGAAATGCTTGCAAGACAATAATTTCTGCAAAGGAGCTCGAGCTTAGTTGACCCGTGGACACTTAGGTTCCTTCCTCTACAGGTTAGTAGGTTACGGGCAATACTGGGGTGGATTGCATCACCTTTTACCAATGTGGCAAGTGCTCTGATTTTCCAAGCTGGAAAATCAAACCTGTTTTGCAGAATTCTGCTCATACTGGGTGAAAATAAGCAGATTGATTTCCCCCACCCCTGCTTCTTCACCCCAGTTTTATAACTGGCAGTTATCAGAGAGCACTTAAAAGCATTCCTGGTAAGCTTGCCTAGCTCTATTTCTTGAGAGGCTTTTAAAATCTAAATCTACCCTCTTATATGCTTAAATAAACAAAAATGGATAGTATTCCTGACCTGTTAAATATTGTAGATCTTTTCCATTTAAGGCCATACAGTACTAGGCTCTGGAATGATGTTACGCCTGAATTCATAGCAATCTGAGCTGGTAATCTGTCTGCAGAGTGATAGAGCTCTGTCCTGCTTTCCTCTAACAGTGACCTGGAATGAAGAAGCTTCTTCCAAAGCTGTCTCGTCAAAGGAGGTGTAGGCCCTGGGGTTAGACCAGCTGCCGATCACAGGGCTTTGGTTTTTGGACTTCTCAGGGTAAACGTTATCTCCAAACCTTTACAAGCTGTGGCTGCAAGAGGCCTGCTTGCTCCAGATTTCGGAAGGTTGTGGCCTTGTGATGGATTTGTTTGGTTGGTTTTGTGCTTGTTTGTAGTTTTAGAAAGAGAGAGCCTTGAGAAGGAAAGGCTGAGAGGAGATCTTGCTGCTGTATGAGCAGAAGGAGGCATCTAAGGAGAGGGTGTAGAGGAAATAGAGAGACTCTCCTTGGAGGTGCGTGGGGGCAGGTGGGAGGCAATGGATACAACTCTGAATATAGGAAATTCTGACTAGATGCAAGGAGAAAATGTTTTACCATGAAAGTTGTCAAATACTGAAACAAGGTTATATCTAACTTCAGCGCATTGCTAGCAAAGGTATGGCTGTTGAAGTTTACATTTTTGTTCATTTCTATCATTTAGTAGCGTGTGTTACCTGGATGCCCTTTGTTCAGCAGTGATTAAAATTGCTGTGGCTCCTGGATGCTTCAGGGGAGAATGAGTGAGAGGGGGAGAGCTTTCCAGTACTGTGTTCTGTTTGTGAAGAGTTTTGTGCAGTAGTAAATGAAACTTTTGAAAGAGCACATAATTTCAAAACAAAAAATGCATATTCAGCAATTGATTTTGTTCTCCTGTTTCTGATTCACAGAAGTGTTACTCCTTTGTGGTGTGGTATGTGGATGAGCCATGAAAGGTTCAGCACAGAAGGGGAGAGTATGAGGGTACTCCCCCAGAGGAAAGCTGGCTAGGTGGGAACAGGGCTTGATGTGATGTCTCTGCTGGTTTCTTACTTCCCCCCTGTGAAGTCCTGATCAGTCCTGCCCCGTACCGCCACAAGATGTGATGGAATGTAATGTGCAATTTGTAACTACAGTGCCTTACCCAAAGTTATTAATATGTGATAGAGTTTTTACATCTTGACTTTCAGTCTCATAGATGTAATAAGATGATGTGACACCTGATTGGTTTTGCAAACTCTCTTTCTGTGCTTTGAACACAGTAAAGACCGAGCAGTTTTTGAGGGGACCAGCCCCCCAGCCTTTATTGTTTTTGTCCTTTGCTATCAGATTGCTGTTCCCTTTTGTCATCTGTGGGACTTGTGTTTCGGGGTCTTCTGCTGTATGGATTACTGACTTCCACCTGTCTGAATATTTAGGGTCTTGCAGCGTGGTGAAGATTGGCCCTTTGATAATACTCTTTAACTGGTGGGTAGAGCATGAGCTTTAATAAGCTTCGTTTGAAAGCAAATTTTCTAAAATGCGTGGAAGATGCTATGCTATGAGCAAGCTCAATCCATCACTGTTTTTTCAGGTACCGCAGAAGTGTAGCGGACACTGCACTACCTCTTGTCGTGGGCTTAGAGCAAGCTCCATTTTGCTGTACTGCTGGAACCCCAGTCTGTGCCCTAGCAGCATAGGATTGGGAGTAAGGTATAAACAGGGATATTACATGGTAACCGAGATGTGCAGAGGCAGCAGCAGTCCAGCAGACTCTGTTCCTGTGGTTGGTGACAAGGTATATGGGATAGTACATGCTTATGAAAAATAGTTAATAACTGGCATTACATTTTCCTGACATGCATTTTCCTTATGCACAAGAAGAACAAATGTAAAGCTTAGTTTCTTGTAACCTCTGGTATTTTGGTTGAGTTTATACAGTTTTTACAAGTACTGCAGCAGCTGTTGCCATGCTTGTCCTTATTACCCAAAAAGAAGGCGTATCAAAATGCTGTCTTCAAGCCTTTCATTTACTCGACAGAAAAGAACTTCGTTAGACAATGCAATATTATAACTTGATCTTCCTTTGAGTTAATCTGTGGGTCTGGTTTATTCCTCCTCTTCTCTGCATGCACTTTTTAAAGTCTGTATCTTTTAGGCTTTCATAATAACCTAACGATAGGGTCATCGGATAGGGATCGGTGATTCTTCTTGTTATTATCAAAGATAGATACATATCCTGGCAGAGCAGAACTGTGGATTAAGCAATGTGGTGACAACATATAATTCACTAAGAAACAATTCCTTCTATATTTCTTAAATAGAGCATTTCATAGGACTGCTGTTTGTACTAAGTGCTATACTGGAGAATTTCAAAGTAGAAGATAATTACTTGTAATTATGGAAATTTCTGCAAGGGAAATTGTCTTAATTTGTTCCTGTTAAGAAATGGCATTTGAATCCTTTTAGGAGATTAATGCAGTCTTCCTTCATTACCGTGAGTGGGTTTTGTAACCTTCTGGTATATCTAAAATCACCCTTTAAATCCTGCTCATCTGTTTGAATTTCTACGAAAACTTAGTTTGGTTTAGAAGAAAAATTAATAACATGCACAAAGATTCTCTGAAGCTGGGTCTGTTATTTCAAGAACTGACAAAAGAGGTTAAAGATGAGCATACAGAAGCACAAGAAGAAAGTTAAATGTGGATGAAGGTGTCGAAAGAGAATTTGATACTCAGCAAAGGTAAGAACTTATTCCTTACAGCAAAGTTGTGAGGTGTGCACGTTGTACATGTGTGTTTTGGTAATCGTGGATGCCAAGTCCAAGCGAAACTTCAAGTGTGGTTTGTCAGCTGTGTGGATAAGAAGCCTTTTCAGTGCAGGGCAAACTGGAGAAGATCATAACAAAGTAAACAAATGGGAAAAGGAAACGGATGTGACTAGACCGTTATTTCTGGGTCAGTACAACATGTTATTCCCCTGTGTGGAAAGCATGTGAACCCATGCTGCCTGCATGCAAAATCAGAAGTCTTTCAGATGTAACTAACCTGGTGCAATGCTCAAACACGTGCACCCTGCCTCTCAGCGAGGCTGATGTCCTTGCTTGGCACTGTGTTACAGAGCTTCCATTTAAATAAAGGCCAGTGTCTCTGTCCTGTTTTGCAGAGCTAAACTTGTGTCAAATTGGCTTTATAGACACTGCTCTGCATGGTTTGTTATCTTGCTGTATTTGTGTATGTTTATCAGATTTCTGTATTTGAACTGAACACTGGAAAAGCATTTCATGATCTGGAGTCTTTCTGACAAGTTTGAATGTCACTTCTCAATGTTAGGTTGAAAAAATGAAGTCCTCAACTGTTCAACTCAAGTGAAATTAGTGCTTTTTAGTGTATTTGTGATATTCTTCTCTGTGCTACTTTATTTAAGCGGAAGTTTATCCCCTACTCTGGTTAATGGGCAATAGGGATAATAGGGATTGTAATAGGGATTCATAGATTCTTAGAATCATAGAATGCTTTGGGTTGGAAGGGAGTTTTAGAGGCCATCTAGTCCAACCCCCTTGCAGTGAGCAGGGACATCTTCAACTGGATCAGGTTGCTCAGAGCCCCATCCAACCTGACCTTGGATATTACCAGAGATTGGGCATCTACCACCTCTCTGGGCAACCTGTGCCAGTGTTTCACCACCCTCATTGTAGAATATTTCTTCCTTATATCCAATCTAAATCTACCCTCTTTTAGTTGAAAACGATTTCCCTTGTCCTGTCACAACAGGCCCTGCTATAAAGCCTCTCCCCATCTTCCTGTAAGCCCCCTGTAAGTACTGAAAGGCTGGTCTGAGGTCCCCCCGCAGCCTTCTCTTTCTCTTCTCTTGGCTGAACAGCCCCAACTTTCTCATCCTGTCTCATGGCAGAGGTGTTCCAGCCCTCGTATCGTTTTTGTGCCCTCCTCTGGCCCCGCTCCAACGAGTCCATGGCTTTCCTCTGCTGAGGGCTCCAGAGCTGGATGCAGGGCTCCCTGTGGGGTCTCACCAGAGCGGGGCAGAGGGGCAGAATCCCCTCCCTTGACCTGCTGGCCATGCTGCTGGGGATGCAGCCCAGGAGCTGGCTTTGTTGAAGCTCCTGAGGTTCGCACGGGCCCACCTCTTCATCTTGTCCAGGTCTCTTTGGCTGACATCCCGTCCCTCAGGCGTGTCGGACTGCACCACTCAGCTTGGTGTCATGTGCAGACTTGCTGAGGGTGCACTCAATCAAGCTGTCTGTGTTGTTGATGGAAATATTAAACAGCACTGGTCCCAATATGGACCCCTAAGGGACACCACTCGTCACTGATCTCCTTTTGGACATTGAGCTGTTGACCACTACCCTCTGGATATGACCATCCAGCCAGTTCCTTATCCATTGAATAGTCCACCCATCAAATCCATATCTCTCCAATTTAGAGAGAAGGATGTTGTGGGGGACCGTGTCAAAGACCTTGCAGAAGTCCAGAAAGGCGAGATCTGTAGTTCTTCCCTTGTCCACTGCCGCAGTCACTCCATCCACAAGGCTACTAGGTTGGTCAGGCAGGACCTGCAGGACTTGGAATCCTCTCCGAGACCATCAGTCTTTGGTTAGCCACAGTTAAAAATGGTGGCAGCGTTTGTCCTGGAATATTTGTTAAAGCTGTATGGATTATGCCATCGGTATAGCTCAGATTCGTTCTCCCACAGACAAGGCTGCGTGAACTGATCCGGACGGACGCTGCCTGCCCCCTGTGCCTGGGCCGTCCACTGTCCCTTGCCCTGGGCTGGCACTGCTGCTCACGCCACGGCGCAGTGAATGGGCCCAGTGCTGGGATGTGGGGAGAGGGCCCACAGAGAGGGTGTGGGGGGCTCAGCTCACCATACTGCGAGGGCCCATCCCGCCGGCAAAGCTGCTGCCGGCTCTGATGGTGCCATGCCACTGCTCAGAGGCCCAAGCCTGGGAGAAACTGTTGGGTTTGGCTTTTTTTTTTTTTTGGACAAGTAGTGAGTCATGTTTTCAGAATTTTTTTTTCCATTACATGGAAATGCAGCTCTCCGTGTCAAAGTTGCTTACTGTTTCTTTTATTCTTTTATTATTTAGTAGCTTGCTACATTTAATGAAGTAAATGAGGATTGTGAGATGAACCTAAGTGTGTGACATTCCAAACTATGTTGTCCTGGTTTTGGCTAGGATAGAGTTAATTTCCTCCCAGTAGCTGCTGCGTTTTGGATTTAGTATGAGAAGAATGATAACGCTGATGTTTTCAGTTGTGATGGAATCAAGGACTTTCTCTAGTCCCCATGCTCAGCTACTGAGCAGGCGTGCAGGAGCTGGGAGTGGGCACAGCCAGGCAGCCAGCCCAGGCTCGCCGAGGGAAATGTTCCATACCACAGACATCATCATCAGTTCATGAATGGGGGTTGGGGGGGGGGGGGGCGGAGGGGCAGGAATCTTCTCTTTTCTGTGAGTTTGAATCCTCTCTGGTCTGGGAGTTTGAACTTTTTTGGGAGTTCAGTCTTTTTCAGGAGTTGCGCGAAATTTGCAAAATCCACAGTTTCTGGGTTCTGTGATAGCTGCTAGGGGCCTCGCTGCGAATCAGTCATCTGGTGGTGAGAAATTGTGTTGTTTTCAATATTGATTATTATTATTATTATTGTTAGTGTTTCCTTTGTTGCCTTATTGAACTGTCTTTATCTCAACCCACAAGCTTCCCCTTTTGTCCATTCTCCTCCCCATCCTGCTGGGGGGAAGGGGAAGGGTGAGTGAGTGGCTGTCTAGTGCTTGGATTTTGCTTGGGTAGAGGTTTGTATCCTCTGCGCTTCTACATCTGGCTTGGAGGAGGCAGGCTTTTCAGCCTGGATTCTGTGTTGTAGAAGTGGCTGAGCAGCCCTGGGGGTAGCCTAGCTGCATGGGGCTTGTTGGTTGAGACGCTTCTCTTGGACGTGTCTGCTGGCACAGGACCCAAATAAAATCATGGAGTTCTGGGAGTTGCCACCACCTTGAATTAATTCAGATGCTATGTATTTGTAAAGAAGCATGCCAAAATACGTTCTGAACTAAACTGCCGTCAGAGTGATAAAACAACTGTCTGATCTCATGGTAAACTATGCTTGTTTTCTTTCAGAATCTTTTATGTTTTTCTTTTTACGTTGTCATTATTATTTTCTTTTCTGTTATCGTTATCTTGTAACCTGTCAGGTGATTATACCAGCTAATCTACCTTGAAGCCCAAGCCTGCAATGGAAGGAAAACTAATTCCATTGATGTTCTGCCAAGTATCTGCATTTCCCTGACAAACCTGCTGTTTTGTAACTTCCTTCGGGAAACACCGCTAAGACAGGCTATCTGTATGCCTCCCATATGGATGATGGCAATGGGCTAGCAATTCTGCCTTCTTTTAAAGTGGAATCACACCTAAGCAGCCATGAATTAACCTCCATAAAACATTCTACTACTTTTACTGTTAAGTGGCAGGAAGGAGGGACTTAGAAGGCTGATACATGAAATATCCAGCTGTGTTATTCATGTTAATTAGGACTTTATAGAGACTGTTATAACTTGACACCATCCCATTTTCCATAGAAATGTTAATCTGTTATGGTTGGAGAGCCCTTTCGTGAATTGCTGGGTTATGAATATTAGCTCTTGCTCAGATGCAGACCCATACCTGACCTGTCCGGGCAGAGAAGCCCCATTGTCACTCTGACACAAGGTGGAATGCATACCACAGTGTCTTCTCTTCCCAGACTCGCTAGTTTCTTGGCACGTCCCTGGTGCCTTTCTGCCAGTGGGTGTTCTGGTTTCGTAATTACATCTGTGAAATGCCGTAAGCCATGAGTTTTGGCATAGTGGGGGCTTTGAGCTGCAAGTCCTTTTACCTTAAAAGACACTGGAGTTACAGGACTTTGAAAAGCCACAGACTTTGGAACACAGCTTCCATCCTTACAATCTTGTCGTGCAGGTGAGCTTTGGTTAGTTGGAGTCCTGCGGACAGCCAGCCAGACCTCACATTAACTGAATCAGTTCTGTGTTTAGAAAAGCAGTTTTCTTTTAAAACTCTGCCACTGTTCTTGCTATTGTCTTCTCGATAGGAAGTTTTGGAAAATAAACGGCCGCTGTTACAGCCAGCTATTGTTGAATTAGATTAGGCTCTTTTTCTGCTAATGGTCGTCTTTGCCCAGTCATGGGCTTCTAAACCTGCGTAAGGTGTCAGGCTCTTGTCTACAGCATCCATTTTATAGCAACAGTTGCCATGATGGTTGACATTTGTAGAGTAAAATGAGATTCATAATTAGGCTCAGACCTCAGGACTGTTTCAGGGCCACAAAAGAACAAAAATAGCTTTTTGTAGACTTAAGGAGGCGTAAAGGATGACTGATAGACTGGTAGGTTTCCAGACATGTTAACAAGAAGGTTCAGTGCCTTCTTCCCTGTATTGAGAGTTCTGATAATGTCAGCATGCTCTATGACCAGAGCAGAGGCTAGCAACAAAACTCGGCACTCAGCCCACGTGGGGCTGACGGAGCTTCGCGTATCAGCCAGTACAAAAGGAGGGAGAATCTTTTGTACCAGACCCCCCATTTTATGAGATTCTGTTAAAGTTTATCCAGTTTCTTCAACAGAACCACTTAAATGTGTTGTAGGAAATTCCTTGCTGTCTCCAAAAAGAGAGATGTCCCAGTTTGCTGTGGATGTTCATAACAAATTATGTTGTCAGAGAAATTCCTTACTCTCCTAAGGAGGCTTTAAGATTGTTCTCCCAATTTTTTCTCTCCTTAAGCCACAAGTGATGTATGTCTACTACTGCTTTGTGTGTATGTTCAGTGCCAGGAGTAACAGGGCCCTGCTTTTTTGTTGGGCCTTATGCAGTATTGTACTGTCAGTAAACTGGTGGGGCCCAAAGCAGCTGAAAGGTGTGCAGCAGGAGTTGTGTTGGAGAAGTCGTGGTCATTCAGCTTCAGCTGAATCTCCATCGTGAGGGTGAGACTCATCAGCTGCGGGTTTATGTTACTGTTACATTTAACAAAGAACAGTTTCCTTTATGTGTAAGAATGCTGTCCCTCTGCCCTCAAAGGCATTATTTTGGACAGCAGTTCATGCAGATTACCTCTGATGCTTGGACCACTAGCTTCTTGTTAGCATAGCTGCTTTTCTTGAAAAGTCTGGGGGTAAACTTAGTTTGACGTAGAAAGAGCTGAGAAATTATTTTGAAGTCATGTTTAGCTTTTGCCTGGGATTTTCTGAGATCAGATCAATGCAGCACAAATTAAAGAAAGGAAGAAAACATCTTCATTTTAGGAAGTAAAGTGGCTCCCTCAGTAAGTAATCCTGTCCAGCCCCTGTTTCCTTCAGTACGCCACCAGTTATTAGCAACACAATAAAGAATAGATTTCTTAGGTTGTATGAAAAGCAGATTTAGCTATAGGGTATTTTGCAGTGAAGAAGTATTCTTGAAAGTGAGTCAAAAGCTGTAATTTCCCTTTTCATCCTGGAAAGGTATGTTAACACTGTCAATCAGCAGGCTTCAGAGGGTAGGAGAGTGCAGTCAGCATCTGCCAATAAAATCAAGGATTTAACACATCTCGGTATCAGAGTTACATTTAATAGAGAAGTGTGCCATATGCGCGTAAGTCCCAGCTGTGCTTTGTCTCTGGTGGCTGTGAACGAGTACCTGATACTTCAAAATTTGCAGTGTTCCCGCTGTTGGAAACAGTGTGGCCTGCTCTGCAGTGTTGGGGGAAGTCCGTCACTCCTGTGTGACATGCATTTTTCTGTCATAGTGAAGACTGGTAAGGCCCGCTATTAGAATTAGCAAAGTCTTTCGGTGTTAGGTCACAGTGTGTCACACACCTAATGCAGCAGGTTGTATGATGATGAGTGTTTTTTGAGTGCAGGTGTGACTTTTATATGTTTTTCTTAAACATTTATTCTGTGCTGTGTGTAGCTGGCAGAAATTAAAAGCATTTTGTGGGGTCTGTGTGTTGCTTTCCTTGCTAACTGGCATTATCTTCTGAGCAATTAGTAGCAGCAATTTCACCCCAACAGTCCAATCTAAAACTTGTCTGAGTTAGTGGAGAGATTTCCATCATCCTTGATAACTGTTGGATCTGTCTCTGCCCTACTGTTTTTATGCTGGGACAGACAGTAATATTCATTAGTATATGATCTTTTTCTGACACTGTAGCTTAAGCTTAGGACCTTGTCACACCTTGCTTTTACTGTCTTTTAAGAAAGAAGCAGGGTTTTTTTGTGTTTGTTTGGGTTTTGGAGGTTTTTTTAATAGACTCCTATAGAAGTCTTCAGAGTCTATAGAAATGTCCGTTTTCCCTCACCCTGTCCCCCTGCCCCCTCCGATTGCTTTCTAGAAAGCTAGTGTCTTCTGAGACTTTCAGGATAATGAAAATTTTGTACAGTTTAGTGATTCAAAAGAGCTCACTTGATGTTCTGTTACAGGATAATACACGAACTTGGGGAAGGTAACATTCTGACAATTGTAATTTAGGGCAGGAAGTGATAGACTGTTTATACCTTAAATTAATTTCAGTGATAGTGTTTTGATTGTTTTGTAATGTTTGGTATCTCTTCAGTGCTGAGGAAATAGACAAGATTTCAAGCTGTTTTTAACAATTTACAGCAGTTGCTTTTCTCTCTCTGCCATTGGACTGGATATTGTGTCAAGGATGTTGAAGCTCTTGTGCCATTTTTCTTACGCAAAAGTGTTTTCTGAGCTTGGTGATCTCCATATTGTACATTACTCAAATTTCCAGTGAGCTAATGAAGAATTTCTGGGCTAATTGTAATTCTTCAGTGGTTACAGAATCACAGAATCACAGGATGTTCGGGGTTGGAAGGGCCCTCTGTGGGTCATCTAGACCAACCCCCCTGCCGAAGCAGGGTCACCTACAGCAGGCTGCACAGGACCTTGTCCAGGCGGGTCTTGAATATCTCCAGAGAGGGAGACTCCACAACCTCCCTGGGTAGCCTGTTCCAGGGCTCTGTCACCCTCAGAGGGAAGAAGTTCTTCCTGATGTTCAGATGGAACTTCCTGTGCCTCAGTTTGTGCCCATTGCCCCTTGTCCTGTCGCTGGGCACCACTGAAAAGAGTCTGGCCCCATCCTCTTGACACCCACCCTTCAGATATTTGTAAGCATTTATAAGGTCCCCTCTCAGTCTTCTCTTCTCCAGGCTGAACAAGCCCAGCTCCCTCAGCCTCTCCTCATAGGAGAGATGCTCCAGTCCCCTCATCATCCTCGTAGCCCTCCGCTGGACTCTCTCCAGTAGCTCTTCATCTTTCTTGAAGTGGGGAGCCCAGAACTGGACAGAGTACTCCAGATGAGGTCTCACTAGGGCAGTGTAGAGGGGAAGGAGAACCTCCCTCGACCTGCTGGCCACGCTCCTCTTAATGCACCCCAGGATCCCGTTAGCTTTCTTGGCAGCCAGGGCACACTGCTGGCTCATGGTCAACCTGTCGTCCACCAGGACACCCAGGTCCCTCTCCGCAGAGCTGCTCTCCAGCAGGTCCGCCCCAAGCCTGTACTGATACATGGGGTTGTTCCTCTCCAGGTGCAGGACCCTGCACTTGCCCTTGTTGAACCTCATCAGGTTCCTCTCTGCCCAACTTTCCAGCCTGTCCAGGTCTCGCTGAATGGCAACACAGCCTTCTGGTGTATCTACCACTCCTCCCAGTTTTGTGTCATCAGCAAACTTGCTGAGGGTACA
Source organism: Opisthocomus hoazin (assembly GCF_030867145.1). Taxonomy (NCBI): domain Eukaryota; kingdom Metazoa; phylum Chordata; class Aves; order Opisthocomiformes; family Opisthocomidae; genus Opisthocomus; species Opisthocomus hoazin. The sequence continues at coordinate 29,498,032 of NC_134426.1, read as the reverse complement.
TTCTAACTCTTCATCCAGGTCACTGATGAAGAAGTTGAACAAGACTGGGCCCAGTACTGACCCCTGAGGGACACCACTAGTTACCGGCCTCCAACTAGACTCAGTGCCGCTGATGACAGCCCTCTGAGTTCTGCCATTCAGCCAGTTCTCAATCCACCTTACTGACTACTCATCCAGCCCACACTTGCTGAGCTTCCCTAGGAGGATATTATGGGAGACAGTGTCGAAAGCCTTTCTGAAGTCTAGGTAGACAACATGCACTTCTCTCCCCTCATCTACCCAGCCAGTCATGCCATCGTACAAAGCTATCAGATTGGTCAGGCATGATTTCCCCTTGGTGAATCCATGTTGACTACTCCTGATAACCTTCTTTTCCTTCACTTGCTTGATGATGACCTCCAGGATGAGCTGCTCCATCACCTTTCCCGGAAGCTCTGGAGAACTGCCACGTTTTTTGAGACTTTTCCCATTTTGGCTTTGAAGCTAGATTGTTTCATTTGTGCTGCTTGGAGGATAAGACATCTAGATCTTATGAAATAAAACTGTGAATATGCTACAGCACTTTGAGTTATAAGCAATTCAGCTGTTTTAAATGTAAATGCTGAAGGATTATATACTTGATTTGTTATAGCTTCCTAATTCTGCCTGCCTCAGCATTTTCTTGGCAGTTAATTGCATCATGGCTTAGAGAAATGTTCCATAAGCTGCTGAAGACAGCTTTGCTGGAGTCTGACGTACTTGCTTCTTTTGTTCCATAGCAAATGGGCACTATGGGTAATTAGTAAGGAGGTGCTCCAGTGGCCCAGTTGCTGTCTTCTGCAGCCTTTTTCCTATGAAGTCCTCTCTCCCCAAAGTCTGGAGGTCTGTTGTTGTGATTGTGGACAAGTGCAGGGGTCAGAATGAGCAGACTTATGTTTTGGTGGGTAAAGAAGTGTAGGGAAAGAATATTTTGCAGTGGCACTTAGTGAGAGAGACGTGGGTTTCCCCACAGCCACAGTTGTTCCTGGACTTTTGTTTTATCCTAAAGGGGTGGCCTTTGAAGCTTACACTTTGTGTTCTGATGTGCTCAGTAGCATGTAAGTTCACTGTATTTAACTGCTCAAATACCAAGCAGTAAGGCTGACGGTAAAGCCATTCATGTGCTAAATGATTTATAGAGATTCAAGACTTTGTATGAGATTCATTCATAGTTGGCACAAGTAAACCGACTGGGTATCTGGCTTTTTTTGTTTGGTTTTTTTTTTTTTTCTGATTTATGTCATGAAAAACCCAGCATTGATGCTGTGGTTGATCGATGAGCTGTGTGCTGCGGAGGATAGCCAGTGTGGCTGTGTCGGTTTGGCACAGGGCTGTGTGCTGGATTTGGCTCGTATGGAGTATGGTGCTATTTTGGATTTGTGATCAAAACAGTGTTGATAACACACTGATGTTTTGGCTGTAGCTGAGCAGTGCTTGTGCAGCATCAAGGCCTTCTCTGTTTCTCACTTTGCCCCCAGGGTGGACTGGGGACTGGGAGGGGGCACCGCTGACCCGAACTGACTGAAGGGATGCTCCGTGCCGATGAACTGATGGGAGGGCTGTTTTGGAAAGGTGGCCACTGCTCAGAGACTGGCTGGGCATTGGTCTGCTTGTGGGAGCTGGTGAGTGATTGCCTTTGCATTACGTGTTGTTTGTTTTCTCTTTCCTTTGCTTATTAAACTGTTTTTATCGTGACCTGCGAGTCTTCTTGCCTTTGCTCTTCCCACGAGTGGGAGGAGAGAGGCCAGTTGCTGAGTGTCTGTGTTGTAGTTAGCTGCTGGACAGGGTCAGCCCACTGCAGGTTGTCAGTAGTTTCTCGGGGAACATGAGTAGTGTGTAGTCTTTGCAGGTTCCTCAGATGCTCAGAGTAGTGCAGCTTGTCATAAGCAGGGAGTTACTCCTTTCTTTCCATTCTTGTCTTCTCCTGCCATGATATGATCAAACAAGCAAGAACTGACAGTTTGGATTACAAGGCGTGATCCTTGTTGGAGCAGTTACTCACTAGCAGGGGTCTCGCCAACTAGGGTATTAAGGTTGCAGTGTCAGGCTATAGCATCGTGCATGATTCTTGACCTACAGTTGGGCAGAGCTGACAGGATTATATGGAATGCCACGGTGAACAAAAGATGTTTTGGGCTGAAGGCAGTGCCATTTTTGTGCTTACAACTCCTGTCTTGGTGTTCAGCACTTCTGCTGACTCCACAAAAAAAGGCTCCAGATGCGAAAATCCTTGCCACATGCTCAGATGCTGAGGAGTTTGTGTTGTGAAGTCACTTGCCGCCTAACGGTGTTTTCCTGAAATAAGGCAGAACAAGGGCTCATAATGGAAAGTTTCATTTCAAATAAATAAATGTATGGTTTTAGCCATAAACAAATATTTAAAGAAGTTCTGTGGGGATGTGGCTTGTTCTTCTGCACTTGGTGGCTTTGTGTTGAGAGTATGTTTCTAGAAAGAGTGTGGGAATCGAGCAAAGTGTCATGGTGCTTTGGCAGCGGTTCTGGCCTGCCTTGCATGGGGGTTGGGCACATGTAACCGGTGCTGGCTCAGGAGCTGGAATTCACTGGAGCTTTGCTGTTGACCTTTCCGGGCATTCGGAAAGGCTGACAAACGTTATGGTGATTGGCACCCGGGGGATGAATGTGAACCAGGCTGTCATCTGGTCTCCAGAAAAGTGGGAGAGCTCTCCCTGGGAAGCTAATGATGGCAGCTGCATCAAACTGACGTGGGTAGAGGAGCCAGCTGGTGTGGGCAAGCACATTACTGAGGACAGGCATGTGCTTTGTTAGTCTGGTGACTAATGAGCAGTTTCTGTAAAAAGAGAATCTAGTATGTGATACTGAAGTAAAGAAGGAAGACAGCATAAATTCTTTACAATTGTGCTAAAGAGCAGTCCAGTACTCTTCCTACTACTAATTTCCCCAGAAATTTCTTTAGCTTTTCCCTAGTTTTCTTCAATGCACAGGAGAAGTGTTTGGAGAGTAGGAATGCTTTTTGGTTCCCACTGTTACAGAGCTAGGGTCTCGGCAGCAGAAATATGTGTGTTCAGTTTCACCTGAGACAAAATCTTGATGCTATTGTGATTGTAACTGGCTAGTTACAATCACACTTGAGTTTGAGAGTCCTGTATACATGTTGAATCATTGCTATTTTATTCTCTGTTTTTCTAGAAGCCAGACCACAAAAGCATTGGCAACTGTTGTGTCTTCTGGATGGCACTGTCTGTAAGATGCTCAGCAGTCCTGCTGACAAGTAGGTGCAGAATAAGTTGCAGGAGCTACCTTGTCAGGACTGACAGTTCTTCAGCTTGCTTTCCTGTTATTTCTTCATATTCTAGTTCTACTGTTGAGGAAAACCATCTGTGATAAGTCTCAAAGTAAATAATTAAAGCTGAACCTTAGGACTCTCCCCGCCCCCCCCCCATCCATCAGGCATGACAATGTCTAGTTACTTATGAAAAGTGCAAGGCACTGTATTAGTATTTGATTCCAGTTATCCAACCATATTTTTACATTATAATCTCATAGCTAAGCATTCTCATCAGTGCCAGGGTATGGATTATTATGGAATTTCATGTATGGGTTGGGCTTTGCGCTGTGTTCTTTGTCAGAGTGACAATGTTCCTGATATTCCTAAATCTGCGTTTCAAAAATACTGGACCCATGGCACCGTCAGCATTTCTTTTTGTGTTTCTGTTGTTCAGTGTCCCTCTGAATAGGCCGTCTTTGGGCTCTCACAGTCCTGACTCGGTCTGTACATGGCTTTAAAAAGCAGGAAGTGATAAACACTGATTTTTAACAGTTAATGCATTCTGGAGAGTTCCTCTGCGTAGTAAGTTGTCTGATGTGAAATAATGCATTAGAGGGAAATTTTCCTAAGGGGAATTAAACTGAAAGATATAGGTGGACCATGTGTCTCTGTCTCCTTGAGAAGGTATGTCTTCTGAGGCATAATTAAAATTCTTTCCAATTATTCTCACAACACACAGCAAATGGAAAAGTGTGACAGTTGAATGACAAGCATACTGACAGACCGGGCGAATTTAGTTTTCTGACTGAAACGTTTTTTATGAGCTAATTCGTTGTTGTTATAATGTAGATGTGAAGTTGAATCTGCCATTCCAGATCCTAATTTATATTTTTACCTGCTTCCTGTTGTATATAGCAGCCTTTCACTAGCTCAGACTTTCCTCCCCAGTCACACCTCACAGTGTGGTTGCAGGACATTGTGTCTGTTGCCGCTGAAGCTAAAGTGATGCTCTGTGGCAAACCCTGCTTAGATTGGGGAGAAATTATATGGCTTCTGATGTGGCAAGACAACTACAGTTCAGTTAGTCTTCGCGCAGAGCCTTTGGCTGCGTGAGTCAGTCTCCTCTTTGCTTAGAGCATCTAAACCCTTGAGGCTTAAAAGACTGATGGCCTGCCAGGTACAACATTTATTTCTTAAATAGGTTAATAGATTTTCTAGTTTTAACCTTAATCTTATCCCGTTAATCATCTCAGCATTGACTGGTTAATGGTTTGGTTCCAATAAACAGCTAAAAGTAGGATTCACCCCATTATAGATGTTCACGTTGGCTACATTAACCTGTACCCTCTTTGTAGACTTCTGTTTCACTGCAGCATAAGTGACCTCAGATCTTGCAGGTATCTTCAGAGAAATTTTTAGCAAGATTATTTATGGTCTGCCTTTACGGTCCTGCTGGTGGTTGAGCTATCTACTTTTCTGAATAATCTGGGGCTTCCACAGTAAATCCTAGAAAACCTAGATACCCCCCACCCCCCCAGATAATTGATGCCATGTACACAGATGTACTAGTTCATCCCTTTGGAGCTAGAATATGTCTAGTGCCGTTTGTAACAAGTGTCAAAATGGTAATTATCTTAATGTCAAGCTGTATCCGAGGTCTGTCTGGGGCTTTGGTAATCAGCAAAGGTATACAAGGAGGTGTCCCTGCTCGCCCCTGTGTTTGCTGCTGTTTGACTCACTGTGTCCAGCACGTCCAGTTGAATCTATATGACAAATGCAGGTTCCAGTGGAACCCAAGCATTTCCTTGCAGGATATTTATTTTCATTGGACAATAATGTTATCATCTGAACAGCATTGAATCCTTTAAGGTTTCAGCCCAGACTTACCAGGCAATTTGGATGCATACAGCACTGAAGCTCTTGACTTGTGCAAAAGATCACTTAAAGCTGCATTAAAATCACTTGTCCCTGACTCACCTGAACCTGCTTAACGGGTTCTAATCCTAGGGTTTTTACACTGCAGCCTTGCACCTGGTTTTTCTCTGTTGTGTCTCCATCTGAAGGGAAAGGTCTGAGGTGCTGAGGTTTACAAACGGGCTTTGTTACGGACCAAGTTCCAGAACGGTTTTCATTTATTTTTATCTCAAGTCTCTGCTTTTAGAAACACAGAAGGGAGAGAGCTAGACTACTGCAGCTGGAGCATTTGGTGTGTAGTCTCCCAGTCCTCCCATGATCAGACCCATCCTTTCTTAGGCAGCAGTTTTGCTGCAGCCTTTGCTGCCATGGAGACGCATCAACAGTGGCCTTTAAACTGGTGCTGAGATGGCGGCTCCTGCTGCTGCGATTCCTGTCATGTGCTTCTGTCAGCATTCTTCTGGTTTGAATCCTGATCTGATGGATTCCATTTCCTCTGTGCTCATAGCACAGCGCCTTTTGCCCTTTGAGGGGTATAGCTGTCGGATGTAACACTTTGTGGCCCAACAGAAGCTGACTACTGTCTCTTACTTAGATACCTTTTAATCACTGAAATGCAGCATTTTGAGCTGTTTCTGCCATCTGTTTTTTGCATAAGGCTTCTCCTGGGTTTTACTTGATATGTGAGAAGGGAGGAGATCTACCCAGAGGAGAAGTGGTGGTGTGCACATGGGATCCAGCTGTGAGAGGGTAACTGATCAGATTGGAGTATGTGTCATTCCAGTAGGATTAGGGACCTGGTGTAATCCCTGTGCATAAAATGGGAAGTTTTCTGCAACAGGTGAAGTTCCTGTGGATTCTGATGAAGGTACCTTCCCTTCTGCCCTTCAGGTGGTCTCTTTTTAGGGGTGCCCCTAATATACATGCTGGTTTCAACATAAGGTCTTTCCTTACCGTGAGATTCCGTATTAACTTCTGGTTAGTAGTCTTAGGTCTCTTGGGTGCTGGAACTAGTATAATCACGTGTTTGAAACAATCAGTGCTTATATCCTGCTGCTTTGTTCAGCTCTCAAGATGGGTTGTGCTGGAGCCAAAAGGAGCCATGGCTTCATCTGGTTCTGCTGTTTAATGCATTTCATTCCTTTTCCTCCACATCCCCCTCCACATCCCAAATTTGGCTGTGCAGCATGTTTCATGTTACTCCTCCACCTGCTTTGCACCCTGCTCACTAAAGCCAAGGGGTGACTGTCCCAAAACAAGAGTTGGCTGGGGCGGCTGGGGAGCTTGGGTCTCTGCTTTCGTCTGCCTCAGGTGGAGAGAAAAGGCAGGAGCTGGAGCTGTTGTGGCATTGCTGCAGTGTGGTTATAGTGAAAGTGGGTGCAAGTAGCATATGGAACATAAATTTGTGCTTAATTTATACAAGGAATTTGTCTCCAGATCCCTTTGTTTGTCTCATAGGTGGTAGAGGAGGAAGCTTTTAATAAAAGGAGGGAGAACTGCAAAAAATTCAAAGATTTTCTTACAACATGAAGATGTGCTACTGACTGCAGTCAGCCAAAGAACTACTAGTTAAAGCAATATTTTAACAATATTTAAAGTGTTTTTTTTTTTAAAAGATAGCTTTTAAAACACAAAAGTCAGAACTAGGCATCAGGAAGATAAATTTTGAAAATTACGTTGCTGTGGTTTTGGGGAAAGATTTTTTTTTTTTTTTTCCGAACTTGAGGGCAGTTTCCAAACTGTAACAGATGAAGTTAGATCTTGTTACTTAAATGTCTTCTAGATTTTATTGAACTGACTTTACCAAGTTGTGTATATAGCATCTCTAGTTTTTTTTCTTCGTGGTTATGTTACACTTGCTACTTGTGCTGTGTGTTTGTGTTCTGTCTAGATCAATATACAAGAGGTGTCTTGAGAAGGGAAGCAGGTAGGCATCCTGCTTTCTTGGCTATACCAGCTAGTGTATGCTAATACATTTTTTTTGTCAGCTACCCTATTGTAAATGTATATATATGTATTCTTTTTTAGTGTGGCTTTAACTCAGCAACAAATCTGTAAACTTTGAAACTCTTCAGCACTGGACTTGAAGTATGGCACTGATAGGCCATGCCTGGACTCTGGAGGTCCTTATGTTGTGATCTTTGGTGGAAGTGTTAATGGCATCTCCTCCTTTGGTGGGCTGCCAGGCAGTTTCTTGGTATGAGCAGGGTTTGTATCACCTGCCGCGGAAATGGAGCCGCTGCGAGATGGCATGTGATAATTGTTAAACAGCTCTCGGGCACTGTGGGCAAAACCCCTGTGCTTGCTCTGTATGCCGTTTACCTGGTGTGTTTACCATGAAGCTGTTACGTGAACAACTGCAGTTTTGTAAGATCCTAGGACTGTCACCGTACCTTCTTCAAAGCTTCCAGCAGACAACTGTGCCTGTCTCCTAAATGTGGCTTTTACTCACTCAAAGTCCTGATGGCTGTATTAAGTGCCCAGTCAGTTCATTGTTTTAATTTTTGTTGTGTTTTCTTTCAGCTTCTGGCATCTCTAGTGTTCATGAGACAACTCCGTCTTTGTTTCAGTGTCACAGTGTAGTGCTTGGTGGCTGGTGACAGTACTGCGCATGGAGCTTGTGAAGTCTCTCTGAATTAGTTTGCTCGCATCTGTGTGAAGAACTGAAGCCAAAAGCCTCTCCTTTCAGAGCATTAGAGTCACATCACTCCTGGAGGGAGTTCAGAGAAGAGTGAAAAAAGTGATTAGGGGCCCGGAGGGACTGATGTATGAGGAAAGATCAAAGGGGCTAAATTTGTATCTTTTGGATAACTGACAATGAATGAGGAACATGAAAGTCTGTGATTATTGAATGTGTATAAATAGGGAAGGGTTGGGGAGAGATTATTCAGGGTGGGATGATGGGGGGAATGGGATTACATTAGCAAGGGGGAAACAGCTGTTAAATAGGGATATTTCCCAACAATAAGATAAGCTAGGGTATTTAGTTGTCTCTTGCTATAAATCCAATGCCTTAAGCTACTGCTTTTTAATTTAATGATGAACACATGTGAAGTGTTCCAGATAAAGATAGAAGTATGAAGCCAAGATTGGTGCAAAAATTACTCTATGGTTGTATGTATCTTTGGCATTGGTGGTGACGTCTACAACATCTGCCATCTGATTTAGGTGGAACTTGCTGAACAGAGCAGCAGGTCCGACATTGTGAGAAGCAGGCCTTTCCCAACTTTTTCATCAGGTTTAATGTAATCAAGCTGATGGAGGTCACCTGTCTGTGCTGTTCCTCCTTCTGCAGTCATCTGGGATTTCAAAAGACAAGTACTGTACAGGGTCAGTAGTTATGTTGCTTTGATTCAGAAGTTTGGACTACAGCCTAGTTATTAAAGTGGGATCTGGGACTTTACTTTCAGATTTAGTAATTGCAGGCACGAGTGATATTTTAGGTGATGTTTCCAGGACACTGCTTTAAAAGTATGCCTTCTGCTAGGCATCCTGTGCTTTTGCATCTCATGGCAGTTACATTCACACCTCTCCTGCTGAATCACTTTCTAAACAACATTTACATGAGTCTGGGCTGCTGTATGAGCTGATTAGTTATCTTTTCTACTGCTGTTTAATATATCTTAGTAAATGCAAAACACGTTGTGGAAATTCCAGACTTAAGTTCTAGCTGAATCTTTGCCTTCAAGCTACAATCTATTTTAACTGAAGTGGTGGCTGTATAGGGTCTTTTGGGCTGGCTTCGAAGTTTTCTTCCCCAGCTGGTTATAGTACCAAAGTCAGGGAGCAGGGTTGTATGCTATCACCAACTCTGTGTTTGAAATCCCATTGTTAATTTAAAGCAAGTCTTTTACATTACTCTAGCATATCTTTGCCAGTGTAAACTGTCGTAGTGCTCTGATTTTTCTTGTCTGTCTGGGAATAATAAATCTCCAGTTTGAGGAGATCACAGCTGCTCTGGCAAGTGTGTTTTATGTTTCATGTGACTAGTAAGACAGGGTTAAACCTGAGAAGTTCAGTGAAACAGTGAGCTGAGTATTATCAAATTGCCATTACAGGTGTGTGAGCACATGCGTGCATGTGTTCAGACCTATGCCTTCTCAAGTACTGATGCTTACTTATGTTTGCAGAAGCAGGCAAATCTCTGGGGTGCATGAGCAGGCGGCTGGGTGAGCTGAGCTGCCCTCCGGGGTTAAAACACACCACCAGCCCTGCAAGACAGGGTGTAGCAGATAGAGCCAGAAAACTTGACTTACAAACGACTCCACTTTGGTGTTACTTCAAGTTCTCAAATCCCAGATTTGCTTTGGAAGTGTGTCTGCTGCCCACCTGTGAGGAGAGGGCCCTGGGCTTGTTGCTGACGTGCCCACGGTGTTGCCCCTCCGTGAACTTGTCCAGTCCTTGTCCTTGTGTTGTGCAATCTTCTGACTTCTGGGCAGTGAGGACAGCGCAGGCGGCTCTCACCTCTGGGCCCCCTGGCCTCTCTTCGCCCAGCCAATGCCTAAATCCTTGCCTGTGCTGCCCAGGTACCCTGTGGGCTCGACTGGCTGAGCGGCAGCTGCAGGAGCTCTGCACTGTCGTTGGCCCGCACAGCCTGCACTCGGCCGGGATGCAGTCCAGCACTAGCTGGGGGGAGCTCGGGAATGGTGAGGCAAGTCACGCCTGTGTCTGATGTGAGGAGTGCTTGTGTGTATAGAGAGAGGATCGATATATGTGTGTAGGATAGGGACCTGTATTTAAAAGTAACGCGGATAGGTGTTCCCTTGCTATTGAGTATTTCAGAGCAGAGGCTTAGTGATTCAGGTGCCTGAAAGAGCGATGCTTTGAAGCAGAATTTCCTTTGGGAACAGTCATGTGAAAGGGCAAAGGGAAGATGATTAAAATTTGAACCTTCAGACCCTGCTGAATTACTTTGTCATTTTTTTCAGATGAGACTGTATTACTGAAGGAACAAATATTTAAGGCTACCTGAATCTCTAACTGCCTTACTAAGATAGATTAGTGATGAGAGGTTGGAGGGTTGAAGTGCTGCATATGGCATGAAGATGCCTGCTGTTGGGAGACTACTGTGTTTGCTGTGTACAGAGCAGATGTTCTTGTTAAGGACATGGTGGCCATTGGCTGCTTTTCTACTGGATTACTATACCAAATCTCTGAGTTGTTTATGAAATGCACAGTCACAAAATTACTTGTCAACATCATTGTTTGATACATTACTCTTCTAAGCTTTCCATCTCCCCAAAGGAAGTTTTTGTGTGAGAAGTCTGCCTAGCAACTGAATTTTATATTTGCTGATATTAACGTAGGACATTTAACATTTCTGTTAAAAGCGAGTTTTTTTGTTTTGATTTTTTTTGTGGGTTTTTTTTTTTTCATGGAGAGACTTCTAACACAATGTCAGAATGCAAATGCCAAGATGGTCCTCAAAATAATTTTGTTCTAGTCAGGCTTATGAGGCCCCATGTTCAAAGTAGTTGTCCTGAAGAGATTGTTAGAGGATGTTCTGATCTGCTAATGTATGTTTAACTTATTTTCTGATTGCAGACTCTTTTGTGTGAAAACTGTCAAATGGCCCACTTTTCAGGCATTGGCTATGTGTTTGCCGTTTTTCCACAGTAGCATAAACATGTGCAGAATCTGTGTATTCAGTCCCATTGAGGGGTGATCTAGCACATTTCCTATCAAATGTTAATTATAATTTTTCTGTATTATGTGTAAAATTGGAACATCTGACAGTGAATGTCCTATAAGATATTTAGAACAACTCTCTATATTATTTTCAGTCTGTGAGGTTCTGTGTTCATTCCGCGTAGATCCTTTTGTCTTCCCCGTATTTATACACACAGAGACTGATCAGGAAAAGCTTGCAGAATTGTGCATTCCCGAATACGTGGTTGAGAGGTATCTTGTGGCAGTGAATCATTTCTAATGCTGCCTTGCTGCTACAGACCTCAGTGCACGATCTCATTAGTAGTCAAAGATCTTCTTTAAAACCAAGAAAAGATTTCACAACGTGCAGTGGTTCTGATCTTTATTACTGTTATTTATGTTGTGCTTCCTAACAATCTATTGTTCCTGCTTTCTTCTTTGGAGTAAAAGGAATTGCAATAGAGTAGGTTGTTATCCTTGCCAGTACCATGAAGGTGAGCATTGTAATATTAACAGCAATGCTAATATTTGACCATAGAGGAGTTTACTGCAATGACTTTCTGCTACCTGAGTCCTTGGGTTGCAATTTAGCTGGGGATTCAAATTTGGTGAGTGTGTGGCAGATCTCACTTCCAGCAACACACAGGCTCTTCATCTTCTTGACAAGTGAAAGCGCGTAGGCTGTTTCTCCTGCATGAGTCAGTGCTGCGCTTGCAGTGTATGTCTTTGCCTGTGCAGAAAGATAGAAAATGGAGGGGGAAAGGAGGCATTGGAGGCAGACTGCGGTGCCTAGAACTGGCTCTTTGTGCTGCGGGGTGTGAAGCACTGTTGGCTGTGCTCGCTGGTGGCACTGGGACATCCCACAGGCAAGCGCTGGCTCGTCCCACCTCTTTATCGCTGCTGGGAATAAGGCTAGCAGAAACATGGGCTCTGTTAGTTTGGTCTTTGTGCTTTGCAGCTATGGTGGTTTAGGTTGTTTCCAGCTTAGAGACCAGACAGAACAAGCGCTTGCTACCTGCAGCGTGCAATACAAACACACCTGTGAGTGCACAGCTCATGGGTCAGTGGTTGTACAAAGGTAGGGTCCGGACATCTTCCCAAGAGTGGGAAATTGCTGCCGTTTCTCTCCCTCTGATTTTTTGTTCATCTGCGTGGTGTACGTAATGCACACTGAAGCCTGGAATTTCACCTGTGAGGGAGGAGACAGCAAGCAAACGTTTGTATCTGTTATGCCGCAGGGACATGCTGTTTTGTTACTTGTTCAACTCTGATTACGTAGTCCATGCTAAATAAGATATGGAGCATGATGTGCCTAAAATCTGCCTCTAAAGAGTAAGAGACTAGTGGGATCAGCAGAAGGGAACTGAAACCAAACTGAGGAGTGTGTAAAACCCGAACCTGAAGGCTGCTGGGTTAAACAGCCCCTCGAATAATAGGAAATGCCAGACTTTATTTATAGTGGTTTGTTAGGATGTTTTGGGTGGTTTTGTTTTGTTTTGTTTGTTTGTTTGGTTGGGTTTTTTTTTTGTTTTCTTTTTTTTTTACAAGTGGCTGGGGGAAGGGGTTGTGTTGATATTACTAGGGAAAAACACAATATATACATGGAAGGCCTGAAGTCTAGTTGACTGTACACCTTCATTTTTGCCTTTTTTATATTTTTAATTTGATTAAAAAAAAAAAGTATTTTAACATTGTTTCATTTTACTTTGTTAGTGTAACTTCGAAGATGTACTTAAAAAAAGATAAAAAGGCAAAACCCACCCAAAACCAAACAATATCCCTCCCTCCTCCCCATCTACATCTTGCAGCATTGAGGTGAAAAAATACCCGTAAGGGACTTGGATGGTTAGGTAACTGCTGAACTGTACCAAGAGTCTTCCAAGTAAAAGATCTGCAGGTTGACCAAATTTATTTCTGACATCCTCGCTTATTTTCAGATTCTGGCTCCAAACTTTGGAGGAGGCAGAAGGAAAAATAAATAGCTGGGTTTTAATTACATTTTTAAAAAACTGAAAGGAAAAGAAGTCCACACAGTCCTGCTCAGAGAAGTGGCTGTACCATTTAGCGCTTTTTTTAGATAATTAGTCTGAAGCCAGTAACCAGTATAGGAAATTTCAACTGTATCAGTTTGGCGAAATTTTGCAAGTGGCAGAAAATGGGGATTATGTAATGGAAAATGTCAGGCAGTCTTCCTAACTCTAGGGTATGCTGTCTGCTCTGTCTACAATGTACAGTTTTGCATTTGCAACTTGCTGGTATATTTGGAGTAGGTGTTTTTGTCAGATACTAATTTTTATTTGCATGTTCTTTCTGGTACCTTCAGAAGTGGGAGCAAAAGGCTGTGCATCCCAGTATCCTAGCTGGTAGTTTAGTTTCTTTGGTGTTTTTGTTTCGTTTTGTTTCATTTCCATTCCAATATTGCTGTTTCAAGTTGACTTCTACAGTGGCAGTTTGAGAAGTGAAAACATGCATACTCAGGGTCTGGGTTGAGAGATAGCACCCGGTTCACAGGTCCATCAGCTTCTGCATAGTGTAGATTCCAAGAAGAGCAAAAGCCAATATAAAAATATATTTTAAAAAAATCTTGGTGCTTAGTTGCCCCATCTCTTGCGTGTTTAATTTAGTTTTTCTTTTGTCTGGTTTCTGAGTACAGAACAGGAGCCAAAATAGTCCCTTTGAATCGTATGATACGATTGTCTTTTTTGCCCATGAGGCTGTTAAACTGGATGGAGCAGAGCATGGCTGAAATTTATAACCTGTGACTCTCTTCACTGAAAACTGTAATTTTCAAAGCAAATCTCTGCAAGAGGACTGAGTTACTGTGATTTCTCATGCAGTATAAATAATGCTCCCTTAGATTTACATGAAGGAGTTCTGCAGAGACAGCTCGTGTCAGTGTGCAGCTGGAGGGTGGGCTCAGATACAGGACAGCAGGCACTGCTTTGTGAAGCCAGGAGCCCACAAGGAGTGTTCCAAATTAAAAGAAGCAGATTGGTAGTTCATATTGTCAGTCATGTTTATTTTTCCCCAAATATACTTACCTTCCTGTTTAAACAGGCTGTTAAGTCAGGTTCCTGGGATGAGTGTCTCCATTAGTTGTACGAGGCAGAGTGCTTTAGAGCAGAAAGATGGGGCTGGATCTTTTGGCTTGATTTTTTTGCTCCGTGCTGTGGCTGTTGCAACTGGTAGAGTGCCATAAACTCAGGTGAGCCTCTGGGTTCGAGCTGGATGAGCACAGGTCTGGGTAACGGGGTGGTAAAAGCCAGCCTGGAGCCAGCCCAGTGTCGGTCAGCGTCCTGCTCTCCTGGGCTGAGGGCCAGCTCCGGCACAAGGTGCCTTTACCCAGGGAACTACAGGCCGGTCAGCCTCACCTCCATCCCAGGAAAGGTGATGGAGCAGCTTATCCTGGAGGTCATCAACAAGCAAGTGGAAGAAAAGAAGGTTATCAGGAGTAGTCAGCATGGATTCACCAAGGGGAAATCATGCCTGACCAATCTGATAGCTTTGTACGATGGCATGACTGGCTGGGTAGATGAAGGGAGAGCCGTAGATGTTGTCTACCTCGACTTCAGCAAGGCTTTCGACACAGTCTCCCATAATATCCTCCTAGGGAAGCTCAGGAAGCATGGGCTGGATGAGTGGTCGGTGGGGTGGATTAAGAACTGGCTGAATGGCAGAACTCAGAGGGTTGTCATCAGCGGCGCTGAGTCTAGTTGGAGGCCGGTAACTAGTGGTGTCCGCCATGGGTCAGTACTGGGCCCAGTCTTGTTCGACTTCTTCATCAACGACCTGGATGAAGAGTTAGAGTGTATCCTCAGCAAGTTTGCTGATGACACCACACTGGGAGGTGTGGTGGTTACACCAGCAGGCTGTGCTGCCATTCAGCGTGACCTGGACAGGCTGGAAAGTTGGGCAGAGAGGAACCTGATGAGGTTCAACAAAGGCAAATATAGGGTCCTGCACATGGGGAGGAACAACCCCATGTATCAGTACAGGCTTGGGGTGGACCTGCTGGAGAGCAGCTCTGCGGAGAGGGACCTGGGTGTCCCGGTGGATGACAGGTTGACCATGAGCCAGCAGTGTGCCCTGGCTGCCAAGAAGGCCAATGGCATTCTGGGATGCATCAAGAGGAGTGTGGCCAGCAGGTCGAGGGATGTTCTCCTTCCCCTCTACACTGCCCTGGTGAGGCCTCATCTGGAGTACTCTGTCCAGTTCTGGGCTCCCCACTTCAAGAAAGATGAAGAGCTACTGGAGAGAGTCCAGAGAAGGGCTACAAGGATGGTGAGGGGACTGGAGCATCTCTCCTATGAGGAGAGGCTGAGGGAGCTGGGCTTGTTCAGCCTGGAGAAGAGAAGACTGAGAGGGGACCTTATAAATGCTTACAAATATCTGAAGGGTGGGTGTCAAGAGGATGGGGCCAAGCTCTTTTCAGTGGTGCCCAGCGACAGGACAAGGGGCAATGGGCACAAACTGAGGCACAGGAAGTTCCATCTGAACATCAGGAAGAACTTCTTCCCTCTGAGGGTGAGAGAGCACTGGAACAGGCTGCCCAGGGAGGTTGTGGAGTCTCCTTCTCTAGAGATATTCAA
Source organism: Opisthocomus hoazin (assembly GCF_030867145.1). Taxonomy (NCBI): domain Eukaryota; kingdom Metazoa; phylum Chordata; class Aves; order Opisthocomiformes; family Opisthocomidae; genus Opisthocomus; species Opisthocomus hoazin. The sequence continues at coordinate 29,482,615 of NC_134426.1, read as the reverse complement.
GACCCGCCTGGACAAGGTCCTGTGCAGCCTGCTGTAGGTGACCCTGCTTCGACAGGAGGGTTGGACTAGATGACCCACAGAGGTCCCTTCCAACCCCTACCATTCTGTGATTGTGTGTTAGGTGGCACTCGAGCGGGTTCAGAACTTGTGGGGCCTCGTGCATGTGGCAGGATTGCAGGGTCTAAACGTATTTATCTGAGCTTAGTGTTTGGAAGGGTGAATGCATTGAGTTTTCATCAGCTCTTCCCTCTGAACCCTGCTCGTTAATCTGTTCAGACCCATACAAGTGTCTTGAAGCATGCTGGGCCATGGTTAGCTATGAGTGAACAGCTGCTGACCCAGTATTGACACAGGGATAAATTATTCAGTGTGTCTTATTTGGGAATTCAAAGGCTTTGTGATAAAACCTGCAAAACTGTATTATGTCTCTGACATTCTCAGTTTTCATTATTGTGTCTTCAATAATTCACTAAGCCTGCTTGTTCACCTCCTGGCACTCTGGTGGAGTTGCAGGCTGGTGGCAAGCAGCAGACAGTGCTTTCTGCTCTTCCTTCTCGTGGCTTTTCCTTGGTACCTTGTAGAGGAAATTTCCCTGTTGCTTACTGTCTTAGACCTCTTGCCCAAGGTTATTAAAATTTTTATAGCTCACATAAGGGCAAGAGGCCACAACCATCGCTATTGTCTGGAGATTTCCTCAACAAACTGTAATTATTACTTTCTCCTTCCCTGGAGATACGTTTTAGTTTTCACCATGGCTGCATTTATCCTGCAAGAATGCCGGGGTGGAACAGCCACATACTGTTTTTCAGAACATCTCCTGTGGAAATGCCAGAGTAGAGGCCAGTGGAAGAGGAAGTTGCAAGAAGTAGTTAACAAAGGGTTGATCCTCAGGAGCACTGCTGCCGAGGTCTCTGCAGGTGGTGCATACCTTGGTTTCTGCCTGTCCTGAGGGACTCCGGTTGAAGCAAGAGCCGGTTGTGCAGTGGCCGTTACCGTGAGGTGTTTGGTTGCTGAATGTTGAATTCATCCTCGGTACTGAAAACCTCATGCTGTTGGTTTTGTAGGGGCAGTTGCTGTGTCTGTTGGTTGGGAGAGAATTAACACTTGAAATTGTTCTGCGGTTGAGCAGCTTCGGTAAACTGGGCTTTACCATCCTCTGGCCCAGCTTTGGCCCCGGCAAAGGCAGTGCTTGGCTCTCGTCCGTGCCTCTGGAGGTGCAGGACCTCTCTTTGCTGGTCATGTCACACATTATTGGTGTGTAGGGAAACTTTTCTACTGCCTGGGACCTGCCTGCATTAGAGTCCAAATGTACGGAATTCCTGTTAGCTGGAAGTAACCGCGACACACGAATGTTCTGCTTTGGTGTATTTGAGCTATATTTGCATGATTTGCAGTTTCTGTACAGGCCTAGCATTGTGAGCAACTATGAGGAGACAGTCCCTTCCTTCACTCTCTGCACCTTTTGGAATTCTCTCACTTGACCTAAGTTTTGCTCCTTCCTCTGCCTGCTGTGAGGCCCCTTCTGGGAAGAGCCAGTTTGTTAACAGAAAGATCTGAGGAGGTACTTTGTCCCTTCTCTCTAAGAGACTTCCAGCTGTGCACCCTGTAGTTGAGCCCATCCCTTTCACTGTTGCTGTTTCAGGGATCAGCTGGCCATGTTTGTTGCAGACCTGGAGTGACATGGTGCCAGTGGCAGAAGAGAAAAGATGTGCAAGGACACACCTCATGCCCTTGAGCTGTGCAGGCAACTTACTGTCTTCAAGGGACAGAGCAGTTGTGAGACTCCCATTAGAAGTTAAAATTATTAATCTTCATTGGGTGGAGAGGGTTTTTAAAGAATGTCACACAAGTCACTGGAGAGACTCCAGACTGGAAGTGCAAGCCTTAAGTAAGAGTATGATAATGCAGGAATCTGAGCATGCTTTCAATGGACTCATCCACTGGTAATTTTCTTGGGAGTCCAGATTTGGGCTCTGCAAGGAGGAAAGCCTCAGCGTCGTGACAGGCACTGGTCCTCACCAGCCCTGGTTGAGGCTGCGGCAGCGGCCATTGCAAAGAGCTCATTCCAGCTCTTCTTCCGCTCAGCATCCCGACAGAGCAGTGCTAAGGTATGTGCTGTGTTCTGGTGTGTGGAAATTTCAGTGTGTGGTTGATTACCCTAGGAAAGAGAACCAGCATTGATATTATGAACTCACCACCTGACAAAGGGGAATTTTTTTCTGTGGATGTACAGAGAAATGTCTTAATTTCTCCTGGGGTTCCTTGGGATGGAAAGTCTGAGTAAGGGTTGGGGTCTCGATACCAAGGCATGCCAAATGCTTCAGAGTTCAGAATATTTTCTTCCAAGTCAGGACTTTACAGAAGTAATGGAGTTCACAGGATATGTGAGAAAGACCAGAACCTGTCTGCACAGATGTAGCTTTTGCTTTATTTGTCATCACTTTGATGATTTCAGCCAAATGAAGGATGGAGGGAACGTGTAGGGAAGGAACAGAACCTGCCCTTTACTGGTTTGCTCTGGGCAAAGAGCTTGGGCAAGGCTGTCATTAGAGAGACTGCAGCCTCTTAAATTCAGGTATGTTCTGTAATAAAATGTTCTCTCCTGCCCACCCCAGTTATTTCAATTAAGTACCATTGTAACTGGAAGATAGACGATGTTGGAATAAGGATTTCCAGGTGATGCTGCCTGCTTCTGCACTGAAAAGCTGTTTGCGTCCTCTGCAGAGGGAGCCTTGCTCCTACACTCTTGTTGCTTTTTGCTGATGCTTTTGGGTTTACAGTAGATAGGAATTCAAGAAATGGGGATAATAAGGAACTTGGGAAGCAATGGACTTTTGCAGGACTGAAACAAATCTAGTGAGTTCAGTAGCAAAGTAGGAAGTGCAGCCAGTACTCTTGCTGTTCTCCTCGCCTGTAGGAATAGATGCTGCTAACTGGTATTTGTATTTTCAGGTGTTAATTTCTGTATGGTGAATAAAGGCAGGTAGATTACATTGTTTTCTGGTACAGTACAGACAAGGTGATGTTTTGTGGTCCTAGAGCACAGACCGGTGCTAACACGGGAGGCGGTCCCGTCTCAGGTTTACGAAGCTGAGCACTGGGGTGGGTGCTCCTGCTGCACTGTTGCGTCCCTTCGCTGAAGGCACAAGTGGATCAGTCTGGTAGGTTATTCACTTCATGGCTGTTGTAAGTAGCGGTGTGAAACCTCTGGGGATCACGGTGAAAACTTAACTCTTCGTGCTCGTTCCCACTGTCTCGGGTCAGTGCTGATGTGTGGGAGAAGGAATAGTCCACAGTCCCTTAGCCATCCTGCCCTTAGTATGGCTCCTCTGTATGAAGGATTTTACAGTGTACTAGAGCATGAAAATTGCTATTTTTGGACTTACCTGTTGCAGCCCCACTGAAGAACGATACCTGTTCTGGAGTCAGTCCAAATAGTGTTCAAACAACAAAACAGAGAAGTGGTAGGGCCACTAAAATGGAGCAGATGTTTAGCAGGGAAATAATTTACAATTGGCCAGTTTGATGGTACCTCTTGACCCTTTCAGGGCTGTTTGATAAAACTAGCAGTTTCCATAGCAACTACTAAATTACTTGGTGCTTCAGAGATCTGTGATAAAGGAGGCGAGTCATTGTAAGGAAACATGGTGTTGCTATTTCTCCCCTTTGCGTTACAAGAGTAGTGATCTGGCAAAGCTTGCTGAATGTGATGCCCCTCCTGAAGAATTTTTCCCACGTTCACCTTGGCCAAAGAAATTTATAAATTTTGTACTTTTTCAGATTTTATTTTTCCCCTTTCCCTCGTGATCAGCTTTGTCCTTCTTGGCAGGTGGTGCTGACTGAGCGTAGACGGGGGTTTGGGACGGGACAGGGGACGGTGACACAAGAGGCAGGAGCCCATGTCTGCAATAGATGTGTGCTGGGTATTCCTCACTGCCCTTCTCTGAGGGGCATGGACCAGCTCCACGGTGCAGGGTACACTGCAGCAACCTGGGTGTGAAGATGTTACAAGTCACCATTATCCTGCGCCTTTGCTACAGTGTATTTCATCTTACTTTTGTCTTCTGTTTTGACAGCTCTTGGAGATTGTACTCTTCTGATTTCTGTTTGGTTTTTTTTTCTTCTTCACTTGTTTCTGTTCTGAGATAGGGATGTAGATCAAGATCAGGGCAGTCTTTAGAACGGACCCGTGGAGATGTATGCTAGGGAAGTGGCTTCAGGGCCTGCTTACCACAAAGCGCAGCGCAATTCTTGAAGCTATCAAGGTGCGCTCCAGCACTCTTGCACCTTTACAAATATTTGGTAGTATGCAAGACCTGTTGTTTCAGTGGAATGTGTCTCATACGTTGGGAAAACAGTCTGTGTTAAAATCCTGAAATGCCTGTTTAAAATACTGTAATGCACTTGTTCTTTTTAAATTGCTGTTTACATTTCATGCTGATCAAAGTTTATCTGACTTTCGGCAGTTCTACAGGTTTTGAGTCATTTGGATAAAATACATCAATAAGGGAAGAGACCTGATTCCCTACACCTCCCCCTTCTCCCCTTTTTATACAAACGTAGAACTGTGTTAGCTTTAATGAAATCTCAGAGGATTTCTGCTGGATCTTTTCACTGTACCGTTGACTGCTACACCCAATATCCATCCACCTCTCTCAACAATCCTGAAGCAAATACTTCCAGGTGAAAATGAGGAGCAAACTTGCTGGATGACCCCAGAAGTGCGCTGTGCTCCCAGTGATTGCTTGGAGACTATAATTTGGCAGGAGGTCGGAAGGAGTCTGCGTAAGACACTTTGGGGATGTCAGGGAACGCGTACTTCGTGGAAATGCTGAGCTGTCACCTCTCCTTCGCATTGGATTCAGTTTTCCAGATGGGATGCTTCAGGAAGAAAACATTTGATTTCCCAGTGTTCATTTAAGTCACAAAGTTCTGGTGTTGAAACCATAAGCTGATGGCAGCATGTGTAATTAGTAATCTTAATTTTCTTATTAGCTAACTTCAAACAGATCATCTTTTACGTGTCTGAGTTAAGTTTGTAAGATGGTTGGCAGATAACCGGTTGCTAGGTGATATGGCCAGACTCAGTCATGCAGTTGGAAAGAAGGAAGGCTGAGCGGTTGCTGTGTTATTTTGTGCAGGTGGTTCAATATCCTGAAGTAATTTTGAGTGCTATCCTTTCTCTGTAGACAAAGGAAAACTACAAAGCTGTGGAGATCCATTATGCTACTCTTCCACAGCCCATCTGGTCAGTCTTCTGTTTTGTAACACTTTGGAATAACTGTACCAAAGTGTCATACCAACATTTTTAATCTACTTCCTATTGTTTGTCTCATTGCCTGACCTTTGCTATGCATCGTGCTGTAGTTCTTCTGGGAAGTCTGCTCTTATATTCTGAAGTTACTTTTACAAAGTTATGGTGATTTCATCACTGATGTAGAAACGAAACCTTGTGATCTTGAACAACGTTTGTTGCTGGAAGAGACACGTACAAATAGAAACTTGGCGCAGAAAAATGACCTCCATTAGGAGAAGTCCTTTTGAATGCTCCCGAGAGATCTGGCAGAGCTGAAGCTGTGTGTGGGCTGTCGCTCCCCTCCTCAGCCTTCCTGCCTCCTGAGCACGTAACTGTGCCGTTCCCGTGTGCTCATCATAGTTCAGCACCATACGTGTTCAGTGGATAACAGTAACTTCCATTGCTGGCAAAGAAACAAATCATGACTGTTCCATGGATCCAGGTGCACACCTACCCTGATTGTGTTCTTGAGCAGGTGCTGTTAGTGGAGTCACTAATTGTCTTGTCTCTCAGAAGTGAATATCTTCAGTAGTGCTTGATGGACTCAATAAAATGAAGGATTTTTTTTGAGCCAAAGTTTCTGATTTTGCTTAGACCCTTCTAAGAGCTGCGCATTGCTGAGTCGACTTCTGGGTCCTTTCTGCAGCACTGCTCGTTCACTTTGTGCAGTCTGGCTGTGTCGCTTCCCTGCCAAAAGTTGCTTGTTCTTTCTTCCAGTTGAAATTGAAATACCTGAAATGATTTTGTGGTTGGGCTTGAATGTAGATCATAGAGCATGTAAGAAAGAAGGTAAGGGACACTTGGCAGATCTTCCTTTGGAAGGTGGATTCCCAGGGAACTTAGTCTCTCCTGTGTCTTGTGATTGTTTCTAGTACTTGTTTCTCCTAATTTTCACCTGCTAAATAGTTTAGATCTCACTGTAGGCAATAAAACAAGCAAGGGCAGAATCAGTTCTTACTCTCCTTGAGTTCAGGCAAATAGACATTGTCTTAAGATTGTGCTTAGCTTCTCCTTCCTAACTTCATCATTAATGGTAACTGAAGTATAAGGAAAACATACTATGTTGAGACTTGGCTGTTCCTGGGCATTTCCTGCAGAACCTGTATCTCCTACCCTCTTCTCTGTCTTCTGGAGAGATCAAAGTTTTGTCTGCTCTAGCTGGAGCTAACCAGTTGGACTTGCCACCCATATTCACTAAGAACTGTTATGCATCTTTGTTCGGAGTTCAGGTATCTCGTGTCAGAGTGACTCAGCAAGAGAAACAAGAATCCTGAGATACTGAGTCACTTCTGGTCATTTAGGTACGATTGCTTAGGAAACACTCACCTGCAGGGTGCCTGGCGTCTGCTTGCTGTGAGACTGGACAGGGGCTTTGCTGTCAGATGCTCACCAGTACTTTCCCATGACAGTGCCTTGAGTGTAGTGTCCTGTGGTCTGTGTGCTGCTGGAGCCCAGCACTCCCTTGCCTGACGAGCTAGCTGGTGACTGTGCTCACCTCAGCCGGCTGTGCAGATGTGCCATTAATGTTCTGTACTGGAGCTGCTGGCCTAGAAAGAGCAAAGTAATGCTAACAACAGCCACCAGAGTAACATTTATTCTCATGTCCAGGTGTCAGGATTTTGGTCATCTTCAGTAGTTTCACTGCAAGATGGCAATTCCAAATCATTGCACAATGTTAGTTTAATCAGCAGTCATACAGCTGGGAAAAGACTTATTGTCTTACCTGTGAATCCAGATCACCTGTGTTGGACTGTCTGTCCGGTCCGTGAGTGCTGCACTGGCTAACCTGGATCTTCGAAATATCCCTGGCTGGACTTGTTGTGAATGCTGAGCCTCGTGACTGTGGGCTGGCCAGATGCTTTAATGTCTCATGTTTGGATTTTATTGTGGGTTTTCAGTGTGATCCACCTAAACTTGCACAGTCTGGCAGGATGCAAAATGAAGAAATGCTGAAGGCTGGGGGAGGGGGCAGTCATTTAGTCATTTGAGCTGCTACTCAGATGAGTAATTCGAAGTGAGACAATGAAACTCTGTGCTGGAACACTCAAGCCGAATAGCAAAAAGAGTTCTTGTGGTGGATGTCTTCCAGTTTAGGACATGATTTTTATTATTCCCTCTTTCCCCTTTTTAATGTTTTTTCATTTGTTCTTGCTTTTAAGGATATAAGAACAGAGAGTAGTATATGTTTGTATATTCTTGAGCTCTGCAAAGGTTCTCAACACTTTCAGCATTGTTAGAATTGGGAGAACTGTGTGCAGATGTACACTGTCAGTTAAATATCAGACATTAATACAATTTAAATCACGGTACAGTGCTGAAACGAAACAAAGTGCTAGGTAATATGATGTTAAAAACAGTTCTACCACTGCCGCAAACTTCACTGAGAAGCAGCCTACAGGTGTCATCTAATCCATTGATTTTTTGTGTAATTCTGTGTCTTTTAAATCTCCAAGAATACCTTACCAAGATTGCTGTTACTTCTGAGCAGGGTGAAAGGTGGCTTATCTTTACTTCTGCAGTTTCTAAAACAAGTTCAGCCAGAAATTGGGCAAAACTTTGTCCCTGTTGACGTGCGGAGGAATTCTAGGAGATGCTATACTTGCAGTTGTGCCTGTGAGCCTTAAAGACGAGGCTGGTTGTGCTTTCCCTGTGCTGTATTTGGGCATCAGCAGCTTGGTTGTTACTTGTATAGAGCACTTCTCTCCACTTGTGGCTGGTTCTTGCTGTTAAATAAGGCTTAAGAGTTGTAGCTGGTAAAGATAGGAAGACTGACTGTTACCACGCGCTGCTATGAAAGGTGGGGTATGCCTTCTGAAGAGGGGATCTAAATTATAGCTGCAGTTTCTAGAGTGAGCCTGGGGTGGGCTAGAATGGAGCAATGACAATAAGCTGTGTGGAAAGCTGGGCTGTTAACTTCTGTGCTAACCAACCTAACTGAGCAAGGATTTGAACTGATGATTACGTTTAATTCGGGTGGGCAAGTAATCTGTGCACAGTCTTCCACCAGGGATAAAACAAGGCATGATACTATACACACCGCCCCATCCTGTTTTTCTGTATAGGCTTGGTGAGGCTTAGAGGAAATTTGCATCTCTGGGTAGTGTAGGTCCTGTAAGAGAGACCTTGGAAACGGGCGGAAGATAAAGCAGCTATGCTGCAGAGACAATGCGTTTGTCAGATCTCTGCTTTTTCCTTAGGGCAGGCTAAGGATAGTGGTTCAGGTGCCAGCCAGGCATACGGACCGTGAAGGAAAATTGTTATCTGGGGTGCAGCCCTAACTTTGTGAAAGCAAGAGTTCAATTTGCGTGGATGGCAAGCAGTATTTATGCATGTGCTGCATGTGTTGTGAATTAAAGCACATTCTTCCCTCTCCTCACATTCCTGAAACCCCACAGCAGAGATTTGTCCTGTGTTTTTCTCTAAAATTTGGCTGTAAAGCAGTTGCAAGGGGAGAGGAAAGATTCAACCTGGTGCTTGGCCCCAAGAAGCCGTAGCAGCTGTTCCCACATTTTCCCCTTTTTGTTCGTCACGCGTGTCGTATTGGTCGACCGCTGGCCTGGCCCAGGTGGGCGGCAGTGAGGAGCTGGCTGGTGGACGCCAAGCAGGCCCACCTGGGACAGGGCTCCGTCTGCCCAGGAGGCGTTCTGCAAACTCAGGACAGGCCGATTAAATGCATCATAGATTATTTGTGTTATTTTTGGCATCATCTCCTGGTCTGGCAAACTGAGGGAGCATTGTGGAAAAAGTGTTCTCGATGTGTTTGCCTTTCCTGTCCAGATAGCTGCTTGTCCAGGGTCTGAAGCCGACGTGAATATAAAGGAGTTTTGAATTTCCTCCCCTGTGTACAATGGGAGTCTTTGTCTAAGGCTGAGGCATTTTTTCAGGTTTTCCATGCTTGTTTGACAGTAATTTTCTGCTCCAAGTTCTTCTGATGCCGTTCCAGTTTCGTGCTTCTGTCTCCATTATCCAGTTACAAATCAGCCAGCAATTCGTTACGTAAATGAGTCTCTCTCTGGGCGTGAAGTTTGATGACAGAATGATCAGATGAGCCCTAGGAAGGTGGCATGGGTGCACAGAGGCAGCGCGGTGTTGCTGTGTGCTGCGGCTGCCGGATGCCTGCAGAGCAGGGGCTGTGTGGGGAAGGGAGGTCCCAGAGGCGCAGGAGCCCCGGGGCATCGGGGAGGCAGGGGAGTCCCTGACCCTTGGCAAACGGAAATCCCGAAACCACCACAGTCTTTGTCTCTGCACTCGATGTGGGCAGCCTGGAACAGAGGGGATGGGTCGTGTGCGTGTTGTCTGCTGCACATAAACTCCTGAAACTCTTACCCTACTGCAGAGAGAAAGAGGTGGTGTTCTGCCTGGCTGTCTCAGCGTGTCCTGAGGTAGCTGTGTGACAGTACGCTCTCACAGGACTCCTACATGCCAGTTAATCCCCCAGCTGTTTTAAAACATTTGTAAACAGTATACCATCCTGCCCAGTAAAGAGTATAATATGGACTGCTCTTAGAAAAACGCTTGTACCCTGGTACTAAATCATATTCCAGAAACACGAGCTCGTGCTTGAGGCTTATAAGAAACTGTGGTAAGACAGGACTGAACTCCTGTGGCTGCTGCTTCCCTCAGACTCTTGTAAGCATTGCAGATGAGATGTGCTAAGGATCTGGACGATTTATTGCTATGGATTCTACAGTGAAAAATGCTAGGAGACCGAAGAGTTGTACCAGAGCCTACTACGGATGCCGGTACAGCACAAGTATTTGCGTAGATCCCTGATTCAAAAAATTAAAGTCTATTTTATCTAGTAAGAAAAGTATAGAGTTGTCTTGGGCTTCCTTTACTTGGCTTGGTTTCATTTAGCAGAATTCTGGGAAACGTAGAGATCCCATTCATATTCATAACTGCTGTTTCTTTGATTTGTGTTTTTACCTTCATTGCATGTTTTGTATTAATTATAAACCAATTACTGTTGCTCTGCCTAAAACAGTTCTTGCATGTTGATATTAGAAGGGTTAAAAACTTCAGAACCCCTCTTGATGTTGGCCATTTCTGTGATGGCATTTACATTCTAATCCTGTTTCAGACTGCACGTGCAAATCTAATCTTCAGGGTCTAAACAGTTGTCTAGATGGGATCTTAGATGGTGAGGATCAGAAAACTAACAAGCATGTTAGTATTTGCATTGCCTAGACGCTGCAGTAGTCAGTCTAGTGATGACTGCTAGTGGGACAGATAGAAATTCTCCTTGTGCATTAGATGGGCTGTAATAAACACAGGTGAAAAATACTAGCCTGTACAGAATCTACACTGGTCAATAAGCAGAAGAAATATGACTTGTGCTTAGAACTGTAGAGCGAGATTATGCCTGGTTAGGCAGACATTGCTTCTGCTGCATCCCAGCCATCAGCCACCTCCATAAAACTGGAGTATCCGATTAGGAAGGTCGTCTTTTGTGTTCTTCTCTTGTTCGTACAATTTTTGTAAAATGAAGAGAAAAGCACCAAGAACTGTAGTCTTGTAATCAAAACATGGCACATGCTGAAAAGCACGGGGCAAAAAGGCAAGTCTGAAAGAATGGGGGCAGGGGGGCAAAATCTGAAGGAGGCAGGAAGACCTGTTACCTTTTGGATGGATCCTGTGCTGGGAGTAATGCGACTTCAGATCGCTGCCAGTCTGTGCTTGGACTTGCTGTATGAGCAGCCTTGGTTACAGGGCCAGTTTGCTGCATGGCTTTGAAGTCTGAAGTGCCAAATATATTTTGCAAGTTATTGAATTAGAAGAACTTATTTTTCTGTTCCAGAATATCACCAGTGCTTTTAGTGGTATTATGGATAAAAAGCACTAATTATTCCCTGTCCTCTTTCCCAGGCCATGTCCACCTGGCTGTATGAAATCTGTAAACTGGCTGAAGTGAGACTAGTTGTCCAGTGGACTGAAAAATGCCTGACTGTATGAGACTGCAGTATGGTGTGACTTCACAGAACCGGAGGTCCATAGGTGTGCAGGATTACTTGCTAACAACCTCTCTAATTTAGTGTCAGTGACTTGTTAAGGTTGGCTGTTTGATAGAGCTGCCTTTTACCTTTTAATCCTCTTTCCTTCACAAAAGGCTCCGGCTGGCAGTGCCATATCCCGCTCTCTGTGTGCTTACTCTGGGGGCTGGCAGTGGAGAAGTCAGTAGATGGCTGTGCAGAGCCCGAGCTGGCTCTGGCTGGAGGCTTGGGTGCAGGTGCTGTTAACCCCGTGGCATGCTAAGGAATCTGGAGGTAGGAACAGCCGAGCACGTGTTCGGTCATGCTAACACAAGGAGGTGAGAAAATAGTTCCCATTGAGGGGGATGGATCTAGTGCCAGATTTCAGCCGAGAGTGAGACTTTTTTTTTTGCATGGTGTCTTGTTCTGGGAAAGTATGATGCAGAGACTGAGAAAATGAAAAAATGAAAAAGGTGATTCCAGCTCTTCGTATTACATTGAGGATGCAAAGAACCAGGGGTTAGAAAACACCTGCTGTTCGTTTGTCTTGTCTTTAGCAAAACATCATTCTGTTGTTGCTTTAATCTGCTTAAAAGGAGTCTATAGTTTTTTCTTACCTGGAGTCACTGAAAAATTAATATAACTTTTACTGTAGACCGAATAGTCTTCTATCTTCACATAGTGTGATTAAAAATGTAAGGTTCACTGAAGCGTGGGAAGACCCTGTCTGTGTCGGGGCTGGAAAGCCCCTCCTTGTCTCATTTCTTCAGCTGCAGCTCCTGGCTCCCTGCCTTTCCTTTTCCTCTCTTCTTCCAAAGGGTGATTCTCACCATTTCCTCTTTGCAGATTTTTTCCCTTGATACGGTGTCTTCATTCCAGTGCTAAACTAACTTGTGAATGCCTCTTGGGGAGGAAATAGGTGATGTGAATGCTTTTTATTTATTTTGTTGAAAGTCTTTGGGGAACACAATGTGTGGAGAGCATTCTGTATACACTGGAAATGGGAGGAGAAAGGAAGGAAGGGGTTTTTGCAGGAGAAATATTGGCCAAAATTTTCCTTTCAGTTACGATTAATAGGTTTTTCTTTTGGGCTCTGAATGCTGTGTTTGTATTCAAATTAAGTAGTTTCTTAGGGGGGACTTCTGGGAATAGATGTGGGGAGGGGATAAAAACCCTTTCCAGAGAGGGCGTTGGAAATGCACGGTGCTAGGTTGTATGCTGTTGGTGAGTCTCGTCCCTGGCTTGTTCTCTTCTGTCATCTGGAGCCTGTGGTGCCTCCTCTGCATGCAAGGCTCGGGGCGTGAGGGCTCTCTTCTCTCAGCGTTGTGAGGTGTGCTCGGTGCTCCACGCAAGTGACAGGGTGGCACAGGCAGGAGCTGGAAACCAGTGTCCCAGCTGCAGCTGCCGGTGCATCCCAGCTAGGCAGGGCCCTTCTCTGGCAGTGAAGGTGGTAGAGTTCTTGGGCGGGCAATGGTGAGCAAAACAGGCCTGTTGCTCCTCTGCAAAGTGCTCTGAGACCTGTGGCCAGGTGCTTTTTCTTGGCCTTTCCCCTCCCTTTTATGATACTGCCTCTGTGGTGTATTTTCTCATGTGGGGAGCTGATGTTCACTTGGATTTCTGTATGAGAACTGGAAGTAGGGCAGAGGCTTCACCTGTGTTTTGTTTAGCTTGCTTTTTCTCTGTTTTCCTCACGGGGGGCATTTTTCTTTGTGCATGACATGAAAGCTAGTTGTTGCTGTAACCGCAGTTGAAGAGTATGTTACTTCTTGTCCTACAGCCTTTGTGTGTGTAGGACGGGATGTGGGAGGGAATTGCACTACGTGGTCCCTTCTGAAGCTTGGAAACGGAAACCCTATTATTCCTGTCTTCTGTAGGCTGTGGGAGGCTTCTCCGCGTTGCCTGTAGCATCCGTCTCCCTCCTGCCTTTTCCTTGAAACCCTGTATGCAAGTGAATTTGGGGTTTCTGGGGTTAGATGACTTTCTCCACTAGTGAGGAAGCCGCGTGTTCCCTGATGTGCTCTCTGTCCTGGTAGTAGGCGTTTTGAAAGAGGAGATGGCAGGCTGCGACCTTCCTGTGACACATGAGACGACGGAGACGCCTACATACAACATGAAGTTCTGTTGCTGGCTGCTGCATTTTTGTGGCCTCATCCTTGATAATTGGAGCACGCAGGCACATTTCTCCTGGACCAGCCTTGTTGGCTGGAAAGGTGCCCATCAGATATGTGCTGCGTCAAACTGCCTCTGTCATCAGGTGGTAAAGACAGTAATTAAATTATAATGATGGGGAAAAAAGGACTTATAAGTGTATGCCATGATTTAGGCGACAGCTCACTGTTGGGAGGACTCATGCTTGATGGCCACTGCATGTTGTTAGTTCTTTGTATTTTCTTTGATTTAAATCTTCATGCTAGTAATCTAATTAACATTGAATTGGGTTTCCAGTGCAGTAGCTTGTTTGGTTCAATAAGAACATGTTTATACTAAAGGTTAATGAAAAGAATTTTGCTTTCATCAAATTCATTAGGAGTGGTTCTACAGTCAAGGCTTACTAATGGAAAATAGATTAAATATTAATGTCTATAAATTTCTCATGTCGTTTCTGATTTTCCTTAATCTCTGCCTCCCTGGGTTGGATTCCAAAAGTGTCTGTAAGCTCTAATGAAATACCGGTTTGGATATTAATTGGAGATTTATCCTGCTTAAGTAAAAATACTTCCGTGTATTACATACTAAGATGTATACTTAATGTATCTTGAGTGCAGGTTTCTATTACAGATAGAGAGAAATAGTGGTGAGGTCTTATCCATGACAGCAATGCTAGGAACCAATCTCAAGGAGCAGTATTATGTTCTTAAAGCACTTTTGAAGAAATGCAGTAATGGTTTATCTTCTGTTCTGACAGCTTTATTTGTACGATTGAAATAGCTTTGAATGAACCAAAAGTGCAGCAAAGTTTGCATCAGAAAGGTATTAGCTGGACATGAGGATAAACCTGAATAAGACTTTTTTGTAATATAGTGTGCAGGTGTATGTGCTACAAATACACCCCAGTACTTTGAATAGATACTGGGTTGTCTGTGATCTCTTACCCAGTAGCTCTCAAGGAAGGTCTGGATACCCTTTGAGCTGGGGCTTTGCCATTGCTCTATGTGTGAGCAGAACATGTTTCTGCAGTTCTTGCTTTGTGTGTGAGTTCCAGGTATCGCAGTTCAGGGAGATGGGGAAGCTCTGTTTGGGAATGCTTTGCAGCTGCACCTTGATGTTGTTGCTGATGTAGAAATAGAAATACATGGTGACAAGAGATTTAAGTTACTTTGAAGGTATTGCACATTACCATGAATGGTTTCCCTGGAAAGGAAGAAACAAAGAAAATTTCTGGTCTCTGCTGGTACTAGATGTTTGTATTGGACTCATTGGCAAGAACTGATGAGAAACTGAGCAAGTTATTGGTATGCTGTGTGAGCCAAGGGAATGGAAATGGAGGTCTCGAGAATGAGCATTTCACAGAATCACAGAATCACAGAACGTTCGGGGTTGGAAGGGACCTCTGTGGGTCATCTAGTCCAACCTTCCTGCCGCAGCAGGGTCACCTACAGCAGGCTGCACAGGACTGTGTCCGGGTGGGTCTTGAATATCTCCAGAGAAGGAGACTCCACAACCTCCCTGGGCAGCCTGTTCCAGTGCTCCGTCACCCTCAGAGTGAAGAAGTTCTTCCTCATGTTCAAACGGAACTTCCTATGCTTCAGTTTGTGCCCGTTAAATGTTATAAGGTTATTTGGTTATAAGTAGTTAAGAATAAATAATTGGTCAAGTCCAAGGGGAAAGCTTTGCCTTAATAGTAATTACCATCTTGGGTCTCACAGTTCAGAGTCCTTGCAAAGGTTGAGAAAGTCATCACACTGAGGGGGATAAGTGACTGGGTGGCAGTCACAAACCAAACTGTGGTGTTGGATTTTTCTGACTATAGCCAGTTTGACCAAAGAAGCCAGAATGTGATCATGTAGCCCAGTGTCCACCAGCACAAGGTCATGGGCAGATTTGTTATTTGTGACTTCTATCAATTAAGTAACTGGCATTTCTTCTTCTCTTTGGCTTTTCAGGCATACTTCCGACAGGGTGTGGCCCTTCAGTATCTTGGACGTCATGCAGATGCACTGGCAGCGTTTGCATCAGGACTGGCTCAAGATCCCAAGAGTCTTCAGCTTCTGGTTGGCATGGTCGAGGCCGCCATGAAATCTCCCATGCGAGGTGAGCAGCAGCAGATTTTCTCGGGGGTGGTGATCTGCTGCTGAGGTACTTAGAGGCGGCAGTTTTGGTCCATGGGTGACTCTGCTGGCATCTGAGGGGGGTAGAACCTGGAGGCCTGAGGGAAAGATTTCAGGATTTGGCTTCTCTGCTAAGTCATCAGGTGCTGAGAAAGGAGCCTGAAGTTGGAGGAGGAACAAATAAAATGCTCTTCTGATTCACTGGGGCAGCAACATGATGATACGTGGCTCATGAGGCACTGGAGATGAAGACGACTCGTGTTGTGTAGCACTTCCAATGAAGTCTTGCTGGTTTCTCTTTTGTCTGGTGTCAGTGCAGATAGAGAGGTGTGCACTACTGTGGCCTTGGCTTTATTATTACTTGGAACAACTTCACACAACGCTTTGGTGCTTGGCCATTCAGAGCAGGGAGTCTTAAATGCTCTGGGCCAGTGTTTGCCCAGAAGATCGCGTCAGCAGCTTTTCTGTGGTAGTAGTCTCTCAAAACACAGCGTTTCAGAAGACAAAAAAGGCTGCTCTGCTAATTCACTTATATTCAGAAAGAGTGTTGAAATCACATGGACCTTGAAGCCGTATTAGCTAAACAGTGTTTTGCACCTCATTCATAATGTCCCCATTTCCAGGATTTCCCTCTCTGCAGGAAGAAGGTAGTCTTCTCTTTGCTCTGTTTTTCTTGCAAGCTTCGTGTTGCAATGTCCTAATGGTATTTCCAAGGAAATGCTGCTGGAGGCCCCAGGGCTTAGGAACCAAGAAGCACTGAAATGAAAAAATATCCCTGTTGGTGTTTCCTTTTTTACAGTGTTTTTCTCCGTCCTCTAAAATGAATTAATCTGGAAGATTCTGTCCTATATAGCAGTTACCTTGTGAAGCTAGTTTCATTTGGTACCCCAAGGTACTGTGGCTGCTGCTTAGAATGGAGATGATATGGTATTTCTATGTAATCATCCCCAAATTTGGCTGCGTGATCTTGCTGTTCTATTGCACTGCAGCTGTATATTTACACTGCTGCTCCCTACCGTGCTTCGCAGTGTTAGTGCTTTCCAGTTGTTATCCTAGCACTGACTGGTTTGGCAGATATTAGATCAGCCTTGCTTACAAACTGTTGGTTTTACTTTGTGAGTGTGTATATACTGTACTACTGTAATGACCGCTCAGAGTCTCGGTCCCACTGTGCTAGGTGCTCTGCAAGCACTTTAGTAGTTGTGTGTTGTTCTGGACCCCTTTGCAAGAGCTTACTGTCCAGGAGAGATGTAGAAGATCTCTCCGTGTATTGTCTATGGTGTAAAGCCAGTCCCTTGTAACTTGATTCCACTAGGATAACAGAGTGTTTGAAGCTCAGGACAGACTGATTTGAGTGGTAGCTTTCAGGATAGTTGCATTCAGAGAAAGAAGAGAAGCAACTGGAAGTGCTGTAAGTGTCAGTGTGCTAAAGATCATTAAATGCAGTCACTGAGGAATTCAGGGAGCATGGGTCCACAGTACATAGAGATGAAGGTGAAACTCACTTCCCCAGTAACTGAATCAGTGTTGCTACATCTTTCACCTGGTTGTGGCTATGTTTCTTCCCTTACTGTTCACGGTTGTACAAGAGCAGTATTGAGCTCCGTGTCTACCCTTCTGTTACCCTGCTGGTTCTCCCTTTCCTGCTGGACTCTAAAGTTAACAGGAGCACTTCTCTTGTGCTTTCCTTTTTCTTCCTTTTTCCTTGTCTGTACCTGTCTTTCTCCCTATATTTGCCTGGATTACCTGGCTAGGATCGTAGGTAAGCTCCTTAAGACAGGAACTGAGTTCATACCTGCTCTTGCAGTGATAAGCATGATAAGTGGTGGCATAGTACAGTGACTATTTGTGTCCTCTTACATCTGCATTTAATCCCAGAATCTAATTGGATGTCTGTATCTGGCATCGTGTGCACACTGTTTGCATCTTCAGCGAACGGTTAAAATCCTCTTTTGTCGTTGCTTATACACTTGGTGATTGTAGAGAGGCAGAAATTATGAGAACAGGGAGCAAGTGGCTTTCTGAGGTTGCTGTGGTAGTGCTGATTCAGGTGAGAGCGTCTAATCAAGAAATGCTACTTGGTCAGCAAATTCTGGAGTCCTGTTATATTGTTGAAACATGCAGCCAAGATGTTTTGTCATCTGAATGATGGAAGCAGTTGGACAGTTGTAAGTAGTCTGGCAGGTCCAGTGCTGTCATTCTGCAGGAGTACCTTCTCCTGCAAAAGAAGGAGCAACTTCTTTCTGCAGTTTTTGTCCCCTCTCTTGGCACACAATGTGTGCCGTGGTATCTGGACAGGCACGGATTTTGCACATGTTCAGCTGAAAGTTTGTGCTGAAGGAGCAGAAGCTGCAGTGCTCTTATACACTGCTGGTGGCCCATTTCCAGTTTCCTGCAAAACTGTACAGGTGTTCTCTGTATTCTTTCTAACATTAGGCCAGTCTTCAGAGATCAGTACAAGACTGTTCTGCATGCTTTTGCTGTCTTCCTGAAGTGCTTTCTGCAAAGAAAACATCAGCTTGCTCGTTGATCTGTCTTCATGTACTAGATATTAGATGATGCATTTGAGCCCTGAGTTCCCGTAATAAATCTTGGTTTGCTTTGGGCAGTCTGGCCCATAACTTGCATGTCATTTAATTACCAAAGAATGAGAATGAGTTGTGAAGATGATTTCTGGATGCAGATAACTTGGTTTGTTGAGTAGCTCTGCCTTCATTTTTGTGTTTCAGAGTCCCTGGAGCCCACCTATCAACAACTGCAGAAGATGAAGCTGGACAAGAGCCCCTTTGTCGTGGTGTCTGTGATTGGCCAGGAGCTTCTGACTGCGGGCCATCACGGGGCCTCTGTGGTCGTGCTGGAGGCTGCCCTGAAGATCGGCACTTGCAGCCTCAAGCTGCGGGGATCAGTGTTCTCCGCACTGAGCAGTGCGTACTGGTCCCTCGGGAATACGGAGAAAAGCACTGGATACATGCAGCAGGACTTGGACGTAGCCAAGACTTTAGGTAAGTTCTCCTTTCGCTTGCTCGAGTGCTGGATTGGTACAGGTGGAAAAAATTAATAGCTGTGTTAATGGTCAGCATTCCCCTGTAATGCTTAGGTTACTGTGAGGTTTCACAAGCTGCTAAATCAAATCTGAAATTCCTGAAATGTGCAAACTACAGGCTTGTGCAGCCCTGTTTACCTATGTGTCTGAGGGGGCAGATGATCAATGAATGTACTAAGGTTTTACGGGGTCCCCTAATTTTCTGGTGTCATGTATGTGGGAACTGGTCTCATCCCCTGTGTAGACTTGGGCTCAAAACCTTAAATGAGTCTTAAATAAAGCAATACGTTTTTTCAAGAATTTGGTGGGAAAAGGTGCTCAGACTGAGCTTCTGAGGCAGTTGCCAGGGAAGGAACAAATCAGGAGTAAGACAACGAATGAACAAGAGGATTCAAAAAAATAAACAAGT
Organism: Opisthocomus hoazin; assembly: GCF_030867145.1. Taxonomy (NCBI): domain Eukaryota; kingdom Metazoa; phylum Chordata; class Aves; order Opisthocomiformes; family Opisthocomidae; genus Opisthocomus; species Opisthocomus hoazin. The sequence goes on along the minus strand of NC_134426.1, from coordinate 29,463,630 downwards.
TGGAAAATTCCTTGTGTGCAGTATATCCTGCACAACGCTGAGAGCTTTCAAGCTTTCAGGGTATTGTAGGAGAGGAGACAGTATGTGAGACAGAAGGGCATAACCTTGCAGACGTGGGAAAGATAGCGACTGAGGGCTCTAGCAAGAAGAGTTCACTGAAATTATAGGGACTACGATCTTGAAGGTAGTAGTAGATGTACTTTGTGGCTGAGCTGAGCTGCAGGATTGCTTTCTGGAGAAATCTGGCGTGCTCTCTGCTTGCTTTAAGCCTGGGCCATTGACTTTCACAAATAAGTCGCTAACGTCAAGCAAGGAATAAACATGGAAGAATGGAAAATTACCAAGTGTTAGGCCAAAGAAGAAATTAAAACAATTCTAAAACTAAGGTTGATGGCTATTGTAGAAGTTTCTGAAGGCCAGCAAAGAGGAGAGTTTTTGCTGTCTGTTAAACATAAGAATGAGTTTGTTCTGTTGCTCATTCTCACACTGAAGCATCAGTTGTACAGTGTGTTCCAGTCTTGCTGCTGGACGCTTCCAGTGACGCCTTTGTTAGCTAACCTTTCTTTTGTTTGCATGTGACTCAGGTGACCAGACGGGAGAATGCCGAGCTCATGGAAATCTAGGCTCCGCATTCTTCTCCAAAGGAAATTACCGGGAGGCCCTTACTAACCACAGACATCAGTTGGTGCTCGCCATGAAACTCAAGGACAGAGAGGTAGGAAACTTATTAAATAGACCCAACTGGGAGTCAGCACTGCATGGTTTTCTGGAGAGATACGAATGTGTCAAGAAGCCTTGTCTGTCAGCCCTGTTATTCTGAGAATTTGGAAGCTAAGGGATCTCTCTTTCCAGCCATTCACTTTCATTTTGTTAAGGAAATTGTTTGTACCAGTAGATACTGTGCGCAAGTGCAAGTGGCAGGATGCCTTGTTTGTCCTTTTGCCCACCTCTGCCTCTAGTCCCCGTGTGGCTCTGAGCAAGTCATTCTGCCTCCCTCTCTTCCCATCCGTTTTGTCCACGGTGCATAGGCTCCAGGGTCTGAGGGTAGAAGCTACTGCTGAGTGGGTGTCAATACAGCATCTCTGCAGTTGAGCCATGGCTGTCATCGGCTCTTGCTTTCCCTGTGATACAGGTGCTACTGATTCAGACTCTATTAGGGTGCATCCTATGTTGTGCCTTTTACAGGTAATGAGCTAACTCCCTGTCCTGAATGTTCACATAACATACGCTTTGTTTAAAAAGTAGTGAAAAGAAAAAGAATACATGCCAATCTGAAAATGTAAAGTTGTATAAAGTAGGGGTTGCTTGGACTGGATCTGACTTGCCTTGACCATTTGCCGTTCAGCTCTCAAGGTGTTATGCTGGGCTCCCTGCCAGTCCAGGGAAGCGTGCTGCATGGACTAAAGAGTCTGTCACAAGAGATTTCAGCTGAAAGTTCACTGTGAGGACAGAATGGTAATTTTAGTGCAAGCTACAGATACAAAAACTATTCCTGCCCCCTCCAGTGGGTTCCCCTCTATTGTGGATAGGAAAACCGCGGGCTTGTGGGTTGCGTGGCAGGTGAAGGGAGTAGCTAGAGGCAGCAGGGTGGGTGTGAGTTCGTGTAAAGGCAAGTGGTGTTGGGGAGATCAGTTTCCCACTGATCAGTCATTGAAAAGATCCATTTAAATTAGCTAAGTGCTTTGCTGAAGTGTTATTTTGTAAGTTAAATACCAAATCAGCCTTGGAGAGATGCATCTTTCAGTAGGTTGTGGAGGGACTGTGACTAGGGGAGGGATCTGCTAGACATTTTAATGATTGTTTTACCAGCTGGAAAGCCTCCTGAATCACTTCTGATTTCTTTGTTTCTGTTCATGCAGAGCAGAAAAGCTGTTATTCGTCGTTCTTTTTGTAGTTTTCTTGACTGGGGTCCCTGTTCCTGCTCAGAGTCCAGTCCAGGCAGCGGCTGCTCCTCCGTGGTGTTTCTCCAAGGAGCAGATCGCCTGTGGTGGGAGGGGGCTGAAGGAAATCGTGGGAAACGGCTGTGCTGGTGCCCGGCCCAAGCACAGCAGCCTGCTGGCCCGAGGACAGAAGGGCTGGTGCATTTCACTGGCTTCAGGCTGCTGATCTAAACTGATCCCAATGGTTGATCTGGGAGGAATCCAGGGAATGAAGGCTAATCACGATAGTTCTTAGTTTATGACACATCTGGGCACATAATTAATAGTTATTAACAACAAATGACTACTTGGTTTAGCAAGAAAGCTGAGCTTCTTGGATTTCCTGTAGGATGTAACCACAGGAAATTAATTTGGCGCTTTCTGATGACATCATCTTGACCACAGAGCTTCCTCTGAACAAAAAGCTGTTTTTCTTGGCCTTCTTTGCAGACATTTTTATAATGCAAATGTTATAAAGTTGCAGTAGTGCTGATGTGAATTCCAACAGAAGGGAATTTGGTGTGCGACTGTAATGAGGTAATTGTTTTACCTCCAGCTGTATAAAGAATTGGCCTAGAAGGTAAGAAGTGCTCCTTTGTATGGGAGACTGCTATCCTCAGAGGGAACACTGGGCTCTGACGCTGCTGAAGCAAATGTTTGTACCAGGGGCTTCTGCTGGATTGTGTCGCTCATAAACCCAGAAGGAAGTCGCAGAGGGTCTGGCTGTAGCATTCAGATCCGTCCTCCCCCACGCGAGCCTGGAGAAGTGAAACTTTGTCAGCTGAGTGGGGAATCATATCAGCTGCTCAAATGGGCTGAAGATTGTAGATGTTTTTCTCTCCCTGGCACAGGGAGTCTGCAGCTTCTGTTAGAAGCACCGCATCGTGCCAAGCACAGTCCGTACGTCCAGATAGGTCATCTGCTCTTTGCAGTCACAGTGTGGGGAAAAGTTCAGGCTGTTTTGTGATACTGGTGCCCAGAGAAAGAATGGAGCAGAAGGAGCTGGGATTTGGCACATCTGTAGCATCTCTAAGAGAGACCTTGAGGTATTGAACATACGTGTGGGTTTGGTCTATGCAGATGAGTAAGAAGACTAGTTCTTAGCAAGACGCTGTAATGGGCACTGTGAAGAAGCCATCTCCAGTGTCATTTCAGTGCTTTCCATCACAGTTAAGTGATGGGTTGGATTTTTCAATCAGCTGCAGTGGCTGGTTAGGAAATTCAGATGACCTGATTTTGTGAGATTGTTTCTGAAAGAATTAGTAGACTTAAAAGTACAGTTGATTGAGCAAACTGAAAATCATAAGGGACTCAGTCTTTCTTTCTATGCATGCTTTGGTTCCTGTGGAGCTTTGCAGATGGTCGCTGTGGTCAATAGGATACCATCCTAAAAAGGGTAACAACAGAAGCAGAAGAGAGGAAGGTAGGCAGGACCGTCTAGAAGGATAGCTGCCTGTCTTCTGATGGTGGTGAGAGTGGGAGTTCAGCTCGGAGATTTAGATGCAATTAAAGAGGAAATAGCAGCGCAGCTTGGTAGTCTCTCATTTCTCTGTGAAGATGAAGCAGAGCCGGTTTCAGTGTGGGCTGTCTTGGCCTGCTGCAGACCCTGGGAACGTACTCAAGTTGAGAATGCCGATGAAGTCTGTGCTGCTGCTCTTCTTACAATGATGTCTCTTGTACTGGCTGAAGTGAAGCTGACGTCGATATGCTTACCCATGCTTCATCCATGCTGCTGGTGGCAGGGTGGACATCACTGAGCTGTGTCTTTAGAGCCCCTAGGTAGACAGCACAAAGTTTGACCATACCTTTCAAAGTGAGTGGGATGCTGCACAGCTCATTCGAGCATGGAGAGACCACAAGGACTGGTGGCTGGTGGGACGGTAGCTCTGTGTCCTTGTGCACGTTAGGGAGCTCAACTTTGGGCAGGTCCATTAGCACTAGCTCCGACTAAGACCCACTTAATTCGTGTGCAGATGTGGAAATAAAACACTCTTAGGCTGGTGAGGCCCCTAGGTACAGGCTCATCCGTTCCTTGCTTCTTCAGAGCCAGCTGCAGGCTGCTAAGTGTGTAACGGCTGCAGTCCTGAAAAAATGGTACGCTGTCCGGTGCGGGACATCCCTCTGAGGAGCGATGAGAGCTGTCACACTTGTAGCCGACGACTGAAGATGGAGTCAGGTGTTGGCGCTCACTCAGAGTTTTGGCTCATACAGGACTGTCTGCACCACTGCAAAGGCAGAAGAAAGACCGGAGTTCACTGCCTCAGGGCAAAAGCAGTTTGTATCTTGCCTCTGTTGGGGATTATAAGATAGCTACTGCATGTTAGCTGTCTTGCAGTACAAATCTATCCGTTTTTGATAAGAGATGCAGAGTGTTAGGTCTGTACTATATTTCTGCAGTAATTACTTTGACACCAGCCAACCTGATCTTCTGAAACTCATCAGGTAACCCACGTAGTGTCTGTTGATACCACATCACAAGCTGTGATTTAGACAAGGGTAATACAAATGAGCTATGCCAGGGTCAGAGGAAAGACTGGAGTCAAAAAGTAAATGTGAAAGCTTTTGATGCCTATAACACTACTCTCCCGTGTCCCAGTTCCTCTCTATCTCTAGCTGCTCTGCAGGTGTGCAGAACTGTCTGATATTACGAATTCTGTAAGGCCGTAGTGCCAAGGTAGAGCTGCCAATGGGTGATCTCTCAGGACAGGTTGGAGTGGCCCTTTTTTATGACCATTTGAAAGGATCTGTATTCCTTCCAAAGCATTTCATTTGGAAGAGTACTCCTTGAGGGAGTGTTCTGAAGCTATGAGGACTAACAAGTAGAAATGGAAAGGGAAAGGAAAGCTGTGGAGCCCCTCCTCGGGTTGGGTGTCCAAACCCCCCTCACATAGGCTGTGCTTGAATCCTGTCTTGCAGAGGCCACCAATACCACAAGGACTCTGCAATGTAATAGTTCCCCGCGCTCATGGGCCATCAGATGCCTTCTATTACAGCCCCGCATTCAAAAATAGCAGGGCAGTAAGGCAAAATCATAAACTAACCATAATAAAATTAATGCTTGTGTGAAAGTGTGTTGCCAGTTTTGAGCTTTTGGGAAGGATGATGTTGCTGGAAAGGCAGAGTGCTGGCAGCTCCTGTGTGTTGGCTGGCCCAGCACGTTTGCAGCTGAACTGGGCTGTTCGTTGAAGATGCAGCATCCCTCTTCGCTAGGCAGGAATGAACAGAAGGCATTGGGCGAGGAGGAGGATTGTTTGAGCCCTTGAACTCTCCCTGGGGCTGTGACGAAGATGCAGCTGAATGACTTGTTTCCTGCTGCCTCTTTTCTGAGAGAGCATGACTGTGGGAAGGGTGGTGGGGCCTGGAGGAGAGACGGGCTTTGTCACTGCCAGCTTGCCCCTGTGTTGACTTAGGGTGCCCAAGAGCTTGCAGCAATCGTTCTTGATCCAGTTTGGAAGGAGTTTCCCCCCACCTCCCCTCTAGAAGCAGCTGTTTCTGGAAGGAGTAGATGCAGAACTGGCTGGGGCTCGGTGCCGGTTACAAATGGTTACTGGCTGTTTCTGTGGCCACTGTCTGCTGCACTTGGGTATCTCCACAAGCATATGTTGCTCTGAGAATCGTCTGCAGCAGGTGGGTATGCTCAGTAACCAGATGAACTGGATTTTGTTGTCTCAAGATTGATTTTTTTTTTAAATGATTGCAGATATATAAGGGACAGTTCATGTTTGCAGCTTCAGCAGAATTTTTTTCAGAAAGGTTGACTCTTTGCAGAAAAAGGGGATGATGATGATGATTAGAACTGGGTGGTTAAGTGGCATAGAAGAGAAGGCAGGCTTTCGTGGGTTTTCTATGTCACCTTGCTCTTGCATATCAGTGAAAGTTCTTGTGTGGTAGGGGAAACATCAGAATGCAGAAATTTCCATTATAAAGAGAAACTGTGGCCTCAAAGCCCAGGAGACTCAAGAAGCCGCTTACTTGCTACACTTTCTGCAGCAGAGAGAGCATTGCCATAGAGCTGACTGCAGTGAGAGGCTTTGCTGGCATCAGAGGACTGTCACGATGGAAGGTTGTCAGGAATAACCAGCTGCTGTGTGTCTCTGGAGGAGGAGCGTTAGTCAAATGTGGTTGCTGTGACAGACATAATCAGTGTCTGGGTTCAGTTGGGAATTTGCAGATTCTGCAACTGTCAGAAATACTTTATGTGCTGCTTAGCCGCTGGTGGTTATTTAGGTTTGCAATTCTAGTAGTTTTAGCTAGTCCTCTTTAAAGCGTGCCTGAGCCAGCAATCAAACACAGCATAAAGCTCCTACATTTTGTAAACTACAGCTACTTACTGTCAGGCTGTGCAAGTCCAAGATTGAATTAAATTTTCGTATTTCCAGAAGGAGATGCAGAAGGAAAGATAGATCATTCCTTTCTACTGAAATCTGTAAATTCTGTAAAGCCAAGGTTTTCTGCCCCTTCCTGAAGGGAAGGGGAAATGCTTTCCAGGTGTCCTTCCTGCCGTGCTTTGTCTGTACAAGCTACATCTTCAGTAAATAGCAAAGCTGTAAGTATTTAGCCTTTTGCCTGTACTCCTTGTGTGCATTAAGATACAGGGCAAAAGAATATTTTTTTTCTCATGTTCCTTGCCAATCATTTTAGAAATATCTATTCTGAGTTAGGTAAGGAAAAAGACCAGAGCACAGTCTGAGTTAGAAGTGGCACAGCTGCCCTTCAGTAACAACTCTTTCTTCCGTCTTCCTAAAATACAACCTGTGGGGCCCTCCTGTGTGCTCTGAACCTTGCCTGTAGTGCCCTGAGCTGCCGTCCGCTGGGCTGGCTGTGTGAAGGAAGGCTGGGGTGCTGCCGATGCTGTAAACTGGTCACCCTCGACATCGCAAGCTGAACGGCTCCAAGCAAACGCATCACAGGGGTGTGTTAGCTCTGGGCCATGCTTGAGCAAGGTGTGTGTGCCCCTAGCTGGACTTCTTTGTGAATGAATGGCACCAGAGGTTGTCTGAAATGTGGAGTGCCTCCCTGGCTGCCTACCAGCGTCCCTTCCTGGCCCAGAACAATTTCTGGCTTTGGACTGTGCTGGCAGGCACAGGGCTCCTGCCAGAGATGAAATTACAGCTGTTTGTGCTTCAGTTGCAAAGGTCCCTGTGCTTGCGGTTGTGCTGCAGATTTGGCTGGAAGTGTGAATCTGTGCAACCCTTGCTCTCTGGAGAAACCATCATAGGGCATGTCAGCAAGGAGTGAGCTCATCAGAACATGTGCAGCTGATTAGTTGTGGGCCAGGTTCCCCTCCTGGTTATCTTGTGAGGCATCCAGAGTCTTCCACAGCTGTATAGACTTCCCCCAGGTTTGCACTGCTGTGGCCTGTCACTGAGATGAAGCTGGAGCAGAGCTCACGCTCAACAGCGAGCACAGCTTTTCCTCACCGCGGTGCCAGTGCCTGACCTCGCAGCTGGGATGTAAGCAGCCCGCATATTCCGGCACATGGCTATGCCGCACCTGTGCAGAGTCAGTGGTGCTGCTCTGCTGTAACTGACTGGTCTGTGTGATGAGGTCCTGGAAAAAGTATTTTTCTGACTTGATACTGGTAACAGCTTCCATGCCCGTACCAAAAACCTGGACTAGCTAGCATATAGCAAACAGAAGTGCACTCATCTCTGTACTGTCATGTACGTTCAGGAAGCACAGAATGATACTTCTGTAGTGTGGAACGTTTTCTTAATTAATTTGTTGTTCTTCAGTGTCCATATTGCTTGTGATCAGACTAGTGCATTTTTAATGTAAATGTTCAGTTACATGATAAACAGCTCTTAAGAGTGCGTTGGGGCTGATTCAGACTCTGCTAATGATTTGTGTGGCACTTCTGTCTCCATAGCTATGTGATGTAGTGAACTGTTGACAGAAGTGTCTTGTTACATGTGCTGTAATCCTGTATTTGCGTGGAGAAGGCCAGGAGAACAACTAGAAAAGAGCATAATCCACTAAAACCGGGTTGTGTGGACAGCAAAGCAGCCAGAAACACTGGCCCTTTGCTTCTAGAGAGGGTGGTGAGCCTCCCTGCCCCTTACCTTATGGGCTGGAGAGATGTTGTGTAGAAGGCAGTCCGTCATTACTGATTTAGTCCCTGCAGTCACATCTGAGCTGTCTGACTTCTGTTACGTAGCAGTACACCATGCTGTACCTTCTCTTGGCTTGGCATGGTTCAGGCCGTCCTGGAAGGCTTCATGAGACACCAGCTCATTGAAGACCAGCTAGAGTCCTGTAGCCTGCCTCTCTTGCATGTTTTGTGGTATGGGATGGTCTGTTACTACCCCATTCCACTTCCCAGTCACAGCCCAAGCTTAGTGTGAATGAAATATTGCACATGTGTGTGATTTGTCTTACAATTGTTGATAGTTTTTAAGAGAATTTGAGAGATGTATGCAGTGAGGTAGACTCTTCTGGTTAGCTAACATCTGCTTGCAAAATCTTGTTTATATTAGGTTCTGATTTCTGTAGCACTTCTTTGGGAAAACAGAAAGCACACCCAGACCTTCCATACTGCATAGTGAAACAGGCTCTTTCTGTGTCTGCTTATTCTTCTTGAGCAGAACCTTAGCAGCTGCCAAGAAACCCCTTCTGTTTACCCTTCTGCTCATGTATTGTTAGTTCCTTAGGAACACAGCAGTGGGCTGGATGCTACTCCTATTCTGTGCAGAGTTTAGTTTTGCATCGGTTGTCATTCATAACAGTGATCCTTTTCCATTGCATTCAAGTAGCTTTCAGGTATTTTAAAATATAATTTCTCATAGGGCCAACTTTGTCTCTTTCTTGCTGAAAATCCTAAGTGATCATCACCTGGTCACTTGCTTCCTCTTTTGTGCTTTGTTATCATCAATCTCAGATGGAGTGCTAAGAATCAAATTCGTAGAATCCTAGCTTGGAAAAGACCTCTCAGATCATCAAGTCCAGCCATCCACCCAACACCTCCCTGCCTGCTAAACCATATCCCGAAGTGCCACATCTACACATTTTTTCAACACCTCCAGGGATGGTGACTCCACCACTTCCCTGGGCAGCCTGTTCCAATGAAATTCATGCATTAACTGCAGCTTGAGGGAGCCCACAGCAGTTTCTCTGCACGTGGCGTTTTTGTGGGACTCAGCCGTACAAAGAGGTGGTCTGGCCCTAGGGCTGCCAAATTTTTCGGAAAGGAAAAATCTGAAAATTTTGTGACCACAGTTGTCTTGTTATGTTTGCAAACAGTCTGGAAAATGAGGGCAGGATATAAATACCTCACAAATGACAACTGGAAAGAGTCTTCAGGCTAAAGCAATTTGTCATGCATGAAAACACTAAGATGTCAGAAACAGGCTGTGGAGGCAAAAATAGGAAAGCAGTACTTGCTGCAGTAAGCGACAGAGCTTTGCAGAAAACGAGCAAAGAAGGTGTTTGTTTCTCTGCTTGTCTATTTTCTGTCCCTTTTCCTCTGCTGTAGTGAAGCCACTGCTTCAAAATAATTTATTACATAGTTGTCTGTCAGAAGTGGATTATCTGCTCCCTGTAGCAACATGGACAGGAAAAACAAAGAGGTGAATATACCTTCACAGAATCACAGAATGGTAGAGGTTGGAAGGGACCCGAGCCTGTACTGGTGCATTGGGTTGTTCCTCCCCAGGACCCCGCGCTTGCCCGTGATGAATTTCATCAGGTTCCTCTAGGCCCAACTCTCTAGCCTGTCCAGGTCTCACTGCATGGCAGCACAACCACTCTCCCCAGTTTTGTGTCATCAGCAAACTTGCTGAGGGTACATTCTAACTCTTCATCCAGGTCACTGATGAAGAAGTTGAACAAGACTGGGCCCAGTACTGACCCCTGGGGGACACCACTAGTTACCGGCCTCCAACTAGACTCAGCGCCGCTGATGACAGCCCTCTGAGCTCTGCCATTCAGCCAGTTCTCAGTCCACCTGACTGACCGCTCATCTAGCCCACACTTGCTGAGCTTCCCTAGGAGGATGTTATGGGAGAGTGTTGAAAGCCTTGCTGAAGTTGAGGTAGACAACATGCACTGCTCTCCTCTCATCTACCCAGCCAGTCATACCATTGTAGAAAGCTATCAGATTGGTCAAGCATGATTTCCCCTTGGTGAATCCATGCTGACTACTCCTGATAACCTTCTTTTCCTCCACTTGCTTGATGATGACCTCCAGAATGAGTTGCTCCATCTTTCCCGGGATGGAGGTAAGGCTGACCGGCCTGTAGTTCCCTGGGTCCTCCTTCTTGCCCTTTTTGAAGATTGGAGTGACATTGGCTTTTCTTCAGTCCTTCGGCACCTCTCCTGTCATCCAGGACCTCTCAAAGATGATGGAGAGTGGCTCAGCAATGACATCTGCCAGCTTCCTCAGCACTCATGGGTGCATTCCATCTGGGCCCGTGGATTTGTGGGTGTCCAAATTGCTTAAACGATCTCTCACACAGTCCTCCTCGACCAAGGGAAGGTCATCCTCCAGGGCCTGAGATTCCTGAGGGCTGGCCTTAGCACTAAAGAGTGAAGCAAAGAAGGCATTTAATAACTCTGCCTTCTCTGCATCCTCCGTCTCCGGGACACCCACCTCGTTCTGCAGTGGCCCCACGTTATCCCTAGTCTTCCATTTGCTGATGATGTACTTGAAGAAGCTTTTCTTGTTGTCCTTGACATCCCTTGCCAGATTCAATTCCAGGTCGGCCTTAGGCTTCCTCGTTGCATCTTTGCATGCTTTGACGACATTCCTGTACTCCTCCCAAGTGGCTTGTCCCTCTTGCCACATTCCATAGACCTTTCTTTTCCGTCTGAGCTTCACTAGAAGCTCCTTGCTCATCCAAGTAGGTCTCCTGCCTCCTTTGCTAGATTTCTTTCTCAGGGGGATGCACCGCTCCTGAGCTTGGAGAAAGTGATGTTTAAACAGCGACCAGCTCTCTTGCCTTCTAGGGCCCTGACCCAAGGGATTCCTCCAGGTAGCTCCTTGAAGAGGCCAAAGTTAGCTCTCCTGAAGTCCAAGGTTTTGATCCTGCTTATTGGCCTGCTTCCTCCACGCAGGATCCTGAAGTTCACCATTTCATGGTCACTGCTGCCAAGGCTGCCCCCAACCTTCACATCCTCCACCAGTCCCTCTTTGCTCATTAGTACAAGATCTAGCAGAGCGCCTTTCCTTGTTGGTTCCTCCACCACTTGCATCAGAAAGTTACCATCGATGCTCTGTAGGAACCTCCTGGATTGCGCGTGCCTAGCTGTGTGGTCTTCCCAGCTGATGTCAGGGTGGTTGAAGTCCCCCATGAGAACCAGGGCCTGTGACTGCGAGGCCGCTTGCGGCTGCCTGTAGAAGGCCTCATCAACTTCCTCTTCCTGGTCAGGTGGCCTGTAGTACACACCCATGATAACGTCACCCATATGAGCCTGTCCCTTAATTCTAACCTTATTCCTTAGTGCTTTGTCACGTCTGACTGGAGTTCCAGAAGTAAGGAACAGGCCGAGGAGGACTTTGCTAATTGATACTCTATATTAGTGGTTGATGCACCCACTGCTAATAGAAGTGCAGGAATGACAAGGTTAGGGTGTGACCACTGCTGCTATATTAAACAGCAAATACCTTTCACTTCTTGAGCTTTTTCAAGAGAAGAGATTCGAAACAACGTGAGAGCTTTTGTTAAGAAATTAGTGTGTCTCACCGATACCACAACAACATCAAGAGACTGCAGCCCGTTGCATGAGAACTGTGTGTACATATTGCAGAGATGGTACCTTTGCAGGAGTGTCCTCCTATTCTTGTGTCAAAAAAAACCCAGTATCAAAAAGGTCGAACGGCAAGAAGATAAATGGGTGACTGTGGTGCATCTATATTCATAAACAACTTTAGTGCATGGGATTACTTCTTCACTTGTGTTTCTCCATTGTGCCTTCTCTTTTTTTCTGGGGTTCTTTTAGGGAATCTTTTGAGTGCTGGAGGTACTTTCAAGAAATTGAAACAAGCTGTTTTTTGATTCAGCCTCTGCGTGAGAAACAGCTTTCCAAATCCCATGACACTTTACACAGGATTTACAAACAACAGAATGGTTGATCAGGCTGCTAACCACTCAAGCAAAAGACTGCTCCCAGTCCCTGCTCTCCAGAGAGTTGAGAGACAAGCGTCAGTTCCTGGGAACTTAGTGGAAAATTACCTGCAGAAACCAGGAACTGGTAAAAAAATCAGGCCCTTGCAGTTCATGAACCGGATACTTGCAGAAAGAAAGGGTCACTTTTCCTTTGAAAGTTGTTGTCTAACCTGAGCCCTTGCACGAAGCCTAGCATCACAGAGCCTTCCTGCTGATCTCAAGCTGGTTTTAGTACGTATTTTCATTATTACTTGCGGGGAAGCTGCCAAGAGTCACTCACTGCCCAGTGTGCAGCCTCAGCCCTCAGTCTCCCAGTACTGTGCTGTCAGAAATGGGTAAGGTCTGGTTGCGCAGTTGGCTGGGTTGGCAGAAGTTTCCCGATGGGCAGCTGGTAGTGGAGGGGCCCAGCAGGATCTCCAGAGCTGGGGGGGAGGGGGGGCTCCACAGGGCATCCCAGCATGTGTGCCTGATAGTTACTGTGTTGAGATTCACTGTGGCTTGAGTGGTTTTTGTTTTATAACACACCCCGTTTACACCAAAAGCAGTGTTGTCATCTTCAGGTGCACGCAGGAACAAAGAGTTTGCTTGCTTTACCAGGAGACCGGCGCTAATACTTTCCCGGCTTTTTGAGGAGGCATTTGTAGATTCTGGTCCATGTCTTCCAGAATCATTGCTGATTTTGTACTAGACTTGAGGGTGATCTGTTTTACAGAACTGAAACTTCAATACTGGCCACTTGCTAGGAAGACCTGGGTAAGCAGATCAGAGTAGCACAAGTGTGCTGAATCCCTCTGTGGAGGGCTGCTGAAGAAGGGGTGTGAAGCAACCAGTACAGAGTTAGGTGAGAGTGGGGCAGATTGGTTTTCCAGATTTCCTAACAGAACAGAAGCTTTATTTTTACCCTGCTGCCCTTGAAGTCTCGGGTTCTGCAGGTGGTATGATTTCAGCTTAAAGAGAACTTGTGAGAGATTTGACTCGGTCTGCAGAATGTCTTCCTGGACACTTTTTGCAGCATTGTTCAATTCACTAAAGTTCAGTCTTCGTCTGGCCCGCATGTTTGGCGCTGTAGTTGGGCGCACAAAGTTAGACATACACTTTCCAGTTTGTATTGTTCCTGTGTATATTCGCACTTCAAACAGCTGATTTTTGAGGGGCCTCTGATCAACCACTGGGACTCAAAAATCTGCCTTGTGATGCAGCTATACATTGAAACCTTCAGTAAAAAGCGTGGTGCTATCCTTTGCCTCATTGATTCCAGCCTCTCATTGCAGACAGTAGCCTTGCTTCATTAGGGATCTGGGGCAAACTCCCTCATACCCTGGAGGAAGGCTTGCTTTCTTGGAGCAAGGCTGAGTACCAGCTACTAGCAAAACACTTGCCATATGAGTTCATTTAAGGATTCTGGGTCTTCTAGGGTACTGGCACTGCATTACGTCTTAGACTGAATTATCTCTGTGGCTGAGAGGATGAGTTCAATGATGTGAGCAACCATAGTGCCTGAGCATCAAGTGGCTGGATTTGTATAAGAGAGCATAAATTCTTTGCCTTCCTCTTTCTGTCTTTAGCAGCTCTTTTTAGTGAAAGTCAGCTTGACTGGATTCATACAGGTTTTTCCGGTTCAAATGTGATAGGATTAAGCAGAATGAAGGGAAATCTGACCAGTGCAGGAAATTTGGGAGTGCACTAAAAGGCCATATGCTTTGTTTTGTTTGGACTTGTGACTCGAAAGGGAAATGTTATACTTCCTGAGGATCTCTTTTAAATGTCCCCACTTGACCTCCACAGCACACAGATTTTAGCTGAAAGAAATGCAGTCTTCTGGTTTTACTTACCTCTCACAGTATCTGCGAAATCTAGCACTCTACTGAGGCCTGTACCCGAGTGCAGTAAAAGAAATGAAGCAGAAAACTTGTGTAAGAGCTGCAACTCAGGGAGCAGCGCTCTTTGCGTTTTCAGAAGGCTCACCTCAGCCAAGGCTTTCCTGTACTCAGCTTCCATTGGAGAAGTATCCAGCTTTATGAGCAAGAGTAGTGTTAGGACTGGCACAGGTCAGCATGCCACTGTAGGAGTTAGCGATTTCTTTGCCTGCACAAAGAGCTTCTCTGGGTTCTGAGATCCCAGCTTGCAACGTGCTGGCTTATTCTTCCAGGACTGACATTGACCAGGGCATGAATGACTCCTCAGTGTCACCCCCTCAGAGAAGCCTGTGGTTTTAAATGAGGGCTTCTTTTCTTAGATCATCACTAAAAATGTCGAGTCAGCCATCCTTCCTAAAGTGATTTCACACAAGAGCCTTTTAGACTATGTCCAGAAAGCTACGAAGTCTTGACGACTTGGAATAAAGATATATGAGCCCCAGGTGATACTTAGACTTGATGCTGGGGTCTACTTTGTAGTGTTCCTGGGCTGGTGTATTTTGTGTGACTTCGTTTTCTTTGTGGAATGAGAGTTCAGAATGCAGAGCCCACGTCAGAAAAGAAACATGCTCCTCCTGAGTGCCCAGCGTTTGCACAGTGGCTGGTGGCGTGCCAGCTGGCACAGTAAACGTGAACAACCTTTTCCGTAGGAGTGGTGGGCAGTTAAGAAATGGGTATCGGTGAGGACCTGTTGCTGCTTTTGCTTTCCAGCAAAGCCCTGCTAACTTCATCAAGAATATTTGCAGTTCTGTTAAGGGAGTAATGCAGGTTTGGTTTTACAAGTTTTCTAGGCAGAACTGGACACTTAGCTCCTAAACGATAATGGAGGAGATTGAATAAATGGATTTTCCACTGGAGCAGCATTATTTTGATCTGCAAATGAGCAGCTGAAAGTCAGTGTTCCTTTTGAAGCCTTTGGTTTCAGGAAGATGACCAACTATGAATAACCTGACAGCAGAGCCATGGTACTGTTCAGATTTGCCTGAATTCACATAATTTGTGTGATTCTTTTGCCAGGAAACAAGAAGAATGATCAATCCTCTAGAACATTGTCATTTCCTTGAACAAGTAAGGAAAGAGAGGGCTGGGAGTGGATTGTAAGCACAACCCATGGCAGCTTCTATCATGAGCAGCAAGTCCTTGACACCTGTAGAGCTCTGGATTTAATCCATAATTCAAGAGGGGACTGGAGCTATCGCTTCCTGCTGTATATTTTGAGTTTTTCTAGTGTGTCATTAATTCCTGGTTATTCCCGTTCAGTTAACAGTAGTTACAAAGTTCCTTCCAGATACTCAGGTACTACTGCTTCTGTTCCATGGCTTTGGCTTCTTTGGGGTTTGCTTTTTGGTAGTTTCTATGTAAAAGACTAAGACCTTCTGCAAATAAATTGGCTTTGATAGGGATACTGATTCTAGTGTTTGGGTTGTTTTTTTTTTTCCCCAGGAAATAATTATCTAAAAGGAAATCTGTTCCTTCTTTCTGTGTACAGATAATGTACAGGAGGAGAATATTGCCTGCTGCTTCCTTTCTTGTTTTCAAAAGCATGCCACACAGAGGAGAAAGCTGGATGTGGTACCGGCACATCAGCCTCACCTTTGAGGGAGGAGGGAAGGGCAACTTTGAATGTTGATGCGGCACCTACTGTATCTGGGTGTGAAACTTGCATTAGTACATAAATCAGTAGATCTCCAAGGCTAGTCATGGAATACTGGTGGATTGTGAGGAAATGATAAAGGGGCTTAATAGAAGTGGAGATAAAATGCAGTTTACAGCCACTGGATCATTTTGGTAGGTCCTGAAAGTACTCACCCAGCAGGGAAGTTGCGGAGTCTCCTTCTCTGGAGATATTCAAGACCTGCCTGGACAAGGTCCCGTGCAGCCTGCTGTAGGTGACCCTGCTTTGGCAGGGGTGTTGGACTAGATGGCCCACAGAGGGCCCTTCCAACCCCTACTATTCTGTGATTCTGTGATTCTGTTATGCTACTGTCTGGCCTGTGCACAGCAGTTACATAGTCCATACCTATAAACAAAGACAGCTTACATGTTTATGTGCAGAAAGAGCTTAAATGCCTACACAGTGTTGCATTGCTGTGAGCTAACCTCTGTACTTCCTACACAGAAAAGTTGCACTGATGTAAGACATGGTGAGATTTTACTCTTTATGGTGAAGCCAGCAGAACTCATCCTGTTAATGCTTTCAGATTTAAGTATTTCTGTGTGTGTGTGTGTATGTTCAGAAACAATCTGTTGAAGCTACCTTCCCCATACCACCCCCAAAATACAGTCAATGAACAAGGAAACGTTTGCGTGCATTCAAGAGCAGGAGCATGCATACGAGGAGTTATGCTGGTTCTCAAAAAGAGCATACTGCTGACTCCCCTGGGTACAGATGTTACGAATGTGCATGGCTGATCTTTTGGATCCAGCTTTACTGTGTCATGTAGGATCAGGTGCTGCTGTTACCCCATGCCCAGAGGGAAAATGGAAGCGGAGAGAAACAGCATGCAAGAGCATACTGCAGCCAGGGTTTTGAATTCAACACATGCTTAGTCCATGCCAGTTATTTTTCCCCACCTTGACTGTAAGAGCTTGATCTCTGATCAGTCCTAATTGGTGTCTGTTCTTGGGGATTAAGGCCACCTTACAGTCAGATACCAGGCAGAGTATTTTCACCTTGCCCGTTTTAGAATTATTATACAGTGTTCTCATTTAAGGAGGCTGTGCGATCAGTTAGAGAATTGTTTAAATGCAACATAATTGGGAAATGACCATTCTCTGGCAAGGGTGAAATACCTAAGAAACACATCTCTCTAAGTCACCAGGTCCCTATTAGTTGTCATTCTGTGGTGCATATCTGCTTAACATTAGACTCTTTACCTTATTCAGCTGAAAAACCTAAGCTATCTGTTTCTCCCAAGAAAGAGAGCAGTTAGAAACCTTTTTCAGAGCTCCCTTCTGTGCCTCAGCTCAGTGGCAGAAGAATCTGCTTTCTATTAAAGTGATAAATTGCATGATTGGAGGTGTAAGCAACCCCCGCTGTAAAATTTGTCTTTGTCAGATACATAAAGCATTGATTTTCTTTGTTTGCTGATGCAAAACCCCACTGGTATGAAGCTGTAGTCTCCCATCAGTGTGCTACCAAGCAGAGGTTCATGCTAGCACAGCTGGAGTCTGTTTCACATGCACAGCTAGTGTCAACCTTGTACGCTTGCTGCCACATTTTGACTCTTACACCAGTGTATGTGGGAATACCCCTACCGCCCTACCCCGTTGGCCCAATGTGTGAGCCACTTGAAGTTCCTGGTGGATCCTATTATGTGGAGGATTTTATTAAGTATACAGTGATTAATTGTTTTCTGGAATCCTGTTACTAACCCCCTGAAGTGAGTCATGGGTGTCTCCCAGCAGATGTAATCACCAAATTGTTCCTAAACAGTGCTTTAATGTCAAGCTCCACAGTCTTTTCTCTGATTGCCCACACGAGCACATAGAGAGTACTGATATTTGTCTTGCTGGAGAAGAGATGATGCAAGAAGCCAGAAGTGCCATAGGCTCTGCTCATGCAGACTCCAAGGTGACTGAGAAGTGCTTCTCCCAGAGCACTCAGATCAATTAACAGTGGAAAATGATGCAAAATAAAACACGTGGGGAGCATTGGTGTGTAGGCCACGTCAGAGGGTGGAGGCAGTCTTCCTGCCTTTGTCTAGCTGTCTGTCTGAGGAACAGCCGAGCCTCTGGAAACAGTCCTGTCTTTCTAATCAAGTTGGGCTATTTCTTGTCAGTCCTTTACTCTTCATTTACCATTTCTCTTTTTGTCTCCTCCTACTTATTTTTGTTTTCTGCTTCTCTTGTCCTCCTCCCACATCCTCGTTTGGACGATCCAGCCCTGGACATGCAGACGTGTAACCCAAATCTTTTTGCGTGCCCTGTGAATAGTTGCCAAGCTTGTACCTTTAATTCTAGGTCTTTACTGTGAGCCCGGAAATGCTGTTGGGCAAAGGGATTGGGAGCCCTGAAAACAAACATTCCTAGCCACACAAATTTCACTTCCTATGATTCACTTCCCAGTGTAGGAGACCTTCTGAAGATTTCTTCCCATGTACAGTATGAGCAGTCTCCACATCTGGCAAGTTTATCTTTTGCATGGAAAGTCTGAGATCTGCTGCTTTTCCTTTTGCCTCTTTTTCCTAGCCATAGCCCATTAACATCATCTGAGTCTCTGTCTAGATGGCTCTTTGCCATAGCTCGTCTTACTCAGCAATCTGCACGCATCAATGTCCACTTTTTTTTTTTTTAGCAGCCCCAGGAGACACTGGTTTTCGCTGACTCCTTGCTTTTCAGAAAGACATTTCCATTGTCTTCCTGGTTGTATCAGAAGTGCTGGTGGTGGTGGTGGCCTGTCTTCCAGAATAAATTGAGGCTGCTTAATTAGTTCTGCCGATTGCATTGTGCTGGGTTTCAATATTGCCAAAAATGGCATACTAGTTTGTTCATGCAGCAGTGAGTGTGCTGCTCACAAGCGCGACGAAGGGAGCTCTGATGCAGCTTGAAGCCTGCAATGGGCCCCACGCAGTATTTTGTTCTGGGCTTGTGCAAGATGTCTGCACGTATCTTTTTTTTTCCTTTTTTTTGTCCTAGTGACGTTGCAAATGACTCAATACTGTGTAAATATTAACCTTTATGAAGATTTGTGTAAAAATCAATTAAAATTCAGAGCAAAAGTTTTTTTGTCAGTTTTGCAGTTGCCTCAAAACAGGCCTGCTGAGATCCTCTTTTAGATAAGAGCATTTCCTCGCTGGTGTCAGCCGGACAGTTGCTTCACTGTGCTGCTCAAGAGCCCGTCCAGGGCCAAACCACCCTGGCGTCGCAGCGAGTCTGCCCAAGATGGTGGCAGCACCGAGGAGGGTCAGGGGCCTTGCCGGTGCCAGGCCTCTGGCAGCCAGTGAGGAGCTGCGGCCCTTGCGGCCGGCTGCCGCACTTGGCAGGCCCAGGTCCCTTCCCCAGGCATCGCTGTCCTGTTGGGTACCCGTCTCATGGCGGCTGGCAGGCTGGGTGCCAGTCTAGCTGGTGGCCTGGAGCTTTCCGAGGGGCGTGGAGCTGCGGGAGGTGGGAGTGAGGGGAAGGCAGCACTGCTCTGCAGGATGTTCTGCAGAGGGAATTTTTGGAGTGAATATGGCTTTGGTCCCCGATACTCTGAGCCTGTGCATGAAGAAGAGCCCATCTGGTCCACCTTGCCACCCTGCAGGAAGCATGTCTGTTCAGCCTGTCTTCAGTTGGAGACCCCATGTCTCTGGTGCTACCAGCATGAGCTAGTTTTGGCTGCCTTATCCCAACAGGGGCAGTTTCTCCTTTCATGAGTGCCTGTGCTTCTGTAGAGGCTGTAAATCTTTTATTTCTGGAGGGTTTAGTTGGTTTTCACACAACCTGTGGTGCTTGCTATTGTAGAAACACCTCCGAAACCCAAGAAACTATTTGACCATGTGGCAGCACGTTCAGCAGCTTTGTCCCCAGCCTGTCGCTAGGATGCGTGTCCCTGAAGAGCTGCTGCTAGCTGCTCCCCTCTCTGGTCTGCAGTAATTACAGCAGCAAAAGCAACTTATTTGTAGTTCATTATAGCATGTCTTGGCAGCATGAAATCCAGTGCTGCTCTCGCCATCTGTGGGGCTGAGCCCAAGGCTTTCCCGTCCCGCTGTCACGTGGAGTGGTACCACAGCCTTGCAGGGATGCTGCAGGGCTTCCTGACAGCGGCCGCTGCTCGGCTTCTGCTGTTCTTGCATTGTCCCTTGTGCTGAGAGAAGTTCATCTGCAGCACTAAGTGAAAAAATTAAGACATTTTGAATTCTGGTAGTAGTCCTTCCATTATAATTAAGCTGCCTGAGAGGATGCTTCAGGGAGAACAGATGCAGCTTGGCTATTTGTGGAGCTGGCCAGGAGAGAGCTTCCTTATAACTTCTCTATCTTATGACCTATAAATTGTGTTTTATAGCTAATCTGTCACCTCAGGTTCTTGTATCAGAAAAGATGGTTTCCCTATTAATTTGGATTAGCACAGCATGTTTACAGTTCCTTGGTGTGGAAATACTGGTCTGTTAATGCGGCTGATCATAAAAATAATATATCACCTGTGCTATCTGCCTCTTGCTCTGGCCTGTAGATCTTCCTGACTTAGTATTACTCTTCCAATCGTGATGTAATTTTAGTAAAAACCATCTTTAAGGAAGGTTTCTCGTGCCGCTGTTTATGAAAGTCATGAAAGGCTCGTTTCTGCAGGGACACAATTTCAGTAGCAAAATGTGTTTCCAGCTGAGAGGTGCTGAGCCAGGTGTCCTCTATAGAAAAAGTTTTCTGGTCTGCTTTCTTTTTATATATGATCTCTAGATAGTGTGTCCAGGAAGAAGTTAATCATTTGCTTTGGAGAAAGGAATTGAAGTCCTGCATCTGTGGGGCGTAGCCAGTCTGCAGGTGGGAGCCAAGCAGGAGCGTACCAGTTCATCAAGGCGAGGCAAGTGTGCGGAGGGAATGCCCAAAGTGGGGGAAAGCTGTCTAACTCATGTAGCTCGGGGGGGGGGGGCAGATGTACAGCTTTGCAGGGAAAAGGTGGCAGGACTGCCTTGTCTGATGCTGGGTGGATTGGAGAGGTTCATCATGGCTGCTCTGGGCACTGGTGGGGAGCCACCACCATCCCTTAGCTACTCCAGCTGCTTAATTGTAAGTGTTTTTCTTCCAGACTTGGTGTCAGTGTGCATTTCTGTGCGCTAGTAGTGTGGACGAGGCAGCTGTTTAAAACAGTTAAAAGACATAAATCTACAAAGTCTTAGGTGAATGTAACCCTGGAGGTCCTTTTGCTGTCTGAACCTTGCTGCGGAGTTGTGGTCTGAGTCACAGGTCTCATGCATGCACAGCACTTTTTACAGCTCGTCTTGAGTTCCCTGGGGGTTAGGCAGGTGTCTGTATCAGTGGTATCACACTGAAGCCTTTCTCTAGCTCTGTGGTGTTCAAATTGGACACAGCAGGTTCACATGACCTGTGAGATGGTTTCAGTTGCACCCTATGCACACTTAGCATATGGAATTCCATTTCATGGGAGAGCTTTTGGTGTTGTGCGTAGGGATATGACACCCAGAAAGGTAAAGTGTGCTTGCTCCTTAAACTAACAGCACCAGTATCAGCTGCATTGGAGGGCCATCCAAGTCATAGCAAGAGGGGAGCAGCAAAATAAGATAGAAGTGTGCCACACAGGTCACTCCGGTGGCTGAGCTCAGAAAGCAAGAACAGAGGGAGCGTGTTTTTCTTCCAACACTGGAGCAGCTGAAGGGGCCCCACCTGCTTGCAGCCTGGTGTTGTGGTTGAGCTGCTCTTCCCCTGTCACACTGCCCAGTGCAAAGATCATGCCTGTTAGAAAATACGAAAAGTGAACAGGTGACTGGGGAGCTCAGAATCCGCTGTATGAACAGGAACACTAGCCTAAGGATGCGCTGGGAGCACACAGCCAAGGATCAGAAAATGGTGAGGTTGCCTCTTTGTTGGTAGCATGGGGTTATGCCATTTTGAATAGCAAGGACAAGTGTCCTAAAATGTTGAATCACCATCTTGGGTGGAAGGGTGGACTGGATCTTTCCTGAGCTAGGGTGCTAGGGAGGGGTGAGACCGATCTCTGTGCAGTCACTCACCCTGACTATGCCTTTCTGGAGGGTTGGAAAAGAGGGCTGTTGCAGAATCAGGTCACAGCAGCAGCTGGGTAGCAAAGGAAATGCATATACAAGGACTGTGGAGGACTCAGGGTCAGGGCTTTGGAGTGAATGGCCATGCTGAGGCAGCAGATGTGCATTAGGCAGAAGGAGCACGTCCCTCGTCTTGGCACCTTGCCCTGCTGTCCGGCCGTGTACGCTCTGGCTCTGCCAGGTGGAATGAAAGGCCTGCGTCCTAGTAGATGCAGTGGGCAAATTAATCTGATTCTCAGGTAATTTGTCTTGTTAAATACAGCTGTTTCTTGGTGGTAAGAACTCAGGTTTTCAAATAGCTGTCTGTCTTTAAGATGTCCCCAGGGAACAGAAGCTCCAGCTGCTGAAATACTGATGTCTTTGCTACAGTCCCAAGGTTGTTTGGGTCTCAGTAACAAATGATGTTGTGCGAGAAGGACCCAGATGCTAGACAGTAAGACTTGCTCTCTTCAGAGCATGATGTGCCTGGCCTAAGAGCAGTATGTGGAGGTGTTGGTGACTGCACACTGGCCT
Source organism: Opisthocomus hoazin (assembly GCF_030867145.1). Classification (NCBI taxonomy): domain Eukaryota; kingdom Metazoa; phylum Chordata; class Aves; order Opisthocomiformes; family Opisthocomidae; genus Opisthocomus; species Opisthocomus hoazin. Next base: position 29,441,458 of record NC_134426.1, on the reverse strand, counting down.
GCTGGTGTTGCAAGATAAGCAGCAGAGGCATCTTCCTGCTCCCACTAAGTTTTCCAGCAGCAGGTGTTTAACGGGTGTTTAGCCTGGAAAGAAGATGCTGCAGAGTCCTCGTGGTGACAGCCTGCAGCGTGGTTATGTCAGGTTATGTCAAGTTCTGCTGCTGGTCTTTGGCACCAACCTGCAGGGTCTCAGGAGTCTGTTGCTTTGATGTGAGCTTACTGGGTGGAGGGTGGAACAGAGCAAGCATTCATTTGCTGTGTTCTCTGCAGGTGAATGTCATTGTTTGTGTGCTTTCTTAAGAGCTGCCTTACACGGGATTGTTTGCTGTGTCAGTAGGACTTGGTGTAGGTGTTAAAGTAGCTGTGAGAGGTGATGCGAGGTGTGGCTACCTGCAGGGCAAGCTCCGCTCTGTGAGACAACTCAAGCTGGTCCTGGAGTGCAGTTTTCTGCAGCAGTCGCTTTCTCTGTCATCTTTGCAGTGCCGTCCTTCCCCTCTACCAGGTACACAGACACACTATACGCTTCAGAGAAAGAGGTAATCCTAGCCCTGTTCTCCCGAGTCAACCCCATTCCTGCTGCCTCCACCTGGGTTGCCCTGAGGGGTGTAGAAGAACTACAGAGACCAGGTTTTCTGGTTGATAGTCACATTCTTACTCTAGAATCACCTTTTCTGGCTTTCATTTCTAGGGCTGGGGCCATATGAATTGTTTCCATGAATACTTGTACTTACTTTTTCTCTCTTATGCCTGCAGGCAGCATCCTCAGCACTGAGCAGTCTGGGCCATGTGTACACAGCCATTGGGGACTACCCAAATGCACTTGCTAGCCACAAGCAGTGTGTCCTCCTTGCAAAGCAGTCCAAAGATGAGCTCTCTGAGGCGCGGGAGCTGGGCAACATGGGAGCAGTGTACATTGCAATGGGGGATTTTGAAAATGCGGTGCAGTGCCATGAACAACATCTTAAGATCGCCAAGGAGCTGGGGAACAAGCGAGAGGAAGCTCGAGCCTACAGCAACCTAGGCAGTGCTTACCACTACCGGAGAAACTTCGACAAAGCCATGTCCTACCACAACTATGTGTTGGAGTTGGCCCAGGAGCTGGCTGAGAAAGCCATTGAGATGCGAGCCTATGCTGGCTTGGGCCATGCAGCTAGATGTATGCAGGACCTGGAGAGGGCTAAGCAGTACCATGAAGAACAGTTGCACATCGCTGAGAGCCTGCAGGACCGAGCTGCTGAAGGCAGAGCCTCCTCCAATCTAGGTAAGGCCCTGACATGGAGCAGAATTTGTCAGGGAATGCCGTGGCTATCAGAGCTGCTGCCAGGATGCAGGAGGTTTGCTGTGTGCTATCATCTTGGTTACCCCAGTTTCACCAGACTGTCTTCATAAATTAAACAGGCACTTGGCAGATGATGTGCCGATGTAATATGTCCCATGTTCAATTATTAACCAGTTAGAAAGTCACCAGAACGCACAAGCTCATGGCAGAAGGGAAATGAAAAGGTGAAGTGCACTTGAAGAGCTATTCAGGTGTCAGAAATAAACGTAAGTCTTGCACTAAGGTGATGCCGTGAAAATCTGGAATTGAAGACTCAATAGTCGGCAGACTATTAAGCAGGTATTCTTTATTGCGGCGCCGGGCACACGGGGGATCTCTACTCCAAACGTGTGCACTGAAGAGACACAGTTACTAGGTATTTATGCTATGTTAACTCACATATTCATTACATTTCCAAGAAATGTTTATCATAGTAATGGCTTTTCCGAGAATTCATTAATATATGGTAATGTCCGTCGCACATGTTTGTTTGGCGTCTCTCGGTGGGATCTGCAGATTATCCTGCAGCCTCCTTATCTCTGTAGTTTGCATACCTGTTCTCCCAAGGCCCAGGCGCCTAAAGGAGGGATTATTCAGGAGTCCCTTGTCTTGCAACCGTCCCAATTATTCACAAAGAACCAAGACTTGTTTCTGACCACCTGAAGTGATAACATCCCCTACATGTTACATTTGTTACATTTACAGTTATCAAAGGCAAGAAGTGATGTGGTTTATTACCTGGCCGTTTCTTTGGGAGCTTGTCAGCTGGCTATGTCAATATATTGCTGCCTTGTAAGTTGGGAGATGCATGGGTCAAATCCTAGCTAAATTTGTTTTCAGAATGTATACATTAAAATGAGTGTAGGAGTCTGATGTTCTTCAAAGGAGAGACGATGGCGTCCTGCTGGCAGGCTGAGAAGGACTGAATTACATCGAAGTGAAGTCCATTCCTGCTGCTTTTTCACAGCGCCAGATGTGGGAGTGACCAAAGATGCGTTTCCGTCTCTGCTGTGGGATGCAGCATTTGCACTGCTGATGTTCCAGCTGTCGTTAAGGACGTGTTCTCAGCTGTCTGGGAGTGGCAGAACAGCGCTGTTGCTGGTATAACAAAATACATGTTGGCTGGCAGCCCCTGAATCTCAGCTCTTGCAGGCTGCCCCACGCTGTAAATTAGCTTCTGTTTCTGCTTGCCAGTTGGCACTTGGTTCATTTGTAGTTGCTAATTGTACTCTGATGTTATCAACAGCAGGTAATTGAAAAGGGCTTGATGTATTACTTAATTTCTCTTAATAGCTGAGTCTTCAGGAGCTGAATGAAGAAGATAAGGTGAACTGGAGAAAACAAAACAGTCCTAGCTTTGTAATTAGTGTTGCGAATCTCCTGCTTTACACAAATTAGGGCAAATGTGTAAGGAAAAATAGGTTTGTGAGGCAAAAGTGCCGGTGGCATATTTAGCATTAGAAAGCAGTGAGCATTGGTAACATTCCTGTTAGTGTGACAGAGCACCCAATGGGCAAGAGGACTGGGGGGATGAAGCCTGGCATCTGGCTTCCTCTAACATTTATGTAAGGCCTTTTGCAGAGAGCAACAGCAGATGCATCTAGCAAAGCACGAACTACATCCCCCATCTCTGCTGCCAGCGTGGGGCTGGTCCTGGGGAGATGCAGAGATGTGAGGGATCCACTGGTCTGTGACAGGGACAGAGGGGTCCACGTGCCACGGGGCAGACTACAGCTCTTTTGCTAGAAGGAAGACCTTAATTAAAATTCTGTAGCATTTCTTCTAACTGCGCGTATGTTCAGTGTAGTCTGCCTCTGTGCTACTCAGCATCATAAAAAAACCCAACAAACTGGTACAGAAATGTTGAGACAAGGTGGGCTTAGCAGTTTGCTGCAAGTGCTGATACTCATTGCAGTTGCTTTGCCTCATTGCAGAATGAAGCAAGCACTGCTGCAAAAGCAAGCAACTTGCTCTTGTTCCTGAGCCTTCGTGATACTCACTTGTGGTTTAAATTCTCTCACCATTTGCTGGCTCAAAATCAGTCAAGTTGGGACTAGAAAGTTCATCTTAATATCATTGTTAATCTTGCAGCAGCTTTGGATTTAATGATATGTTCAGCATGTAATTCCAGAAATTGAAAAAAAAACAACAAAACAAAACACATTTTGGTGCAGCAGAGAGTGTGTTTCTTGTGTTGGATTTAAGCCTAAATATAACTTTTAGTTGGTATGCTGACTCAGCCACTCTGTACTTTGTATTAGAATAGTTTTCCTAGCTTCTGACTGCGGGATCTCACATTTCAGCTGTTATTTGGCTATATTTTTATGTTTTCCTGGTCAGAGTTAAGTTATACTGGAGAAAGAGAACATGCAGTTCTTGATGAGAAAGTCTGTTGCTGTTGTTTAAAATGCATCCAGTCCCAATTAAAAAGTCAAGTCTTAATTGTTGCTTTCATCTAATCCACATGCAAAACAAAACCTCATCAAAATAACCATGCTGACAGGCAAAAATAAAAAAGTATCTAAATGTGTGTTTCCAAGCCAAAATGTTAGAGTTGGCCTCTCTGCTGAAGCAACAAAAATTTTCTGTTTGCATTTCACTGACTTAGATGGAAAGCTCTCTTAAGTGTACTATCTAATGCTGAGCAGGACAGACACAGAACAGAACATAGCCCAGCTGCTGTAGTGCTCTGCAGGGCGATAGAGTGCGCGCTGTGACTTGGGAAGCAGAAGGTAATGGACTGAGGGCAAGTCACAAGTTATCTAGCCTTTCACAACAAGGAGATGTGGAGTTTAACCAGAAGTCTCAGACTGTCAGCCTCTGCAAAGCAGATGCTGTTTCCAAATGTGGAGGCTTCATGCAGAGAGCTGGCTTTTCAGCCTCTGCAGCTCTTAAGGTTTCTCACTGCGATGGAGATAAGACACATCAGGTTGTTAGTAAAACACAGTCTAGTCTCTCCCTTGGTGCTTAGCATCTCTTTGCAGTTACAAGAGAACTTTATGCCCATCTTCATGTGCTTGGCATGTTGTCCAGAGGTGCCAGATATTTTCTCTTGAAGCCTTTTTGCAATTAGGGTCAAAAAAGGGTGGTTATGTATGGACATCTCGTCCTCGATTGCTGAAGGACTAGCGAACTCTCCCAAGACCCCTTTCCCTCGTATCCTACAGCTCATGGGCCTGCTCATCCAGCATCGGAGTATGAGTCAGATGGCAGGTGCTGTTAGGCTCTCCTGTCTGCACCAAGGAGGCCAGTGGGATATGGTTCTCCCACCACATGGGTGAGCTTCAGAATCACTTTTGCTGTTTCAACTTTCAGCGTGTTTGTATTTCATTCTGAAAGAGCAGGTTCAGTCAAGAGCAATGTTACCTCAGTCTAAGTTGGAGGCCGTGGTGCTGCTATGACCCCGTCACGACACAGAGGTTTGTTCTGCGCTGGCTATTGCTAGTGGGAGACAGGAGGTCCCTTTGATTTCTGCTATAACCTCCTGCTGAGCTCCAGCACAGGAGCTGCAAAGACTGTTCCAAAGCTAATCTGGTATTTTCTCTCTCACCTGACCGATCTGTTGCCTGAATTGGAAAAATCAGTGGTTTACATAGGCAGAATGTAACTTTTGTGATTATTTAGCTGATGTCTTATACAGGTTTCTACCAGTTCTGACTGTATGCATCACTAAGAAAAGCAAGCTTGTGAATGAATGTAATTTGTACCATTTTTGGTGCTTTACACTATATAAGGCGGTATCTCTGACTGTATTCTCTCATGTCTGCTGGGTTCTTGTCTTGGGTCTGTTCTGCTGTATCCTTTGTGTGCTATTCCAGAATGTAGTCTAGTTGTCTGACCAGAGGACTATCTTTTACTTTGAAGTCAATGATTATCACTGTAAGAATGAGTCAGAATGCTGATGATTTAAAGTGACAGTGTGTTTCTGGATCCTCTTCCTTAAGTGGCCGCAACAGATGGGTGACAGCTCAAGCAAACTAATGTGATAGCAGGCTCCATGGGTGAGGAGAGCACAGCTTTGTTCTCTGTTATGCTGCTTGGTTTTGTCCTTGGTATCTCTTGGTAAACATTTGCTCACTGTTTTTCTCCTTTCTTGGCAGTAAAGAGGCTGGCTAAAACATTTAGAACTGTGAAGGCTTCATCTCCCATCCATCTACGAACCTCATTTTTGTCTGTTGAGGAATGCACAAAGAGAGAATATATTTGGTAGGTGCTGATTTTGCAGTCTTGAGTCAGAACCTTTCCTTCCTGGGCCATTACCCCTGGCAAATGATGGAGACATACCAGGAGGTATGTGTTATCTCCAGGTTCCTCTTTTCCCAAGAGCAGCCTTAATTTTTTGGATCAAATTCTGGGAATTTGCTTGAGCAGGACTTGTGACAGAGCAGCCTTTGGGGTGGACGTAGTGTCCAGGGTGAAACTCCATCCATAGCCTCTCCAGAGAACAGCAGCACTGGCTGCTTCAGTAACCTGTTGCTCTAACCTCTAGTATGAATTCTACTTCTCTGGCTGCTGTTTGCCTTTCAAAGCCATGCTCTGTGTCTGACTTGCCATCTTCCTCTCCCACTTTCCTTCTCCTTCATGCAGGACAGGAGAGGTTGGTGTCCTGGGGCAGGAATTCCTGTTATCTCCAGCCCCAGATACTCCTTTTCTTATCTATCCTCGAGTGTAAGTATGGAGTGGCAGTGGGAGAGAGCCTGGGTTGGGTCAGCATCCCCAACACTCTTTCTCTGTTGTCAGTTCCTACGTGCTGAGGGATTGAGGTAATTGCAGTGAGCACAGGACTTCTCACTAGCATCCTCATCTTTCACCCACCACTCCTGTGGACACAGCTCCCAAGTTGTCAGTGGCATTTTAATGGTGACCACTGTGCACTGACTTTTCTTGTTCCTCACAGTGGAGTCTCTTCAGAGTTCTTGAGCTTTGGGGCTGAGCTGTGGTGTCCTGTCTACTCACGAGGGCCTCCTAAATGACCTTGGAGACCAAAGATTTTTCCTTGTCTTTCAAGTCAGCGGAGTATTTGCCGAAATGATGTCCAGTGCTACCAGAGATGTTGATCCAAGGAGGGCAAGAGGGATGGGATGGAAAAATAAGGAGAGGAACTTTGTGGCAGGAGTAGGAATCACATCTTAAAGCTGATGATCCATGGATGGCCAGAGGAACCTCAACCTGATCGAGCATCTGGTACTCTGCACACAGCAGTGATCTGGCCTGAGGACAATAGTGGCTGGTAGATACACTGGTATAAGAGCTACTTAGAAGGATTTTTTGGGCAGAAGAGAAATTGTAAACTAAAGCATGGATTTCACACCAAGTTCCTGACAATATCTTTTTATATATTTTCTTAGTGTACTAGATGTTAAAAGCATGAATTTGCATTCTACGCTGCTCTTGCAGGCAGGCAGCTTTGCAGATATTTTTCTCAGCCTAAATTTTCCCATCTCATTTCCGTGTGGACAAGAGAATCACCAAATCATAGGCCAGACCTGCTTGGGTGTCATCTTGGTTTCTAAGGTGCCAGCTTGGAAGCTGATCTAGATTTGGATATTAAACAAAATAATTATTGCACATTCCAGATGAGCAGAATCCCTTGCAGGCCAAAATGAGCCTCTCTCTTTCCTAAGAGGAATCTGGTCTTGCAGTTTTGTTGCTGAAGGTTGCAGCTAAGGAGCTTGCATCGTGGAGGACATGGGAAAGAATGTCAAACAGCTTATGTTTGGCGTGGCTGGCAGATAAAACATACATGGAACTAGTAGCTAGGTGTAGAGTCAGCATCCCCTCAGAGCAAGCTACATGTCTGCAGTCCAGGGCCAAGGTTGTCTCTGACAAGAATTTTGTTCAAGAGTATAGCTGAGGACAGACCGAGGATGGGAAAACACAGTTGCCAATTGATGGGAGGGAGACAGAGCAGGACGCTTGGAAATTAGGGCAGGGATGGCAGCTTGTACAGAAAGGATGATGGGAACCCAGTGAGTAGCAGCAACACAGCAGGGTAGTGAACTGGGTGGTTGCTCTTGTTTCTAGGTGCCAGGGCAGAAAGGCTCAGCAGGTATTAGCAGCCAGTCTGTGGAGCCCGTGCATCTCTGGCAGGCTGCATCCCTGTAGTTTCTCTGTAAGATCTGGGTGGCTGTTTCTAGCCGTGTGATGGGAAAGGTCTACGTGCTGTTCTGAGTTCTTCCAGGTGTCTGACCTTCCAGCCAGTCCTCGTCTGCCTCTCCTGTTACTCTCTAATTGAGCCTGTTGGCATCTGTGAACCTCAGCAATGCCATTGTGTCTGGTAGCTCCTGGCAGTGTCCTGGTGACATTTTTCTTACTTTGTTCCTTGAGAAGTAAGGCTATGTTTTATTTCTCAGCACGACACTTGGGATTAATGAAGCATAAGGAAACGGTCTATGAATGTGCTTTTATACTGAGTCTTGCTGATGAGTTCATCCATGTCCTGCAGCAGCCAATTCCACCTGGAATATTATTGGTGATGTCACGATCTGGTGGTGTAAGCATTTTTGGGAGGGTGGCCTAAGAGCGAATGGTCTGTGTGCTGTGTAATACCATGGCAGCACAAGCTGCAACTCATGGAGGCGAACAGTGTGTTTTTGAGGCAGCATGTTCTCCAGCAGTAAGGGATGTACATGTTCCCAGTGTAATTCCTTGGCCCATGAAGGGTTGTTGCTGGCCTCAGATACTCTGCCAGAAAAGCTGTAGAAGCTCAGTTACCAGGGAATCTGTGATTAAACTAAGGGAAGTGGAAGATGCCTCCTGAGACATAGAGTCCAGTCTCCTGTTACTGCACATGCCATACAATGCATAAATTAAACACGGGCCATTTTAGCAGTAATGTTTTGTTTGCTTCACTGTCTTACTGTAGGGCTGTTCTAGGGCCTTGGGACTCTGATGGTGCAAAAACTTTCTGCAGTCGATGCCCCTCTGTGGTAAGCATCAGCATTGGTCTGTAAATTGATAAACTCTTCTGCATCCAACAGGAATTCACTGGATGTCTCCTTCTCTTCTTGTTTCCAGATGGTGACTCCCTGCCCTTGTATTCTTGAAGTGCATGTTTTTGCATAGTTTACTGCTGAATTTCGTCACTCTGTTTTTGTTACCCTGGTACACAAGGTTGTCCAGTCCTTCCTCCGTTATAATCTCATGCTTCTCTGTGTCAGCAGTGCGTTTTAACTGGGTTTCATCAGTATGTCTCAAGTAGCACTGGCTTCCTTTGGGTCAGAGTTGCCACTAAAAATTTTTAATAAGGTTTGGCCTCATTTGTGCTTTCTGACTCTTAATTAAGAGGAGTGTCATCAAAGAATAAGTTACCTAGGGAGTCAGCTGAACTCAAATTTGCTTTTAACCTGTTTTCTGTCCTCTCTCCCTTCTGCAATCACTTCAGGCTGAGTGCTTTCCCACACCTGATTCCTCGGAGGAGGTGGAGAGTGGTGCTGGTGGAGAGCAATGGCATGTCCTGTCTCCTCGAGGAGTCTGTCTGTTCAGCAGTGAGAGATTAGGAATGCTTACTCATCCCCTTTTTCTGGAAACCCTCTGTTTCCAGAGGTGGCTTACAAGGAGCGATGTGTTTAGGTGGAGCCCGCTGCGTTACATCTCGCTGGGCAGGGCCTGGCTGCTCATGCTGGAGCCAAGGCATCCCCGGGTGCTGCCTGGGAGGGACACAGAGTTCAGGAGACAGGGCTGGGAGCTCAGGCTCCCTGGGGCAGCACTGGTTCTGCCTGCTTCCAGCTTGGACGCCTCTTGCTGTTGCCAGGGGAGAGATTTAGCTAATTCCATCTTCTTTAGTTTCTGAAGCAATGGGATGCTTTCATGGTGACTGTTTTTTGAAGTTTCTAAGTTACTTAGCTTTGTGTCCAATCCAGTTCCACCCCTGGTGATTACTTTGTGTTTTTTCTACAGAAAGCGGTGGTCTTTCCTGTGAGCACTCTCCTGCGTGCCACAGTGCAGCTATCCATGAAGCCCCAGCACTGGCTGTGCCTCCAGATGGGAGATGGAGGGCCAAAATATTCATGTGGGGGTCACTTAGCTTAGTTCATCCCGGCCTTTCTGCCACCACCTTTCCTTGTTTTACCGGAGGGAAACAGCAGCCTGAGGTTCAATACCTAACGCTGATCAATTAGAGCTGCAGGCTCATTGGAGCTGAGGAAATATTTGGCCAGGAGCTGGACCAAGACACCAGGGAGCCAGTCCCTCCTGCCATGAGCTCTAGCTTTGATCATGATTGCAGTGCAAGGGGAGAGAAACAAACTGTCACCAGCAGCCAAGCATTTGCTGGTTTGATCCAGTTTTGTTCTGCGCATGTTTTCTAAATTACTTTCTCCTGAAACCTCATGCTAGTAGGAAGGTGAGCAGAATTTTTTAATGACTTGCTTTGACAGAAATACAGGTAATCCAGCCAGAATGCTTCACGCTGACGTAGTGAAACGTGGGTTTTCAAACCTACATGAGTTTAAAAAAATGAATCTGCAAGGTCTGAATTGCCTCAGGAAAGCAAATTTCAGCCCTCATGTTCCAGGCTTACTTGGAAAGCTTCTGTCTTCAAATTTCTCTATAAAAGCACAAACCAAGAGGAGACTGGTGGGCAGGGTCTGACCACAGCATGCTGTACTTGCAGGTGACTGGGGAGACAGCTGCCTCCAGACCCTACACATCTCTTCCACCTCACCACGCTGGGTGTGATACAGAGATGGAAACTGGCAGCTGGTTGGTTTTAGGGGCAGGGAAAGATCTGAAGGTGTCTTCAGGTACCAAGTAACTGTGATGAATCTGCAGGATCGGGTAACTGTGTTTGCAGGGCCCGCGTCAGTGGCTGCTGGATCTCCAGGCCTGTTCACAAGTGTTCACAAAGGAGCCACATGTATTATTAGCACAGAGTTTAATTGAAGCATAAGTTTTAACGCTAGCAGATTCAGAGCTCCTGTTCCTGTGTCTCGTAACAAGTACAAGATAATTTGATTGAAATTGAAAAGCGAATGCAAATGCTTTCTTGTGCAGTGTGTTGAATATGACCTCTGGAGTCGCCAGGTATCACTGATGAAAAAAAAAAAGTAGCATAACTAAAAAAGGAAATGGGCATTTTGTAAGGCCAAACTGTCCAGTTGTTGTGGTGAGTGTATGCTTCACATGTAATACAGAACCTTTTCCAGCTTTGCGTGTTAGGAGCGAGGAGGCAGTTCACTTGGGAAAGACCGTGCCACATCGGCTGTGCTGGGGACGAATCAGGGTGCTGTGGCGAAGGGATGGGGTTGCCCGGTGTAGAGAGCCTGGGGAAGGGGCCAGGCCGTGGCTGGGCTTCATAGAAGTCCTGGCATAGCAAGGTGTTGCAGAAGGGCTAGCACGGAGGAATGTTTTTGTTGAGCCCATTTCTGTTATTTTTCAGGAATCATTCACCAGATGAAAGGCGACTATGACACTGCACTGCGGCTGCATAAGACGCATCTGTCCATAGCTCAGGAGCTAAGTGATTACGCGGCCCAGGGCCGGGCCTATGGCAACATGGGCAATGCTTATAATGCTCTCGGCGTGTATGACCAGGCTGTCAAGTACCATCGGCAGGAGCTGCAGATTTCTATGGAAGTAAATGACCGTGCCTCTCAGGCATCTACACATGGGAACTTAGCAGTTGCCTATCAAGCGCTGGGTGCCCATGACCGTGCTCTACAGCACTACCAAAATCATCTCAACATTGCCCGGGAGCTGCGAGACATCCAGAGTGAAGCACGGGCCCTCAGCAATTTGGGCAACTTCCACTGCTCGCGAGGAGAGTACGTGCAGGCAGCCCCTTACTACGAGCAGTACCTGCGCTTGTCCCCAGAGCTGCAGGACATGGAAGGGGAGGGGAAAGTTTGCCATAACCTTGGCTATGCCCATTACTGCCTTGGGAACTACGAGGAAGCTGTTAAGTACTACGAGCAGGATCTTGCCTTAGCAAAGGATCTTCATGACAAGCTGAGCCAAGCCAAAGCCTATTGCAACCTGGGCTTGGCCTTCAAAGCCTTGATGGACTTCAGCAAAGCAGAGGAGTGTCAAAAGTACCTGTTGTCCCTGGCCCAATCTCTGAACAATTCCCAGGCCAAATTCCGAGCTCTGGGGAACTTGGGGGATATTTTTGTCTGTAAAAAAGACGTAAATGGTGCAATAAAATTTTATGAACAGCAGTTGAGTTTAGCCCATCATGTTAAAGACAGGAGACTGGAAGCCAGTGCCTATGCAGCCTTGGGCTCTGCATACAGAATGATACAGAAGTGTGACAAGGCTTTAGGCTACCACACGCAGGAGCTGGAGGTGTACCAGGAGCTGGGAGATATGCCGGGTGAATGCAGAGCACATGGTCACCTTGCTGCAGTGTATATGTCACTTGGGAAGTACACCATGGCCTTCAAGTGTTACGAAGAACAGCTGGAGCTTGGGCAGAAGTTGAAGGACCCCAGCATAGAAGCCCAAGTCTATGGTAACATGGGCATTACCAAGATGAACATGAATGTCATGGAGGAAGCTATTGGCTACTTTGAACAGCAGCTGGCCATGCTGCAGCAGCTCAGTGGAAATGAATCTGTGTTAGATCGGGGCCGAGCATATGGGAACCTGGGAGATTGTTACGAGGCTCTGGGAGATTTTGAGGAAGCTATAAAATATTATGAACAGTACCTGTCTGTGGCACAAAGCTTGAACCGTATGCAAGATCAGGCAAAGGCCTACCGGGGCTTGGGGAATGGGCACAGGTAAGGAGCACTGCATATGTATTCTAATGACAGCCAGGGAAGTACAAGTACAAATGGATGCGTTGTGTTACTGATGGGGTGTCTTTGTGTGGCCATTGTACGTGTGCATGGGCATGTGGCACAGGAGCAAGGAGCAGAGTCCTCTGGGTGCTGAGGACTATGCTACTGGCTCAAATAATGAAGCTGATGTTGCCCTGCCCAGAGAGGAAGATAAGTTTAAAGGGCGGCAGAAGAAGGAGGCTGATTTGAAGGTACCGGGGATGTCTCCTTGGGGGAGCATTTGTCTCTGCCTGAAGGATTTGAACTGGCCTCTAGGGGAAATGACAAAACAGCTTTCAGGAAAATACTGGGAAAATAAATGCTGCTGTTTTCTTCCCTTGTAGGGCTATGGGGAGTTTGCAGCAGGCTCTGGTGTGCTTTGAGAAGAGGCTTGTGGTGGCTCATGAGCTCGGGGAGGCATTTAACAAAGCCCAGGCCTATGGGGAGCTGGGGAGCCTACACAGCCAGCTGGGGAACTACGAGCAAGCCATTTCTTGCCTGGAGCGCCAGCTGAACATCGCTCGGGAGATGAAGGACCGAGCTCTGGAGAGCGATGCTGCCTGCGGTCTAGGTGGGGTCTACCAGCAGATGGGAGAGTACGACACAGCCCTGCAGTACCACCAGCTAGACCTGCAGATCGCAGAGGAGACCAACAACCCCACTTGCCAAGGGCGGGCCTATGGGAACCTGGGCCTGACCTATGAGTCCTTGGGCACCTACGAGAGGGCAGTGGTTTATCAGGAGCAGCACCTCAGCATTGCAGCACAAATGAACGACCTTGTAGCCAAAACTGTGTCTTACAGCAGCCTGGGGAGAACTCATCATGCCTTGCAGAACTACTCTCAGGCTGTTATGTACCTTCAGGAAGGTAAGAGGCTGAATTATGCAACACAGCATGTTGTGGTAGGCACGGGAGGTCAGGAGGGAGGCCTGAAGACATGGAGACAAGTGAGGTTCTGCGAGCATGGGACTAAGAGGATGTGTTTGACAGTGGCCTTTAATGCAAAAGCTCTTGTAGACATCCATAGCTACTGTTGAGCATCTGTGGAAGCAGCTGTCCAAGCGGGCTGTTATGGGCAGCACGCCGTGTCAGTTGGAGCCGTCCTGGCATCCTGCGGACAAAGCATTACAAAGCACATCCTGTGCCTTCCTGGTGGTGTCTCAGCTAGCTCTGAGCTTGAATCCCGACTGTACGTGGCAGAGTCTCTTAATAAAGCTCATTTGTGCCTGAGCCTAGGAGTAAGCTTCCTCTATAAATAGTGTTGCACACCAGGAACTGACTGGGAAAACTACATCAGGTCGTGGTGGATCTCTGTGATGCCAAGAGCAGGTCTCAAACTGATGTGTGCCTTGCTGATTGCCACCTGGCTTTTCCTTCTGTGTTCAAGTGGGAGTGAGACCAGGTGGGTGAGTGTCCTCTAAGCTGTGAGTGAAAACGAGTTGTGTTTGGCAGGGAGGTGAGGGAGGTTCAGCCCTCTGTGTCCAGAAGCCATCTGCTGCTGCTGAGCGCCAGGGTCAGTGCTGGCTTGTGAGTTGCGCTGCTGCAAGGGATTCCAGCATGCAAGTAGCATGTGTTCAAGGTGGTGGCTCTCTGATGCGGGAGATGAGTAGTGTAGCTGGAGTGTATGAAGCTGGAAGCCGAAGGATTAGTTTACATCGGTTAGTCTGGTTTTCCTGCAACTGACCTTGGCAGGATTCCAGTATGCTGAGGGAATTCAAATAAGTCGGTGGAGAAGAAATTAAACACAGCTCCTTCTCCTGGTCCGACGCACAATTCCTGAAAAGCCTGCAAATGCTAGCTGCTACTGAGCTGCATGGCCATGGCCAGGGCCCTGCTCCCCAATCTGTGGGAAACCTGGGGTGCCTAAGAAGAGGGGACAACGTGTCCTTGTTGTCAGCAGGGCCCACGGAGGTGAGCAGTTTGGAGCGTGGTGGAAGGGGAGATGACACGGAAGGTGCTGCTGGAAGTGCGACGAGCTCCAGGATGTTCGCACCAGGACCCTGCACTCTGCTGCGGCTCAGCACATCAGCCGTGCGGAGCCTGCCAGAAAGCTGGGGAGAGCTGGTGGGGAACGAGCCAGTAATGTGGCAAGAGGTGTCTTTTCTGTCAGCGTTTGGCAGCTCAGTGTGATTTTGTTTGTCTGTGTGGCTTTTAAGGTTTACAAGTGGAACTTCCAGGTAGGAGCTTAGCGAGTGTGTCTCAGGGGACTGCACCTTAGCCTCGCTTAGGGAGGTCTTGGTCCATGGACATGTCTGTCTTGCTGAGGCGCCTCTCCCGCTGGTGCCGACTTGGGTGTCCGCAGCAGCTGCCCAGCGCTGGCGCTGCCCTGCTCGGTGCTCGCGGCTCTGCGCTGCCCGTGCCTGCGGCAGGAGCCCCGGGCCCGCCTGTACCGGCAGCCTGCCAGGCTGCTGGGCAGAGGCGCTCCACCCAGCACCGCAGCCCCTGCTCCCCCTCGGCCCTCTCTCACTCTGACTGCTTTTCAGGACTGAGGCTGGCAGAGCAGCTGGGACGCCGAGAAGATGAGGCCAAAATCCGCCACGGCCTTGGACTCTCCCTCTGGGCGAGTGGGAACCTGGAGGAGTCTCAGCACCAGGTACACCACGGTCTGCCCTGAGCTGGCGGGCTTGCGTCCTCTGAGCCCTTTGGGTCGTCCTGTCCTCGGGAGAAAGTGTCTGCTGCGTGCTGGGGAGGGTGTGACAGGCACTGGGCCGACCTGGGCCCGCGCACCTTCCTGCTCAACCTGAAGACACCTCCGCTCTGCCCGGGACACTGTCGTCCTGAGGGGCTGTCTGAGGCAGAGCTCTCCTGGCCGGGGATCCCCCTGCTTTCCCAGCCAGTGCTTTTGTGCTGTGTCTGTAAGGAAGTCACTGTGGCTGTTTTCCCTCCCAGCTGTACCGGGCCTCAGCACTGTTTGAGACCATCCGACACGAGGTGCAGCTGAGCACAGATTACAAGCTGTCACTCTTCGACCTGCAGACATCCTCCTATCAGGCCCTGCAGCGAGTACTTGTCAGTCTCGGTAAGAGATGCCATCATATGCTGAGTCTGAACTCCAAGCTCATGCCAAGAGTTCAAATGAAGTGGTGGGGAGGCGGTTCGTGATAAATCCTTCACTCCTCATCTGTCCGATGCTGTACAGCGTTTCTTTGCCAAGACAGAAATAAGGGTCTCCTGCTTTGGGTTTTTGGCACCTTTAGATCTTCTTTCTTGCTTTCTCCATTCATTTGCCATTCTGTGGCTCATTTTCCCATACACTGTGTCACTGCCTGCAGCCAGGATGACCTGTGGGACTGTATTCTGGTGCAGAGGCTACTCGTTCCAGAAATAAGTGCTGTGACCCTGCTTACCCAGGTTTTAGTTTGGGTTGGGATAGCAGCTATTCCTGCACATTGTGCTGCAGACCACATTGCTGTCAGGTCTGAGAGATGGCTTTGTCTTTTCAGGTCACCATGATGAAGCTTTGGCAGTAGCAGAAAGAGGACGAACGAGGGCATTTGCTGACCTGCTTGTGGAACGCCAGACTGGGCAGCAGGACTCTGATCCCTATTCTCCAGTGACCATTGACCAGGTCCTGGAGACAGTGAACAACCAGAGGGGACTTGTTCTCTACTACTCGCTGGCTGCAGGTTATCTGTACAGCTGGCTGCTGGCTCCTGGGGCAGGTGAGGTCCTTTTTGGAGATGGGAGCCTGTGAACAAGCCTTACAAAGGGAGAATAGTACCATTTGTAGCTAGGAATGAACCTGGGACCAGAGTGAACGTACAAGGGAGTCCTTTCTATCTAGTACATTAGAGCTGAATAGACTGAAAACTATGGCATAGCCACAACAATAATGACGTAGAAGTGCTTATTCAGGGCTTTGATGTTCAGCTGTAGATGGAGATGTTTCACGTGTTTAGTATTTCCATTTTTCAACCTCCAATCTGTATATATTTCCCACAGGGCAGAGCAGAGCAGTAAAGAGATTGCAAGTATGTTGGCTCTATGAAAATCTTCTGTGCATAAGAATCCCTACTTTAATAATATTTCTGTGCTTTATCCTTCCAAAAGCTTTTGACATTTATTCACTGAAGTGGATTGCAGAAAACAGAAGGGCGTCCCTGCTTCCTGATATGCCATTGAACTGACTGATCCTCTGAATTCTCCTCATATGAATGTGGAAACACTTATCACAGAGGAGCAAGGAGGATTAATTTGAAGAGTATTGCTTTTTACAGACAGCTGTTGTTCATTATCTAATAAAGTGATGACTGTAAATTTTCATGAGTTCTTTCTGGATATAATTTAATAATTGCAGCCCTTCACCATGACAAAGCTAAAGAGATAAAAAGCACTGTTTAAATTGCACCACAAATGCTTCGGGAAGGAAAGCAAACATTCACAGATGCCTGACTTCAGATGGGATGACAGAGGTTGGAAGATAATGCTTTTTGGGAGCATTTTGCGTTGTTGCGTGTGTAAGTGTGAGATGGCGTTGTCCTGCTATGTATCCAGTCACTAACTGGCTCTGCAGGACTGTAGTTTGCACAATACAATGCCAGTAATTCCATAGTACTGATACGAAGCTGAGCTTACTAAAATTATATGGATCAGAAGTGTAGGGTTTGCTACTAGACTCCATGACCAGTCTCAGGTGGGTGTCAACAGGACGGGGCCACACTCTTTTCAGCGGTGCCCAGCAATAGGACAAGGGGCAGTGGGTACAAACTGAAGCATAGGAAGTTCTATCTGAACACAGGGAAGAACTTCTTTACTCTGAGGTGACGGAGCCCTGGAACAGGTTGCCCAGAGAGGCTGTGGATTTTGCTTCTCTGGAGATACTCAAAACCTGCCTGGACGAGGTCCTGTGCAGCCTGCTCTGGGTGACCCTGCTTCGGCAGGGGGGTTGTACTGGGGGATCTCCAGAGGTCCCTTCCAACCCCTACAATTCTGTGATTCTCCTTGCCCAGACTGGGTCTTACAGAAAAGCAGTTGCACTCCTGAAGTTACATGGGTTTGTGACTGCCTCCTTGAAGGCACGGTCACCTGTTGGGAAGAAGAGGGATCTGTGGTGCTTCAAGGGTTCCACTTCAACAGCTTTACTGGGAAGCTCTTAAGCTGTGACTCCAGCCCAGCTGTGGTGACCTCCTCTTGTTTTGTTAGTGCTGATGCAGAGAGTAGCTTCAGTGACGGCCCAGGATCCTTATTACCCCGCTGAGACAGTACCCTTAGAGCCTCTTCGCTGATCTATATTTGCTGCTGTTGCTGCAGAAGGAGTTGCTTTATTCTTTATTCCTCCACTCTTCTTAACTGGTTGAATAATTTATGTTGTCAAGGCAAACAGGGCATCCAGAGCAGCCTTTTACTGTTGATCACAGGCTGTAGAATTAATTCTATCAGGAAGGATAAGCCAGTCTGAGTGGAGGAAGTGTTTATCTGCAGTAGTAGTTGATCTTAACAAAACAGTGAGTGTCCTTTATCTGGTTTAACCATTGTGAAATGCTATATTTTAATATTTTGCTATGCATTAATCCATCTGTTTCTTTATATATAATGTATTTTCATGCATAGAAGTGAAATGAAAAGTCTTTGTGTGATGTGAGGAGATTCTGCTGTAGTAATAACACTCTTATTCAGCATTTGGGCCTTGTGTGTTCAATTTATGTCATCAGAGGTTATTAATAGGTATTTTTCGTGTGCATCTATTGAAATGTGAATTACTCTGGTAGGTGCTTGTATGAAAGATCTACTTTATAATTTATGTGAGAGTGCTGCAATAGCAAATGCATTCTGAGCATCTCATAAAAGCACTGCTCTGCTTTTGTACCTTTGAGCCATCATCTGCAAAGTACAAAACTGGATTTTAAAAGCAAGGCTGTAACATAGGATGCTGGAAAAGCCCTGTGGAGACATGGCATGGAATGCTTTGCTCCACTTGTACTGGAAACGCTGAGTGCTAGGGTCTGTGCCACCTTCCCAGACAGCTGCTGGCAGTGCTATTCCTGCCCTGCAGAAATAACCTTGTGATTCTGGTGCCTTGCAGGAATTCTGAAATTTCATGAGTATTATCTGGGTGACGGCCTGACAGAAAATGCCGGAGACTTCCACGAAGCCAACAGTGTGACTCTGCAAACAATAACAAACTCTGCGCTGGAACAGTACATCTCAAGTGTGCGGGAGGCTCTGGGTGTGGATTCCTACTATAGCCGGTAAGCTGGGGGTAGCATCCTGGTTCACGATCTCCCACCTGAAAGCAGTTCATGACAGTCCGGGATGAGCTAATCGTCCAGGAAGTCTGAGAACTGAGAGTCAGAGTAGGGGCAAGTTTTCATTGCAGCAACAAAAAAATCACTTTATCTTTGTATCCATGGCTGTTTTTTTGCCCAGTAACTCTGTATGCATATGCAAATAATGTTTCCAAAGGGGACTTAAGTACATTTGTTGCCTGATTTGTTAACCAGCCCCCAAAACTGGTGTGAGTGGAGGCACTGGCTCTTCTGCGTTATACGCTGTTTTAGTCTTTTTTCAAACTTGTGCGTTTCTCTGCAGCACCAAGATTTGTGAGTGAAACACTCTTGAGTCTCTGAGGCTGTGGGCAAATGTCCTCTTCCTTGCCCAGCTTTGATGGTGAAAGCACTAGCAGTGCTGCCCCAGCCCTTGAGAGCTGTTAGCAGCCTGTGTTAGAGGCTTCCACCCTGCGGATCAGTCTGCAGGGGTAGTGCACACCCAAGCGTGGTGTTTCAGGTAATGATGTTGGCCAAGAAAGAGGAAATGATGGTATTGATCTTCCAATCGATTTGTGCTCAGGGTTCTGTGGGCAGCTGGGAAGCTGTTCAGCTCTCCTAATTAATCCTTATTCATCTTTTGTGCTAGCTACCGTAGGCAGCAAATGCAGCTGCATAGCTGACACTGCAGTGGCTTGAGTTAGAGTGTTGTTGTGCAGAAAGCAGCAGTAAAACCAAACTGTGCCGTGTAGTGTGCTCACCAGCAGTATCCTCAGCTTCCTCCCCTTGATGCTCACACATTAATTTGACAGGATGGGCATTTTCCATCAGATCGAAGTAAGAACATAACCCTGGACCTGAAGTTTTCCCGTGTTTCAACTGTGCAGAGTAGTACCGTATTTCCTAGTTGCTTTCCCCAGGGCTTGCTCCAGTCTCTCACAAACAAATTAATTCTCCCCTTGGGGTAGGGGGAACATGGCACTTGATTGTGTTATGTCCCCAGCACCAGTAATGAAAATGGTTGCAGTCGGCTTGCTGGGTTTGAGGCTCTGAGAGGGCTGCGGACATGTGTGCTCAGCACGGATGGTGAGTCCCTCCGTGCTTTTTCCTTCTGGGGAGCATTGGATGCTCGAAGGAAGTTGGAAGCTATCAGAGGTTCTGGACTCATGCCTGGTAGATTGCTTTTGTCATTTTCGCTGGTTTCAAAGTAAATTAAACAATGTGTGTTAATGCTGGGATGCTAAATGTGTCCTGAAAGGTTTGCAAAGCAGTATGGGCTCACGTTGTGGTGACACATTCTTCTGGTTTTACCTTTCTTTAGGGAACTGAAGAGAAAGCTCTGCCTAAGACTTTTATCCTTTTTTTTTTTTTCTTTTTTCCCCCTCCTGTACCAGAAAAATACCAGATTTGTGAAGGTTTGGGAAAAGGTGTCTCTGTCTAATAAATCGGTGGTGCACAGTCCCAGGCCTGTCTGTGCTTCTTGATGCTCTGGCATTGCTAGTCCAGGGAATGCATGCACTGGGGTCCCCAGCCTGGCCTCCTGCTCCTGGAGCCAGATTCTGGGCTCGGGCCAGCTTGAAGAATTGCTTCAAAGGGCCACTGCCAAGCTGCTTAGTATGAGCACTGGGTTGCCAGTCAGGAACCAGTGCTGCGCACTTTGTATGCGACCTTTGAGGCCCGTCCAAGCCTTGCTGCTGTTGTCCAGCTTCTCCAAGAGAGACGGCAGCTCTCCCATCTTAGGCCACTGCTAGAGACATGAGCTGGGACAATCTCAGCAATGCAATGGCATTGCCTCTGTAGCTTACCCTCTGTCCAGAGGACTGCTTGAGCCCTCTGGCCTGGGGCTGCCCACTCTGCGCCAGCATTTCTCTTCTCTGATAACCCACTTCTCTGTCAGGGCTGCGAAGTCTTTGGGACCTCTCTGATTTGGGTATGGGGATAGGACCAGTGCTGCCACAACACAGAGCAGCAAATGGCTTTTCTCTGGTTCCTCAGAGAAGTCATGTGTTGTAAGGGGAGCCCTGAGTATCTGCAGGCTGCCCTTGGGGAATATGGCCGGCGTGTGTGGGCTGGGCTGTGCAGGGTCTGAAATAGCAGAAAGTTTGAACAGAAATAGTGTGTTCACACTCAAGCATACAAAATGCTGAAAAGCAGCCATTATTCCTGCTTGTCCGGGAACATCTGAGATAAAAGAATTGCAACACTTTTGAAAGTGTCAAGAAAAAAATCTGCAAAATGACACTGGCTGGGCCTAGTATGATTTCAGCTCAGAGTCATTAGCTAAGAAAGCTCATTAAAATGAAAAAAAAAAAAGACCAGCAAAATCAGTGATCTGTATATCAGTGTGCTGTTTGTAAATTCTTGGCAGCTGGCTAAACATTTATATGCGGTTTATGAATGGAATGAATTTCCCAATAATTGTCTACGTTTACATAATGTCTTGAGGCCTAAGTGCTATTATTGGCATTATATCCAACTTCAATAGAAAAGTTTGTTACCTGTACTACTAGAAAAGAGCTTGTCCAGAACACTGCCAGCTTGGGAGGAAATCTCGAGGTTTTTTGCTGTGTTTTGGGGTGGTTGGATTTTTGTTGTTGTTTTGACAGGATGGCTGTTGCTTCAGTCTCCTAAAGAACACAAGATGCTTTTTTCTTAACTTTTAGTGGGAATCTGCCCCAAAAATTGCCCATCACCTGCTACATAAATGACTTGCAGATTTTTGCAATCTGCTAAGATTGTTTTAGACGCCCCTGTTATCGTTAAAATTAACTTAATCTTGTAAGAGCTAAACAAATTACACAGTCCCAGAGTCTTCATGCAGTGACAAACTGAAGACAGATCAAAATCTTTGAGGCACAGCTTCAGAGCCCTAGAACCTTACAGTCCATAACCCTAACCCATGGTATTTTTGTAAAAGGTGCGGACAGCAGAATGAAGCAGATTTGTGGCCATATTTGACCTGGCCAGGTTGCAAAGGAGGAGGAAAGTAAACCTCTCCCCAAACCAGAAAAACCTAAAATGAGCCACGCATTGGTCTTCCAGACAAGAGAGGAAACTTAGTAAGAAAGAGGTGAAAGAATCTGAGTTCAGATGGACAGCGTGTATCTAGAAGAAAACTTCTCTGCTTCACTGCCCTAGTCTCCAAGGAGGGAAGCGATGTTAGAGTAATCTGTGTGGTTTTGCAGCTAGGAGATAGATAAAGCCATGGGATCTGAGGTTTAATTTCTCTCCTGAGGATTTGTGTTCCCTTGGGGCAGCTGCATGATGAGTTTGTTTTCCTTTATGGTTGTTCTACTGCTTTCTATAAACATTTTTGTAATTACAACACCAGTTATCCTTAAGTGATGATACAAGATACAAAACAATTTGAAAAAATCTATGCTACTATTCTGAAAACTTCTGGTGAACATGGTGTTTGATCCTGTTTATCCGAGCTTGACACTGGAGTCTGGAAGTTACTTTGGAGAGTCACTGAGCATTTGGTATTGCCATTGGGGGAGGATGAACTTTAGTCATCCGGTGAGACGAGGGATTTGGGGATGCAGTCTGACTAATGCAGACCTTTTAAGTGTTACTGAAATAGTGGCAGTATCTGTAACAGATTTTGAGCATGAACAGGTGAGTTAGCGGTAGCCAAAATGGTGCATCTGGCACAGCGAGCCTACAGTCAGCAGTCAGGTTAGACTTACATGAGGACTTGCTCTTTGTCCTGAACTCAATCCGAGCTTGTGTGAAATTACCCACCAGTCTCACAAAAGCAATGGCAGGATTGTGTCTGCTGCGTGCTGTAAACAACAGGCGTTGCGGAGATGGGCATGTGCTTAACTCATAATGTTGAGATGGCTGGAAACTAGAAGTAGTGGCAGCCGTCTCCAGTGATCCCCACATCTCTGTGTGTTGGATTTACAGTTGTGTCTCATTTGGATGCGTTTTGGGTTTGTACTTTCTGAAAAGGTGCAAAACCTTTTATGATTGTAAAGGTGACTTTCTGAAGGGAAACAAAAATTTTTTACAGCTGACTGGATTATTCATTTCACTGTGAGTAGTAACAACCTGCTTGTTAGTCTAGGGTTTATATTAAGTACTCTGAGAAAGAATAAAGGGTCTTTCAGCCAGCTGAGTACTCAAAACATAAGGGAACAGATGGGGGAGTAGCTTCATATTAAAGCCCTGAGAAGCTATGAGCATGTAAGCACTGCTATCTGAATGATCATAATAATGAAATTATTGCTAACATATGAATGGTACATTTAAGAAATGGCCCATCTTTGGTGGTGGTGCTGGTATCCAGGGTTTTTGGTTTCTTACATAAACTTACATAGACTTCTGCTGCTGTTAGCTTCAGTCACACCTTCCGAGTTACATGTTTCAAGTGTTGCTCGAAAGTGAGTTGCGTGATTCCTGTTAGAGGAAATGTCAGAAGTTACTCCCTCCAGCCTTCATGTTTCTTGAGTTTTGCAGATGTGTTCCGCATGTTGACACTTCATCCAGTTCTGTCTTGTATGTGCATATAGACCATGAGCTCTCTGTTCTTTCAGGGAGAACAGAGTTGCTCCCTCCAAGATGTGAATGCTGATGGGAAGGACAAGAGGGGGAAAAAAAACCAGACTGAATTGGTTCCACCTGCCCTTCTCTTAAAGTGTCAGGGTTGTGTGATTCAGAAGGTTATGTTTATCTCCGCATGTTGATGGTTGAATCTTACCTTCTAGATACGCATATGCACAACCGAAATCTGCAGTTAGGCCTTGTGTAGCAGATTTGCAGATACTGTTTTCAGTTCCATTCACCGTTTGTCACCACAGATTCTTCCTGAAAAGAAGGGAGTCCTGCAGTCTTTAGGTTCTGGGATGAGTTTCTGATTTACTGTGATGTCAGCTTCCTCCTCTCTGCGTGGTGATCGTGGTGGTATGTTTTTGGTTAAGGATTCTGGGTTTAATGCTTAATGAGATCACTGGGCTGGTGTGGTATGATCACAGGCAGAAGCTCTTTCCCCAGTTCAAAATTATATGCAGGGAATTAAACAAACAAATCTTGTCTGTTCCATGTGGGTGAACGTGATGTTCTGCTTTGAAATTCTTCCTCACATGGACGAAGTGCTTCCCTACAGCATTGCTGACTGCTGCCATGTTCCAGCACACCAGACCCCCAGGAGATGCTGTCATCTGCGGTCCCTGGAACCTGTTCTCTGCCTTTCAGCAAAGAACAGAGGGATTTAAATACATAGAGTACACATGTGAAAACTTTTGTTTCACTCTGACTTCTCAGTCCAAAGCTTGTTTAAGTGCACTGTATTGGTGTGCTTTTGTGTTCAAATTTAAGTGCCATTGCCTTCCGTAATGGTGTAAACATGTTTATAGGTACTGTTGCGTCTCCAGAGTGGCACATCTTCCCACTTTCTGCTCCTGGATAGGAAGGGACGCTGTCATGGGATGTGTCATCAGGATTTCGCTGTGGTGGTGTTCAGTTCCATACTGCACCCTTAGCTTTCTGCTAGAAGTGGTTCATTTCAGCTGGTCTAATTAAGCTGACAAATAACACATACTTGCAAAAAAGTAGTGTGAGAGACTTTAAAGTCTGCTTGAACTTGTGTTGGGACAGACTGCTTTCTCTTAAGGGAGAACATGTGGCCTGCTCTCTTGGGTTCACGAACTCGAGATTTTTTCCTCTTTAAGGAGCACCAAATACTCAATGTGAGTGTTACTCAAAACTGTGCCAGGACTCAAAACTGGGTGTGCCTGCAGCTGGAGGAAGAACATGCAGAAGGCAGCTGTTGACATCCTTTTCCCTTTTTCTCCCCCCCCGCCCCCCACCATTGGCTGTTGTTCAGCTAGTCCCATTTCAGTGTTCATGAAGTGACTGGCTTTTGTGAGGGCTTATTCTTTCAGATTATTAAATTATTTTGACCTGGAAGTATACTTACAAGATATCCTGTGGTCCATACAGCAACATGGGAACAGCTCTAGTTACCTGCATGAGTACGTGTTGTGCATTGATTTAATTCATGTGCTCTTTATTGGAAAATGTGTCTGTGAGGAAAGGCCCAAGTTGTCAGAAACCCAAACAGAAACAGAAATGAGATGCAAGGAAGCTTCAGCAGTTAGCATAGCAGGTTCAGTTTTAAGTGTACAAATTCCAGGGTTTGTGATGCGCCATATAATATGCAAATTATTTATCAGATTAAAGGGAGGAGTTGTTAAGGATGCACATACAATAGTTGTGTTTCACTTCTGCTTTTAGCAAGAGAAAATGCTAACAGCAATTTGACAGAAAATCTACACTGAGATGGTAATTTATATATTAATGTCGGGAGATGGAAAATTTAGAGATACTGGGCTTGAATTCTCTCTGTATTGCTGCTGTCCTAGTGGCATTGATAGAGTAACTTCTTCTTCTCTGTGCTTTCCCTGTTTGTATAATAGGAGCAGCAACATAGCTCTATTTTTTTATGTTGCACTTTGCCAGTGAAGAAGCATACAGAGCTTCAAGTTGTTACTGTGGAAATCTGAAAAGGATGCACTTAACACATGTTCTTAGGCAAATCAAGGGCCGAGTTGGTGTCTTCTACAGACCTCAGCTTTTCTGTGTTGTGCTACGGCGTCAAAAGTCCATACCTGCAGTGCATGGGAATATGGGTCCTGTATTTCTACTAGTTTGTGCCACTTAAAACCTTGAAGAATGCCTAGAAGAAGAGGAGGGGATGGGGCTGTTACTCTTTTGTATGCCTAACAGGAGGAGGTGGTGCAATCCAGGGGAAATTTGACCTTAGCATTTGTTTGAGGTTGTGTCTGAAAAACATTTCTCTCAAACTGGCTGAGCATTTGTCACAAAGCTGTTGCTCTGTCTTGCATCAACGACTCCTTCACCCTGCTGTTCCCCATGCAGAGCCTGTGCCAGTAGTGAGACTGAGAGTGAAGCTGGGGATATCATGGACCAGCAGTTTGAGGAGATGAATAACAAGCTGAACTCAATGACTGACCCAACTGGCTTCCTGAGGATGGTTAGCAGGAACAACGTTTTAAACAGGTGAGAATACAGCACTGCACTGTGGGGATCAGCAAGCAGAATGAGACATCTTGGTGATGGGCTTCTCTCCACATTGCAAATTTTGGGTGCAGCCAGTGCCATTGCTTGTGGTCTCCCTATTGCCCCGAGTTGTGGGGGCATAGAGCAGAAAACTGATACTATCCTTTACAGTTGCAGTAACCATCCCTTCTTCACGCCATGGATGTATGGGGAATATTAAGCATCTCTTTTAGAAGTGAGGTTCATATGTTAGTACTGTGCAGCACTCTCTCCTTTTGAGCAGAGAGGCCCATAGGCATTTCCCTTCTGTTCTTTTCTTTTGTGTTCATGCGATGCAGTGAGAATTTCTCCCCACCTCAGGAGAGCTCTACATCTTGCTCCTGATAGGATTTAGAATCCATTACCACCTAGTGTTGCCTCTGCATGCAGCCTGGGAGCTTCGAGTGCCTGGTGGCCTTCCATATATAGGTGGCCTGTTGGGGGTTGGCTTTGTTCTACAGCCTCAAGTGTTGGATGCAAGGGACACAGAAGCCCTGGAACGGCATGGGATCCTTTTGCTTCCTTCTTTAGAAATAGAAATTTTCAGTTGGAAGGAGGAAGGACAAGGAATGAAAGCATCATTGTGCCTCTCATGGGAGGGAGGACCCAAGGCACAGGCAGAGACCTAGATAGGACTATGTATTTCACTTAAGAACTCAGTAGCTTCGTTTGGGAGGTGCAGAGTGTGTAGAGTAGGTGTAGATTCATTGCATTTCTAGGTGAATTTGATAGCTTAGGGTGATAGCCAGCAAGAACTTGTCAGCAGTTGTTAACTGTTAACTCTGTCCTGGGGGGCAACCATTTCAGATTTGCTCTTCTGGCCAAGCACTGTCTTTGACTATATGAACAATTGCAGGGGAACTGTTTTGTCCCTGCTGTTTGTGATGTGTGGAGCTTGGAGCTCTCTGCTGCACAGTTACTATTGAAATACTTGTTTCTGTTGATCTTAACTGTTGTACTAGTTAGCTGGGAATATGCTGCATTTCCAGAGTTACAAGCCTGTGCTAGCAGCACAGTCTCCACTCATTTTCTGCCTCTAACAACTTGATCAGGTCTCAGTCTTTCACATTACTGTGCTGATTAGGGCAAGCATTCAAAACAAAAATTGAAGTCAGAATTTTTCCAGTGTTACCACTCCCCCAGTGCAGAGGGGCTGCATGACGCAGCCCAGGGTTTCTGGCTAGATCTGTGCTCCAGCATGGTTGTGAGTGCTGGATACCGTGGGCCTTTCTCAGCTGGAAAAGAAAATGCAATCAGCCGCAGTGTTGTGAACCATCACTGGAGCTTGAGAGCCGTAACAGCATCCCCATGAAACTGGAAGCTGCCTGTTGGCACCAACAACTGGCCTGTTTTTCTTTCCAGAATCCACAAGCATATCTGGTCAAGCTGCTGTATTGTTATAAATATTGTGTATATTATATTGATGTATGTGCAGCATCTGTGTCTTTCTGCTCCATAGGAGCCAAGAGCATTACCTCAAACCCAGATCCAGGAATTTATTGCTGCTGCCTTGACAGGCAACTAGTTGGCAGCTTTTAGGAGAAGCTCAGGATGGGCAACTTGGGAACTTAGTTAAAAGCACCCTCACAGGAGCTTCAGGACGGGCACTAGAAGCAGCCATGTCTTTGATGAAGAGAATGAGAAGACACTGCTGCAAGGCTGCCTGCCCGCCCACCTTTTGCCTGCAGACAGGGCATACTGTGGGGGGGGTCTAGTAGCAGAGCTAGTGCTGCCACATCTGTTTTGCACCTGGCTTGCTGAGCCCTGGATTTGGAGCAGATGCTGTGGTCCTGCTCAAGTGCTGGAATACCTCTTGCACTTAATATCTACTCCAGTCCCATAGGCGATCAAACTGGAGGCTACAGAGTTTAGAAGGGCACTGTAGAAAACGTTAGCTGGCTATACTGTGTGGTTCTTTGTAATTGAGCTGTGTAGGGAGTGTTGTGGCTCATGGCATGCAGCACACCAGGGTTGGGACAGCAAGGAGACGTTGTTGCAAGAGCCGTGAAGCTTCAGGAAGGAAGCAGATGAAAATGTGCATGGAAGAGAGCAGGTTAAGAAATAAAATGGGAGCAGGCAGCATTTCTGTGCACTGGCCTAGACCTCTAACAAGGAACTGTGAGCTCTTAGACTTTGGTTAAGCAACAGAATTGAATGGTTAGCAAGAGTAAGAGCTGTGATCTTGCAGCTCCAGGCTCCAGCTCACTTCCTTTGTGCTTTTCTGCTAGCTGGTACTGGAGTGAGTTGATGTAGCTGTAGGTCAATGCAGAGTGGATTGTTGCTGCGGTAGTGCTTCAGAGAATGGTAAGACTGTGGCTCACGAGCAGTGGTTGAAGGTATGGCATTTGTTTGCTTTGGCTTCTGCACTGCAGGGGACAAAGAGGAGTAGGGCCTACTTGGAGCTGAGAGTAAGAGCTTGTCTTCTCTACTGTCAAGGCAGGCCCGGCATTCCGCACATGGGGCCCGGATGCATGTTCACATCTGGTGCTTGAATGTTGGAGATGTGAAGGGAGTTTGCATGGCTTGGGGCCAATGCAGGTTCCCTCACACACAGGAACTGCACATACTCTTGAGGTCCTGTGTTACAAAATGAGGCCCTGGAGATGCTGGGGCTGTTTGGAACCATCCAGTCTCCATGTCTGGCAACAAGCAGGTGACTGAAAGGAAGCCCTTGGTTTGGGATGGGTGCCCTGTGGCTGCTGTCATCAGGTAACCTGGCTTTTAAGCAGCGAATAGTATAACTTTTTGGCAGTTCTTCTTAGAAAAGAAGAAATGGACTTTGGAGGAGAAGGAAGCACTGAAGGGATGCTGCAGTGATCTCAGTACTGGGCAATAGCTGTCTAAGCTGTGGATGCCACTGATACAGCCCCCAAGATAGTCCCAGTCACTCGTGTCTTATGCAGCCCCGGTTTTCTCTACTCCTTAGGGCTCAGACTTTTGTTGGGTTTCCAGATTAAAATCTGATTTGCTCCCTGATAGTCGTCTTCTGCTCTAGCAAGGGACTTGATCACTGCCTGTACCTGAATATAGCTCCCCCACGTTTTCTTTGGCTTCTCCACCATCATGGGAGTACAGTTTGTCTTCCTTCCATGTACCTGCAGAAGACAGGAGAATCAGCCCTGATGCTGCTCAAAGGGTAAAACACACTTTCTTAAGGGCAATTTTTGCAATGCAGCATGGTGAGGATTTGTAAAAGGCAAATTGGGAGGTAAGGAGCAATATAACTTGAGATGTGAAGTTCAGTTCTGCGAAGGCCATTGCTGTCTTCCAGCTCCACTTATGATTGCAAAGAGCTTGGTTTTTTTTCCAGCAGAGTCAGCATGCTCAGGGTCCATGGCCAGTCCTACAAGCATAGTTGGAGATTTCCAGAGCAAGCTCAGTGCCCCAGCAAGAGCAAAGTTTGTGAATCCAGCCAGAGGAATCTAGCAGACAGTGGTTACAATTCATGTGGAGCCTCAGCAGCAGTAGAAACATGGCTATTGCCAAGATACTGTTTCATCTTTTTTTTGCTCAGGGTTTGATCCTGGTAACCATTGTGTGATGTCTGAGCATGTCTCCCCTCCTCTTGGTGTGGGACCCTGCCTTTCTGTTGATTTTGGCCCCGTTGGCTGTGTTTACGTCGTCACACAGCGAGGGCCAGCTGCTCCCCGATGGACGGGGAGCCAGGAACAGCAGCAGAGGCTGCAGGCAGTGACCACGCCAGCAGGAAGGACCCTGTCCCACAGTACCCATGAAGTGAGCAGGGCAGACCTGGGGACAGCAGCCAGAGTTGGCCAAGAGTCCAGCTCATCAAGTGAGTTCCTGGTGATGAGGTAGGTCTGAGGTCAAGCCAGGTGTGCAAGTACAAGTCAGGTCTGGTGGTGGTAAATGGTGTCAGGCAGAGCCTGCTGATGGTGTTCCAGTCTGTCGGGAGCGGGCAGGGCTGAGGGGATGTTAGTCAGCAGGTCAGGCTCTGGATCGACAGGGTTCGTGGGCAGGCACAGGCAGGGCTGGAATGGAGCTGGAGGCAAGCATACCTGCAACATAGCTGAAGCAGAGACTGAAGGCCCAGGCCCCAGCTTAAATGGAGTTTCTGGGCCCGTGGCCAGGGTGTGTTGTGAAGGCCCCAGTTCAGGCTGGTCAGGGTCATTGAAGCCTATTAATGCCCTCGGAGGCCTGACAGCTTGCCCTGGAGAACCGTGCAACTGACCCCCTCCAGAGCATGGGGTGTACCAGGGGTGCTGGCTGGCCCGGGACCAAGCAAGGTCTTTGGAAGGCAGATAGGAAAGCGGTGGCTGGAGAGTCTCTTACCTGTCTGGTTCTCCACCATACCGGGTGCAGCACAGTGGCTGCCCAAGAGCAGACCGCACAAGGAGAGAGTGCTGGGTGGTCTGTGGGTTTTATGCAACCACTGGTGGGTTCTGGAGGTAATTGCAGATCCCTGAAAGGATCCACACGAGGCCATATCTGAATATTTTCTGCAGCTTCCCACAGCTTGGTAGTGTGAGTGTGTCAGGGCCCTGAATGTGAATTCAGGGCTGCATCTCTAGGAAAGGTCTGTTTGAGGATGGCATGCAGAATGACAGGCCTGATGGATGCCATTGTCCTGAGGCTGTCAGACCACTGCAGCAGTAAGTCTGACTCCCAGCCCTCCAAAATGGCTTTGCTTGGTCATGAGTAGTACCTGACTTGTCCAGCATCCTAGTGAATGCCAAGGCAGGAGCAGCTCTGTGCTGATTCCGATATGAACCCCTCCTTTCTGCCTGGAAACACCTTCATCCTCTACAAGCAGACCCCAGCCCTGTGAGGCTGGTGGTAGGCCAAATCAGTCTGAGCTCAAGGCTTGCATGACATGGGCTTTCTCCCCCTTTTCTGAGGCTGTCATGGGATCATTGCTTTGTTCTTGCATCTCCAAGACAAAAGGCAGGAGCAGAGTTAGCGCTGATGCATGCAGGCAGTCCTGAGTCCCAGTTTGTGCTGTTTCCTCTGCTTGCTGCAGGTCAGGCTGCCGTATACGAAGAGTTATAAATAAGCAGCACTGCGGAGTCTGTGCAGAGGCTTCCAAATGAGAGATTTTACTGTTCCAGAAATACAGGGACCCCTCTACATTGCAAGAGCAAGGTAGAAACGATCCCTGCAGCATCCCAGAAGCCAGCACTGGCACTGCGTAGAAGGGGTGATTGGCCAAAAGTTTCAAATGTCTCCCTCTTGTCACATTGAAATCACCTGGACTCAGATGCCTGACAAGCCACCTGGAGAGCCATTTGTTTGCGCTGGTTTGGGAGGAAAGGGAGTGGGCTGGCCAGGGCTCCAGGTCTGCTCTGCCTGCTGCAAAAGATCTCTGTCCATCCTCCCCCTATGGATTTTCTCACTTCTTTGTATACACAAACACAGAGGCAAGAGATGTGAGAGATTTATGATACTCCCTTGGTTTTGTTATAATAAAAAGCAATCCGAGTGGCAAAGGAATAAATCTAGAGCTGCTTGGCTGCGAAATCAAGATGAAAGAGGCTCTGGTGATGAGAGTAATCAAGCTGCTATTCCCTTCAGTGAGTCAGTGTGTTGAAGTGCTTGATGCAGCTGGTGAGGCTGGCGATTGCCGCCTGCTGGCAAGTGGCCGCTTCTGGGGGGGCTTGGGGCTGCTGGGCTTGGGCTACAGCTCTGTGAGCCCACTGGTTCCAGGGTACCTGGTGGGGTAGCCCTGCCCTTCTGGGCTGGTGTATCAGGCAGGATATACTAGAGGGGTGTGCTTTGAGCGCAGGGTTCAGGGCAAATGTGTGAGATTGGGAAAGCAGAGTTTTTAATTTCCAGGAATTGATCCAGGTGAGAGGTAAAAATAAGGAACAGGCACAAGGTATTTCTTCTGAGTAAACGTTCTTTAAAAAAACAGACATTGCAGACTAGTGTCCTCACAAAATGTGTGAGTTTGGTCGTAAATCACGAAACTATAGCTGCTTTCCTGGTGTGTAAATTGGCAAAGGCACATAGCATTGGAATGCGTCTGAGAGGCAAAAGAGCGCTGTGCTTCATAGAGACAGGAATGGAGGGAGGCTTTCTCTGCGCAGAAACATCAGAGCGTGATCTGGACTGGGATTTCATGGAACTCCCCATTGAATGCGTTTGGCACCCTGAGGGTAACGGGGCATGTGTTGCCTCATGGGTGGCCTTTTGTGCTGGAGATTGCTGTGTTCATTACTGAACAGCCCCAGTGGTGTGACTGGTTACACTTCAGACCTTGCGCTACAATTACTGTTCAATGTCTTATTTCCCTCCCTGCCTTTTCTTTAGGCCCACCTGTTAAAACTTGCTGGAAAGTTATCCTTTTCACATAAAATGGTTGTTCATGGCACCAAGCCAAGGATAACCTTTCTGGGGAGCACAGCTGCTGGATTAGTGAGACCAGAATGGGGCAACATCATTTCCTCAACAGGACAGTGACTTTTTGTAGCCATGCCATCTCAGTCTCCTCTGGATGACGGTGTTTGGTGGCTAGTCATGCCAGTAGAGCACGTGCAGTGCTCTGTCTCTGGAAATCTCAGAAATGGGCTCTGGGTCAGCTCTCACATCTGACTTCATGGAGCGCTTCAAAGGAGTGGCAGCAAGTGCAGGGGTAATCCTCGTGCCTTGTTGTTCGTCTGTTGTTGTATTTCCTTCTGGTACCATGTAGATTAGTTGGTGCAAAATCCAAGTGCAAATCTTCCTGTGATTGTAGCCAATTGTTAATGGGTCTCATGTTTGCCTGCACACAACAGCTATACATAGGTATGCGACAAAAACTGTGAACAGCACTTCAGGCACTAGAGTTTGTAGAGAAACTCCATAGCAATGCAGTATGCTGTCTGCAGCTGGTTCACCCTGCCATTAATCTTCATTGTAGTGTGAAGCTGAAGGGGAGACTAAAGCCCTGCCGTGAAGCGTCTTACGGAACAGAGTCCTCTGGCTGGACAGGGACTGACTCATCGTCAGTGTTGAGAAGTCAGAGCAACCTGTAGTGGACCTCAGATTTCTGCAACTAACCTCTCACTTTCCTTTTGTCCACAGGAGCTGTCAGAGCATGACCAGTTTGTTCAGCAGCACCATGTCTCCTGTTAAGGATGGAACATCATCTCTTCCAAGGAGGCAGAATTCCTTCACCAAACCCCCACTCCGTGCGCTCTACGACTTATTGATAGGACCCATGGAAGGAGTAAGCCTTTGGCGTGAACAAATGTAGAGATTCAGTTATGAAAAATCCCCCGTCAATGTGGGAAAGCAAGAATAGACAGCTTGGGGATTGTATCTGAAGCGTGGTGATTTTCACTTGGTCTTCCCAGGTGATGAGACTGGGTGTGCTGGGAGGTGGAAACAAGGGATGTTGCTGTGGACACTGCTTCCAGTCAGCTGCCAAAGTGTAATGCTTTTGATAAACCGAAGCAGGAAGCATATCCTTAATTCACTAATACTGATTAGCAAACTCAGCAGCTCTATGTAGGAACAAATAGGTCAGGGAGATGGAAAAAGCAGTACTTTTTGCTGGAGCCCGGCAGCACCACTGGCCCACCCTGCGCCGCCACAGCTGGACAAGCTGGGCCTCGCTTGCGCTCCATCTCAGGGGTTAGTGCTTTTGCAAGGAGATGGACGTGCTCCTGGCAGGTCCCCACAGCAGTGGGTGGGAGCTGCTGCTGGGGCTGGTCAGGCTCTCAGCAGCCTGCACGGCTCCCTGCTGCTGTCGCCGTTCTGAGCCCTGCTCTGCCAGTGGCGGGGCTGCACTGGAGCGCAGTGCGAGGGGCGAAGGGGGCGGCGGGCACGGGCCCCCGCATCATCCTGTGCTGGTGGGTCGCAGGGTGAACGTGGAAGCAGATGGAAACTGCGTGGCACGGTGTCGTGTGG
Source organism: Opisthocomus hoazin (assembly GCF_030867145.1). Taxonomy (NCBI): domain Eukaryota; kingdom Metazoa; phylum Chordata; class Aves; order Opisthocomiformes; family Opisthocomidae; genus Opisthocomus; species Opisthocomus hoazin. Next base: position 29,408,267 of record NC_134426.1, on the reverse strand, counting down.
CAGCCATAGCTGGCTGTCACTCAGTCAAGAATTAGTCTTTTTCTCAATTTGTATCCAGCTGAACGAACAGATTGAAATGTCACAATTCTGTCATGTGAGAGAGAAAAACCAGCTTTACCTTGGGTTACTTTAAAGGCTGTTTGAATGCTTTAATCGTGTCTGCCGAAGTCACCTCTGTTGCAGAGGCATCATGTTTGTGAGCCTGAGTCTTTGTTAGCTCTGTCAGCCTGCCATCCCACAATCACGCTGTGAATCTTGGAGAGCGGGGCTTTCTGCTCCAGAGGCAGTACGTGCATCCTCTTTGCAGAGCGAAGATGCCAGCCCTGCTTACGGGTTTTCTCTGTCATCTGCTATAGCATTCTTCAGAAAGCTTCACCTTGGAGTTTAACACCTTCCTACAACTAGTGTAAACAGGTAAGACAGGCTGGGAGGAAATCCTCATGGGGAACCCCAGGAGCCTGCTTCTCTTTCCCATTGAGGACAGGCTGTGGTTGGGCACTGCTTGGCAGGTTTGGATGTCTGAGGCCCAAAGTTGGCTCCAGTAAGGTACTGTATGTCTTGGCAGGGCTTTCAGAGAGCAGAGAATTAGTGGATAGAGTGTCCTTACTAGCTGCTTTCTAAGAAGATGTAGTTCAGGTCTTGTGTGTGGTTTGGCAGTCCCATTGTATTGGAAACTTGCAGTTATAGTGACACTAGCTGCAAACGAGGGATCCATCCAAGGCAGGAGCTGTCAGCCGGCCCAACCCTGCACAGCCATGCTCCCCACAGGTGGTGGACCAGAGACTTTTCTACCTTCATGACAAATCGCCGTTGTAGCCGGTATCGTTGCTGTGAAGTAGAGCACACGTTCCTGTGTTTCGCAGTTCATGCTCTTGTCCTTTTTCTCACTGAAGAGATTATTTTTGTGTTAGAACTTACCCTAAAATTAATTCTTGGAGACATATGAAACACAAATGATCCTCATAGTTTTATTTCTGTTTCTGTAAAGCACATAACAGCCATTGTGAGGAAAAAAATACTAAACTCCAGGGGTTTTATGTGCGAATTCATAGTTCTGCTAGGCACGTGTCACTATGGCTCAGATGCTCTGATTGTGTTGCTGACAGCTAAAGCTCCTGGAGCAGTAAGGAAAATGGAATATACATTAAAAACCAAAAAAAACTCAAAACATTTTTGGAAAGCAACAACTGCCCTGGTGGGAAGCTGCTGCTTGTCAACTCGGGCTCTGCAGAAAGAGGCACAGCTGAACAGAGGCTGGTAGGTGTAGCTGCAGAGCGTGCAGGCGGGTTCACCCCAGGCAGTGAGAGCCGGGGAGGCCTCCCTTGCGGCTGCTGGGGCTGTGAACAGCATGTCAGGACAGAGCAGAGGTGGTTCACAGGAAGGCTCCCGAGGCTGCTGTGTGTCAGCGACTGCCCTGTGTCTCCATCTGCAGTCTGTGGGGCAGGGTGAGCTCCAGAGCTGTAAGGAGGACAGGAGAGACAGCAACAGGTCAGCAGCTATTTTTAACTCCCTTTAAAAGAAAATTTTCCTATCCTTCAGCAGTTTTGTTCCCACTTCAAATGGGAAGAAGCCTTTAAACGCACCTCGCTGTCTCTCTTCAACTTTCTACTGTTTGACGTTCTCCCTTATAGCTGACCTGTGTTTTGGTATTTCTGACTCATTCCAGACTCCCTTTAAGGGATACTGCTGAACTGATTTTTCTGTTTCTTTAGCAATGTTCATTCATCTTTGCTGCTGCCTGAGAACTAAAGCTTGAGACTGACTGCAAATTCTTGTTATTCTTTGATTGCTAGTGAGATGGGGTCAGTGTATCTCAAATTAAACATCAGCTGTCAGTGCATCGCAGTGCAGTCTGCAGGTCTGCTCTGGACAGGCCCTGAGCAAGGTGGAGCAGAAGAATTATGAGTTAGGACCGGGGTGCGTTTGTCTGAGCTCTAGATATGAAGCTTCACACAAGCAGTAATATTCACCCTCAAAATGCACAGTATCCCTTTCTTTTCTGTTGTGCTGTCTGACTAGCCGACATGTCCGCACTTCAGGATTTTCTGACATTACTTCTTCACCCCTCTTGTTTCAGAAGTCTGTGTTTCCATTAGACATTTCATAGTGGTAGTTCACTGTTGGCAGCGAAAGAAAGATGATTCATCTCTCCCCTGTTAAATGGGGACTCAGCTGAAATACGCATGCTCTAAAGCAGCGATGTTAGAGGGAGTGATGTTAAATGACAGAAAAGAGGTAGAACATGGATGTTATTTCTTCCAAGAAGAGTGTATCTAGCTAGCACCTCAGAGGATTTGATGGTTATTATTTATGAAATGTAAATCATGTGTTTGAAAAGTATACTTCCTTTACTGCTGTTCTGTTGAAGCCCCAGAATTTGCGTCAGGAAGAGGTAATGTTTGGAGGCATTGGAAGCTAGTTCAGAAATCCACTAGGAATGGTGTCAGGCAGTTTTGTCTTCATTTGCTGAGCAGCCTGAGTAGCTGGCTTTCTCCTGTCAAAACAGATATTTTCAACATCTGATGGAAATTAAAATGGCTTAAAATGAAAATTCTCGAAAGAATTGAGAATCTAGAGACAAGGATCTTGTCCTGCGTACTAGATCCTTGTCTCTCCTGCAGTGAACACTGCAAAGTTAGCTTGCCTTTGGGAACATCAAGCAGTCTAGACAGCAATAGAACAACACTAATTGAACTGGTTATCTCCAAAACTACGTCAGATTGAGGGCTTGGTCTCATCCAAGCTTGTGCTAAAAGTTTAATCTTTTAAGTTAATGGTTTATTTGCTAGGCCAAGCTATGGCTTCTACTGTAGCTTAAAGGTGTAGAATTGCTTAGAAATGTACTGCTGTTTTCCATGAGAGTCCTTCAGACTTCCTGTTTGTGTGCTGCAAGTGTTTAAGCTAGAGCAAATTTCAGTGCTTCGAAGTTACTCTTTCCTGGGGTGATAGCTAGTTATTTTTATGATGTACTAGATCAATAAGAGCAACATTCCCACAGTTAGGTGGGACCAGGAGCAGTTGCCACTTCTTGTGCCCAGCTGCATGTTCTGTATTTTAATCTCTCTGCCTCACTTCTCTGTCCATAAGATGCTTTTTGTTTAGACCTATTTGTGACTCTGGGTTGATGACAGTGTCAAGTGTCTTGAAGCGCAGGTCACAGACACAATCTGTCCGTAGATTGTTTGCTCTTGTATAAGAAATTGTTATTTTGAAATTCATTATCAGAAAGAATATTCTTTTTCGAAGGTTAAGGTTGTAACAATATTGACGAGACATAGGTGGTTGGGGTTAACAAAGATTTTTACACTGGAGCTGAAGGAGTTGCTGTACTGTGGTGAGGCTGGGCCCCAGTGTGCTTGCCGAGGCTGGGTGTGATGACCGAGATCTGTAGAGCATCAGTGTGCCTGGGGCTTGTTCATCTCAATGGGGTTGTTTGTGGTGGAGTTGCTTTATATGTGAGGGAGCAACTGGAATGCATTGAGCTTTGCCTGGGGGCAGATGAGGAATGAGTTGAGAGCGTATGGGTTAGAATTAAGGGACAGGCTCATAAGGGTGACATTACTGTGGGTGTGTACTACAGGCCACCTGACCAGGAAGAGGAAGTTGATGAGGCCTTCTACAGGCAGCCGCAAGCGGCCTCGCAGTCACAGGCCCTGGTTCTCATGGGGGACTTCAACCACCCTGACATCAGCTGGGAAGACCACACAGCTAGGCACGCGCAATCCAGGAGGTTCCTACAGAGCATCGATGGTAACTTTCTGATGCAAGTGGTGGAGGAACCAACAAGGAAAGGCGCTCTGCTAGATCTTGTACTAATGAGCAAAGAGGGACTGGTGGAGGATGTGAAGGTTGGGGGCAGCCTTGGCAGCAGTGACCATGAAATGGTGAACTTCAGGATCCTGCGTGGAGGAAGCAGGCCAATAAGCAGGATCAAAACCTTGGACTTCAGGAGAGCTAACTTTGGCCTCTTCAAGGAGCTACCTGGAGGAATCCCTTGGGTCAGGGCCCTAGAAGGCAAGAGAGCTGGTCGCTGTTTAAACATCACTTTCTCCAAGCTCAGGAGCGGTGCATCCCCCTGAGAAAGAAATCTAGCAAAGGAGGCAGGAGACCTACTTGGATGAGCAAGGAGCTTCTAGCGGAGCTCAGGTGGAAGAGAGAAGTCCATGGAACGTGGAAAGAGGGGCAGGCCACTTGGGAAGAATACAGGAATGTGGTCAGAGCATGCAGGGATGCGACAAGGAAGGCCAAGGCCGACCTGGAATTGAAGCTGGCAAGGGATGTCAAAAACAAGAAGAAGGACTTCTTCAACTACATCAGTAGTAAAAGGAAGGCTAGGGACAATGTGGGGCCACTGCTGAATGAGGCAGGTGTCCTGGTGACGGAGGATGCAGAGAAGGCAGAGCTACTGAATGCCTTCTTTGCTTCAGTCTTCAGTGCCAAGGCAGGCCCTCAGGAATCCCAGGCCCCGGAGGGAAGAGAAGAAGCCCACAGAGAAGATGACTTTCCCTTGGTCGAGGAGGACTGCGTGAGGGATCGCTTAAGCGATCTGAACACACACAAATCCATGGGCCCCTATGGCATGCACCCACGAGTACTGAGGGAGCTGGCGGATGTCATTGCTGAGCCACTCTCCATCATCTTTGAGAGGTCCTGGAGGACAGGAGAGGTGCCCGAGGACTGGAGAAAGGCCAATGTCACTCCAGTCTTCAAAAAGAGCAAGAAGGAGGACCCAGGGAACTACAGGCTGGTCAGCCTCACCTCCATCCCGGGAAAGGTGATGGAGCAGCTTATCCCGGAGGTCATCATCAAGCAAGTGAAGGAAAAGAAGGTTATCAGGAGTAGTCAGCATGGATTCACCAAGGGGAAATCATGCCTGACCAATCTGATAGCTTTCTATGGTGGCATGACTGGCTGGGTAGATGAGGGGAGAGCAGTGGATGTTGTTTACCTAGACTTCAGAAAGGCTTTCGACACTGTCTCTCATAATATCCTCCTAGGGAAGCTCAGCAAGTGTGGGCTGGATGAGTGGTCAGTGAGATGGATTGAGAACTGGCTGAATGGCAGAGCTCAGAGGGCTGTCATCAGCGGCGCTGAGTCTAGTTGGAGGCCGGTAACTAGTGGTGTCCCTCAGGGGTCAGTACTGGGCCCAGTCTTGTTCAACTTCTTCATCAGTGACCTGGATGAAGAGTTAGAATGTACCCTCAGCAAGTTCGCTGACGACGCAAAACTGGGAGGAGTGGTAGGTGCACCAGAAGGTTGTGCTGCCATTCAGTGTGACCTGGACAGGCTGGAAAGTTGGGCAGAGAGGAACCTGACGAGGTTCAACAAGGGCAAGTGCAGGGTCCTGCACCTGGGGAGGAACAACCACATGTATCAGTACAGGCTTGGGGCGGACCTGCTGGAGAGCAGCTCTGCGGAGAGGGACCTGGGTGTCCTGGTGGACAACAGGTTGACTATGAGCCAGCAGTGTGCCCTGGCTGCCAAGAAAGCTAATGGGATCCTGGGGTGCATTAAGAGGAGTGTGGCCAGCAGGTCGAGGGAGGTTCTCCTCCCCTCTACACTGCCCTAGTGAGACCTCATCTGGAGTACTCTGTCCAGTTCTGGACTCCCCACTTCAAGAAAGATGAGGAGTTACTGGAGAGAGTCCAGAGGAGGGCTACGAGGATGGTGAGGGGACTGGAGCATCTCTCCTATGAGGAGAGGCTGAGGGAGCTGGGCTTGTTCAGCCTGAAGAAGAGAAGGCTGCGAAGGGACCTAATAAATGTTTACAAATATCTGAAGGGTGGGTGTCAAGAGGATGGGGCCAAACTCTTTTCAGTGGTGCCCAGCGACAGGACAAGGGGCAATGGGCACAAACTGAAGCATAGGAAGTTCCGTCTGAACATCAGGAAGAACTTCTTCACTCTGAGGGTGATGGAACACTGGAACAGGCTGCCCAGGGAGGTTGTGGAGTCTCCTTCTCTGGAGATATTCAAGACCCGCCTGGACAAGGTCCTGTGCAGCCTGCTGTAGGTGACCCTGCTTCGACAGGGGGGTTGGTCTAGATGACCCACAGAGGGCCCTTCCAACCCCTACCATTCTGTGATTCTGTGATTCTGTGATTTGTGCACAAGTGAGCAACGGTTCAGCTGTATAGATCCGTGCAACACCAGTGTGTGTTCACCTGTCACCACATCTGTGTTCACACGGAGCATAATTCTGATGTGGATATTTCCAAATGTGACGAGGGTCAGACTAGAGCCCGATGCTTGGAAAGTGTGGGCTGGGGCACTGGTGGAGTGAAAGGGCTGACCTGATTGTCTCTCTTTTCTTTTCAGGGTTTGATGCATTCCAGTGGGCCTGTTGGCCGCCACCGCCAGCTGATACTGGTTCTGGAGGGAGAACTGTACCTCATTCCTTTTGCTCTCCTGAAAGGCAGTTCCTCTAATGAGTACCTCTATGAGCGCTTCAGCCTCATTGCAGTGCCATCCATCCAGTCGCTGAATCCCAGCTCCAAGGTCTGACATTGCCTTGTAAAACCTCTCTCTCGTAGAACCTCTCCTGTGGGGTGTGGGTTCCTATACATGCTGGAATAGCAGCAGCAGCAGCTCTGTCCTGCTACGCCAGACACAAGAATAGAAACCGCAAATGTACCACCTTCCCGAGGCACTCCCAGTTCTGATGAGCACCACAGCTGTGAAGTAGATTCTGATGTAGTTCCTGTAGCACAAAATCACAGCTGCAGGGACGCCTGGAGGGACAAGGGGAATGGATCATTTGGATATCCTCATCTAAAGCGTAGCGTGTCCTGGGGTGTGGAACTGCATGGCAGACTGCAGAAACATAGGTGTTTGTGGTCAATACTGAGCTTCCTTGGCAAACTGACTGTCCCATCATGTTCCTGGTATGCTTACTTACATTTTAGTTTTCTGTGTGGAGAAGGCCACTAGTGTCTCGTGATACTGACACTGCAAGGCAAAGCGAATACCACAGGAAAATCCTACAGAAATATCTTCATGCTGGTGTTTGGCATCAGCGTTTCTAAGGCCCAGGTCTCCATTGACAAGGCCCTAAGTCACATTTGCTCTTGCTGAGCAGTGTTCTGCTGCGTGTCTTGGCTTGCGCTGGGTTAAACACAGTCACTGGAACAGCAAAATGGTCTGAACCTTGTCAGCATTACTGATGTGGGAATTAGGCTTTTCTGTTCAGTATCAGGCCCCAGTAATCAGTTGCATGCAGCACCGTTCTGCCGGCAGTTCCGATACTGATGCTTGAAATCCAGGTGCAAGAGACCAGTTAGTGAGTGGTTACAAGTAGTATTCCCGTAAGGTGGGAAGCTACAATCTTCTTCATGCTTTTAGCTCTGCTGCAGCCCTCGAAGGGGCCTGGGTTAAGTCTGTTGCTTTCTATTCTAATCTATCTGTTCACCCAAGACATGGGAATAGAAATCCTGACTGGACTCAAGGGGAGATGTTCCTTGGAATAGTTAAATGGAAGAAACTAATGAAACACAAAGTTTTTTTGTAATTGTGACAACCAGGTTTCTGTTTAGAGCCAAAGAAACAGGATATTTTGTTACCAGCACCATAACAAACAGATCTTTGAACCTCATTTTCTCTTTCTCTCTGTAGTCCCATGCAAGGAAGAGTAGTCCTGCTTACTCCAGTTCTACCTCAATGGCAGCTGTCATAGGAAATCCCAAGCTCCCTTCAGCAGTTATGGACAGGTGGCTATGGGGACCTATGCCCTCTGCAGAAGAGGAAGCATATATGGTATCTGAGTTACTTGGCTGCCAGCCCTTAGTTGGCAGTGCAGCAACAAAAGAGAGGGTCATGAGTGCCCTCACTCAGGCAGAATGTGTCCATTTTGCAACCCATGTCTCTTGGAAATTGTCTGCTTTGGTCCTGACACCCAACACTGACAGCAATCCAGCCAGCAGCAAGAGTTCTTTTGGGAACCCGTATACAATCCCGGAATCCCTTCGGATGCAGGATGATGCCAGTGATGTGGAGAGCATCTCAGACTGCCCTCCTCTTCAGGAGTTTCTGCTTACAGCAGCTGATGTCCTGGATCTGCGGCTTCCTGTCAAATTAGTGGTTCTTGGTTCTTACCAAGAATCCAACAGCAAAGTCACTGCTGATGGAGTCATTGGCTTGACAAGAGCATTCCTGGCTGCTGGGGCTCAGTGTGTCCTAGTGTCACTCTGGCCTGTTCCTGTGGCTGCTTCCAAAATGTTTGTGCATGCCTTCTATTCCTCACTCCTAAATGGGATGAAAGCCAGTGCAGCCCTTGGAGAAGCAATGAAAACTGTACAGAGCAGCAAGCAGTTCTCTCATCCGTCCAACTGGGCAGGTAGGAGGAATCTGCTTTTTTACAAACAAGTTGGGGTTTCTAGGAAGCATTCTTACGCCACATTGTTTGAGTTAAGCAAGGAGCGGTGCTAGCAGGTAGCTGGGAGTAGCACGTGCCCTGCACTCTTCCAGAATTCAGCCACTGTGTTTCAGACCCATATTCCACGTCAGTAGAATACATCAGTGTTTCACTGTGTATAGTGAGTGAGTTACGAATTTGGTATAATTTAAAGCAATCATGAGGTGAAGTGTGTTTCATCACAATGATCTAATGACTGGAAAGAAGTAATGTGCAATACAATTACTCATTCTGTATGTTTGACATCTATAGAGTCAAGTTCCCTGTGTACTTGGGATGGAGTTAGCTGGAGCAAGTTTACAGAACCTTCTCACTGAGAGTTTAGTGAAACTCCAACAAGGAGGCAAGAGTAGTACTTTTGGAAGTTGCAGCAGCAACTAGTAGCTATGATTTCTGTGACATAAACCTTGTAGGGCTAACTTCTTTGGTCTTTCTGAGAGAAAGGTTTCCCTTGCCTCTGCTGGAAATTTCTTAGCAGTGTAAGTTCTGGGGTGGAGTGCTGGTGCTTGCTCTCTCTCAATTAGATGAATGAGTTGAGATTCAGAAAGACAGAGTCTAGGAGTTCAACAGTGTTGTTACAGGGATATGTACAAATAACCTGCATTTTTTTCCCTGGCACAAGTCCTGATTTCTGAAAGCTGCAGGCATTCCCCAAATGGATTTTTTTGTTTTTTTCCCGCACAGGCAGCAGTACCATGCTTTTTAGATCAGGAAACTGTTATGAGTATGGCTCTGGTGTAAACTGTATGTAGCTGGAAGAGCGGGAAAACTCACTAGAACATGTTGAAAGGAGCCCTTGGAGTTAGTCTGACATAGTGAGTTTAGGCTTGTTGAGTCCAGCATTAGGACATGATTCAGACAATACCAGATGGCAGCTGAGTTTAGGTTACAGTCCACAGTTCAGTTTGTGTTTTATTTTCCTTCCAAGATTTTTCTGTCCCAAAGGAAAAAAAACAAAAAGTGACTGCTTCCCAGGCAAAACAGAATGAGCATGGACATGGGTGCTTGGCATCACCACCAAGCAGAGGCTTCCAGCTGCTCAGCCTGTCTTAGTACTGCCCCTTCTGTGGTATGTAAGCAAGTGAGTTACATGCAATCCCTGACTTTCACCTTTGTCTCTTGATGGTGAGTCTCGGATAGAGCACCAGAGCAAGGACAAGCAGCTGCATACCTCACTGCGATGGATGAGAAGGGGCAGGCAGAGGTCCTTGTGCTGGCATTTGGAGAATCTGGCATTTAGATGGTGCATAAGCCAAGACAGGTTTCTGATCGAGACAGGGAAAGCTCTCAGTTTTCTGAGTTCTGTTTCTGTGACCACTGTGTAGCATCTATTGATTTCTACTGCTGTAGAGGAGACGTGGAGTGTCCTAGGACAAGTTTAACTGCAATACAGTGTTTTTCTACTTGCTTGAACAGGAAGACACTATTGATTTACTAGAGGGGGACACTAAGAAGCATCTAGGAGCTTTCTGATAGTTCAGTCTGTGGGACCAAGCAGGGAATGGGCAGCTACTCTGGGAAAAGAGAATCACTTTGCAGGGCACAGTAAACCATCATTCCATTAGTCTGTGAGGGCAGAGGATATCATCTTCTGTTTTGAACATTCTCTATAGCAAAAGGAGATTGAGCATCTCTTACTTTCCATCCTGCAGGCTTTATGCTTATTGGGAGTGATATGAAGCTGAACAGCCCTTCTTCACTGGTAGGCCAGGCCCTGACTGAGATTCTGCAGCACCCTGAAAGGGCACGAGATGCTCTGCGTGTCCTGCTACATCTGGTAAGAGAAAGGAAACATGACCGCACCCAGCAGGCACGGGGAGGGGCATTGCAGACCATGTGGTTGTGAGATGATGTTACCTGTGGGTATGCATCTGTAAATTATGAATGGGAAGAGAAGCACCCTGATGTGTAACCACTCACTTGAATATAATCCTTCAACCCTTCTCCCTTACCATAAGCTAGGCTCTTGTGAAAAATCTTGGTCAGTGTGAAAAGGCTGGGACACCTGATGAAGTGTCCAGACCGAAAAGAGGCAATGTAAGCAAAGTCTTACATTGTATTGTGACAAAATCCTCCCCAGACCCATCTGGTTTGTATTAGCTGTTGAATTGGGTCTCTGCTTTAAAGATGAGGTAGGCACTGGGGTTAATTGTTTCTGCAGGAAAATAGCTATGAACATTGCAGTCATGGACATGCAGAACACAGAGACTGCTGTCTTGTTGCATACTTGGAAGATAAGAGGCCCTTTTGTCCCCATATTTGCCAGTAGCCTGTTGTGGGGAGCAGCAGGACTGAAGCCAAACTACCAGATGGTTAGAATAATATCTCATGACTTTTAATACTTTCCTTTCCAACGTGCCTTCTGTGTTCCCACCGGAATGTGGAGTATCCATGGGATGATAGAAACCTGTGAATATTGCTAGTCATCCCAGTTGCTGGCTTTTGTGGACACATATCTCTCTTTACTGTTTACCATATAGCTGCAGACTCTTGCCTGGTAATAAGCAGTGTACGTGAGAGACTGGAACCTGAACGCGAGCCATCTTTTGGGGAGAAACGTAGCTGCCAGGCTTGTAGGAAACAATCACAATTAAACTGTTACTTAGTTTCCTGGGGCATTGCTTTCCCCAGCATCCCAGAGACTGTTGACACTCGTCACAGTGATTGGACAGCTGTGAGTGCTGAGTTACTGCAGCCTCTGTTTTCAAGGGCTCTAACATCCTTCTGTGTATGACAGGTCAGGTTCAACATTGGGTTTTCTGCCTCTCAACCTGCTGTTCCTGCCTCTTCACTCTGTAAAAAGAGGCAGTGAGTAAATACCTCTTATAAAATAAACTAATACTGCATTTTCTCCACAGGTGGAGAAATCATTGCAGCGAATCCAGAATGGGCAGCACAACTCCATGTATACCTCCCAACAAAGCGTGGAGAATAAAGTTGGTGGCATTCCAGGCTGGCAGGCACTACTCACTGCGGTAGGATTTCGGTTGGATCCTCCAGCCAGTGGCCTCCCGGCCGCAGTGTTCTTCCCAACCACTGACCCTGGTGACCGTCTACAGCAGTGCAGCACCACCATACAGTCGCTGCTGGGTAAGAAGCAGACCAGCTGTTGGCTCTGTTCTCATCTGTCCAAGCAGACATCAGCCTTTCTTGCCTTTCCTTGATGCAAGCCTGTGAAATGGTGATGCTTTACATCAATGAAATACAAGTATTTAACAGAGTAGAGGTTCTAGAAGTAAGTGTTTACTGAAGATTTTTCTGAGATGGGAATCATTTACTACGGGGTCCAGTATCTGAGAAGCATGATGTGACAGTTTCTTTCTCCCAGCTCTCAGTCAGAAAATGTATAATCAGATGCAAAGTGGGAAAACCTTTTGCTCTCTGGAAATAGCTGCTGCTTCCAGAACTGTTCAGTGATGTGGGGTAGAGGTCTTAGGAATTGGCTGAGTTTGTGTTCTGTTCAGGTTGTTGCATTTCTAGCAGTCAAAATACTGAACAAGCCCCATTTCTGCTGATGTTTTTCAGGCTTGCCTAACCCTGCACTTCAGGCACTTTGTAAACTTATCACAGCTTCAGAAACAGGAGAACAGCTTATCAGCAGGGTGAGTTGGGAGGTTTTCCTCCAGTACCAGTTTCCAAATGGTTCTTCCCAGGTCAGTAAATTCAGAAATGCACAGAATGGTTTATGCCCTGGTTTATCAACCCAGAGCTTGCTAGGATACTTCAGGGTTGAAATTCTAAACTTGCCTGTTTGTGTGAATGAAAGTGTGTGTCCAGAAGAGAAAAATGCAGGTATGTTACTGGGCTGCATGGCCTTGGGTCTCCTCATTCAGTGACAGGAGTGAAAACATGATACCTATTGCAGTGAGGGTGAAGCAAAATACGGAAAATGAGTGGCAGAACCACTAATTGCTCTTTGGCCGTCCTGTCTGGGGCCCATGTTGGCTGGTCTTTGTCCACTGTAATTACCGAAGTCCCAGGGTATAGTTGATTTTGGACAATGCAAGGTCTGTCAGAAAACTTGCTGAGCCTATGCTTCTCTGGTGTCCATGCTCATAGCTCTGCTGAAAGGATTCACGGTCGTTAAGAGAAGGGCAATGCCGTCTGTGGCTATGGGTCTCCTCCCTGCTCCCCCCCACATTCCTCCCTCTCCCCAGTCTTTCTAGCATGCCTAGCCTAACCTAACCTAACCTAACCTGTCTCTGTGCCACCAGCCCGGCTGGCTTTCCATTACATGTTTCTTACTGTCCTGATTACTCCTCTAATGAGATTTATCTTGATCATTTACCTGCTTTAGTAAATGAACACACTGCACATAGTGAATGGGCTGATAGATCACTTTCTTTTCCTCTTTCCCCATGCAAAAGTGTCCTGAGGAAGTACTGTGGTGGGTAGCTGGGATTATCTCTGTGCAGCTTCAGAGGGCTTCCCTTCGTTCTGTCACGTGGAGTCTCTCTGCACAAAATACAAAATAACAGCCCCAGCTTTGCTGTTGCCCACTAAGAAGCCTGCTTTGTCAATCCATTAGACTGAGTCTGCTTCAACGGAAAGGTTTCTTGTTATGATCTACAGTAGTACTTGAGATATTTCTAATGGCTTGTCCTTTATGGCACTTTTGCTTTCTTGCCTTCTATCTTTTGCCAGTCCCTGAGACTTGTATGGTTCAATAGCAGGGTTATTTTTTTCCTCATTGCCACCAGAGGGAGGCCCGGAGTAGAAGGGATGTGGTGAGTAGAAGACAACATTCTGATAGATCGGAATTGGTTACAGTGTCCATGACGTTACTTCATCATTGTCTTCTTGCCTCGGATAATTAAATCACCCAAAGAAAACAATTCAGATGACTGTACACAACTAGCAAAAGATGCACTCACCATTTCCTCAGCTGCCCCACACAACAAATATTGGCAGGGATATTGCATTGTTTTTGCAGATGTTCTTCTATAGCCCAAACCCCAGGCAGAATTTCCTTTTGCGCAAGAGTCTATCCAGTTACAAGTCAGGATTTTTCAACTTGGTTCTCCCTTCCTCTGCAGTTACTTGCTTTTTTTTCCTCCTTCCTCTTAGCAGTTCAGTTGGTGAGCAACTAAGGCTTTGCCGGTCCCGAAGGAGAGAAGTCTTTGTTCAAAACTGGAGCGTAGTGACTGGCAGTTCAGTCAGTGGGTGTTGCTTACTGTCTTTCCCGTATGGGTGACAGGCGTCATAAGGGAGCAAGTGCTCTTGGCGTTAGTGAAGCAGCAAGGCAGGGAGCCTGATCTTTTGCTCTGGATAGAAAATGCTTATTTTAGTGCAAAACAGAAGGCAGGAACCACAAAAGAGAGCACTTCAGTACTACCACATGTGCAAGGAAAAGTTAGGGAGTGCTGAACGCATTAAGTGCCAGTAATGTATCCCAGGGAAAACAAGAGAAGGGCTTGTTTTGTGTTCAGCCTTCTGCCAGAATGTGGGTTGGCCTGAGTATCTCCCTGCTAAGTGTCTGAGTTGATTGTAATGTGCTGGGCACTCCCAGATTCCAGCTGTCTGTTCCCACACCGTTGGACTCCTGACTCACAGCTCAGGCCATTTCCATTGCTCCCTTCTTTCTCTGGATAGAGCATCTTGCAGTCAGGATGCTGGTTTGCATGTGGATGTGTCGCTGCAGGGTTCCATATCACAGGTGTTTTTTAGCACAGAATAACCTGTGTTCTTACTTTCTTTTCTCCTCTCTTTTCCTTTCTGGTTATCTGCTGCCCGAAGGCTGTTAAAAATATGGTGGGAATGGTGAGTATTACATGCACTGGGGAATGACACTGCCATGCAGGATAAAATGCCTTGGTCACTGCAGACCCATTTCCCTGCTCTGCAGAGTAGTGTCAGTGTTCAGGCCACTTTCAGGCTTGGCATTTGCTCCATAGTGCTGCTGTGGGAAAAAAGACTGTGTAGGCTTTAGTGAGTTGTAAGAGATGGGTGGTCCTGAGGTTAGCTGGTCCCTCATTAATGACTTTCCATCCTTCCTGCCTGGGCTGTGTTTTTGATTTATGTGGGATCCTGGCACCTTAACTTGTGTCAGATCTTCATAAACACGTTTTTTTCTCTACTTTTCTACTCCTGTCCCTTGGGCCCAGTTGAGAAATTTCTTTCCTGGACACCATGGAAGTATTAGGAAAGTCTTCCATGGTTTCATGTGACTTGTCTGCCCAGTTACATGCTGAGAATGAGTTTCTTGGGATTTGCATAAGGAGTATGGCTCAGTCCTGGAATGGGCTTTAGTATATTTCTATGAGCAGCCCCAAATAATCTCTTTACTTTTCTTTCACTTCACAGATTTTCCCACTGTGCTTCATTCTTGCTCAGTTTCCACTGGCCACACCCCCCAAGCCTCACCGCTGTTCTGTCCCTCCATTTGCTGTTGTTCAATTTTGTCCATTGTTGTTGTCCCTGGACTGTCCCTCTGCCCAGATCTTTTTGTCTCACTGTTCTGTTCAGGGGCAGCAGCTGAATATGTGGGTGTACAGGGAAAGGGACGTTTGCGGTCCATTTCCTTAGCTGCGTCTGTCGGAAAAGCAGTGATGTGATTTGTAAGCAATGGCTAATGTTTGTATTGTTATCTTCAGCTGCATCAAGTCCTGGTTCATCTTCAGGCAGGCGAGAAGGAGCAAGATTTCTCCTCTGCACCAATCCAGGTTTCCATCAGTGTCCAACTCTGGAGGCTACCTGGCTGTCATGAGTTTCTGGCAGCTCTAGGTAGGAAAACACTTATTTCTATTGTCTGTCTAAAACCGTTGGTAATGTCTCGTGTGGTGGCTTGAAGTAGTGACAAGACTCACAGCTCTGGATTTGTTTGTCTGGGTGCTGTTTGGTCTTTGCATCCCTGGATGTGACCTCTGTTCAGTACATCTTTGCCAGTTCACGTGCACAGAGCTCTTTTGCTCGCTGGTTGGCCAGTGGTAAGGTGCATTTTTCTCTCATGCACCAAAGCATCTTCTGAGTCAGCAGAACAATGGATTTCGGGGTTTGACAGCAGCTTGGTGCCGTAAAGTTGGTTTAACCTCTCTTTATTTCAAGATCCTGTTCCCCTCTTGTTCATAATACATACTTTTGTGTTTGTTTCTGGCCTTCTACCTGAAGTGAACCAATCATTCCTTTGGCAGGGAAACCTGTGCACTGGACAAGCGTAGGATGTACCAGGGTGATATGTATACCAGGGTCTACATCCTTCAGAAAAGACAGATGAGAACTAAATACCAAACTAGATTTTATTCCAGCTCGGACCTTGCTTAGAGTTTGTAAAAGGGTATTACAGGGAAGAGGCAACGCTGCAGGAAGAAACATCCAAGAAGACTGCTTGGGGAGCTCATAAAAGCCAGGCATCATTTCTCACATGCAGTCATTCCTCCTTGCAGCCCAGCCCTCATCTGCTAAATTCCAAGGTCTGTGCTCTTCTTCAGACCCATTTCTGTGAGAAAACTTTGGACTAATGATGAGTGGTAGGGGCCATGTGGGACACTGTCCCCTGAGATGTGTTTAGTATATCATTCTCCGACAGTTCCAAATAATTGGCAGCTAAAGAAGTACTGACTAGTGCATTTTGACTGTCAGTTTGGACAGGAGTGATGTGTTTATGTGTATGTGTTCACGGTGCAGCACCATAAAGCTCCATAAACACCTGCTGGAGAAGGCCTGCTAAATAGTAATAAAAACAAACCAACAAACTGGACATTGTAGGTGAAGAGTCATCATTTCAGGACACTGCCGGATCTCATATCTCTGTGTTCTGTTGTGTTATGAATGAGATTCCACTTGTTTGATCTTTCTATGAGGTGTGATTTTCCGCTCCATATTCCACTACAGGTTTTGACCTTTGTGAAGTTGGCCAAGAGGAGGTGATTCTGAAAACTGGGAAACAAGCTAATAGGAGGACCATGCACTTTGCTCTACAGTCCTTGCTGGCACTTTTTGGTAAAGCTACTTACAGTGGTTTTTGCTCCTGTATCATCTGATGATTTGGTCAGAATGTCTTCTGTTGAAATCTCACACTCTTACCTTATGCAGACACACACGTCATCACACTCGTGTCATACAGACCATGTATCATACAACAGGTGCAGCAAATGTTATTTTTATATGGGAGACAAACGCTAAGACTTGGCTGAGGCCAAAGCTGGGAATAGAGTCCAGCAACTGAAGGATGCAGAACTCTTGTTTTTGAGATACAAAATGATAATGAAGTGACACGTTTCATCTAGGATACATGGAGTGAGGTTCCTGCCTGTGCATTTCCTGGGCTGTGCACATTCTTTTTCTCACCTGAGTAGTAGCTGGGTTTTTTAAGTAGCATGAAGTCTGAGTGCGTGTTTTGTAGCATATCCTCTTAATTCTGACAGAACATTACCTGGTTTTGTTTGATTTTGCTGTGTATCTAGAGGCATGTTTGTACTTTTTTTTTTTCTCTTTTTTTTCAGATTCTACAGAGCTGCCTAAGCGCCTTAGCCTGGACAGTTCATCATCACTAGAGTCACTGGCTTCTGCTCAGTCTATTTCCAACCCTGTACCCCAGTACCAAAACCCTCCATTCTCTCCTACTTGTCCAGACAGCATTGCATCAGATGCCATTTCTGTGTATAGCCTGAGCTCCATTGCTTCTTCCATGAGTTTTGTTTCCAAGCCAGAGAGCATGCCAGATGGTGTAGGACACAGAGGACGCCAGGACTATGAGAGGCCCAAGAACATCTATCCGCATAGGTCTGCAGTACAGAGCCAGTTTTCACCACAAACCAGCACTGTAGCCAGCAAAGATGAGGAAGAGTATGAAGGTTTTTCTATAATCAGCAACGAGCCTTTGGCCAGTTACCAAGAAAACATAAAACCAAGATTTTCCCCTGATCACAAACAGCCCAAAACTGGTCAGACTGGAGGCGTTAAAGAGTCTGTCAGCGCCAAAGGGAGCATAAGTACCCCGAATTCTCCTGTTAAAATGACTCTTATTCCCAGTCCAAATTCACCATTTCAAAAAGTCGGGAAGCTTGCAAGTTCTGATACCGGGGAGTCTGACCAGTCTAGCACTGAGACTGACAGCACTGTCAAATCCCAGGAGGACAGTAATCCAAAGCTTGACCCACAAGAGTTGGCCCAAAAAATTCTGGAGGAAACTCAGAGTCACCTCATTGCTGTTGAACGTCTTCAGAGAAGCAGCAGCCAAATAAGCAAGAGCAACAATTCAGATGATGGGGCTTCCACCCCAGCAGGTATGTCTGCATTCAGATCTTCAGAGACCAGTGCATTCAGTCGACCAGTCAGCTCTAGTCAGAAGAATCAGTCTTCACCTCTTGCAATTAAACCAAAGCCTCCAACAAGGAGTTCGTCCCTTCAGAAAGTGAGTTCCGGCTATAATAGCCCTACTGCATCAGAGATGTCAAACAGAGAAGGCATAGGCCAATACAGCAGGCAGCCATCTCCAAGTTGTGATTCACATGGCTCCTTAGCTGAGCAGCCTCACTTCAAGCTGAAGTACCCCAGCTCTCCCTACAGTGCTCATATTTCTAAATCACCCAGAAATATCTCTCCAAGCTCAGGGCATCAGTCTCCTGGTGGCAGCACTCCCTCTCCTGCTCTTTCTTATTCCTCAGCTGGTTCTGCTCGTTCAAGTCCAGCTGATGCCCCAGACATAGACAAATTAAAAATGGCTGCCATTGATGAAAAAGTGCAAGCAATTCACAACTTAAAGATGTTCTGGCAAAGCACTCCCCATCACTCCACTGGCCCAATAAAGATTCTCCGAGGACCTCCTGGAACAATGACTTCTAAGAAAGATGTCCTCAGCTTGCTCAATTTGTCTCCACGGCACAGCAAAGAAGAAAGTGCAGATAAGCTGGAACTAAAAGACCTGTCTATTGAGCCGCACCTTGCTTCTCCACCTAAGAACCCTCCAAATGGACACAGGCGCCCTGAAACTACAAATGCAGTGACATCAACTCATTCTCCACCTCCCAGCAGCACTCCAGGAACCGCGCGCCCCTTGAGGCTGCCATCTGGGAACGGTTATAAATTTTTGTCACCAGGAAGATTTTTTCCTTCCTCCAAATGTTAAAATGTCTTGAGTACCAGCTGATGACTTACAATCTTGTTAAAGTATTTGCTTCTGCCCACTTGCCTCTGTCAATACAGAACCATTGTCTGAGAAGCCGTGGTCATACCCGCCGCTGCCAATGCACAGGAGTGTGACAGATTGGCCCTGTCTGTCACTGTGGAGGAACACGGGCGTCACACAGATGGGCTTTAGTTTCCCTTATCAGGACCTTGGCCAGACTCGCTTGATAACAGGTGCTATGTAGTGTTCCGTACTTGCAGCAGCAGGTCCAATGAATCTAGTCGTCTGTTCATAAATACTAGCTTTTAAGCCACCTACTTGTATTTCTTAACCAAACAGGAGGTTTTACAGCTGGCTTTTTTTATGTAGAAATTACACAGATCAGGGATTGGAGAGGGAAGCGAGAGGAGGCAGAACGTCCACGTATAGCACAAAGAAAGTGTGCACAAGTTTCTGCCTTGAGAAGTAGAAGCCATTTATTTGATTTCTTTAAAGGCTGACAGAGAGGACAAGATGACATACCTCTAGATATCTCTGCCATGTTAGCCAAACACAAGAAATTGCTGGCAGTAAACTTCATAGCAGCATGATACTGGCAGTTCTTTTGGATCATTTAGAGTCTGTGAAGAAAAGACAAGAGGACAGAGGTGCCCCATTCTAAAACCTGCGTCTCAAGTAACTTTTCTGGAGGGAAACCTTTCAGGTGATACTTTGCTGTTTGGTTGGTCTGCTCAAAAAGAATGTTTGGAGCATAACGAGCAAGGTGAGCCTCAGCGTGAGGTAGTGAGTGTTTGTCAGAGACATGAGTTCTGGTTTTATTGAATTGTCTGACCTTTCTGGCAGACAGCATTATGAAGGTGAAATTTTCATCTTGTCAAGTATTTTGGCAGCACAGGTGTCTGCTGTCTGCTAAGTGTGCACAGAAAGGGGTTACAGACACTGAAGCTCAGAATATTATTTTACAGTTCCACAGTAGGCAGGAATGTGACATCAGTGTACGTGATTTAGAAATCACCTGACCAAATAAATCCATCACTCATCTGCTAAATCATACCACATAGCTCATCACAGGTGAGTCTGCAAACCTTTCCCCTGCTGTGGAAACAAGTTTCTTTTGGGGCGAGTATACCAGTCTAGGCAGACGTCCGTGCAGTCAGAGCGTGTCTGTGAGGCAGCAAGCAGAGTGGCTGTATGCAGGACCTGTGCGCCCTCTGGTCCGTGGAGAAAAGAGAACCAAGAGCACATCAGGGGTGATGTGTAAATTACGCTTTTCTAGGCTAGATGGTGTTCACATGTTGGATCAAGTTGGAGATTGTTTCTTTCAAGCCGCTATTGAACACAGTGATGTAATCGGAATCAAAATTGTAATTTACATGCACTGAAAACTGTGGGCATGTGGTAGCATTAATGCAGCCACACTGCACACTTAGATCCAAGCAAAGTATTTCACAGGCCATGTGCTATGAAGTCGGAGCACTGGATCACCAAGGCTTTTGGTTTCTGTTCTGCACTCCCAGAATTCGCTGAGTGACTGAAGGCTAATCACTTCACCTCTCCGTGCCTCATCTTCCCTTTCTATCGAAATGGGGATAGTAATACTTACCTACCTACCTCACAGAGGTGATGTGAGGCTTAAGTAATTAGGCCCTGAATTTAGCTGGATCTCGAGTCAGCTTCCAGTCTTGCAACTGACTGCCTGAATGTGAGTGCAGTCAGCTCTGTACGCGTGCTAGGGGCACGCTGTTGATGCAGATAATCGTTGCACTTGTTGTGTCTGGATGCTCTTCTTGAACATATAGATCAGATCATTTGTGATTTTCTTAGGGATCTTAGAGGAAAAACATGATAGCAGGGCAGAGGATTCAATTCTGATACCAGGATATAAAATTACTTAGGCTCAGCTTACTCGTGGTGCATATACCAAATGCTTGCTTTGACTATAAGCTAGAATCCACTGGTTTCGGGAGAATGTTTTCGTTTTTGCCATCACAAGAAATTAACACAAGCCCTAAAGGCAAAGAATGTAGGGCTGTGTTACAGTCACCTAACAAGGGATAGATGATCACAAAAGTTTCAGTGCAGGAAGGCAAAAAAGAGTAGTTATTCATCTGCTCTTATTACACAATGTAGCAAAACAGTTGAATAAATGCATTCAACTCATATGATGCAAGTTACTTGTCTGTGCATTACATCTCTCTGTGATGGTGCTGTATATCATCTTCTCGTCATTTGGCAGGAAAAATTAGAGTAGTGGGCCAAAATGAGTCAGTACAGCGTCTACCCGGGATGTAGCCAGTGATGTTGCTGATCGTGCAACTTACTGTGGTCACAAGATTGCTGAGGCTTCGTGTGACCGAATCTGTTTCTAACCAGCATAACTGTTTTAAAACGACATCCCAGGAACATCCAGGATGGAAGTGGGCAGCTTTTGTTTATAGCAACAGCAAATACTCCCTGTAGTGCTGCGTAACATGCCAGAAATAAGCCTCTTTACTTGTAGTTTACTTCCATAACTAAAGGATCTTTTAATCTGTAGAAATCATGTATTGCCATTTTGGTACAACCCATTTTCACGCTGCCAGTAGGTTTCATACTGGCTTAAAGTTTTCAGAAAGGTGGCGGGGGGGGTGGGGTGGTGGTTCTTCTGTTGTTTTTTTAAGGGAGGGGGGAGCATTAGAAACATTAGAAACAGGGAAGGGTTCAGATATAGAGGAAGTTCAGTATTTGGGAAATTGGTGTTGTATAAATACGGGAGGTGAGTGTCACTAGGACAAGTCCTTTGGGAAATGTGTTTCCATTGGCTTGACACAGGGCACTTCCATTGGCTTAGTGAGAGCCATGAAGATGCATGCTTGCTCATGGCTGGGAGACACTTCACACACCTTGTGCCTCACTCCTTCACCCCCTGAATGAGAAACAACCCCTTTGTGAGGATAAAAGAGTTTAATCAGGTTTGCCCAATATGTGAAGAAATTCAGGAAATGAAAATAACATGTTCTCCGTTTGATATTAGAATTCCTTCTGTGGAGTTTAAATGCATTTGTCGTTGTTGTATTTGTGCATGGTACAAGTGACAACACTGCTTGATACAGTGAGCAATAAGAATTAAGTATTATTCACTTTCACATTAAACCTGCCACATGCAACCATTCTCCAAGGCCATAGAATGTGTTTTAGTTTGGTTTTGCCCAGTATGTTTTACTGTGTGAGATTACAGATTTTTTTATTGACTGTCTTTAACTCCAACTGAATGGGAACAGTAAACAATCTCTCTGATCAAAATCTAGTTTAATTTGATTTTGTCTGTTAGCCTGTACTCTGGCCTGGTACTGATTTTCCTTTTTAATCATACCTTACTAAAACAAGGAAAAAGCATTGGAGGGATACTACACTCACTATATCAGTCTAGGCAATATTTCCTTTAATTAGGTCAAACTCGTTCTGCGAACATCTCTTTCAAGTTGCAGAATAGATCCAGGTGCACAGAAATGTCTGTGAATCTGTTAAGAAACACTGGTAGTTTCAGGCTAGGAGATAATAATGGGTTTGAGTAGTTTTGGGTTCATTGCATTTCCGTGCTGTCCAGAAAGACTGCAAATGTGTGTGGAAAACTTGGCCCCTCGATTGAACTCCTTCAAGAGAGCTTTGACGATGGTAACTCAGAGAGGACTGTCAGCAAAGACTCTTCCAAGCAGCAGCCCTTTAGCACTTGCTCTCCTTGTATGCAGTGTTAGCCATGTTTGGCCTATACGGACTTTTTTGTAAATTAAAACTCTGTTTCCAGACAGCATTAAACTTTTTATATTATGAAATTTACCATGTAAAAAGATTTTCATATTTTTATTGAAATTGCTAAGGCATTTGGCCTTCTTTCTTTGTGATTTCAGTGTCTATTAAAGCATGAGTTCTCTCAGTACTTTAGTCTCTTGGTCTAGGATGATGTTGGGGAAGAATTTGTTAGCACACTGCTCTCTGTCCTGGCACCCACCTGGTTCCTGGTCTGTTCCTCTGGCCTGCTCCTGAGAAGCAAAGACGTCACGTGTAAATCTGCATTCTGTGGCGAAGTGTGACCAACGTATGGCAGCTGTCCTCAGCTTCCCCTGTGGAAGTGAGGGGTCACTGAGAACTTCCTCCTCTTTTTGGGCAGAATGTAGTGTTCCTCTTACAAATGATGACTGGAAATTGCTTTTCCTTTTCCTAGCAGGTGGTGGGAGCATCGGTATTTGCTCACTGTCTGTCTTGTAGTCGGCAGCAAAAGGACATGTAGGGTTGGAAGGAGCCTCAAGGATCACCCAGTCTCATCCCTCCACTGTGGAAGAGCCAAGTGCTGAAGGTATGATACGTTTTTCTCATACTGATGCCAGTTCGAGCTTGCTGGCTTAAGTCTTCCTTCTGGCCCTGTGTGAAAGGTGCTCTTGTGCTTAGGGGGGGTGTTGGTGACTAGATGAAACTAAACAGAATTTGACTTTGTTTGTGGTCTTGGAGTTTTCTTTGACACCTGTCTCCCAGTTAAGTAAATTCAGCCACTGGCCATGTTGACAGAACATGCAAACCATATCCTTGGTCGTGACACAGCAGGCTCTTACTGGCGTGCAGTCTCTGCCCTCCAAATCTTTGATCTGCTGAGAACAAGGTGATGTTGAACTGTATAAATCCCTGCAGTCTTTCTGGTGTTAACTCTTTTGGGGACCTTTTCTGGCACGCATCTAAAGTAGCTGATTCTCTGTATCCGAAGGCATGGATGGTGCAGCCCCTCAGCAAAAGTTTTATAGGTAGCTGCCTCAGCTTAGTCATACTCTTATGATTAGCTACAACCTGGTGACAATGCAGTGTAAATCAGTAGGCAGCTGGTGTGGAAGCCTTAGCTTCTCCTGTCATTGTTACTAAGATACTGTCACTGTACCACAGAGGTGCAAGAAAGTCCTGTTCCCTTCAGAGACATGCTTCTAGAACAGCAAGTGTGGGAAGAAGTCAGTTCAGCACTGCAAAAACAAGAGGGGAGTTGTCGTAAAGCCCGACCTCGAACATTTTTGTATTGAATACTTTATACGCAAATATATATCAGGTACAAGCTGGAGCATTTTGTGAGTGTCTATACACACATTCATACTGTGGATTGATGTACATTACCAGTAGCGTATGCTTGCATATGCCCTTTCCTCATCCTGGTGCCAGATACACAGAGTGCGCTGTGCAGCCTGCTGATCTCGGCTCCCAGCTGGAGATGGCCTTTGCTTCTCACTGAGAACAGCTGTGGACTTCCTTGCAAACATTCCATCTCTAGTTCTGTCGTGTTACTTTCCCCAGATGGCCTCACTTTCTTTTAATTTTTTTTACGTACTCTCTAAAGAGAAGAACTTCTTTATCCGTGTCAGAAAGAATACCAGCCGCCTTCTATTATATGATGACATCATTTGCAAGTGGTTTGATTGGTAAATGACTGTGACTGGTATTTCAGTGGACTCCCAAGAAAGCTGTTCCATGGGGAACTGCAGCAATTGCCACTTCTACAAACCAGAAGCATACAGGGGGTTGCATTGTCCGTAGCAAGTCTCTCCCACATCCTCCTCCAAGAACCCCTTGGAGAGGGCATTTGTTTTCCAGTGGCTGGCAGCAATCTTCAAGAAGTATCCATGACAAACATTTTTTCTTCTCTTGGATAGTCCTCAGACTTCCGGTGCTTTGTGGCTGAGAGAGAGCTGGTGACAGAGCACATGCATTGCTACTCCCGCATGTGGCCAGAACATGCAGATACACCTAAAAGATACTCTGAGGTGCAAGGGGAAAAAGGAAAACTCTTAGGTTTAGGCACGTGGGCAGCCACTCTGCACAGGAGCTGGCAGAACTCCAGTTACTTGGAAATGTCAGAGCTGGGGTATACTGACCTCACCTGCACTGTTCTTGAATCACATGGCAATACAGCCTGTGTGCTGAAGTGCACGACTTTCACCTTTATGCATAGGAAAGAGTATTAAAATATTAAAAATCATGTTCTCATTTTCAGTTCGTTACATGCAAATGTTTGCCATGGTTAAAAATCCCTCTTCTGGCACAGAAAGAAGCATAGGGGCCTGGGAACGCGAAGGAAGGGAGGAGTTTTGTTTCAGAGAACCAGTGATGTCTCCTGCATTGGTAGCACAGTGCTGCAGCTTCTGCCTTCTCACCCTGCAGTTAATTGTCCTGCCGCGATCAGTGGGAAGGTGTCAGAGCAAGAGCAGAGCCTGCACTACAGCACAGTGCTGGAGACCAGAGGACTGTCAAAGGAACTTGAGAAGTGGGCCTATTCTTGAGGTCCCTTAAAAGTCACGCACAGCCCTAGAGCGGTCTCCTGACGACTACACAGATGTGAACTCAGGGATAGCACGGACCTGCCTGGGGACCCAGCCCACGGTGTGACAGATCGTGGCCCAGTGTGCCTGCAGCAGGTCCCCTTACAGAGTTCCTGAAACCATGCTCTCATGCTGTAATGCTACCATCCCACTTCACGTGCACACAAACCTGCGTTCAGGCAGCAGGACGTCTCAGCAGGCTCAACCTTGGACAAAAGCCAGGAGCCACCGATGTGCAACTACACTGATAACGTTAGTTCCCTGCTAGGGGCAAGCCTGGGCTGGAGGGTTCCCATGAAGAGCAGCTTGCTGGGGAAGCATCCCCTCCACGAGCAGAGACCGTGGTGAAACCGTATGGGCTGGTCTGCAGTAGTTTGTCTGTATGCAGGGTTTGGAATCAGCAGGATGCAGCTACTCGGATGATACTATCATGTGTGGTATAATCTAGATATAAACAAAGAGAATAAGGGTTTGGGGGAAAGCACACATTGCAGTGGGCTGAGTAAACAAAAGACAAATGTTGTCCATATGAGGAAGGTGCAGCAGCAGGGGACTGCACTCAGCCAGGATTTTGAAAAACCAAATAAAGGAAAATACTGAATGCTTGAGAACTTCGGGAAGCAGACACTTCAAGCCCCACCACTGTGCCCTGGCACAGCCCTTTGTCATTTGTTTGCCTCGTAGACTAAGCCAGTGCAGGCATAAGTCTGAGCAGCAGTTTCCATAGCATCCATCTTTCACATTGCAAGAGACTTGAATGAAAATATGTTTTCAGAGCCTATTGAGGATTTTCTTTAAAGACATTTATCTGTGGGAGGGTTGTTTGGCAACATTTAATTTTCCTATCTGTGAATTTCTGCTCTCCTGTACTCTAGTGGACTTGATGTGTAAATCATCATTAGTTCTAGCTACTGGCAAACGGAACTTGGGGAAGGTGGCTTCCCAAGGGAAAGGGTAGGCAAGGGTGAGCCTGGAACCAGGGTCAGTGGTCGCTTCTGGGGACAAGGATGCAATTCAGAAACGTGGGAATTTGGGCATTGTGCTGAGCCTGATGCTCAAACAGGAGCTGCAGTTCAACAAGGTGCAAGAATCTGCCCTAACCAGTTTTGGACATCAACAGTTACCCCGCAGAATTTAAAAGCAGTAGCTACCCACACATTAAAATGGTGCAGTTAGGCTTCCTATGGGGTGAGAGCCGATACAAATGTCCATTTAAATGACACCTTTCTCTTGTCAGCAGTAGGGCAGCATCATTCAGAAGGACATAAACGCTGTGAACTGTGCCACAGACAGGCATATTTCTATTTGTTGAGGAGGAATCATTTCGCTTCCACAGTGCCAAGCTGCAGCTTCACCCTTCCCTTTGTCAGCACTTGAAATGTGGCGGGTTTTTTTTTTTCCAATTTAACTAATCTTACATTTGTGTGAGCATTTCAAACAGCAACAAAGCAAAAGTGGCTAGTCTGCATAGTTAGGAACAAAAATCTGAAAAAAAAATAATGCTCAGAAACTAGAAAGCAAATAAATATATTTAGAATGCATTATGCTAAATAAATCCTGTAGTTTTACCTGAATTATTATTTTTGAGCACCCTGAAATGGAAATATTGTTACCCAGCTGCTGTGTTCTTAGGGCATCATTTTGCCACAGAATAAAGTTTAATCACTGTGGAAACAATGATGAAGCCAAACACAACGTACAGAAGCAACCTGGGGGAACTTGAGCCCTGCTGTCCTTCCTGCGGCCTGTGTTGAAGAGCCAGGTATCGCCATTGGTTTAGTAGTGGCTTTGAGAGTAAGCAGGGCTGGGTCCGCATTCCAGCGATAAGGTCTCTCTGCAAGACATAGTCCTGGGTTCTCTTGAATTCTGCTGTGCTTCAGCTCTGAACAGCCAAGTTATAACCCGCTTTTTAGCATTTGCTGTTCATTCCAGGTCTCTGCTTCACCATTCATGTAGATTTATAAAATCTTCCAGCTGGTTTATCTTCATCACGCACTGGCTCCTGTCTTGTCCTCTCTGTCTCCTTCATTTTCCTGTTTTTGCTCTGGAATTCAATCCTGCGTGTCTCCGTAGTACCCAAGAGACTGCTTCGTAAAGATCTGTTGCTACTAGAGAAATCCCTGTTGAACGTGGGGAAGCTCTGCACCTTTCCTTTCTTGGATTAAATGCCTAGAGTAAAGGTTTAGTTAGCTTGCCCCCCCCGTTCTTCTCTGGCCCCCACTCTGCTGTTTGATTGTTGCATTAACAGAAATGTGTTGGATAAAAAGGGAGCTGGGAGATCTGATGGTCTTTCACCCTACAGCAAACGTGTGTCCTGCTCCTCTGCCCCCGAGGCAGGTACCTCGGCAGAACTCCTCTCCTGCCACACGCTGCCGCGAGTTGGGTGCTGTCAGCCGCCCGGCGTCGAGGCACCAGCACCACCCTGAGCTGCGAAGGCCATTTCCCTCCTCGGGGACCAGTGCTGCAGGTTCCTCACGGGCTCGGCAGCCTCACTCGGTGTTCTGCTCTGGGGCTGGTGTCCGCCGCCTTTCAGTGCCTCTCGGTCTAAGGCTCGCGGGTGCTTCTCGTTCGTTGGCTTTTGATGAAAGCTGATGGTCGATCGTCAGCTGCGGGACCAGAGGGCGCGGGAGGCTGCGAGCCCGGCAGCGGCCGAGTCCTGTTCGTCACCGTACGCTCGCCGGTCCCTCCGTTACCGCCTGGTGTCCGCCCCCGACCGCGAGGCGGGCAGAAGAGGCGCTCTCACCGGAGGGCGGCACTGGGCGGCTCGCGGCCCCGCGCCCTGTGGAGGAGCGGCGAAGCCTCGGTCTCGGCGGGGCGCGGGCCGTGCTGTCGCTGGCCCGCGGCGGGACGGGGCCGGGCCGGCGGCAGCGGGCGGGCAGCCGCAACCGAGGGGCTGGGTCTCGGACGCGCGGCCTAGGGGAAGTGGTGCTTCGCCCCCGCGCCCGAACGAGCGCTCTGCCGCCGGCGGGGGTGGGGGCCGGGCGGTGCGGCGGCCAGCGGGGCTGCCGCCAGCTCGGCGGGGGCGGTAGGAACGGAGGCGCTGGGCGCGGCCCGGCTCCCGGCGCGCCCGCTTATCCCGAATGTCCGCTCGCCCCGCGCAGCCCCGCTGCTCCTGCCGGCGAGGTCCTCCTCGGACACCGGCCCGGGCGGGCTGGGGGCCCGGAACCGGAACCGGGAGCGGAGAGCGATGGGGGCGGCACCGGGAAGGAGCCAGGCTACCGGCACGCCCTGATTGGATGCCTACGGGTGAGGTGTGGCGCTCGCGGGAGCTGCGCGCCCTCGGATTGGTGGCAGCTGGCGCAGGCGCGCCGCTCGGGGCAGGAGCGGGCGCGGGGATGCACGGCGCGGCGGGATTGGGCTCGCCGGCCCGTGGGGGCGGGGCCTCCCCGGAAGCGCGGTGCAGCATGGGCAGTCGGCGCCGGTCGCGCCTGCGCAGTGCAGGCGTGCGAGGGGAAGATGGTGCTGATCAAGGAATTGTGAGTCGGGGGCAGCGCGGGGGGATGGGGGGGCGCCGCCGGGGGAGGCCGGGCCGGGCCGGGCCGGGCCTCGCCTCGCCTCGCCTCCCTCGGCTCCGCTGCGCGAGGCACCGGCAGCGCCCGCCCCACCGCCTGGGCCGCCCCGCTGGGCCGCGCCGCCCCGGCCGCTCCCTGCTGGCGGGTGGGCCCCGGCGCGAGGCCTCGAGGGCCCGCGGCGGCGGAGCAGGGGCGGCGGGCGCGCCCCGGGACCCCGCACCCGGCCGGGCCGGGCCGGGCCCGGCCGGTCCGCCGCCTCCCTCTCCCCTCCCCGCCGCGGGGCCTGGAGCGCTGCTAGCCCGGGCGCGGGGCCGCGTTGTGCTCCGCTGCCGCTTCCGGGCGCTGGTGCTCCGCTCTCACCTCCCGCCCTTCGGCCCGGGGTCGCTGCTTGGCACCGGGCGAGCGTGGCGCGGACCCCCGGCCCCCGGGTGGTCCTGCCCGGGGATCCGTGCCCCGGCGCCAGCGGGCCGTGTCCCCGTGCGGCGTGCTGCTCCTCGTTCCCCTGGGGCCATCGCTGGTCTGGGCTGCTTTGGATCGGCACCGCGTCCCGCCACGAAGGGGCCTCGGGCGGCGGCGGTGGCAGTCCTGGAGCGGTGTCCGTGTCCCTCATTGCTCTGCGGTTACCTGTGCTGGTGCGGCCGGGGGCTCCGGGTCGGTGGGTCGTGCTTCCCCTGAAGGGCTTCTGCCAGCAAGCCACCAGCGGGGTTGGTCCCTCCCACCCTTTGGCTTTACGTTACCTCGCAGTCTAGTAATACGTAGCCTCTGCCGCGACAGTGAAGGGGATGTGTGTGTTCAGAATAATCGATAGCAGCAGACCTGTCTGTTAGGTTCCAAAGAGGCTTCCAAGGATGCTTCAAAGACTTCCCAAAACGTCAGTGAGTAGGCGCAAACTGACAGTAATGAACTGCCAGCACGGTATCTGGCAGCATGGCGTGCAGAACCAAGTGTCCCGCTCTTCTTGTGTTTCATTTATAAGTTCTCATCAGATTTCTTTGCTGCTCAGCTCTTCTGTTTTATTGCATTGCTTGCCTGTCATTATTCTTAAGTTCAAAAAAGCCTGTTCTGTACAGTTCTTTCCTTTAATGCCTCACCTTTCCTTGTACCTGTACATTTGCTGTGTTTTCCTGATTATACTCCTATTTTACATATTGTCCTGTTAAAGACTAGGGCTGAGGTTGCCCAAAAATCTCCTGTACGTCCTTGCAAGCCACAAACACGTCCTCTCTAAGGATTGAGTCAGTGTCTGCTGATGCTAAGACAGGTGTCTTCTGTCTCTACTGGTCACACTAGCCAGCTTTAAAAGCAGTTGAAGGACTTCTTTATCTGGTAAAATGAGATAGAATTGGAGTCCTTATGGGAATTTTATTTTGGCTGCCATTTTGTGTTTGGTTGCGGGGTCTGGTTTCAGCCTGACCCTTTCCGACATTGGAGGCTGATTATGTTTTTCTCGGTTTCTCTCTGAGGGTTTCGTAGTTTAAATAAAAGTATTACAGTGAGGCACATAGTAGACTAAAATAGAAAAATCTTTATGCAGTAATAGCTAATTCCAATTGCATGGAAATTGCAAGACTGAATTTGATCCGCAAGGATGATCATTTCTGTCTTCTGAAGGTTGCTGCATTTTCTGCCGTGGAGGGAGGGTGCAGGGCAATCAGGCTGCTGAAGTCATATTCATAATAGTACCTAAACAGAACCATATCAAAGGCTCTGTTCACAAAGCGTGGACACAGCCGGGGGTAGCAAGAGTTGAAGCAGCTAACTATAACTTTCTTCCTCTCTAGAACAGTGGACAGGCTTAATTTATGTTCGTACTTTCAGGAAGATTGTGTTGCGTTGAATCTTAGTGGTCATAAGGTTTTCAGTAAAGGGGGGTAATGTCACTTAAAAGCCCTAGGAACAATGCAGTTGTTCTGTGATGTTGTTTTGCAACAATAATGATTTGCATTGTCTTTGTCCATGTTATTATGTAAGGTGAAAACGAAAAAGACTGTCTGTGCTGTTCACTGTTGCTGTGAAAAATCAGCTTCTGCATCCCCTGGCATTGCTGTTAACTGTACAGTGTATTGTATTAGCACTAAACTGTTTGCCTAAAACGTGCTTGCTTCTGCCCCCTGAATGGGATATGATCTGTGGTTGCTTTTTGAATTATCCATAACTGCTGTAATTGCCAAAATTCATTTGTAGACTCTAAGGCCTGCACATTTGTCCTCCTTGTAAATTGTACAGACAGGACTGCTTACTATGTAAGACATGAAAAAAGCTCACACCTCAACGTTTCAACAAATTCAGCACAGTACGAAGTTATGGCAGAGCTACAGGTAGATCCTAGATTTCCTGGCTCTTCTCTGCAGCTTCTAACATTCTTAACTCCTTTTTTTTTTCCTTTTGTAACATATCCATCAACATATCGTATCATCTGTCAACATATCGTATCTTGGGTTTGTTGCATTATATCTAGGAAGCCTTCCTGTCACAGAGCAAAAGAACACTTGAATTAACTCATTTTTACGCTTCCTTCTTGAATCTCTTTGTTACAGTTTATATCTGTTATCTGCAGATGAAGCCTAATTATTAATTTTGTTGAATTTTATCTTTTCATCTTTCAGCCGAGTGGTTTTACCTTGCTCAGTGCAAGAGGTATGTCCTTATCCTACCTGCTTGGCTTTTGGGGTGATGGGTGGGAAGCTGTTAGTGTCTTATTTAAATCTGACCAGCCTGGATCCAAATGTTTCCTTTGCTGTGCAGGACCTGTCTGCCACAGGTGAGTTAACACATGCCACAGGTAAGTTACCACATGCGTAAGCCACCCATCAAGCAGAGTTAACCTCTTGCAGATCAGTGAATTTCAAAGGAGGCAAATGCCTGTAGGCAAAGAACCTTTAGTTGTTTCTGAGCCACTCCACGCCTTACAAGCAAGGAAGGAAAGTTGTGCAGTTCTGCGCTGCAGCAGAGTTTTCCTGCTGACCAAGGCATTGAGTGACTTCAAGCCCTTTCCTAAAGGCAAAGGTTGGAATCATCTTCCAAGATCTGAAGCCAGCCATTTCAGTGGCACTGAGGTACATTTAAATGAAAATCACAATAGGATGTCTGAACATACTTCTGAGGGAAAATGCTATGCTTGCTTGCTTTTGTCTACAGTTTGCATTTTGTGAGTCCTATGAGGGCACTATCTAGTTGGTTAAAAGCATGAATTTGGGAGGCTTGGGGCTGGAAATCAGTCATCTGAAAATCTTGTAAACTAAAAATTATATTTCTTTTACACAATTAAGAACAACATGTATACTTTGCTTTTAAGATGAGAAAAATGAAGAATAACATGTTTGGTATGCTATACCAAAGTCTTGTGCTGATGTGAAACAAGCTGAGTATAGACCTGGTGCTTGTGAACTACAGACAGATTTTGATAATTTTGTTTGTACTACCACATTTTCACTGGAAACAGCTAAATTGTTTTAATGCATTAAAAGTTTTGGCTAACTTTCATATTGAAATTTTACTTTTTGTAACTTTTCAGTATCAAGTTGGGCAACTTTATTCTGTGGCAGAAGCTAGCAAAAATGAAACAGGAGGTGGCGAAGGAATTCAAGTCTTAAAAAATGAGCCTTATGAAAAGGATGGCGAGAAGGGGCAATATACTCACAAAATCTATCATTTAAAGAGGTGAGAAAAACATTCATACACATTATGGTCACTTGGTGTTGAGCCAGAAATGTTTAAAGATGAGAGCAGCCTTTGGGGTACTTATTTGTGTTTTTCTGCCACTCTTTAATTTGCTGAATTGTGCATGAATGCTCTGGTGAGTGGGAAAATGTGAAATAGAGTGGATTTTAAATATGTGGGATAGAGTAATGGAGAACCATGCAAAATGTCTGATCTGTGAATAGGCAAATGTAGCTCTAAGTAGGCATCATTTCAGTTCTTAGTATATAGCCTAAATGGTGGATTGGTATCACAGGTGCTTTGTGGAATAGTCCAAAGGACAGGAATGTTGCTATAGAAGGACAGAGAAAAGGAGAATGGTTATTGTGTTATGAAGAAAGAATGTTATTATGTGGTCTGGTATTGAAGAAAGTTCTTATCGCCTGAATGTTCCTTAAAAACACTGTAAGGTGTCAGACAGTGTTTATAACTGGGGCAAAAATAGCTAAAAATTTCAAGAACTGGATATGTTTACAGTTACCTACCCATGGGGAGGGCACAGAGACAACATGGGAAGTAACTGCTCTACAGCAATACTGTTCAGCAGCATCTGAATGTTTACTGTCTCAGCTATGTGAAAGTAAACATGAACGCAAACTTTCTTCAGGGCTGTGTTATCTACGATTGTAGCATGCAAGGTATGGATCATAACTCCTTTTGGTTGGCTTTGGGCATTGGACTTACAGATGTGCACAAACTTAGAGAGAAACTGGAGGGTGGAAATTAGCGTGGGCAGCATGACTCGCAGGGAAGAGCTGAAAGAATTGTGCGTGCTTATTGTAGAAAAAGACAAGTCCCAGGTGAGTGGGACATAAGGTTTCTGCAACGTAAAAAAGGAATCGTCAGTTGGCTTTTTTCCTTAAATCCTTATTTACCATCCTTGGAGAAAAATTGAGGATGGAATGCTTACATAGGTTGAAGTCTGTCCCTTATGCACATGTGTACCTGTAGTTTGTTTAGACTTGCCTACATAAGGGCACCAGCCTTAAGTGTTCCCCTAGGTAGTAATAAATCTCTCCTGCATAAGCTTTTGTTACTTTTTTCCCAAGCATCCAATTTTTGGTAACTGTCGTGGGCTCTCTGCTGGACTAGAGGGCAGTTATTACCAGAGATGGTCATTCTGCTGCTGACAGTGAGCTGCAGTTCCGTGACTGAAGTAGCTGAATGGCCTTCCACCTAGGCTGCCGGCCAGCGGAGTTGCAGGCTGGCTCACTGATGAGCCTGCAGTTTTGTTAAGAGAATTTGGAGGTCAGATCTCTTGGGCGGCGCTCTCCCTCAACAGTTGTCTTTGCTGTTCTTGAAGAGAAAAGAAGGCACAGCTTTCATTGTGATCATAGTACTTCCAGGATTGTTCCTAGTTCACTATCAAATATCTTATTATCCTCCCCATTGTTTTTTCTTAATTATGTTGTGGTCAGTCACATGGTTGGAGTTCCTGCATATTTGAATGTGGATAACTTGTACATCATAACCTTTAAAGTGCTTAGGTAGAATGTGCCTTTCTTATTAGAGTGAAGAAAACCAAGGAGGAATTTCAGCTGGCAGAAATTTCTGAAATGTTGGCAATGTTTGCTTTTCACAGTAAAGTTCCTGGTTTTGTAAGGATGATTGCTCCAGAAGGCTCCCTGGTGTTCCACGAGAAGGCTTGGAACGCGTATCCCTACTGTAGAACAAGTAGGTTTCCCTTGTATGTTTTGTTGTCAGTGTTCAGTGAAGTGGTGATCTTAAATGGTTTAGGAGAAAAGAGGGTGCCATCGAGTAGAAAATATGTTTCAGATTTTAATGTTGCATTTGTGAAATCTCTTCTGCAAAGGAGAGCTTCTGAAGAGCAGCTTCAATGGACCAGTTTGCTGCTTCCTACAGAGTTTTAGTACCCAGTGTCCCTAGGACAAGACTGAAAAGGTGGTTCTCTTAAGGTCTAGAACAGAGCCTGTTTGAAAATAATTTAGTCGATTTTGAATGTTTCTTGTATTGTGAAGCAATCACTATATGTGAGACTTTTCAGAAACGGTGGTATCTAATAACACTTTATGTTTCCTTTTCATTTTCATTGCATGTGTTTCCAATGACCAGTTGTGACGGTGAGTATTTGAATTACTATCAGTCCTATGGTGGGTTTTTTTGAAGTATATTTTATCTGCTATTACTGCTACAAGTGACTCCGACTACAGCAAGCTAGCTCCAACCTTTTGTGTATGCATTGGCAGGGTTCCTGGCGTAGAACTCCGTGTTACTTTATTTGTCTGCACTTGGCTATAATGAGAAAGAACTGTAGTTTGTCAGAGAAATGCTTTCATTTTTCACATCTTCTTTTATACCTTTACTTACCATTACAGCTGCATAATGTCTGTTGTAGTAAGACAAAATGCTAAAAAAGGGATAAAAAAACCAAAAAACAAGTCAGGGGTTTCTACGCTCTTGAATGCAGGAAGAGCAATGAAATGATATCAGTCCCTAGCCGTCTGAAATCCCGTTTCTTTCAAGTGAAATCCTGCCTCAGTTAAAATGGGTTAACTCAGAATGTAAATGGATCAGCATACCTGGGGGCTTGTTTAAGACTTTATTTCCCCATGTGTATATTTTGGTGACCTGTTTGAGGAAGCTTGTAAGTTTAATGTTGAATTACTTTTATCTGCTTGATTGCACATGATTTAGATTGTCACTAGGTGGATGCAGCATAAGGAGTAACAAATGAGTTTATGAACTGTTTAGCCAGACTCATCATACGTGTGTGCACTGGTGTATGCTTTCTTACTTCTGGAATTAGAAATGTTCTGTGTTAGTCTTTAGAGATACAGTTTAGTGGTAGCTGGACCTTCATGATCGTAATGGTGCTATACAGGAACACGTAATGTTTATTGGCTGTTACCTCTGCCTCTCAGAATAGTCTTGTTTATTAAAAATTTTGTGCAGATGTGTTTTAGTTGTTTTGTCTTAACTGCAGTATTAATAATTTGAAAATTACTTGAACACAGAGGTAAAGTATTTAAGGGTTGAGGAAGAAGGATTTAAAATGGCAGTATTATTTCTATTTGTATGCACAGAGGTAGAGTTGGATTTCCCAAACATGACTGGTTTAATTCAGTACTTACTGCTGTAGCTGATACTTCAGATTTAGATACTAGTTATCTTATTGTACCTACTTCTGTGTGTAGTTAAGGGGGCTGTTTCTTTTATAATTTAAATAGGATGTGTTGCTGGTCAGGACTTAGTAGTGACTTATATGTAAATACCATTTATCTAAACTTTAGGCAGAGAGGTGTAATGAGACTCATGCTTTTTGAATTTAATTCTTACAGAATGAATACATGAAAGATGATTTCTTCATAAAAATTGAGACCTGGCATAAACCGGATTTGGGGACATCAGAGAACGTGAGTTGGGATTTGGATACCAAGCATTAGTAGTATTTTCAACACATAGTCATCCAGATAAAGTATTCTATACCTGGTAACAGTGGATAATTACTGTATAAAGTCAAAGCCCTAGCGCTGATTAATGTAAAACAAGAAAGTCCTTCTAAGGTGGTCAAGCTGTCTCACCTAACGAGATGCAAGAACAAGAAAAAGTTTTTATTTTTTCATGTTGAGATCAGTGTAGATGCTTGATTCCCGCTCAAATGTTTAAATAGATTTTCAGTAAATTATTTTTAATTTCATAGTCTTTTACCTTAGGCATGCTAGCGCTACTTAGGCTGACAAGTTTGCTTGAAAACAGGTTTCACAAGGCTATTGGAGCTTATCTGTGTACACGTCTGTAGAGTTATATATTGAAACTGCTTCTGTAAATTTTCCAGGCTGGCGATACTCTTGTTTTCCTCCCTAGACAGTTGATCTGGTTCACAGGTCTCTTCAGGAGATTTTTTTTTTTTTTTTAATATCTATAGTGGCAAACATATTTATAAGCCATACACAAAGGAATCGATGTCAGTATATTTTCAGTGCTTGGATGAACTGTAGTATTGGATGTGCTACAGAGAAGGAGCATGTTTCTTGGACACCTCTGCTTGCTAGAATTATGAGTTTAGGTATGCCTAACAGACCACAGGTGTGAAGCTGATGACATCTTCAGAACTTTATATACTTCTGTACCACACACACTTCATCTGGTCCGTATTAAAGGCAGTCCTATGGTTCGAGGAACCTACTAGTTTTAGTCAGATTATTGAAACCTGCCGTATTTGCGCTTTGGAAATTGTGCAGCTTCTTTCTAGATCAAAAAGGTCATACAGATTACTGAACCGGTAATGTTTCTAATTAGAGCTTGATTTTATTAGCACTAACAAATGTGACAGAAGAATACAGCTTCATCTTAAATCCAAGTTTAATGCACAAGAAGCGAAGGATTTGTGCTGTTTTGAAATCGATTAGTGAGTGAATTAAACTGTAACTGTGGAGATGATTTGCTTTTAGAAAGGCAGAGGAAGAAAGTATAGGCTTTGAGAACACCACTTTTGTGAAGTCCAGAAAAAATCCATGGCACGCGTACGTACTACGTAAGGTGCACCGCTGTGTAAGATGACAGCACGGAAATCATTCCTTTTTCTCCTTCTGCAGGTGCACAATTTAGATCCAAACACATGGAAGAGTGTTGAAGTTGTCCATATTGACATTGCAGATAGAACTCAAGTAGAACCAGGAGTAAGTAAATGCTCTGCTGTTGGGATATGGATGTAGCATGCAGCTAATTCCATTGATGCTTTGTGTTGCTTGTGAATAAACTAAAATGGTATGGATTTTGCCCAACAGATAAATGAAAATTGTCTTGAATAAAATAATTCGTTCCAAAGTTCCACACTTAGTAAATGCATTTACAACTTCAGTTCGGCGAATTTGACTTCTTGTTGCACAACTAAGACATGAGGGGCAACAGACTTTTGGCACAGGTGTAGTTTTTACTTTTAATTGTAGATAAAGTAATTGATTTGGTCAAGCAAGCATTTATGTGCTCAGCTTGGTGCAAGAATTTGTACCAGCTGTGCTGCGTGACAGAGCACAGTGTCTCCACCAAGCTACTCCTGTGCTTCAGCTGCAATTCTGTAAATTAAATTGTGTCCTTCCACATGTCTATCACTCTGCAGTTATGGCAGTCTCAAGAGGATCAATCAGGTTTTGCCACTGAAATCGAGATCTCTTTTTTTA
This sequence comes from Opisthocomus hoazin, assembly GCF_030867145.1. NCBI lineage: Eukaryota > Metazoa > Chordata > Aves > Opisthocomiformes > Opisthocomidae > Opisthocomus > Opisthocomus hoazin. The sequence continues at coordinate 29,371,111 of NC_134426.1, read as the reverse complement.
TAATTATTTTTAAAATTTGCTCATCAGAATAGTTCTCAAGACATGAACTGCTCATTGCTTCTGAAAGCTGTGGTATTGTGTTTCCAGTTTCATCTTTAGCAATTGCTTTGGCAAATGTTAAGTGTCCTGGGCACACCCAGAAGTCTATCTATAGGAGTCTGTGGTCTTTTTCCCTGAGAACCTGAAGCTTAATATTTTGATATAAGAAGCAAAAATTTAGAAGGGCGTATTTTATTAGTAAGAGCACACGGTTACTCAGTGAATTTTTATGCAGAGCATAGGTATAAATTTGGAAGGAGTGTCTTTACCAAGATTGTGTGGAGTCTGTGTTAGCTTGCTTACACACGTGATGGGAGTAGGCAGCTAGATGAAGAACTGAGTTTGGCAAAGTTTAGTGCTGGGCATGCACACTTTCAGCTTGCTTTTTCAGTAGCACTTTGCACAGAAAAGACAGTGGTACACTGACTGTGATTGTATCACATTCTACTGAAATAAATACATGAAGGGATTCCTAGTTAAGCTTAATCTGCTGTGTTGAGATGTTGCTGACAGGAAAACACTTAATGTTTGTAACAGTTTCTGTTCTTTTCCCATCTGTTGTTAATTTTTTGTTAACCAGCTCATAATTGTATGTATAATCTTCTAGTCCAACCCCCCTGCCTTGGGCAGGGACACCTTCCACTGAACCAGGTTGCTCAAAGACCCATCCAACCTGGCCTTGAACACTTGTAACGGTGAGGGCATCCACAGCTTCTCTGGGCAACCTATTCCAGTGTCTCACCACCCTCATCGTAAAAAAATTTCTTACTTATAGCCAATCTACCCTCTCAGTTTAAAACTTGCCCATTATCCTGTCACTACAGGCCTTGGTAAAAAGTCTTTCTCCATCTTTCTTATAAGCCCACTTTATATATTGAAAAGCTGCAGTGAGATCTCCCCGGAACCTTCGCGTCTTCAGGCTGACCAGCTCCCACTCTCTCAGCCTCTCCTCATGGCAGCGGTGTTCTTGCCCTCAGATCATTGCTGGGGCCTCCTCTGGCCCCGCTCCAACAGCCCCAGGTCTGCCCTGTGCTGAGGGCTCCAGAGCTGGACGCAGGACTCCCAGGGGGGTCTCACCAGAGCAGGGCAGAGGGGCAGGATCCCCCCCCTCGCCCTGTTGACCACGCTGCTGGGGATGCAGCCCAGGGCACGGCTGGCCTGGGCTGCCAGCGCACACTGCCAGCTCATGTTCAGCTTTTCATAGTGTGCATGATAAATCTGAGTAAGAAGGTAGGATATGTTGATTTTAGATGCTGGTTTATGCAACTTCAGAGGACAGCTTCACCGTACTTATTTATGTGCCTGCCTTACTTCCTTGATTTTAGTTCTCTTGCTTTCTACATATCTGTATCTGCTGGGGTTGTAACAACTGGACTGTTCTATGGGTAGTCATTAATTTCTGGATAGCAGGAAAGTGGTATGCACGAATGCCGACACTTACCAATTTGTATTTACACAATAAATTTTAGTGTCTCAGTTTTGTGCAAGGAGGTGTTCTTTATGCTATTTACTTGTTATTTCTGAAAATAAATATTTGGATATCCTGCACTGTAGGGAGAGGGCTCCTTTGCAGGAAAGTAGAGCGGAAAGGCTGTGGTGTGTGAAGGGGAAAGTTTTCTGCTCCATAAATTTCCGTTTGCTTTACCAACATAGGTGCAACAACATAACCTGCACTGTTGCTTAGCTGATGTTTAACAGATGATCTGTGGGTTTACATGTGTGAAAATGCATTTTTTTGAGAACCTCCCTGTAAACCAAATTGAATGTGTCTTGCCTATTTTAATGCAGCCAGGAATCGTTTTGCTGCCCCTTGTTCTTTCAGACATTGCATATGACCTTAGAGCTGAACTGGCAGATAAATGTATGTTGTGCATTCACTATTCCATGCCTGGAATTGTGGCAGCCAACTACAGTGCTGTCATCTGTCAGAGCGCTTGCTTGATCACAGTATGTGTAAACAAAGGGTTGTGCTTATTACTGTGTGTTGAACTTAAGTATTTATTCTGTTTGAAGTACTCCTAATGAACAGCACTGCTTATGCTGTATGCCCTCTCACACTATTAGATTACATGGCCTGCCTTTGATATTGACAGTTTCCTTTGTACTGAAGACTGACAGGTGGCAGTGTGCTAAAAGAACTTACATTTTTGGCTCAGGACAAAGATCTGTCTAACTCGGTATCCTGTTAGCGGCTGGTAGCAGATACTTGTGGAAGGATAAGAAACTTGCAAAGTATAGACTAGAAGCTGGGGTATGCGTATCTCTGAAAGATCAATCTGTATTTAAAGGATGTCCAGAACCAGTGGTTATATCTGGCCTGTATTTATTAGCCACTTACATGCACATGAGCACATCTAATCCGTTTTTGAACCCATTTATACTTTTGACCTTGATGGCCTCGTGAATTCTGTAGAGTGTTAGATGGTATGGAGAAAAAATACTCCCTTTTTGCCTGACTGATAATTTAATTAGCGGGGGAGAATGTTTTGTACTTATATTTTTCTGGCAGATTTTTCTTTTTGTTCCCCCACCTCCTTTGTAGCGTATGTTTCTAAGCTGAAGGTCCTTATCTTTAAGTTCATCTTCATGTAGAAGCCATTTCATGTGTGGAAGTCCTTAGAACTATTTTCAGTACATTATCCTCTTTTTTCTCCCTTTTTTTCTTTTGTGTATTTGACCTACAGAGTATCAAAACCATGAGTGCAGAGTGGTTTAATCCAGAGTCTTAAGTCTCTTCTGCTGTTCCGTCATTTTTTTTTAGCAAATTCTCACACAATTTGCACTTTTAGCAAATATTTTGAGCAAATGTTTTCAAATTCAGACTCACAGTATAGCCCATCATTGTGTAGGAATACTTGGGACTAATTTTCACCATGTGATTCAATTTTTCATTTCTATTTCATCTCCCAGAAATGGAGTTTTGCAATGTCCTGGCTTCATTAAACAAAGACTGACTTTGTGCTTAAACTCTTATGCAGACTTTGATAACTCTGAGCTATCTGTAGGCTGATGCCCTGTCCAATCCACTTGTTTGCCCCCTTTCCTACACAGTTAAGGATTTGTTAGCAGAAATTCTCTGGGACTCACACTTGCAGACTCTTCTGTTGTGAAAATTTGCAGATTCTTGCCTTTTGTTTTCTCTCTCTTTACTGCTTATGACTCCATGACAGAGACTTTCAGTTTATGCTGATATCTTTATGAAGTTTAGGTAATGGAAGTTGAGGATTTTTTTTTTTTTGGAAGTTCAGCTGCATCATAGTAACAAAATTGCCCTGATCTACATGCTTACTTTATGCCTTCAGAGAAGGCTGCTGATTTTGGAAAGTGAATGTCCCCTGTGAAAGCATTAGCTGTTTTCTGTGTATTCTGTTTGTCCAGAGGTTGTTCTCCTACAGTTTCTTCGTCTTTGTTCAGTGATATTGGAGCAGTCGCTAGTTCACTGTGTTGGGTAGCTTCTGAAATCATATGCGTTGTATGGCTTTTTTTGTTGTTGTTGTTGTGTTTTGTTTTTTTTTTTTGTTACAATGCTTGTTGCTTGGGAATTACCATTTTAAGTGGCTGGGTGGGTTTTTTGGTGTGCTCATTGGTTTAAGGAAAAGGAATAGTCAGTGTTGCAAAAGCAAAGTCTTATTTGTACATTGGTTTTCTCAGCCATTGTCTTGCTTGGAAAAGCAACTCAAATGTGCTATCTTGGATAACAGTATGGCTGAAGGAATGGAACCACATTGTTAAGATCCAGACATTTTGATAACAGTTTTCGTATATTCGAGATTTATCCTTTTGCTCAGTGAATGAACCTTGTCCAACCCGTAGTAGTGTAGCAGTTACGTTAGTTTCAGAACTACAATCAGCATAAATATAAATATAGTAAATTTCTTTAAGATACTAATGGCGTGCATATGCTAACTCATGCTCAATCAAGTATATATAGAAATAATTTGGCTGACATCTGTGGCTTTCTTTAGATACAAATTTAACCCTGCCCTCTCTTAATTATCTCCAGCATACAATCTATATGACTTGTATATAAAAATCACTTCCCGAGAGAGTAAGACTTTTTAAATAAAGAGTAAGCAGAAGTGAACACTCAAATTAACATCAGAAGAGCCTACATTTTTGGAAACGGTTTGTAAGAAAGTAGAGTGTAGTGAAAACAAAGAAATTGAAATCAGGTTTTAGCTATTTTTGTACAATGAAGAAATTAAACGTCTTGTTCTAGGTTGTAGTGGATCTTCATTATACTACTTGAAACAAAGTTCTAAAAATACAATTTTATACAAATCAGTCAAATTATTTAATGTACGCCGTAAGGGATAGAATTTGTATGTGCTGTGCAGTAAGTACTATCCCTTGTTCTACAGTTTGAAGAAGTAGAATAGAATATAGGAAATGCTCATGTTTTGTAGTCTGTAAAAGAGTGTTAGAAGATTCTTGAGTGATAGAGCTGTTTTTCCAATAGGTGGATCCCTCCCATTTCGGTCTTAATTTTCATGTGATAGGCATCTAAGAGTCCATATTATTAGTCCAGAAGCTTATAATCATCATGATTTTTATTGGTAACAGTCTTGGAACGGCTTATCTGGGTCATAAAGTTGACTCTGTGTATTAGCAAAAGGATCAGAATATACCTTTTAGTTTCTTTTAAAAAAACAAGAACATACCTCTTAGTTTCTTTTAAAAAAACAAGAACATTTCATTTTGAAGAAGCATGGGAAAGCCCTGTTGACGTAAACCGGGTTTTTGCTGGACTTCAGTTCTGCGGAGCTGTTTCATTTTGGTGTCCAGCTGAGGCAGGTATCTGGATGTATGGGCCATTGCTGGTGCTCAGCTGGTGGGTGATAACTAGGTGGTGTTGGATTGTGTGGTCATATCTTTATTCAGCGGTTGTTTCTCAAGTCTTGTGAAGCTCCACTGTCAAAATGCATTAGGTGTTTACAATCTAGCCTACAAAATTACTGTGTATTGAAGAATGCTGCAATGGCTATGGAGCAGTCAGTGGTTTTGTTTCGCTGCTGCTGAGAAAGTCCAGTGACTTTCAATACTTGAGAGATCAGGGGATTGTGGATGCTGTAATGTCCTTGCCTTGTTTCAAAATATGTTAGTGATTAGGATTCAGGCATCAAAAATGACAGTCTGCCCCCTGAAAGTTACACTATGGATGTGTCCCTGGTTACCAGGGCTCTTTGAGCTGCCAGTGTTCAGAGATATGTGGAAAACAGACTGGCTGCTACAGACCTGACTTTTCGCTCCAAAGCTTGTTTTCTGCTTTGCCTCGGACATCTGTATTAAAGAAAAAGGTTTGTCTGAATTACTGAGTTTGAACAGATGAGCTATTCAACCTCCATCAGTACTTCTTTAGAATAAAGATGCAAAGGATGAAGTGTTTGCCCAGGTGATTGTTACATAGCCCTGTTATTTTCTCCCAGTCTTCAGCCTGGTTACCGAAACAGCCTTTCTTCATATTGGGATGTTAATTACTAGTTTAGAAAACAGAAGAAGTTGTACACGCCTTGAATTTTGCTTGATTCCTTCAGGAGTATCTGTGGCCTGCTGTTTTAAGTATACATCTTAAACTGCACATCTCATGGAACAACCTCTGTATGTATAAATGGGACTTATTTCTAGCTTACTAGTGTTTTCCTCCCCTCTTTCTGTTTTCTGTCCCTTAACTAAGGCTTTTTTTTTTGCTGTCCTGGGTGCTTATAAATCTTGGTATCTTCCAGACTGTCTTATAAAATGATCTCTTTCATGGAGACCTTTAACTTCTAGTACGTAGCACAACACTGCGGTGTACGTCTGTGCTAATTTAACAAGGCTGATTTTATTTTTCATTTGAACTTTTGCATTCTTTCAAAGGTGTTTTCAGGTATGGTTCACCTGATAGCTGTCCTGTAGCTACAGAACTCTTAAGGAGATGGGAATGACTGCAAGACATTTGTTATTAAAAGCCATTTAGCTAACCTTACCCAAAATATGCGAATGCTTTTCTTGCATATCAGTTAAGGGTACAGTAGTGCTGGTGATTGTTTCAGTTATGAGACCTGGGAATCATACACTGAGTTGGGAATATGACATACTTTGATCAACTGGATTTTGATCTTTTATTGTGCTGTGAACGAGTATTCACAGAGCTATGGATTGTATTGGAGAAAAGTGCTACCATGCATTTAATTCCACAGTCAACTTTATGTGCAGTTTCTGCTAAATAGCACTGACAGTATCTATGTTCTCCTGTTTAAAAAAACTAATGCAATATAGAGTTGAAAAGCTAGAAATTGTGTCCACCTGCCTGGTGGTCTTATGCCACTCTCTGCTCAGGAAGCTTTTTTTCATGAATTTGCAGGTAAGACATCAGACGTATCATTTTTATGCTAGGTTCTAAAAGTTTTCTTAAAGTCATTCTGTCCTGTATATATGCTTTCAGATTTTAAACTACTTGGTAGAGCGAGCTGCGAGCAATCAGCAGTACTGTTATTACTTTTAGCAGGTCTTATAACTGAGAACGAGACTTGTAAAGAAGCACTCTGATTCTGGGTTTGTTGCAATTATTACTTTATTCTATGTCATTCACAGTCTCTCTAAATAATTCTTCAGAATAGTTTGTTGCATTCATGCATATTGAGATTTTGAGCAGAAACTGCCTATGAGACGGTATTTGTGTATTTCTGTGAAATGGTTTTTAGCTCCTCTATATTGTTGTGCTGCTGCATAATGATGTGTTTTGCCTGTCTAGCTTTCAAGGGGCTTTAAGGTTTTTTAGCTGTAATATTTGTTTCAACAGCTGCCTGTTTTTCTTCCTAAGAAGGACTTGTTGCTGTCAGGAGTTAAGCTCTTGCTGCACAGATATTTTCCTTAAACTCTGCAAAGAACTGTTGTTTATTTGTACTTTGGCTCTAGTCCAGTCTTCTTACTTGCATGCTGGTAGGGTTTGTGTATTGAGAAGAGTTCCTACAATGCTCTCTTGTTCGTCTGGACTTTAATCTAGACAGGGTTGTTTTCTGTCCTTCACAGCATTTGGGTTAACTGAGTCCTGAAACACCTTGGTTCAAAGCTTCTGTATATGATCTCTAGCATAGAAAACTTCACCGTGACTCATCTATTTTCTTTGAATTTTTGTTTTCACTCCTATGTTTTACTTGTAGATAACATTTTTTCCCCCTAGTATTTTCAGCTGTGCTTATATGTGGGTCCTAAATGCAAGAGCACCGTTGCTTTTTACCTGTATCCCTGAGCGGTGAGAGGCAAGATGGCAGATAACGTCGTGTTGGGTGGGCTTGGATGTCCCTGTGTTATCCAGTCAAATAATTCCATGACGTAAAGCAGGCAGATCAAAGTTGCATATGTAGGTGAGTTTAAATGCCAAAACAAAGATTGCATATGTAAGTAAAGTTCTTGCTTTAGCAAGTTTTCTGATCATAGTGTATTTGAAAATTTACATCCTACAGTGCATTTCTGTAAGCTTGCGTGTTACATTCCGTATAATAACAGGCATGAAGTACTTATGGTAGGAGATACTACCATATGAAGTATGGTAGTATCTCCAGAGGTATTGTTAGTGAATGTGATTTGTAACATTAAAGTTTTGGAGGATTTTGTATGAGCAGTCTGTTACTTGAAAATAGTGATGTTTGTTGATAGATTTGCTTTGTTTCATTTTTTAAAATTATTTTTTCAGGAAGGAGGTTGCAGTGCAAATGTAGAAATTGCCAAGTATATTTCACTTTAAGCATGTGACAAGACCATTTGTACTTGTGCATGATACTGAATGTGGAAGCTGTCTTTCGGTGGAGAACAAGCCTTATTTTCTGATGTTTGTTTAGCTTTTTTTGAGCAATGAAGCTGACTTCCTGAGTTTTGTTTTTTCTAGATTTCGCATTGTAGTACTTACAAAGGAAAGTAGATCAGTTAAATTTCTATATTTGTAAGCACGCTTGGAACCATTTTATTGTAGATTTTTGACAATGCCTTTTGGCAACTTGTAGTGAGTTGAGGCGCTTTGTCTTTGGTGCATGCTTAACCCTGGCTAGCTTTTGCTAGTGTTGTGAGGCATGTATTAATCCCATGTAAGCTTCTCAGAGTATATTGATTCTTCCTGTCTCTTCCAGTTACTGGATACTACAGGACTGTAAAGAGTGATGGCAATTACTTTGACGACAAATTTAGAGTTGAAGGGGTTCGGGTTTTTGAAACTGGTTTTGTCCTGGGCCTTATAAGCTAGTACAAAGGTACAGTCTAGTTACAAGTAATGTCACCTAGTCAAAATATGTGGACGTTATAATCTTATGCAGTGTTCATCCCAGTCTCCTGTGGATTTTTCTTACTGGCATTGACATTTTCAGATTGGACCAGAACACTGTGCTTTTTCCAGTAGTGATCCACACTGGTTGTTAAGGAAGGTGAAAACCTCCACTCTGCTGCTTACTCCCTGTGCTTCTCAAGTGGAACAGGTGTAGGGAGGGCTAGTTAGGCAGCAATTACATTCAGTGTTGTCTGATTGGAACCAGAATGCACGATGAATAATACAAACATAACGATTACTGTACAGAAATAATAAATATAGTTATTATATCATGCAAAATAAGTATATAATAATGTAAATAGTATAAACATAAATAATGTTACAACATTGCAGAGATGGTGAATTTGTTTGTAGTATTATTATTTCCACTAAGGGAGGAGATGTTCTGCTTGCTATCTTTTTATGCATTCCGGTGCCTCCACATGTTAGTGCAGCCCAGATTGTTTTGTGGGACAGAAAGTTGTTTAGAATAGTGTAATTCCCTGTACTGCCTTTCATGAAGTATAGCATTGACTAATAAATTGTGTTTTATTTTTTTGTTTTAATGATAAGGGTTGCACTTAATTTGAGATGGTTTACTGCATTCTCTATGTTGGGGCTTTCCATGGTAAATCCAGTGCTGATGAGCTGTGCTGTCTGGTGTAATCTTTCTCTCTGACAGATAAGTAGAGAAATCTCTGCAGAGCATATGCCGTTGTAAAGAGTCCAAATTATGTCCTGCTCTTTGTGAGGATGCGCTACTGCAGCTTTAGTAAGGAGTCAGAACTGCAGCTTGTCTGTCCTTCCAGTGAACGGTCTGGAAAAAAGTTTCACAGCCTAGAAATGTGTCGCTGTTGCAGCACGGACACATGGGCTCAGTCAAGCACTGCCTATCAGAAGGGAATTCATTTTCCTTCAGCAAAAGATTTTAAAAAAATCACTCCTGTCTAAAAGATGCTTCTGCCTTCGTTCTTTGTTGATTGTTATTGACCGCTGATGGAGTTGGCAGTATTCTGACAATTTTATCTGGTTATGGTTTTCAGCTTCTACTAGCTCCAGCCCCTGCCTACATTCCTCTCTGGTTTTACAGATTTCTGTATTTTATCCCTCTGAGTCACGTCTTTACCAGGCTGAAGTTTCATGGTCTGCTTTGTTATTTGAATGGAATTGGTTCCAAAATTAATCATTCTTGCTGTCTTCTGCATCTCCCACTTCTAATATATTCTTCTAGAGAAAATAGTACCAAAAATTAATGTAATATTCAAAATACAGATGTACCATTGAATTTTAGTGTCATAAGATGTTTTGTGTTACGTTCCCTCCTGGTTTCCTAATATTTCAGTATGTTACATATGTTGGGTTCATTTTGGTATTGTCCTGCTGTTGCTTTTAGGTTTGGTCTGTTGTGCTCTGTAATGATCCATGGAAGCACAACAGTTATTGCACTTTCTTCTTTTTCCTGCTAAAGAAAGCATGGAGATACTCTAACTGTGAGAACATCCTAAATATGATGTTGTCATACAATGCTGCAAGACTGTAATACTGTGCTTACGGCACAGAGATGCCTTTTTTCCCCCACCCAAGAATTGTGTAAGAAAACAAACACAAAAAAACCACACAAAATAAAACCCCACCCAGCGCATCACACTCAGCCTCCAGAATATGCAGGACCTGAGGATTTGAGTAGGTTGCAACTGTCTTCACACACAGTGTTTAGAAATAACCAATGAGATGAGAAGTTTACAGCTGGTGGCAAGCACGGTAAATTGTGTGCCCTCTGCTCGCCTACCCTGTGGGTTTCGTGGAGGAGACAGACTGCGAACAAAGCCAGCAGGCCGTCTTGCTCTGTGCTATTGCTCACATGCAGCAGTAATGGAGAGCTAGGGCTCTATACCATGTGCTAAAGCTATCGTACATGAAGGGATATATTTGTTCTTTTTGGTGTTTGTAAAAAGGACATGTGCATTTATTCCAGTAAAATCATAAATAAGCGGGGTTTTGCTAAAATTCAAATGACAAATATTGCTATTAGTCTTTCTGAAATGATAATAATTCCAGTGGACTGAATTTAAAAAAAACACTGAAGTGAAAACACTGAAGTGTTGCTGAATGTAAATGTTCATGTACAGTGCTTATGCTGATGCCTCAGATTGTCGCTGTGAGGTAGATAATATTTTAACTTAGCACCTGTGAGAGCACCCTGCTAAAGCTGGCTGGCTATTGTATGGGTTCTTTAAATAAACGTATTGCTTCAGTTTAGAGGGAGAAATAGAGGAAAATACTATTTGGTGGAAGTTCATGAAACATACTGATTAACAATGTGGTTGAATGTCTTGACTCAGATGTTTCTAGGAAATATTTTCTCAATTCTTAAAGTATGTATGGAAGTATATAATATGGAAGTTTATCTGAATACCTATTAATGCTTTCTAGATACATTAATTACAGAATGGCTGGAAAAGAAAAATCTATTAAAAGGTTTCTTCAGCCTATTTTAATACAGGGTGTAGGTAAGTACATTAACAACTAGGAACAATGAGAGAAAAATGGGGAGAAGAAAGTATCAGAGAGTAACAGCTGATTTTCTGTAAGTGAAAGGAGACTCCTCTGAGAGGACTTCTGGATTTTCTAGTTCTGTCTAGCTTGCAAAAGTGCGTTGTAAATGTCAAAATGGTTATGAAGGCGTTAATAACTAATTTGTGTAGCCTTGCTCTGTGGATTTGGAATTTCAGTCTAGTAGTAGCCTTCATTCCTTCATGCTTATGGAAGAATCTAGATTCGAAAACTGGCGTGTTACATGTGATCTTCAGTACTTCTGACAGCTGAAACTATGAGTTCATGTAGTAGCTCCTCAATTGTATACGCACTAGTACCATCTGTTGAATTCAAGTCACGTGAGTAAAACGTGAAAATTAGGGAAATGGAAGTGTTTTGGGAGGGCTAAGGAAACTTGATTGTAATTCTTGTGTGTGAATTGTTTTTCCTAGGTTCGTTTGGGGTTTTCCTGGTGAATAAATATGAAAACCCTTCAGAACAAAGGGAGAGGGAAGTACTTTTGCACAGTTCGTAATTCATTAGTCACTAATTACTGCAGGGTGCAACTGAGGCCAAGAATAAAAGTGGAGAGGAATACCAAGTTACACGATCCTTTAAAGGAAGAGTTTATATCCTTTCCAGAAAAAAAACTCCACAGAACAGGGAAGACCAAACTGCTCACTGCTTGGAGCGATAGCTCTGTCTTGGGTTATTTGCATCCTTCCGTGAAGCGTCTGTTACTGGCCGCTGAGAATGTTAGAGTGGTCTGCTGTATAACTCCGTCTGACAGTTCCTGCTCTGTGATGTTACAGTGTTCGGATTTATTTTACGTGTGCTTATGTTCATGCCTTTGTCTACAAGAACTTTGTAACTCAGTTGTCTAGGGAAGCTGTTTCTCCAAAACACGCTGTCTGCAGCAGAGATGAAGTGAGATGATTTCCCTGTGCATCAGAAGAAGCATTAATATTTCAGTTTTAATATTCAGAGAGCTGTTTTTTTTAATTTGTCTGTCTTGCTGCTGATAGTATTTAATTTTGAATACAGGGAGATGCATTAAAAAGGTGAAGGTTTAGTTTTAATTCATCTTAGAAGCTGTTTGCAAATGTGATCCGTTGTAACAACTCCCTGATGTGAGGTGTGGGGAATGCCAGTAGCTGCTTTTCTGGTGGTATTTCTTTCACTCAGTGTTCTGCAAGTTTTGTCCTCATTGAAAATTATTTTTAAAAATGAGACCTTAAACTCTGATAAACTTTCTTGGGCTTTTCTGTAGCTCCCACCTAGCGTTTGTTCTGCTTTAGAGCAACTTAAACTTTTACCGTTCTCCTTCGTTGCATGGGTGTAATGGTATTCTTAGGTTGATGTTTTTCATGCATTGTGTAAACCTTACATGTTCTCAGTTACTGAGGTCAGAGTTTTTAATCCTTTCCTAAGTTCCAAAGTAGCATCTTCATTTTCATACCCCCTCATCAGTAAAATTAAGTAAATCCATATGTTGGAAGCATTTGTTGTTTTCAGCTCTACTGCTATTAGCTTCTTTCCCCACTGTATGTGACCTGGTACGCAGTGATGTCAGTTGTAAAGCAGTGCCACTCAGACTGCTGCCTTGTGCCCTCTCTGTGCTTAGCCTGGTGATGTCTCACAGATGGAGGTTACGCAGTTTCTAACTTTGCAAGCTAGCTTGTTTATGCCTTCTTCCCTTTCTGTTCTGCATTTTCAGAAGTGGACATATGTTGCAGCTTGGAAAATGTTGGCACACTAGTTTCTGTATTACTGCTTTCTCTTCCCCTCAGAAGTTTACAAAACTGAGAGGGTAGTGCTTATGTCGTAGTATAAGCAGACAATGAGCACCACTGGTGATATGCAGTGAATGAGCGGGTGTGATGGTGTGTTCGACACAAGCTTGAGTCAGCCTAACAGAGGTGCTCCACCTGTCCTGCTCCAGACCACTCAGGAGAATCAATTTGGTAGTCTTGAACAGAAGCTTAATACAGTGGGATATTGAATACGAGTTTGTTTCTGACTCTCAGGGGTTTTTTTGTGTTACAGGACTACAAAGCTGATGAAGACCCTGCATTATTCCAGTCAGTTAAGACGCAGAGAGGACCTTTGGGGCCAAACTGGAAGGTACTAAGAACAGATGTTACAACCTTATGAAGTCTTTATCAGCAGAAAAAAAAAAAAAAATCAGTTCCTTGGAGACTAGCACTAGCAAATGTTAGTCTTAAAACAGAGGGCAGAAAGTGAATAATTCTTTTCTTTTTTGTATTGTTATAATTCCAGATGTGTTAGTAAGCAAAGGTGCTGTCTGCTATTGATTTAATTTCACTGCTAAAACAAAGCTATGAAAATTAAATTGGATTAACATTATCCTTACTTGAGATTGACATCTGATTATAGACTATGATGAATTCCATATTAGCCTGCTCTGGTAGCCACTGGAGGTAACTTAAAATGCAAAAAATTAGTTGGAAACTTTCTTACATCTAAACGATTGTAACTGTGTATTTCTTAGAGCAGGGTAAGAGATAGTACATGTGTATGTTTTATTTAGAATTACCAAAAAACTAGCAGAAGATAGCGGTAACTAAATCTAAGCTTGTCTTCACCTTGCCATATTGTATATCTAGGTATTTTTCACTAGTGTCCCATGTATACAAAATGCACACAAAAACCCTCGGTATTTCATCATAAATATTTTCCCTCGGTGAGATAATACACCCTGTTTGTATTTGTACATGTGTGTGTGCATGCATGCACAGATGCATCTACCCTGTTCTTCAAATTTTCAGTCTGAAGTATGCAGTCTGGGTTGATTTGGGATATTAATTTCCCACATTCTTTTGTCATTTACCAGTTTTCTAATAAGTACAGTCATTGTGTAACCACGGGAAGGTGACTTGACCAAAGCTTTTTTCCAAGGTAAAGCCATCTGGCCTTTTACCTGAGCTGCAATTACCCAAGCCTGTAAGCTGGAAATTTTGTTTGAAGTTCGTTATGCAAGCTGCTTGCTTAACATGATCTCCTCCTCCACCTTCAAGTCTGACCAAATTTAGTGTGCTAGATTTCCATGATGTCCTTACTGGATGTCTGTTTTAACGCGAGACGTTACATTCCATGAAAGCTCTTCAATATTAGTGTTACCTTTCTGCATGAACGCATTATTGAGTTATTCTTACGTGGCTGTCAATATGACTGCAGTGTGAAATCTTAGCACTCAGTCACATCCAGTATGAATTTGCTCTGCTTACATTTTCAACTGCAGGGAAGTCATGCTTGAGAACTGACTCCTTAGTAGGCAGCGTTAAGTACTGGTGCAGTGTCAGAATATGTATGTGTCACCCATCTGTACCTTTGTAATGCCTCTATACTTTTCTTAACAATTTAGCCTGAACAGTTGCTGCATACATAGAGATGATCCTATCTTGAAATAACTTTTCGTAGAGTCTGTTGCTTGAGATCCTCTTCCATTTCCTCTAGAACCTTGCATGACTCCAATTCAGAAACACCTTTCCTGTGGACCAGCATATACCACATTCAATGCAGTGACGCCTGAACAGCAGTGCAAAGCTTGCCAGTACATCCCTGCCCCAGTCACAAAGCACATCAAGACTCCTGTATATATGCCCATCCCAGAGGGAAATACACTTTGTCTGCTACACCAGATAGGCTCACAGAAACTGAAAAGCTAACTGCTGTATACTAGAATGAATATACAGGCAGTCAGTCAGGAATAGGCCCCTAGTTACCAGTTAGAATATAGTTTTGCACTCTTGTCATTACCATGAATGAAATGTTTTATTGCAGTAGCATAATATTACTAGTTACATTTAGTGTGTACTGTGATGAATTACGCTTCAGTAAATGCGGAGGGTTTTTTGAATGTATTGCAAATGGTGCCCCAGTTTCTTAAATTTTCTTGTAAAAGTTTTGTGTTTCATAATCCAAAAAAGTTCCAAGTACAGCATGAATGTTTCTGTCAAAATACAGTGTGAAGGACTTGCTCCGAGAGATGTGAATTTTCTTCTAGTTCAGTAATTTAGATGTCACCATTAGTTATTTTACCACTGTTTTTTGTGAAGCAGCAAGATATGTCAGAGTAGGATGCATTGGACCAGCAAGCACTTGCTCTCATTTTCTATCCTAAAATGTCCTTGTGCAAGCAGAAGTAGGCAGAAGATGTGCCACTTTTCTGCTCTCAGAAGCCTGACCTGTGGTGTACGTGTCAAATAACTGACCATCACGTCTGACAGAGCACAGTCCCTATGTCCCACTACGTAGTACCACACCCATTCTCAGCTAGCCTGAAATGATAAATTGAAGTAGCCTGAATTCGAGGACCTAAGGTGTCTCTTGTCCCACTGTGGAATGGGGCTGTGGGTCCAGGGCCATGTTTGTGCAGTGCTGACCGTTCGCTCCTCTACTTCCTTGCGTACTGGTACAGTGGTTTTAATGCTGTGTGGCAATTAACCTAGCCAAAAAGTAGGGAACTGGGTTTTAGTGAAAGGATGCAAAACAATAGGCAGCACAGGGAGCTGTAACAGGACCACTGAAAGTTTCGGCAGAGCCAGAGGCGTGTGGGCTATGGAAGCTGACGCTTCACTGCCATTAAGCTGCATTACCAGAAGAAAAGCTTGCGAAGCTACCTCTTGGCTGTTAGACATACTTCAGTTTGTCTTAGTGAGAGCTGAGGGTGCAGCTGGAGTATACCATAGTTCCATTAGGAACAGCTATGGCAGCACCAATTAGGTCAATGGTATACTCCAATGTCATCTTTTCAGCGTGATGAAAGCTGACCCTGTGACAGTCCAATTGTGCAGACACAGAAATAATGTGAAATTCCCTCTCAACACCAGGAAACACTTTTGTGCTCTGAGGGTGGTCAAACTCTGGAACAGGTCATCTGAAGAGGTTGTGGAGTCTCCATCTGTGGAGATGCTCAAAACCTGACTGAACACAGTCCTGGCAGGCTGCTGTAGGCAACCCTTCTGGAGGAGGGCTCCTGCGCCTGGTGATTGGAGAAGGTCCCTTCCGACCTCAGCAATGCTGTGATATTGCAATCTACGCAGTCGTGATTCTTCCCTTTGTGTGTCCAAAGACACAAAATAGTTCTGCTTCAGGAAGTTTCTGAGCTTATAAGTAGTGGTAGATTGGTAGTGTTTCCTAGTGAATTATCACTGTTTTCTTCCTTGCATTTTATATTTTTTACATAGGTTTCTGCCACTGGCTGCTGTCAAAATACTGAGCCAGGTAGACCTTTGGTTTGACTTACAGATTTGTCCTGGGCCCAAGCATTAGCTGGAATCTCATGGGAAAGCGAGTATATTGTGTGTTTCAAGATGATGATGAGTGGAGGCATGTATTCTGCCTCCCATTGTTGTAACACTCTTTCTACGTGAGCGAAGTGTTCTTGCTAGCAGAGTAAAACTGTCGCAGGGATTATTTTTATAAACTGTGCTGAAAATGTGCATCCGGCCGTAGATGTTTGTGCTCCTACCTCCTCAGGAAGGAAGTAGGAGGCTGATGCAGGAATGGCTTGTTTGGGCCTGTGACCTAAAGAAAGTGAGGAGTTGCTGGTTAGTTTTTTAAAAACAGCTGTAATATGAGGAGGAGAACTTTGAATACCTGGAACTGGCTCCACTGAATTTGTGTGTTCATTTAGTTCTGTCCTTTTACTAATGCCTGGACATACACTTACGCTGTTTGGGAACATCAGACAATAGCAGCACTTTGTTCTATTCACAAGCAAAAAGCCTCAGTCTTCTGAGGATAACTGGTTTTCATTTAAGTGCTCCCTGGTGATGAGTATTTATGATAAAAAATCTGTATTAAATAAATATGCATTATTCACCAAGATTTTTATATGTTAGATATATCTCACAGTAAATCTTTTTACTGTGTGCATGACCAACAGTTGTTGGCCATTTCATGATTAAAAGAAATTTAGCTTTAAAATGCTTTAAAGTATTTCTACTTAGAATTTTGATGCAGATAAAAGAATAAAAATCTGGGGACTTCTTACAGTAACTGCTTGTTATTCAAGCCAAACACACAGTTCTTGTGGGTTTTTTTTTAAAGCACCTATCAGCTTTGTTTTATTTTTTTGTTTGGGGTTTTGTCTTCCTTAATTTTTTCTTCTTCTTTTACAAGGCTTGGAGTATCCTAACAGGCTTTGTTAAACTAAAAGCACGATATGGTCTCTTGTATTACATAAATTTGGCTGCACGATGTTACAAAGTACTTCAGAATTGTTGGGATGTAGGAACTATAACGGAAACCTAGGAATTACAGGAAATGGTGAATTTCCCTCAGTTCATTCTTCTGGGGGTCCTTCCCTTGCACAAAGTCCTTGAGCTGGAGCTGCTTCCAAGCAGTGTTTGAAGTGGAGGTACAGCTGGTCGTGTGGCCACCTGTTGCCATTGATGATAAAGTTCTCTCCCTGTTTTTCTCATAGTAGCAGTCAGAAGGTCTGGAATTCATTATGCAAAAATGAATATGTAAATTATGCCCCTCAACTAGAAATTACCTCTGCACCTGGTTGAAGATGTACCCTTCTGGCGTTGTCCACAGGAGAGGGGCGTGAGGGAGAGGAAGAGGGGAGAGCATGCCAGTGTCTGTATGGGCAGGGCAGAACCGCAATCAACTGAAGTTTTATGCTTTTGCGAGAAGCAAACTTGAGGGGTGGCTTTGCACTTTTTGTTTTAGGAATATTTTCTGGATTCAGAAATCTAGAAAATTTCTGTTATTTTGATTCCAGAAAAGATTCCAAAAACAAAAAGCGCCACCATTGTACTGAGCAACTTGGTACAACTCAGATTATAATTGTCTTTGCGCGATAGACCCAAAAGCAAAAAATAATTTAATGCTAGCTATTGTAATGAAGCTTCCTTGTCTTTTCAAAGCGTCAGGAACTATATTACAGTAGAAATCATAAAAAGTAAATCCATGTTAAGACTAAAATTTATAGTATATATTTGCAACATGGATGGAATTGTCTTACAGATTTAACCTGGTTGTTAATCCCTGTTACCCTGTCTTTAGAGTACAGTGCTAACACTTAGAATTTTAAGTAGTATTGTAATTCTAATAATACTTATAATTATTGTTTATAATTATAATTAATTTCTTGTAAGTTAATAATACAATTTATAATTCTAATATAATACTTGGAATTATAATTTCTGCTAATTATATTAAATTAATATCACTGAAGTAAACTTTTAAAAAATTAAAAATTCCTTCCCATTATCCATAAACAGAAAGAGCTAGCAACTGATGAAGAGTGTCCTAAAATGTGTGCTTACAAGTTGGTGACTATCAAATTTAAATGGTGGGGACTGCAGAACAAAGTTGAAAACTTTATACAGAAGGTAAGTGCTTCTCCCTTGCTGGGGTGTCGCTGGAGAGGTGGGATTGATGGTAGGCAGGTAGGCGGCCAGGCAGGGTGGTTCTGTGCTGATGTGGGGTTTTTGGAGGAGAAACGGTGATGAGGTTTCCTGTCGCTTATGGTCAAGCAATTTCTGTTCATTTCTTCAGCAAGTACAACCAGTTGTGTCTTGATCTACTAGCAGTGGTGTTTCATTGGTGGTACGAGAATAACTTTCTAAGTTTAAAAAGTGAAGGTGTAAGCAAAGAGTCTGTGCCATGTAGGTGTAAAACTTGATTTTTCTGAGCAACAACACTTGGCATGAAGAGAGTTCTTTGATTTTTTTTTTTTTTTTTTTTTTTTTCCTTGTAAGCTGAAAGTTGAATAAAACACGTGCTGGCATTTCTCTAGTATTTTATGTTCTAGTTTTCTTATGAAACTGTTCTTGTGTTTCTGCTTTTTAAAGTATATGTGGGGTTTTTTGGTTTTTTTGTTTTGTTTTGTTTTTTGAAGGGGGGGGAATTGAATACTTGTAAAACCAGGTGTGGCACAGGTAGAATCCAGTGCGCTAGGATTTAGTTAGCAGTTGTGGTGTTTTGTCAAATTATGTTTGCATCTTATTACTACTGTATGATCAGAATATGATTTGTAAAATATTTTTTAAAGTATGACTAAATATTTAGATTGTAAACTTATGTGTAGTCAAAGTATTTGATCTAGACTGTCAGGCCATTTCTCTCCAATCCAGGGAAAACGTGCTGTAACAGTGAGTTAACCAAAATATAATGTTCCAGTAGCATTTGGCCATGGTGTTTCCTCATAGACAACCAGTGCCAGACCTTTTTTATTGAGGTAACCAGGGCTATTAGCTGAGTGGACCACACAGCTAACTGCATTAAATGTTTATGAATTTCAATACATATGGTAGCAGCAGAGAAAATCTTCAAAGAATAGTAGTGGAAAATGAGACGGAGAAGGTAGCTTGTGATGGCCACAGTACAAAGTAAGGGTAAGGAGAAATTGGAGAGTGTCTTTAACGTGGTGGTGCTTTTGGGAAGGCGTTGCCTATCACACCTTTCAAACTGAGCACCATTTGGGAATAAGCTGAGCAGAAGAGCCTAGACTGATTCTGTGGTCTCGTGAGGAGTATTTGAAGATACATCTCTTTGTGTTTTTTTTTTACCTTGCTTTACCTGAAGCTGATTCTTTAGAGGAGGTTATCTCTGTCTGCTAGTTGTCAAGAACTGTGTATTTGATTTGATCAGCGTTGTTTTTGAGGATGTTCAGCAGCTTGAGCCATGCAAAATCTGGGAGCAGATGAACAAGACATGAACTTTAGGTGGCAACCTGGATAACTGAATACATGCAGAAGTCTGCATTTTAGTAGTAAAATAGATTTCTGTGTTATACATGGCTACTTTTATCAGAGCAGTCTGAAGCAATACTGGTAATTTTGCACATTGGATGGTTTAGATGATGCATCTTTCATCATCGAAGTCACCATTATAGAAGCTGAGATTCCATGGTGCTGGAGCTTGGTGGAGCTGGCGAAGTTGCCATTCCTCAGCATAGCACATTGGGGTTTTGGGACTGGCAGGTGTGGTGAAATCTGAAACCTACCAATTTAAGTAGAAAGGGTACAGTGAAAATGTTCTTACTGTGATCAATTCAGAACACAGATATGTGTACTTTAATGAAAGAGCTGTGAAATTCTTAACTTGAATATTTATACTCTCAAGGTTTTTGTACCTTTGAAATTGCACAGCAGATACTACTGGGATGCTGATTTGGTACAAATTGCAGGTATGCCACCTTTGGAGTCAGAATTACATTTTTTGCTTCATTCTGGCTTTAGGAATTGGGTGTTATTGTTTTTTTTAATAGTGAGCACAGAACCTGCGACAGTTGTGTCGCAGATTTTTTTGTAGAGTTCTTGCTAAATATTCTAGCTACTGCAAGGCTATGTTGATTCTGTCTAATGCTGTCTTGGAGCTAGAAGAGATTTTAAAAGGATACTTCAGCATTTTCAAGTAACATCAATTGCTGAACTTTCTTGAAACTTTGTTTTAATAACGAAATTTGTTATTTTTTTCCATGTTAAAGCATGTGAGAAATGAGGTGACTTCAAATTGGGTCTAGGAATGTGAGGAGGCTGAACCTGTAGCATGCCCCTAAAGATTAAAGTCACATGAAACAGCATGCCCCTAAAGATTAGAACTTTTCAAGTTGAACAGCTGCGGTCACTTGTCCAGTCTTTGTCAAAACATAGGCCTATTCTCTAATGTTTGTTTATCTTCTTAAAGCAAGAAAAAAGGATATTTACCAACTTTCATCGCCAGCTGTTCTGTTGGATTGACAAGTGGATTGAGCTGACTATGGAAGACATTAGGAGAATGGAGGATGAAACCCAAAAGGAGCTGGAAGCGGTAAGAATGCTTTTTTAAGGTTGGTGTTTGTGTGCTCTCTACCTGTAGATTTATCTGTTTGGGAATTGACGCAAGTGACGTTGTGTCCATCCCCTTGTGTGTGTTTGGGCAATTGCTGGCAAGCATTACAGCCCCTTTAGTGATTCTCCTGTGCAGACCCGTGCACTTCAAGCTTCTGCATACTGTGTTGTGTCAAGGTGGAAGTGGCTGTAAGGTAAATATTTCTGATTTCGCTAAATCCAGAATGTCTGCCCAGACCACCTCTTTATTTATGGTGCCATACCCATTACAAAATGCCCCATTCAGTGCTTTTTTACCACTTGTCAGAATTCAGAGCTGTCATCTTGCTTTTCTATCATGTGTCTTGCTTTGTTTTGTTTCTAATCATCATTAGATCTGATTACTTTTTCTCTTCAAACATCTCTTCAAGCAAGCTGCTATATGTCACATGACAGCTGTTCCACTCATCCTGATTAGCGCACCAAAACTGATGTCAGTAAAATTAACAGGCTTGAGATAGTATAAATTTTCATGCTTTAGTGGCTGTGAGGACCAAATACGTGTAGCCTTATCTGTCTTGGGACTGATGTTTGAAGGAATCTCATCTGTAGGGCACTTTCTCTACTCTTTCCTGTAAGAGGTAGAGGAACATCACAGGCTAGGCAGGAAGCCTTCTTCTGTAGTGTCTTTCCAGAGCATGACCTTTGGCATGATCCTTTCTCATTTTAAGTCCTGCTGGGTTTCTGATTTCTTTGCAGTGTTTGGATTTGCAATTCTATTTCCTTCCTGTTTTGCCAGTTGCTTTATGCCTCAAACCCATCCAGCTTGTCACTTTCCTTCCGTTGTCGTGGTTCTTTTGAGGCACAATGTCTCTTCAGCTGTAATGTGTTTCTTTGCATTGTTGAACTCATGTCAGCTGCCAGACATATTTAAAGAGATTGTCTGGGGCTTTACGCCTACTATTGACAGTGGTTCTGAAGTGCATTTTGTGGTTTGTGCCTAGCGCATCTTTTCTTTTAGTGTCAAAACTAGCTGTAGCTCCTCTGTCCTCACTTGTCACGCTCTCTGTGTTTGGGCTTTACAAATTGTGTGGAGCCATCTTGCATTGTGTAGAGATGTTTTCTGAATTTGGACGAAGTGTGTCTTCACTGTTCTGTGTGTTAATAGGTAGATGCTCTGAGCTGGTAAAACCAAACTTTCTTTTCAAATAAGCTGGAGGGTTTGTCTCCTTTGGCAGTTCCCCGAATATGCTTTGGGAAAGTCACGTTCACTCAGTCTTGCAAACATTGTGCTCTCTCACTGGCATTTGGATTTTTTTAATTATGGCAGGTGTTCTCTCAAATCACATGGATTTCTTCTTTAATTCTACTTTATGCCAGAACCTATTCCTAGAGCCACCTGTTCCTATGTGTCTGTGAAGGAGGAAGAGTAACCACTTTCCTCTCCAACTGATTTTTATCGGAAGGGTTCTCTTGCACACACAGTTCTTTATTTGGAGTGAAGCAGGCTTCATCTGGTTTCTCTGAGAAAGGGTAGTGGCAGTGTGAGGAGTGCATACAAGGTGTGTCATGCAGAGAGTAAACGGCACTTGACACATCTGTGTGCATGAGAAAATTTCCCTTTTGTGTCTCTGTGGACTGTGGATGTGTGTCGTCTTGTAGAGAAAGTTCTGTGTCACGTTTCTCACTGGTAAGTAACTTCTTTTAAATATTTTTTGCAAAATTTTTGCTGCTTTTTAGTTCTTACCTTAAGCAAAACCCGGATCACGTGTTTCTGGGTGTAACATTAATCCTGGTTTTTAAATATCAAATGTACTTATTTACTGTTTTCTTGTTTTGCAAAGCAATGCAGATAGTTTATTTCAAATAGCTTGTTGGGCAAGAGGTTAGCATCAGGAAGTGAAGTGTGTTACTTGTTGAAAAAGTCGGTTTTTCATGAGAAATGTATTGATGCGTTATACTAACACAGCTTTTCTATGTGTGTTGTGAAATGTGAGAGGAGTGGGGACCTGCTGTTAAAATATTTTGGTTATAATAAGAGTATCTACAAACACCTATAAATGATACAATTGCAAGGTTTTTGTGGTGAAGTGCACTGTTGGAAAATAACCTAGAGGCAAAAATGTCACTGCCAAATAAAATATGAATGCTAACTTCATCCCACGTAATTTGGTTTTATGTTTCTCATTCAACTGCTTCATCCATTGTGCTAAACAGTAATTTTCATTAAATGCCAAGTGTTCCACAAAACATTTGTTTTATGACCAAGACCACTGGGAAGTGAACACTTAATGATAAGGTGCTTAATATGACAAAAACATCTTCATGCTACCATCCCTGCAGAGAAATAGCTGGCTTTTTTGACAGTGTTGCACTGCGCAGTTCTATGCTGCTTAAAAACAAACAACTGCAGAAAGCAAGCCTAATAATATTGGCAGCATTACATTTTTTCACATACGTTGCTTTCTGTTGCCATTCCCTTTCTCATTAACACCCTTTCTTCTTCCTGGTTTGAGCTAATCTTTCTCTTTGGATTGTGTGCACATTTTGATTCTTTTTTTTGGTCCTGTTCTTCATCTTAAGTCGATTTGTACAGTCAGGATCTCTGCTTTTGTTACCTTTTTTTGTCAATCTCTGAATCCTCATCAGTTTTCTTTCAGGGTTTCTCTATCCCAGCTCATCCTTTGCTCACTGTTTATCTTTCACTTAGTGATTTATGTGTCTGACTCCTGGAGATGAGGAGGGCCTGTTTCATTAACTACACATCAGCTAATCAGTGCATAGTAGAAGAGCGTCTGACCCTGCCGAAGCACTGTGACTGACCTCCCTCTTGTCTTTGTGAGGGTGGAGATGCCACATTGGGTATCTCGAGCAGTGTGGCTCCATGCTGAAGCATCGTGGGCTGTTAAAAATTTAAGAAGCATCATTTACAGCTGCTGTACAGTTCCCAGGCTCCCTCACCAAAGAGAAATACTGTGTACCCTGTCTCCAGAACACCTCAGCTGTAGCTGAGGCTGGTTCTGGTCCTGGCCAGGGAAAAGCAGTGCTGGTCATGTAGATCGTTACTTCTCTGTTACTAACCAACAGCGTGATAGGTTCTTTATGTGGTAGCTCACAGTTTTATTTTACGTTTAGATGCGTAAGAAGGGTTCCGTTCGAGGCACTTTGGCTGCTGACGTCTAGAGGAGTTCTCTGTAGGTTCTGAGGCAAATCAAGCTGTGTAAGTCAACTGCTGGATGGAAAAGGAGGAAAGTGATTAATGTTCTGATGGATGGGAATTGCTGGCAGAAATCATCGAAAAGGACATCTATCCAGATAACACTTCTGGGCCTTGCCTCCCTCCTGTTTGATAGCCTTGTGGTGATCAACAGTTGGAGATGACCCTTGGTGTCCAGGGTACATACAAGACCTTCTCCACAGACAGGCACCATAGCAGGCTGAGCAGGTGCTCGGTCCGGTGGCAGAATGCCTGAGGCGTTGGCCACGTAACCTGGTTCTCTGTGCTTCCCTGGTACAGAAACCCAAAACGCGTGACTGGTTGTCGTCACTGTGCTGGCACTGAGCTCTGAAGCCTTTAAGTAGTCTTTTGGGCACGGATCGGAGAGGTCAGTGAGCATCATTTTGCTACACATTCAGTAGCAAAGTGGTATGTGGGGTTAGTCAGTGTAATTTAGTGAAGCTGTGGACTGTCATCTTCAAAGCACGTTAAGTTCTTGAAATCCAGTTCCACGCAGATATTTTATAAATACTAAACTGTGTTAGAACTGTTACTGTGGGAAATGGGTTGTCCAAGAGTTGCAAGCTTTTGAGTATTTGCGTCTAGCCCTTTAGTGCTGGTGTTTCCCCAGTGACTGTTTTAATACTGCAGATGGGATCCCTGGCCAAAGCAGTTTTAAAATCCTGCTGAGGAGTGTGAGGCTCCTCAGAGACTGGAGCTGCTGTCTGCCAGTGAGGACAGCACCCAGATTAAGATTCCCTAACAAGTCTTGCATTGCTTTGGTATGATTTGCTCAGTCCTGGTGATGTTTTGACTGCCCTGCCCTGTTTTTTCTTGGAGATTAAAACAACTGCCTATTTGGAACTTACTGTTTGAGGAAACTATCGGTGCTTAATTGTGTATTTTCTTTCTCCACAGTTACGTAATCAAGGCCAAGTCAGAGGAACAAGTGCTGCCAATGATGAATGATGATGGATTTAACCGTCACATGCAGTGTTGATACACAAATGTGTGTGTGGATGCATGATTATTTGTATATAATTATATATACGCACATGCATACTGAAGGGGGGTTGTTACAGTGTCTCCAGGGTACTATACCTGTCCTCAGCAAAGATTCCAAGGAAACTGCTTTCATTATGTATACCTGAAGCAAATAAAAATCAACTGAGTAGTGTCATTTAAAGGATGAATTAACTGCAGAATTACGCTAACTGGTATGTTCCATGAATGTCAGTACTGGACCAATTTATTCCCTACTTGTTTTTTTCCTGTCTTGAGTCACTCTGCTAAAACTTGCCCGTATCTCATTGTAAAGAAACAGATTCAGATAAGTTCATTTCAGTTTTGTCTTCCCTATGTGATTATATTTGGAATAGGAACAATGAATGTATTTATAGCTATTTATTTCTGGATTGTCATTATCCTATAGTCAAATCGGAAAAAAATTTCTATTAGTGGAAATTGGAAGACTTTTACTGTTGAATAAGTTTAACCCAAACGTTACCCATTCACTGATTTAAAAGAAAATCATGTTTTATTGGACTTTTGTACATTGAAATGCTAATGTTTTTTCTTCATTAAAATTGGCAAGATTAAGGAAAAATGGCTTGTGATTTATAAAATAATTGCAACTTCAAATTTTGCAGAAGCTGGCTTTTTAGACAAAGATACTGACAATACTTGCAGAATATTTCAGATATATCTTAGGCCATGCAGTGAAAGTGAGGGGGGGTGATGGCCCTTCCCTAAAGTAATACTTCCTGGTAATGAAATCGTGATTTTCGAGAGTTTTACTTTGGAAGCTGTGCAAATGGTCTTGATTTCACACACATTACGCAATGGAATATAGTTGTGATTTTAGCTCTTTTCATGTTGAAAATACACTTTAAGAGAGAGATGTGTACTTTCAGATACAATGAAAGTTTAAATTGTAGCATCTGACGTCTTTCTCTGGTATTTGTTAGAAGTAGACACAGAAAAGAAAAGATGGTATATAAAGACCACCTGTAGATAGCTCAAATAGGGAAAATGTCTTCAGCATTTTTTTAAGGAATTATTCAGAACATATCGTGGATGTATATTATCAAAATGCTTGCTGGATCGGAAACAAAGTATTTTAAAAACACTAGTTAGATAAAGTTATATTAATGCCTGGTTTCCTCCCAGCATCCCCGGAAACCTCAGTGGGGCAAGCGTTGCTTGAGCTTCCATTTTCATAATCTCACATACGTCCCAGTACTTCGGAATCATTTTGGACATACCTTGCTTACAAAAGGGGTGGTCTCATTTCCATGACGGGCAGCAACAAAACTTGCCTGAGCTTCCCGGGTGGGCCAGGTCTGCCATATGCTGTGCCCGGCTGGTGTGCTGCGAGTGCCAGGTGCCAGCGCGTCTGCCAGGCTGTGGGCACTTGCGCCTCTCTCCCGTGTGATTTTACCCTCCTACCTTCTCTGCTGCAAAATTCTGGGGTTTTTTTTCTTTCTGGTTATTTGTCCTCTGTACCAACATGAGGTTGGTTTTGTAAGTACATGTAGACACATGCGCACACATACATGCATATGGTTTTAAAAGTGTTTGCATCCAGGAGGGCTGCTGCACGCCTGGAACCCAAGGGCTTGGTTCTCTCTTCAGTGCTGGAGCACGAGTCCCGCTGTTGTTCACGTGAGTCATAATGCAAACTGGGGGAAAGGGACCCGACAACTTTCATGGGTTTGGACTAGTTGTGAAAGTTGGAGAGACTCTTGTAGTGAATGTAAAATGTTTAGTTTACTTTGGCAGTCTGGTGTGACCTACAGTAAAACAGTCAATGAAATTTAATTGAATAAATTTGATCATAAAATGCTCTGTCTCTTGTCTTAGGTATTAGTATTTGTAGTGTGCTAATGAGCTGGCGTTTGGTTTTATGGAGCTGTACGAGAAGGCTGGAAGTCCTCTGAGGATGCACTCGTGGCTGTGAGTTCAGAGCTGTGTCCGAGTGTTAGCAGCCGTCGGGGGAGGGAAGGGCTGGTTTGGAGCTGTTTTGTTTTAGGGTTTCAAGCTGGGCAGCACGTGCTTAGCCAGGACCTCGCCGCTGTCTAGAGTAGGGATGTTTTGCTGCCGTTGTGTATTTTGACTGCCAGCCTCAACGTGCCAGGCTGACAGTTCTGCAGACACTTGGGTTTGACGCTCTTGGTCTGCGGCAGCTCCCTGGCCTGTGGCTGCCGTCCATATTAGGGCCGTGGCTGGCTCCGCAGCTCTGCTCGGCGAGGAGGGATCGCCCGGCTGCGCGGCGGTGCGCGGGAAGGCCGCAGCGCTGCTGGGCTGGCGCGGGGGAGCGGAGCTGCGGGGCTCGCCTTGCCCGGGGCAGGGGCTGGTTTCCAAACGCCTGGCTCCTTCAGACTGAGGTGGCGAGCAGCTGGAATTGGCAGGTGCATTTGGGAGTCTCTTGGCAAGGATGTCTGAGAAACCTTTCAAGCTGGGGTGAGAGGAGTACAGAGTACGTGGGTGCGGGGTGTGAGGGAACGGCTGGGCAGTTCCAGGCCTGTTCAGTCCGGCATCAGGGGAATGCAAAGCTGCAGCACGGATGTCTGGAGAAGCGAGTGGAAGTGGAGGAGCTAACAGGGAATTAACAGAGGCAGCTGCAGGGAGGTTGCACCGGGTGATTGTGTTACGCACCAGAGCACTTGGGTGGCCCTCAGAAGGGTGAGGAGAGGGGCTGGACTGGGAGAGGCGAAGCCGCCCGGGGCACCCGAGGTGGAGTCTGGCTGGGAGAAGAGGCTGCGGGTGGTGGGGTGTCCCGCGCCACCGCCGTGCCGGGGGTGCTGGCGAGGGTGGCCATGTCCCCCCAGCTGCTGCCGTCCTCTGTCCCTGCCACTCTCGCCTGCCCGGCCAGTGCTGCCCAGGGCCTCTGCAGGGCGGTGGCTGCCCGGCCTGCGCGGAGGGGCTGAGTCGAGAGGGGCTCGTGCAGGAGCTCGTCGTCCTGCCCGGCCATGCCAGCCTTGCTGGGCTGCGTCGCCGATCGGATGCGTCTCCAACACTGGTTAAAACCGTTGTCCCACGGGATCAGAAATCGAGAAATGGACTGTGGGCTGCCAATCTGCTGAAGCTTTTGGATGTCAGAAAGCATTTGTGGTTTTTGAAAGTTTTTTTAAGAATATGTAGTCATTGTTAGGTAGCATGGGGTCCTCTTGCTCCCCGATCAGGCCCCAGTAAGTGCTGCAAGCACTGCAGAGGAGCGAGAAGAGATTTTGTGCTTGGTAGGTACCGGACAAAAATCTTGCCTTTGGGTGCCCCAATGGAAGCTGGGTCTGGCTGCCCCTCCCTGGCTTCAGCTTTCGTATAATGGAGCATCCCAGTAATGACCTAGTCTTTATTTTAAGTATTTAAAAATGACCAAACTGCTGCAGTGAGGGAGAGGTGATCAGAATTGTGGCAGGAAGAATATTCTGTTCGGTTATGTAACTGAGAAATGGCAGAAAGGCTTGAGAGTGATGGCTGCTTATTGCAGGGTATCTTTGCAATTTTTACAACAATAGTGTAACTTTTTCTCTTGACTTCAGTTTTCAGGATTTCCTGATGAAAACTTCAGTTAAACTGCTGTCTGCGTTGCTGCTTGGAGTTGTCTGCAACACGGCTTTACTCCTGTGTTTTTCTTCCCCTCTTGTCAGCACTTGTCACGCATGAGCTATTGCTGACGAGGTAGCTGGCACTGGGTTTGCTGCTGGTCCCTGCTGACCAGCTGCATGGGTTTGCCCCTGGCCGCAGAGGCTGCTGTGTGGCTGGAGAACGGCTGAGGGATCCGGAGCGTGGTGGGGGCAGCTGGAGTAGGGGCTGCTGTCAGCCCTGGATGCTGGGACATGCAGGGTGTGTGTGTTGCAGGATGCTGGAAGTGGTCTCCAGCGATGCCTTAGTCTAGAGAGGTGCCACAGAGACACAGCATTTCTCTGCAGCGATGGGTGTGAGGGGCAAAGGGTCTGGCACTCTGGCTCGATCCGTGCGGGAAGCGGGCTGGCACTGCAGTGGCTGGAGGCTGGCGCTGGAGAAGAGCTGCAGCAAGGGAACAGCTTAGGCTGGTTGTTTTTCTGCTAGCAGCAGCGAGTCGGTCAGCAGGAAGGATACTTATTTTACCTGGACAAAAGTCAAAGGGCTGCATATCAAATAAGAACCAAGATGCACGCGCCTCTCTCCCTGGTCCGGTGCTGGAAGCCTGCAGCCGGTGCTGGTCGCAGCTCCTTGAGGGGGTCTCCAAGGCCAGAAAGCATGCGTGGAGACCCCCTTGGTCTTGGAACCCGGGCAGTTCGCAGCTGCTGCCCGGTGTCTGGGAGCAGGAGCTTGTGAAGAGGGGTGCTGGCGCAGGTCTCGGTGGTATGAGGGGGGAGGGGGGAGGCTTGGGCCGGGACCCCGCCGGCTGGGCTCTGCCTTCCGTGGGGGGGAGGAGGAGGGTGGCTGCCTCATGCTCGGGATGCAGGTCGGGACCAAGCCCCAGCCTGGCCTGGAAGGGCCATGCAGCTCCGGGCTTGGTGATGCTGCGACCGCTGCCTTCGGGCACCTTGGTCTTGGCAGACACATGGCGGTGGGCAACATTGTTCGCACAGGTTTTTTTCTTGGTGGAAGGCTCAGAGCAAGGAGATGCCACTTCTTCCAGCTGCTTCTGAATACCGCATACAAAGCCCAACGCACAGAGTACAAACTGGGCAGTGCCACTCTGATCCATGTTTGGCTCTGCGTGCAGCGCGCTTAGGGTAAATGGGAAGAGTTTCCCACACACGTTTCAGGCTGGTCTCCGGGCTGATGCTGCTGTGTGAAATCAGTTCTCTCAGGGGCGGTTCGGTGAGGCTGAGCCCTCGTAGCTGTGTTAACTGCCCTCCCGTGTGGGCACGGCTCTGACTCTCTGTGGGCAGATTTCTGCCTGCCAAGGCTGTGTAATCGCCTGCTATAAACTGAAATTTGTATGGCTCCTTTTGGTAAATACAAAATCAAATTCTTTTTTTTACTACACAGCTTGTTTAGCTTCCAGATGGCAAACCAACATGAAGTAATGGAAGTGCAACATAGTTTTGTTATAATGGATATGTAAACGTGATATTTATTCACTGCAATAGACTGCTGTGAACCATATTCCAGCAGTAACCTTTTAAATCCATCACTTGTCTGCACATAAGTGTGGTCTAAAAGGGACTTGTAAGGAATTTGTTTTTTTCTGGAGGATATCTTTAATTGTTGAAAAGAAAGAGCAATGTTTTCAGTCTTTTGCCTTAATGTGTGGACTAAAAAAAAAAAAAAAATCTGCTGAGATTTGTGTTTGGGGATTTTGAGTGTGTTGGGTTTTTCCAGGCTGAAAATGTCTCTAATAAGATGACTTTCTGTGAATTTCCCAAAACTCACTTGATTCAGCCATATTTAGGAGCTAAATCATGTCCTTGGAAGTCCTCTTGCTCCTCTGTGTTGCACACTGTTGGCAGGGGTGAGCACAGCTGGGTCCTCAGCAGTTCCCACCGTTCTAGGATTCCTGACTCCGGCATCACCCATTTTGCCGTGTCCATCAGCACCAAATCTGTATGTCCATAGGTGAGCACCCATGCAGAAAAGGTAGTTGTTCTTCCTCTTCTCTCTGTGGAACAACCCTTCCACTGTTTCTATGAATAAATGGGGCAGGCTTCGCAGCCTGTTTGCCTGCTGTGTGCAGGTGGCGAGGTGATCTCCCGACAGGACCGAGCTGCTCTGGTCTCTGTGGAGACTGGTGGGGCTTCGTGCCAGCTCACTTGGGAGCTGTGTCATTTCTCCCTGTTTTCAGCTTCTTTAAAAAGAAAAAGAAAAGAAAAAAGGCAGAAAGGCAGGTGACACCCTTGTTCTTCTTGGCAGCTGCTATGTCTCCTGCAGTGAAATGATGTGACACCATCTCTGCCTTTGGCCACTACATCTATTCAGCAGGATCCGAGGTCAGGCGTGGTTTGCACAGGGCGAACCACTGGCATCCAGCTCTCATGCAGATGGTGGTAGACACGTCTGGTGCTGATGCTTCATGTCTGCAATAACTGCTGAAGCAACTGTAAAGCAAGAGAACCGAGTTAATGTTCTCATCAAATTCTTAATCAAAGTGAACACTGAGGCCCTCTGAACATTACTCCAGCAAGGCCAGTCCTCAGTGTAAACAAGTGCTTTGGCAGGAACGGCTGACATTATTTTTAACGTGCCCTTGCAAAACGGCTAGCTACGTGCTGTCTTTGCTTACAGCTCTGGGCCTTGACCCTGGCCTGGCGCTGCGGCGAGAAACAGACATAGCAGGGATGCGGGTGTGAAACACCAAGCTGACAAATTCTAAGCAAGAAAGCAAGCCCCAGCATTTAATTAAACTTCAGGAGGAAACAGCTCCAAACGAGCCGCTGCCTTCTGGCTGCCGGTGCCCGGTGGGTCCTGGGGAGGGGGACCCGGCTGCCCCGTCCCTGCGTCGCCCGCGCCATGAGCATGGCGGCACGCTGGCACGGCGTGCCCCCCGCCTTCCCTTCCCTCTCCGGGCCTGCCTGCACGGGACAGCCGAGCCTGCAGCCGCGCGGCAATGCCAGCGGCCGAGCTGAGCTGCCTGCGTTTGCCTGTGGAAGCGGGGGGCAACACACAACGTGTGTTTACGCAGAGAAAACCATACCTGCCTGCTCACCCCCTCTGAACCTGCCACTGGGGACCAGGCGTGAGCCGAGCCTGGGCACCAGCGCCTTGCTGGGGCCTTCTTGTCTGGAGCCAGTGTGGGCGTTGGAGCTGTGTGGGGAGACGGGCGGCGTGCCCGTGGCGAAGGAGGGGGTCTGCTGTTTAGAGGCTCTGGAGAGGAGAGGGACCAAGAGCCCTCGGGACGTTTACCGTGAGCAGGTGGCAACGGCTGGGCTGCTGTGTCACCTTTAAAATTTATGTTGTAAAGATTTTTCCCAGGCACTGTGAATTTGTGTTTCAGAGGAACTCGGAGACTTTCCCGTACGAGGCAAGGCTCCCGGCTGGTCACCTCTGGAGGGTGCAGCCCCCTGATTGTTGTTTTGATGTAGCAAACTCCCTGAGAGCTGAAGGCAGGTATTAGAGCTCTTTTGTTTCTGTCTCTTCTCGTATTTGTGTTAAAGGACCTTTTCTCAGTCTCCTGAACCAGCAACAGTGTCTTTGAGCAACTGTAAATGCTTTTAAAACTGTCCCTTAGCTTTGTGTTAATTTTGGCTACAAGGAAAAAATGGAAACATACTGAACGTCCAGCCCCGCAGGGACAGCAGGACAGCACTTGTGAGCAATGGCTTGGGGCTGAGAGATCTGAGAACTCTTCTGTGTTCAGTAAACAACGGGGTGATCGTCAGAGAAGGTGATGGACTGTTCACTGGCAGAGGTGAAAGCTCCTGCCAGCAGCGTGGCCAGCCCCGTTCCTGACTCGAGGCTGCTCCTGTAGCTGCTGTGTGTTACTGGTGTAAAATGTTATCTCGTCATGTGCAGCTTCTGTTTTCTGTGGTGTTGTTGGATTTGTAATTTTAACACTTTGGCACACTGCTATTATCTGCCAACATCCACCAGAAAAAGGGAAGGATTAATATTGCTCCTGTCACTCGAAACCTTCATTTTTGCAGCACCTAAACTTGTGACCGGCAGCAGGCTGGCACCGACACACGGCTCAGGATGGTCGCGGTGTGCCAAGTGGGCAGACACACCTGTGTCATGTCTGGTGGTGATGTACAAGGGCTTCCATCTCTTCGCTTTGCATCCTTTGATCCCCAGAGCTGCTGAGCAGCATTGCCTTAAGGCTTATTCCTACTTTGTTTTTAATCATCCCTGACAAATGGGTTTTAACATTGTGACCTCTCCTTAAAGAGCTGGACTAAGTGCTTCACTTTAAATATTGAAATAGTATGATTAGCCTTGTCAGGAAGAATAAAATAGCTTCGTACCTTCTAAGAAGCTTGCAACCTGTTTGCCACAGTGCTTAACTCTGCAGATGTTGACGGTGACACAGCACGCCAGCACCCCGTGCTCTCCTGGGGCAAGAAGGTATTGAAGAAGGAGCGGATTTTGCTCTGGGTTAATCAAGGCAGGATACTGGATGCTGCCTGAAGCCTGAGGTCTGCAGGTCCACCCTGATGGGAAGCAGGCAGAAGGGTCTGCACTGGGACCGCAAAGCAGAGGAGGGAGGTTTGTGCCCTTGGGGGCTGCAGCCTGAGGCACTGGGCTGTGCTGGGCGTGTTGGCAGGAGGATGGGTTCCCACAGAACGAGCTGCTACAGAGGACCCGTGGGAATAAAGCATTTTTGGGGTCAGGAAGCATGCGGAGATCTCCATTGCCTGCCCAGTGTTGTGGGCTGAAGGTACGCACGAGATGTGCTGCAGTCACCGGTGCCCAAAGCATGCAGGTGCAATCCAAACCAGCAAGCAACACTGACCAGCACGTGTTAAATACCGGTGCTGTCATCCTCACTTGGCAGTTGTGATTTGAGCGTAAAGGCTGGTGTTGGTGTAGGTGTGCTTGAGGAGAAGTTTCAGCACCAGGTAGGTGTGTGGTGCCCGTGGCTGCCAGCCAGGCTGTGTCCCGCCAGGAACAGCAGGAATGGCTCGTTAGCTGATGCCGGATTCCTCTGGTCTCAGTTCCTTTTGTTTGCCATCGCTGTTTAACATCATTAACTGATTTCAGCGTCTTCCTTCTGTCCGGCCTGTGACTTGCTGGGTTCAGGGGCAGCGCCTGAGAGCGAAGCCCGTTGCTCTGGGCTTGTGCCCTTCGCTGCTGTTAGGGGTCACTGCCGGTCTGCATTCTCGCTAGTGCAAAGCTCTGTGACAAAAAAGGCTGCAAAGTAATGTGTTTGGTTAGTTTAGTTTGCATTGTTCATGAGATTTTGAAACTTTTTTCTCTTTAAACAAAGTTCTAACCTGTTCTCTATTTTGCAGATGCAACTCCCCCTTTCTGCCCCCCACGCTGTGGAGCAGAAGACCGCAGAGGTCCGCTTGCTTCTCAGTTTTGTAGACCACACCACTAACAGCGTTGCCGCAGCTGCAGAGCCATGCCAGCTCCCCGCTTCCTTTGCTACCTGGTAAAACTTGCTACAGTGAAAAAGAAATACCTCGGATGTTCGTGGTGACAGGGATATTTTGTTCTTGCTACGTTTCCTGCCAGCGTCAGAACTTCTGCAAGGCAAAATACTCTTGTTACAGTCATAACGCTCTAAATCAAGCTTTAGAAGGGCAACACGTTAAAAGGAACAAAATTTTTATTTTATATCACTCATACACAGAATTTAAACTTCATCGAGTTGTTCCTGCAGTAAATATCCCCCTCCCCTCCCCCGCCCCTATTATAAAGGACTAATGGATTACAGCTGGAATAGAGGGTTAGAAGAAAATCGGAACACAGTCTCTGATCACTGTAAACCCATCAGCAAAACCTTTTCCTCACACATCTGATAATTTGCCAGCTTCCTCGAAAAGGATCTGTAGCCAGCATTTGAGTGCAATGTTTGCTATTTGCTTGTGCTTTAACAGAAATACAAATATACCTGAGGAAGTGAAAGCAAAGCTGGAGTCCCAGCTGCGGCACCTTGGGTACAGCAGCACGTAGCAGTGGATCACTCCCAGGAGCTTTTGTAGCACATACTCATTTTGTCACTGCATTTCAATACGTTCTTTCATTTGAAATCTTGATTCCTGAAACTTTATACCAGTAAATTGTCTTTAATTTGAAGCTCTTGGTAGCAGAATCAATAGTTACAATAATTTTTGCAGTTTATGTTATTCCATTTACATAAAAAATGTTGTTTCTGTGGCTCCACCTGAGGTTGGAATGAACATGATTTATTCCATATGTTTCCAGCATAAAGAAAGAAGTAAGATTTACAGGTAAGCATTAGACCATTTCCTAATGCGACTGCTGAAACGGTCATATATGACAGACGCTTTTCGAGTGTCTCAGGATTCAGTATATTTCATACGAATAAGCAAGCATTATCTATTTTTTCCAAATTTCCATTGGCACTAACATTCTTTTCTGAAAGAATAAACTTTTTTTTTCAGAAGAAACTTGTAAAATTGGGTGAAATGTATTTGCTGATACAGAATTATGAAAATAAGGTATACAAAAGCTAATCTATGCCACTCAGTGAAGTTACTCGCCATGTTTCTGACTTGCCTTCCTGTGTTTCTAGTCAAGTGACATTTATGAATACAGCATCTGTCATCAGTTTTTTGTTGTAACTTTCCCTCTCTGTGTGTGTTTGTATCAAAGTCAGAGCATGCAGAAGTCAGACTGTTCTAATTTTGAGACTGCATCATAAACTTTAGCACAATAGAAGAAATATAAATAGTATTCAGTCACTTCAAGTGTCTTCTTATCTGTAAAGCATTTAAATTGTAACCAGGAAATACTAGCTCACTGCACATAAGAAATTTCTAACTGCTAGAAAATGTTTTAAGACCCTTTCAGATGCAGGTTTTAGAAACAAGCATCTCGTGGGGACAGACTCCAGCATTTCCAAATAGTCAAGACTGACAAAATGAAATATGGGCTGTAATTCTGCAACCTCTGCAAGATGAGGAAAAACAGTAGCGTTCGTTATGCAGTCTTCAAATTCAAATACAGCCTTATCTGCAGTGCCTTTGCTCTGTTATGCAGTATTTGTGTTGGGCAATTAGCTAAAGCAGACAGTTCTTTTCACTTTCCATTACTTTGTAGGTAATACTGTCTGCCAAAGTTAACATAAGCTTTAGCAAACGATGATGCATTGTGAAAGTTCAAGCCATCCTATTCCTTTTTACAGTGCTCCTATGACAGCCCCTGCGTCCTGGGGTCATCTTTGCTTGAAGAGAGTCAAGCGAGTAAAGGATCATCCCCTTTTCAGCTGTGCAGTAGCAAAGGGCTGGGGAACACATTTGGATGTTTCGATGGTTTTGAAGTGCCGGTGGCCACACAGACAAACCACCCCATCTCAGCCAAGCCGTTATTTTCTCAGTTGAAAGAGGAGCTGATATTCCGGCAGCTTACGAAGCTTTTAGAGAGACACTGAATGCTTCAGGCACCGATGGAGGGGTTCAGCCCTGCTTGGCGCAGGACCAGCGTCGGAGTGGGATCAGCTTGCCCAGCGCCATGTCCCACCGTGGATGGAGGACATCTACCCGAGGCCGGGGACCCCCCGGGCACTGTCTCCTGGCCAGCAGCCATCCTGGTGAGGCTCTGCCCTTGTGCCCATCGGGACCTCCCGTCCTGCAGCCCGCGCCCGCCGGCACGGCTGGAAAGAGCCTGCCTCTGCTCCAGAGCCTCCCGCCGGGTACTGGGTTGTCTACCAAGGTGCACTGCTTGGCTATGGATGACTCCCGTGGCGGGGGAAAGAGAACCTATTGCTTTGGTGATTGGGATCAAATCATCTGTGGAGAGCCTATGGATCATTTTGTAGCATATCTTTGTTTCTTCTGATGTAGAAATCTGTCATTTTCTAGACGCTCACATTTTGTAGCAATAACATTTTTTCCCAAAGGTCTTTGTTCTTAGGAACTATACTAGAATTACTTTAAAGACCTTTTTCCATTTTTCCTTTTTTTTTTTTTTTAGAAAATTTCTCCATAAGCAGCAATAAAACATAGTGGTAATCATGGCTGTGCTTTTGTTGACCACTGCAAAAATTTCAGTGGCTGCTATCAGCATTTTTATACTAATCTGACAAAGAAATTTAATTATTTTTTAAAAGATTCTTCAAATATTAGGGTTGTTCTGAGATCCTGCACAAAGGTCTTGGTCCCACCCGACAAGGTCACTGGAGAAAATGAATGGCTTTCTGCAAAAGAAAAGCTTAGTGCTGCTGGCGAGTGAAAGCTCTCAGAGATGCTCCCGTCTCCTCTGCCTCTCTGCCCGCCTTCCGCCCCTGCCCCAGGAGCCGCCTGCCGCTCTACTCCCTGGGCCCAGGCAGGGCTCAAGGATCGCTCCCAGAAAACTGAGGGCGCTCAGATGCCATGCAAATTCACTATTTATGTCTCTGTCACTAATTAATTTTTCTATGAGGTTCCTTTTGGGAATTCTATTTCTTACATGGGCCACAAAGGGAAAAAAAAAAAAAGAGGCCACAAAGGGAAAAAAAACCAACCGAGAGAGTGCACATGTGCCTGGGACAGAGCCGTGTTTTAATGGCAAAGTCTGAAACTTGGCACTGTAACTCTGATTTTTTTATTCAGTGCATGCAATTCAACAGAGTCTTCTCTATTGAGTTCTGTCTCAATAGAGACATCAGAAAAATATTTTCTTTGTAGTTTTGTAAATCTTTTTATGAAAGACTTTCTACTTGCTTGAATTTAAATGAAAAATGAATTTTAATTAACAGCAACTAATTGTCAAGACCATAGTGTTGCCCTGCAAGGTTTGACTCAGCCTTATTCACGCTTAGGTTGGAAATGAACAATATTAAAGGAACTTGCCAAAGGAAGGAAAGCGTCCCTTTACGTGAGGAAGAGAGTGTCTCTAAGCTCTGAGGAGAGCAGGAAATGAAACGGAGGTTATCCAGAGGAGAACGACGGCCATGCCTGTCACCAGGGCATTTAGCCACCGGGGGTATTTTATCCACTGTTACTCTTGAAAGCCTCCTCTCCTTCTTACCTGCTGTGGGCAGAATTCAGTGTGCAGACCATCCCAAGAACAAAGTTCTGGCACTTGCTATAATTTCACAGAACAGTACGTCAAAACCGGCTTTTGGAGGCATATTTTCAATGACTCCCACCTGAGGCACTGCCTACGCGAGGACAAGCTGGACCCTTCATTTGACTTGAAGGAAATTCTGATAGTTCGAGTATATGCAGGATCCTGTGTCACTCGTGCTGCCTCTGTTTGAACAGTGGGTTATGGTCCCGATGTTCCTCCGCGTTCCTCCATAGAGATGCACCCGAGGTGGCTGTTTGAAAGTGTACAACCCCCCCGGCAATAGCGACAGGAGTGATTCGCTGAGGTAAGGGTATGTCTTTTACATTTTGCTTTGCAATGCACTCTGCTGACAGAATCTGGAAGTAGTTCTGCTATTGCCCTATGCCTTGTGTTCTGGTACTTGTTCTTCTACTTGTTTTGATACTTGTTCTTGTACTTACTCTGTTGCTATTTTCCCCCATTTTTCCTAGATATGCTGTATTTTTTCAAAACACAGATCTCAACATGCACCTGCACTGTCCTAGATGTAGGAGTGTTACCCTTTAGGTCAGATATCTGCCTTCAATGCTTCAGAGCAGCCGTGGATTTCTCCTTGCTGTAAGCACAGTAAACTCAAATTTAATTTTACAACTTTATTTCCTCAGGTTGGAGACATGTCTCTTTCTAGAACCCCATCTGCCTTATTTCTGTAATTTTTGTCTCTAAAATTATGTAGCTTTCTGTGTTAGAATTGCATATCCAAGACTTGAACAAGAAATTTAAGGTATTTGTTGAATATGGACATTGCAGTGCTTCTCCAATCCCAGTTAAAATGTTGATACTCCAAAGCTTCTTTTGCAATGGGCTCTCTGTCTCTCTTGTTTCTTATGGCTACAGAAATGCAGTCCAAGGTAAATTAAGGGACCATGATTATAAGGACGTCTGAAAGATCCAGTAGTCACCAGATAAACCGTGTCATAAAAAGAACTAAGCTATGCCAACAAGCGAAGTCCCTGAAAAAGCCTGGAAGCAAAATGGCTATAATTAAAATCTGAAAGCAACAGCTTCATGAAGAAGTAAACGAAGAGGCGAGCTCTTTGTAAACGATGACCTAAAAAGTGTTCTGTGTTGTGAGACCTCATTCCAAATGTATTCATTAAATAATATTTGAATCATTTAACAGTTTGAACTCTACTGCACTACTAATATCTTCAGGGGATTTTTTTTTTTTCCCCAGTAACAAAGAAGTCTTTGTTCCTGCTCTATGCTTGGGTTGTGC
Organism: Opisthocomus hoazin; assembly: GCF_030867145.1. Lineage (NCBI taxonomy): Eukaryota > Metazoa > Chordata > Aves > Opisthocomiformes > Opisthocomidae > Opisthocomus > Opisthocomus hoazin. Next base: position 29,332,391 of record NC_134426.1, on the reverse strand, counting down.
CTTGGATATTAGTTGGAAACCCGATAGCCTGACATCGCTAGAAGTCTGCGAGCACAAAGATGTGAGTCGTCTGCAACGGGGATTAAATCAGGCCTTTTGTAGGAGATGCAGAGGGGCCATGTGATCGGGGAGAAGCCCTGGCTATGGATGGCAGGGGATTTTTAACCCTTCGTGCCTGTGGCGGGGAGCCGGGGGGTTGCTGCTGCGAGGGTTTGCAGCGGCTGGCACTGCGCGGGGCAGCCGGGGCTGCTGCGGGCACCGACCGTTAGTGAGCCTGGCTAGTTCCTGGCGAAAAAGCGAGTAGTGCCTTACGTGGAGCGGATGGAACCCAGCCCTGTGTGAAGGCCCGTGTGGGAACGGGATCCCTGGCCGGGGCCGTACGGGCACTCCCTGCGGCACCAGGTCCCCCCGGCTCCGCTCCCAGCCCGGGGCTGGCTGCTGGGGGGTCCGCGCTGCCGGGTCGAGCGCTCGCGGCCTTTGGGACAGCTCTTCACCAGGCTGTGTGGGCAGACGCACTTTGTGTTTAAACTGGACAGATCAGGACTAGGAGCCAAGGTTCACCAATGGCTCAGAAACATGAGTTGTTCTGTAAAATCTTGTCAAGAAACATGATAATAGATACAGGAGTATCTTTATTTGCCTGGTGGTTCTGCATTCTGGGCACCATGTTCTCAGGTGTTCCTCTTGCCCACAGGACGTGCAGCTCGCTCTCTGGCCAAGACTGAGAGGTCGGGACCCTGCCGCAGGGAGCACCAGAAACAGGCGCGTTGCCAACGACCCCGCGTGCTGGCGCTGGGAACATGCCGGCAGCGTTCAGCGGGCATCAGGCAACAGCGAGAGCGAGGGGTGCTCAGACACGTGGCCCCACGGGCCGTTCTCTCCAGGAGAGGCCAGTCTGGTCCACGCTGGGTGAGTTCCTGTGGAACAGCAGCATCTAAACCAGCATCCGACAGCCCGGCGGCTCCCGCAGTGCGGTCCAGGTCCGCCTGGGCAGAAAGACGCTGTCTTGCAAGTGATGGAAAGGAAGGGCTTGCAAGTGCAGCGTGGAAAATGCCATGGGATTTCAGGATGTGCAAAGGAAGCACTAAAGTGAACACTTGTGAAGCTAACGCTTGGGGAAAACTAAGTCATCAGGACTTCACAAAATAGCCTGTGGTTTGCTCCTTTCATGATAGTTTGATTTACAAGATGATGAAAAATGAATTAACTGTGGTGGTTTGCTGGCATCGCCCACAATGAGCTAGACTTTCCAGATGCTCAAAGATCGTTCCTGCTCCACCAGGCTTACATAAATTCCCACCTGGTTCAAGTTTAAGAAAACAACAGAACAAAGTCTATCATATAAACTCCATCATAAAATACTGAGGAGAGTTAAACACCGATTATCCTTATAGAGAGGTACTATTTGTTATTATGTTTCACTGAGTTATTTTAGGAAATATAAAACTTTTACTGTTCCTTCAGCCAAACTAATTCTTTTGTGCTGTATATATGATCTAATTTCTTTTTTCTTCCCCCTTCTAATCAAATATGTAACCCTACGGTGTGTGTTTTAGAGATGTGAATTTGAAGGGGGGGAAAAGCCCAAGAGGTATACTGTAGTACAATTATCACAGATGGGAAAATTTGCTTTAGCATTTCTTAGCATTTTTACAATCTCAGTGTTGTATTATTTTAGCACTATTCTGTTTTTTAGTGATCTAAATCAGAAAAATTTAAATGTGTTCAACATGTACACCGGAGTGCCCTGTACGCTGTAAAGATTTTCACATAACTGACATAAATGGGACCCAATATACTTAATATACTTAATAGATGCAAAAAAGCTGTTTGCAGCAATGGAAAAACATACCAGTATTGTGAAAATATCATGATCCTCACTGAGGTACCTGAAAAGCCAAACAGGAAAAATATACAGCTTAAGGTTCCAGAGACGTAAAGAAACTAAACCAGCCAACCAACCTTGCAGAAGAAACAAACAGGAAAATCCTGGTGAAGGGCTGCGTTCTGGAACTGCTGCCGATCTCTGTGGGGAAATGGCTGGAGCAGTTTTAGTCCCTTAACTCTTATTATTCAGTTATGCATTTTTTAAAATGGGAAGCAGTCAAATGTCTGAAGGAATTTGGTTCAAACTTTCCAGAAAACAACATTGTTGGCAAAACTAAGCATGAAATACTTACACTGGTAAGGTGAATGTCTCAGAAACTGAATGCAAATCAGGCTTCACCGATGAAATTGTCTCTAATCTCAATTACAAAATAGTCACCTCCAGACATTCAAGGAGGGAAGGACAGGAAGCGACGGAGGCGGTCAGGTCCCCAGGCATCTTCACATGCCACCTATAAGTGTGAACCCCCAGTGCCGCTCGGCGTGGGAGGCCGGGGATGCGGTCGTCCCTGGAGTGAAGCCCCGGCATCCTGCTAGACCCCCACGGGATGCAGCCCCTCGCCCACAACTGGTAGGGCCACTGTGGGCCACGCAGGGCCCAGGGATCTGCATCCTTCCCAGAGAAGAGCACTTCTGTACCCCAAACTCGTTACCACTCTCAGGAACTAACGCAGGTGCACACAAATAAACATCGTCCTCTCCGGAGGAACACCTCCCCTCATGACCCTGCTCCGCATTCGTGGCACTGTCAAGCTCATCTAGTGATTTTACGTATTTGCCTTCTGAGTTGGTCCACTCACCGTGCTTGCTGTAATTTTGAGAGGGAGGAGATGCAATAGTTTCCCTAATTGTTCAGGCAGAAATCTTGAAAACCTTCCCGATAATGTCAGGCACCAGACTTAGAGACCTGTCCTTCAAAATATTCAAATTCCTTTCACTGAATATCCCTGCTAGGAGCAGAAATCATTGCCAAGAAAAACCTATCAGCTTTTTTGCAAAGTAACTGCTGGGAGCCCATGCTCTAAAGACAGGACTCATCACTTTGGCTGGTACGCAACGTGTAGCTGCAACCAAATGCTTTTTTGTATTGTTCCAGATGGCTGCACTACCAAACACTGTAGAGGTTATTTAGTAGCTAAAACTTATATACCTGAAGCCTGACATACTAACGAAATGGCATCTTTATAGAGCTGGGGGTATGAATACCACAGAAAAGTAAGATGTGGTTTTGCTCAGTTGAAGGGTTTAAAAGGCTTCTTGCTAATGGCTAGCTGGGCTAAAGTTTTTCTAGCATATGGGCTTGTTTTGTACAGTTTATGTGGTGGTTTCTTCGTTAGATTCTCAGTGGTAATGAGCCCACACAGTTGATTGCTGCAGGGAGAAAAAAATCATTCTGAATAGGTTTGCTGAATAATTATGAACTGAGCTGAACTCTTACATTTGCTTACTAATTGTATGGTTCGTGATGTTTTATGTATGATGCATTCATTTTGTTAAAAAGGAATTTTTTTTTTTTTGCTGAGCAGCAACTTTTCTCAGTGCAAGTTGAACTGGCACAGTGGAAAGAGCTGAATTCGAGTCTGATGAATTGATGTTGTTTGAATTATTTTTTTTTAAAAACATCAGCCCCACCATTTGGTTTTCAGAGCTTGCAATATAAAACCCAAAATTCTGCTATTGTCTTGAGAGTTGAAATAAATGAATCCCCCTCAACTTTGGATTTGGCATAGGCAATTACTATTGTTAATTTAGAAGATAATCCCCTGCAGCTACAACTATTTAAATAATGCTTTTCCCTGCTTCCCCCAAGACGACCAAAACCCAAAGACTAGAAGTAAAAATATGTTTTGTAAAATACACTTTTCACTACCTGTTACAATTTGAGAGAGGTTTCCTTTCCCTCAGCTGGGCGACTGGGACCCTTTGTGACCGAAGGGCTGCTGACGGTGCTGGTGGCAGGCCAGGAGCTCCCAGTGCACCCCAGCACCGCACTGGCGAGCCGGGAGGTGACGGCAGGTTGGCAGCCCCGGGCGCGCTCAGCCCAGAACGGGTTGCAGGTTAGAAAAAAGGGCTGAGCGGCCTTCCAACGCTTCACAAACAGCAAGTGTTTACACCACGAGCCTGTAGAACGCTGCAGCTAGTACAGGACCTCACCATTTCAATCAACTCGCTGTTTTTATTGTCAAAATACTTCAGCTGATATTATTTCCATATTTCCCATCGGCCAGTTACATACCGCTTCCGAGCCACCGCCGGATCCGTGCAGTGCTGCCGGCGAGTTACCGTGCTGAAACTTCCAGTCTCGGAACTCGCTCCTGGAAGATGGTGATGCCTAGCCCAGTGGCAGAGGAGCACAAAAGCCTTCTGGCGGAGCAGCGTGGGGAAGGAGCGAGCAGTCGGTGGCCCTGGCAGGGCCACCGGCAGCTCCTGCTGCTGGGCACGGACCAGAGAGGAGGAGAGAGGAGGGTTCACGCTTGCCCAGCAGCGTTTGAGATGGCCAGCCCGTGGGCCAAGGAAGCCTTCATCCCTCTGTATTCTCCCTCCAGTGTCATTCTGCTCTTCCAGAGAGACAGCGCTTGCTCCACTTGAGGAACAAAGGGGTTCTGAATCTTCCAGGAAATGCAAGGTAAATCTTCTAAATCAGTAAAAATCTTTTTTCTGAAGCCTTTGGTCTCTTCTGTGTAAGCCAACGTTACAGGAGGCATCTGTGAAAGGTACGACTCCCTGCTTTAGAAAAGAGCTGCAATTTCAGAGAGGCCTGAGGTCCTTTCACGTCAGCAAAAGTAATTCTCCACAGCAGAAATCCTGCCACCTTACAGGAGCAAGTAACTTTCTTCCACGCCACTTTGACACAACTTTCATCGTACCCGTGGTGCAGAGAGAACAGACCATTTCCCCGGAGAAGTACCTGCATATAAACACAACAATAAAGCCCTGATAAAAAGGGTCAGCTACCAATGAAACCCACCATGATTACAACAGTAAGTAATCATCTCCAGCAGTACTCCCGACAGATACACTGCCCAAATGGCATATGATCGCTTGCACAGAAAGTATCTTTTTATGCCACCCTAGAGTGAATGCACCAACAGAAAATGGATTCTAGCAGGAGCAAAGCGAGGTTACTTCTCTGAGGCGGGCGCTTCGCTCACCAGTCTGTCCCAGCAAGGCTGCTTGCGTTCCTTGCCTGTGTTAAAGACTTACCAGCCAGAGAGCCTCAGCCCAGCTGTGCAATTCTGGACGGGTGTCAAAGTGCCAACATTGCTTTGGTTTACAATGCTCTTACTTGTTCTCTTGCACTTACTGTTTTGATCGGCACTCTTAAAACCAATTGATTTTTTTTTTCCTTTTCTTTTTTTTAAATAATCCAGTTTTTAAATTGGATGCCATTTTGGCCAGAAGAATACTGGATAATAAGTGAATGCTGGTTTACACGATGAATTGTTACCATTTCAAGGCAATACCAAGTTTAAGCGAAGAGCCGAGTGCGTGCCCCAGCTGCAGACAGGGACGAGCTGGGGGTACCACCTCTCCGCCCCGTACCCCCACACCCCTGCAGGCTTGCCCTTGGCAGCAACACCCCGGCGCGCAGCAGACCTGCTGCTCTGGCTGTTTGGAAAACATCTCCTTGGGAGCAGAAACCAAAGCGTGTTAATGGTGAGGTGTAAGCTTCAAACAATTCCCATGTGTGACAGAGAAATCGCTACCACACTCACACTAATAGACGAGTCTCCTCAACAGAAGCGTCCTCCTCTCGCTGCGCTCAGGTCACGGTGTGGCACCTGCGGCGAGGTCTGTGCCCGGCGCGTGGCCGCCTTGCTGCGTGCGGAGCCTGTGCGGGCTGCGGACACGCCACAGCCCCTGGCCTGACCCCAGCCCGGGCGAGGCGCGTTTCCCCGAGCGCAGCGCGGCGAGGGGCCGTGTGTCCCGGGAGCCTGTCTCTCTGCCGGGACGCAGTCTGGCTCCCGAGGAACCCAACAGAAGGTGTCTGGGCCTGGGGCGAGCGTTGCTGGGGGGCTCGGACAGGCTGCGGGCAGCCCCGAGTGGGGCTCAGCCCCGGCGCCGGAGCAGGGACCCCCGGGGGCCGCAGGGCCGGCTCAGGGTGCGTCAGTCACGGCAACCACCGTCCTGCCCGGGGCCGCGCAGCCCCGGGGGAAGGCCCTGGCCGCCGGCCCGGGGCCGTTCCGCGCCCGAGGGCGAGAGGGGGCCCCGAGGGGGCTGAGCCGAGGCCCGGCGCGGGGAGCTCCTGCCCGGCGGCTCGGTGGGGCGGTCGGCGCGGCGGCCCGGGCTGCCCCACAGCTGCGACGCGCGGAGGACGGGCGGTGGCCGGGGCTGTGCGCCCGGCCCGGGGGTCACCGCGCAGTGGCCCCGCAGGCCGCGGGACGGCGGCACCTCCCCGGGACCCGGGCGCACGCTTCCCTCGGCAGGGGGCGCTGTGCCCGTTCGGAAGAGCCGGCTCCGACGGCGCGCACGCAGGCGCGAGGGGGCGGGGCCGGGGACCGCGGCCTGGCGGGGTGCGCGGCGGGGTGCGGGCCGGTGCCGCGCTGCGGGGACCCGGGCGCAGGGGCACCGGCTCCCTTCCTCCCTGCCTCCCATCCTCCCTCCCGTAGCGACCGAGCGGGGCTCCCCCTTGCTGCCTCGGTGCCGCTGCCGGGCGGCGCGCAGCTCGGTCCCGCCGGCCCCGCGCCCTGCCCCCCCGGCGCTGCGCTCAGGAATAATTTCCGTGTCCGATTCCATTTCTTCTCTCGTTCTGAAATCTCCCAGCCATCAGCAAGGAGGATAGTTCACATGAAAACTAATTACACAAAATCAATATTTAATCACAGCGCAGCATCCTGATCCTGCAGAAAAAAAATCCCTTTAAAACTCTTCTGCTATACACAAACACTTCTCGGCCGCTTATTTATAGATCTCATGTTTTTCGGTGGGAGCAATTTTTGGTTTTATTTTTTTAAGCCATCGACACGTGCGAGCCGTGACCGCCCGAGGAGCCCGAGGAGCCCTGTCCCGCCGGCCGCTGCCAGCCCCCGGGCCCGGCCGGTGGCTCCCGCTGCGCCGCCCGGCTCCCTGCGCGGCTCCGCTGCCGGCCCGGGCGGCCCCGACGGGGCGCGCCGCTCGGGGACCGGCTCGGGGCCGCCCAGCCCGCGACCGTCGAGCGGGTTCCGCCGGAGCGGGCGGGGCGGGGCGGCCGGGAGCGCGGGAGCGGCCGTGCCCGGTGGGCGGCGCGGGACAGGTCCCGCCGGGCGGTTCCAGCCCCGGAGCCCTCCGCCTCGGCCGCGCCGGGGCTCGAAGCCGGTCCCGACAGCACCTCGGGGCTCTGCGCGGCGCCGCGGCTGCCCGGGCTCGGTGCGCCGGGGGAACCGGGATCGGGCCGAGCCGAGCCGGGCCGAGTCGGGCCGGGGCGGGCCGAGCCGAGCCGGGGCGGGCCGAGGCGGGCCGGGCCGAGCCGGGCCGGGCCGAGCCGAGCCGAGCCGCGCCGAGCCGGGCCCCGGGGCGGGCGGGGCGCAGGGCCGGGCGGCGCGGCGGAGCCACCTTAACGGCGAGCCCCGCCCCGGTGCGCGCGGCGCTCATTGGCGCGGCCGCGGCGGCTGAAATCCGTCGCTAAATGCAAAACTTGTTGCTGCTCCGCCAGCGCCGGCGGAGAGCGAGGCAGCGCGCGGGCAGCGCGGCGCAGCCCTCCCAGCGCACGCCCGCAGCGCCCGCGCCGCCGCGCGCCCGGCGCCGCCGCCGCCGCCGCCGGAGCGCAGCGAGCCGCGGGCAGCGCACGGCCGGCCGGCGATGCGGCGCGCAGCTCCCGGGCGCCGCAGCCTATGAGCGGCGGCGCGCTGCCCCGTCGGGCTCTCGGGCAGCAGCGAGCGGCCAGCCGCCGGGGTGAGCGCGGGCGGGCGGCCGGTGCCGGCGGCGCGGCGGCGCGGCAGGATGTGAGCGGGGCGGCCGAGCGGCGCGGTGCGGGAGCGGCGGGGGAGCGGGACGGCGGAGCGGCCATGCCCTGCTGAGGACGCGGCGCGGGATGTTCGGGCTGGAGCAGTTCGAGCCGCAGAGCGGCAGCCGGAGCGGCGGGCAGGCGGAGCGGGGCTTCGGCCAGCCCGGACTGAGCATGAGCGCGCACTTCAAGCCGCCGGCCTTCCCCGGCGGCGGCCCGGCGGCGGCAGCGGCGGCGGCGGCGGCGGCGGCGGCGGGGGACCCGGCCCTGGGCGCGCTGGGCGAGCCGCCCCTCCTGGGCATGAACATGAGCCTGGCCGGGGACGCCTACGGCTTCCCGGGCCGCGGCCCCGCCGAGCTGCACGGCGGCGGGATGCAGCCGCCGGTGCACGGCTTCTTCGGCGGGCAGCAGCCGCACGGCGGCCACGGCGGCAACCACCACCCCCACCAGCACCCCCCGCCCTTCGGCGGCAGCTTCGGGCCCGACCCCGGCGCCTCCTGCGTGCACGGCGGCCGGCTCCTGGGCTACAGCGGCGCGCTGGGCGGGCAGACGGCGTTCGCCGACGGCTACGAGCACATGGCCGAGAGCCAGGGCGGCGAGGGCTTCGGGCAGCAGCGCGCCGGGACCCTGCCCGACTTCCAGCACCACAGCGCCGGCGCCACCAGCCATGCCGTGCCGGCGCCCTGCCTGCCCCTCGACCAGTCCCCCAACCGCGCTGCCTCCTTCCACGGGCTGCCGGCGGCCGGCTCCTCCGAGCCCCACGGCCTGGAGCAGCGGCGGCTGCCGGCGCAGGGCGGCGTGGACCCGCTGGAATACAATTACCCCGGCGACGGCCCCGCCGGCCACTTCGAGCTGCCCGTGTTCTCGCCGTCGGAGCCCGAGGGGCAGCTGCCGCACTACGGCGGCGGGCGGCAGGTGCCGGCAGGCAGCGGCTTCGCGGGGGCGCCCGCCCTGCCCCGGGCGCCGGGCATGGCCGTGGCCAAAGCGCACCCGCCGCAGCAGCACGGCGTCTTCTTCGAGCGCTTCGGGGGCGCGCGGAAGATGTCCGCCAGCCTGGAGCCGGGGGCGAGCACCAGGCACCCGCTGATGCAGCAGCAGCAGCAGCCGCCGCCGCCGCAGCCGCCGGGTTTGCTGGCCAGACAGAACTCCTGCCCGCCAGCCATCCCTAGGCAACAGCAAACAGAAGCCAACGCTCCCAACCCCAACCTGCAGGACAATGGGCCCATAATGCAGAACCAGCATGCACAGTTTGAATACCCTATTCACAGACTGGAGAACAGGAATATGCATCCCTACACCGACCCCGTCTTTAATATGCAGCACCCTCCTCCGCAGCAGCCACCAAATCAAAGACTGCAGCACTTCGATGCCCCCTACGTGAGCGTCGCCAAGAGGCCGCGGTTCGACTTCCCGGGCAACCCCAGTGTCGAGCGCTGCGCCTCCTGGGGCAGCGGCATGCACGGCCCCGCCATGGAGAGCCACCTCTCCCCGACGGCCTACCCCGGCCTGCCGGGCGAGTTCACCCCGCCGGCGCCCGAGGCCTTCGGGGGGCCGCTGCCGCACGGCGGCCCCGAGCACCCGGCGCTGGCGCAGCGCCAGAACGCGGCCCTGGTGATGAAGCAGATGGCCTCGCGCAGCCAGCAGCGCCTGCGGCCGCCCAGCCTGCAGCAGCTGGGGCACCACGGCGAGGTGGGCCCGCCCGGCGGCCTGCCCCCGCCTGCCTTCGAGCGGGAGCCCGGCGCCGGCGGCCGCAGCTTTGACCCGCCGGCGCCGCACCTGGCCCCCGACAGCGCCTGGTTCACGGGGCCGCCGCCGCCCGGGGAGCTGCTGCCGCGGCGCATGGCAGCGGCGCCGGGGCTGCCGGCCGAGGCGGCGCCCCACGAGCTGGGCCTGCAGCCGGGCAGCACCGCCGTGCTCTTCCGGCCGGGCGCCGGCGGGCTGGGGCTGCCGGAGCCGCTGCGGATGGCGGGTGAGGGGCCTGCGCAGGCCCTGCCCTCGCCCGGCGTGCACCCGCCCTTTGCGCCCGCCATGGGCGGCCTCTCGCAGCTGCAGTCGCCGGGCGGCGGCGTGGCACTGCCCAGCGCTCCCGCCGAGCGCCGCGGCCCCACCGACTTTGCTGCCCAGCCCGGCTTCCCCTTCGCGGCGGCGGCACGGCAGCCAGCGGCCCACGGGCCCGCGCCCGCGCTCAGCGCCTCGCCGGGCGCCTACCCGCCACCGCCACCTGAGTTCCCCCCGCCGCCGCCGCCGCGGCCCGCAGCCAGCAAGCTGGGCGCCCTCTCACTGGGCTCCTTTAACAAGCCGGCCAGCAAGGACAACGTCTTTGGGCAGAGCTGCCTGGCCGCCCTCTCCACCGCCTGCCAGAACATGATCGCCAGCCTGGGCGCCCCCAACCTCAACGTCACCTTCAACAAGAAGAGCCCGGCCGAGGCCAAGCGCAAGCTCAGCCAGGCCGAGCCCGACCCGCCGCCGCCCGCCGCCCCGGACTACTTCCCGGCAGGGCCGCCAGCGAGCGGGGCTGGCGCAGGCAAGGCGTCGGGCACTGCCCCGCTGCTGCCCGCTGAGAGCAGCCTCTCGCCTGGCTACGCGCTGGAGCCGGCGGCCGGCGGCGAGGGGAAGGCGGGCGGCGGGCGGGGGCGGGGCCGTCGGAAACGGGACAGCGGGCATGTCAGCCCCGGCACCTTCTTCGAGAAGTTCTCAGCCGCGGAGGGTGGCGGGGCTGGCGTCAGCCCAGGGCAGCCGGCGGTGCCGGCGGCGGCGGGGGGCCCGCCGGGAGCTGCGGGCACGGAGCGTGGCGGAGGTACCCCCCATGACAAGCCCCTGACCTCGCCCTCCTGGGGCAAGGGCGGCGAGCTGCTGCTGGGGGAGCAGCCTGACCTGATGTCCTCCCTGGACAGCGGCATCCAGAGCGTGACCAAGTCGGACGGCAGCTCCCCGCACGTGGACTTTCCCGACGAGGTCAGCACCAGCTACGGCAATGAGGACGAGGTGTCCTCCAGCTCCGACAACGCCGCCTCCAAGCCCACCCGCAGCCCGCTGCTGGGCGGCTCACCCAAGCTGCCCCGCGGGGAGCACGCACTTCTCAATGGACAGAAGCCCCTGGCCCTCGGCCTCCTCAGTACGTCTACCTCGACCCCCGACAGCTACGGGCTCAGCACCACGGCGGGCGCCCACCCCGGCACGCCGGGCATGGAGCAGGTGCGGACCCCCACGAGCACCTCAGCCCAGGACGAGATCCACCCCCTGGAGATCCTGCAGGCGCAGATCCAGCTCCAGCGGCAGCAGTTCAGCATCTCGGAAGACCAGCCCTTGGGGCTGAAGAGCAAGAAGGGGGAGTGCGCGGGGCAGAACGGGGACAGCGACCTGGGCAGCTGCTGCTCGGAGGGCGTCAAGGGCGCCATGAGCACCATCGACCTGGACTCCCTGATGGCGGAGCACAACTCCACCTGGTACCTGCCCGGCGAGAAGGCCCTGATGGAGGGGCAGGAGGAGGACAAGCCCATGGCGCCCTGGGAGAAGCCCAAGCCCACGAACCCCAGCAAAGAAGGTACTGGTTGTCCCGCGTGGGTGCCGGCCCGTCGGGGGCCGGTGGTCTGCTTGGGGAGGGGGAGGTGGCGGGGCTCCGGCCCCGGGATGCCAGGCACACGCCGGCCCCAGACCTGCTCCACCGTGGTGGGGACCGCAGTGGGTGCTGGATGCCTTCCCGCGCCGGGCTGGGGCTGCGGGATGCCAGGGGGCTCTGCTGGGGCGGGCGGCAGCGGGGACGGAGTGCCTGCTGCCTGGCCAGCCCCGGTGATGGCCGGCCGTGGTGACAGCCACCCGTGCAGTGGTCGCTGCCGCCAGCCCTGCCGGCCCTCCTGGGGAGCGCAGAGGGGCTCCCATGGGCGCTGTGCGGAGGGGCTCCTGGCGGAGCCCCAGCCACGCTCCCGGGCCCGGGGGGCCGTGGAGGGGGGCTGCAGGCGTGGGGTGCCGCTGAGGGGGCTCCCGCGGAGCCCCGCGCCAGCCCAGCCTTCCAGCCGCTTCCCCCAGACTGTTGCAGAGATCTTCCTCCTCCATGAACACACGGGTTTGTCAAGGGTGCCGTCCCTCCAGTTCCCGGTTATTTCCCTGCTTGCGTTAAGAGCCTGTTAGCAGTGCGATACCGAACTGAAAGGCTCTTAACACTTTTTTTTCCTTTAATAGAAAAGCAATTTAAAATAAGGCTCTGGGTCTGCTGGTATAAAACTTGCTTAGCTGACAGATGTTTAATTTCAACATTAGTTGTCATTTTTGATCCTTCCCTGTGTCCAGAGGGCATCATAATTCCCCAAGCTCAGGAAAAAAAAATATTTTAATGGGAAGTCCTCTATTATAAAAGCTGTTTAAGATAAAGATGATTATAGATTCAATTGCTGCCTGTTTTACCTTATCAAAGCCATATTTTCCAAGCTGCCTGACCGTGCGTGTGAATGCCACAATAGATGCACGTGCATGTACCTGCTGTATGAATGCACGCAGGCGATTTTTTGATGTGCCATAAGTACACGTGCGTAATTTATGCAATATAAACTCATTATTCATGCCTAGGAAAGTTGATGGTTTGGTACTGCTAGTGTAGTTCGAAATTGTTTCCATTACATCTGGTTGTACAGGCTGACTTTTTACAGTCCTCAGCGTTCAGTAATTTCGCTGAGAAAAGGATTGGGAAAATCAAAAGGTAGCTGATCTGAAAACCGGGCAATTTCCTACCCCCAGTTCTGGTTGGCTTTCCAGCTTTGGCTTTCTGAAGCGTGAATCCTAGCCCCCACGGTTTGTCTCTTTGTTCATGTTTAATGCCCAGCGCCGGAGCCTCCCATTTCGAGCGGGAGTGTTTAGCATGCACAGCAGACGCTGGGAAGCCCATCAGCATTCTCCATGCTTCACCCAGGCAAGGACATAAATTGGTTTGTTTGGGGCCCTTCTTTTCCATTTTTAAATGGAGTTGCACACAGCATCCTTCCTGGCCCCTTCTCTTTTATTGTTTCTTGTACACAACATCTAGATCTGACTGGATCAATAGCTAGTTAGCACAAATCACAGTTCCTGTCACTTCTACCTTGGCAGCCTCGAACACATATATACGTTCTCTCACAACGCACACACACCCCCCCAGTTATGTGTGCACTCACACACACACACACACACGCATACAGATACGCAGATCTGCACACTGTGCTGTATTTAGAAATAGATTTTAAAAGAGTAACTTGTTCCATAGATCTTCATTTCATGGATTTAAAAAAAAAAACCCTGAGCAGTGATTTAATCCTGAACAGCACATTTATTAAAAGTGTGTTTTGGCATAGAATTATGTCTATTTTGTGTATATGTGGCATATGGAGTGCTGCTTTCTTTAGTGCTTTTAACAGCACTCCTACGTTCACTTTGATCACCGCTATTCTTAGTAACATCTAGTGAAATAAGTAGTTGCTTTCTGGTCGTGATAACCACAGTGTTGCTGTTAAAACAGTTCATCACTGAAGGAAAACCAGTGTTCCTATATAAGGACATGTTTTAGTATTTCAGAGGCTTAACATAAAATAGCAAACCAGTTCTACAACAATGCACAGAGACACTCATTCTGTTTCACACTTCAGTCACTTGAAGGATTTGAATGGGCGGGTTCTTCGGATGAGGAAATTTGTAGAGACCAGCAGAGAATTCCCTCTGACTCTTGTTGGAAGTGATAAAGATACAATAGGTGAGACAAAGCAGGCTGTTCTCCTCTGTTAGCAGAAATAATTTAACTTTACATTGCCATACCCCCGAGTGTCTGAAACTGTGTTTGAGAAAAGGCTCTATTTATCCAGTGATGGAGATTTTAAACCTTTTTAGTCGGCTGGGGTCTGCGTCCGTGGTGTTTGCTCCAGCAGCTCCCCGGTGCACGCGTGCCCGGGAACGCGCAGGCTTCAGACCGCACTCCTGCAAATGTCGAGCGGTTCCTGAGCGTGCTCGGCGCCGGGGCAGCGCTCGCCGTTTCGGGGTGATGCGGGGTGTGATCAGGAGTGAGGTTAGTCGTTAGACCCCGGCTCCCTCACCAACACACAGGCATTGGTGGTGGGCTGCTTAATTACACCTGCCGAGGAGGGAGGGGGTAACGCGCCGGGTGACGGACCCCTCCTGTGGCACTGCCGCACGACGGCTCGGTGGGCTGCGGACGGGCCGGCGGTGGGCGCCTTCCCCTCGGCGGAGCGCTGGCCGCTCGCCTCCCGCGGCGCGGCGACGGGGCCGGGGAGCGGGGCTGCGGCAGGGGTGGGCTCCCCGAAACGCAGCAGAATCCGAACGGTTCGAACACGCCGTTCATCACCGGGGGAAACAACTTGTCTGAGCTGTTTCCGTGGCTGGTCAGATCCCCTGTAGCTACCTCTCCTTTCTCGCAACGGCGTTAAAGCGGTTTGCCGGCACCCAGCAGCCGGTGTGAGCCGGGAGCTCTGAGGGTGGGTGGGAGCAGAGAGCGCTGCTGCGGGCACCTGGCGACGGGTGCCGGTGTAACGCGTACGCACCCGCGTCGTTTGGTGAGAGCCGTTAGCGAGCTCTGTGCGTCTGCTCACGTTTTGTTTCTGGATTTAACGGTATCAGTGCTGGCTGGACCTTGCTCTTCACTGAAGTGTGATTTTCTGTAAGGGGTTTTCTCTGATACATCATTTCTTGTCCTAACATGTTTCATGTGAAGGGGCTGATAGTTTGTTTTTCTCCCCCAAAATGCTTTCTAGAATTTCATGTTTTCCTCTGCTGTGCAGCTAGAGCTGGGAGTGAGATTAATAATACTGAGTCCAGAGAGGTCGTCTTGGCTTCCAACACTGCAGCTCTAGCTGGAAAAGAAAAACCAGATCAAATTCACTTAAAAACCCAGGACCAGTTTAATGGGGTTTTGCTTTGCCTGGTGTGACTGAACCGGAACAATTTCCCCTTCAGTGAAATGTTGATTAGTATTCTCTAGAAGCCTGGTAATTAAGTGCTGGTGGGGTTTTGTTTTTAGTTTTTAATTGAAATTTTGAAGGTCCTGTACTGCAGATGTCAGGTGAAGACATTAATACGTAACCTAGAACCATGCAGGTGTTGATTGGAAAAAATTGCAATGTACTCTGTTGCTCGGTGGCGTTTGGCTCGTCTGTCTGAGCTGATGGGCACGTGCGGTGCAGCACGGTTAGTTTTCATCTCTGAGCGTTTGTTAATATTTCATCGTAACACCAAACCTACCATGTGAGTGAGTCAGCAGGCCAAAACTCTTGACGAAGCGGTGTGTAACATCTGTAAATTGCTACCAAGTACATTAACAAAGGTCAAATGTGGCCCAGATGCAGCTAGGAGCCTTTGTTCTCTTTCTCTTCCTCATGTGTTCTGCTGTGTGCTTTTATTTTTAAATACTGCTAAATTCTTTTAGAGGCTTCACCGAGGGACTAGGCTTGTTTACGGAGACCGAGTTTGTGAGACCTCTTGTGAGGTATTTCAAACCCTTAAATGCCACTGAAAGCGAGAGGTGATTTGGAACGGTTTGCGCGGTAGTGAGGACTGTTGGAAAGGAGTTCACTGACGAAGCTCAGCGCACTTCGCAGCAATGGAGCTGCGATTCCTGGGGCTGCTTTGTTTGCTTGAAAGGGCTGTTTAAACTTACACAAAGAATTTTAACAGTTACTGAAAAAAATGCTGTTGCCTTTGCCAAGAAGCTATGTGGTGTACTCCACAGATATGAAATGCACATTTTTCGTAAATGGTCTGGACTAGGATGCAGATTTATGAGAAAAGAATACTCCCACTGCATATTGCAGGAGGGAGTTCAGTGTGCATTAGGCTTGGGTTTAATATGAGCTTTTAAACTCTTCTGATCTGTTAAAAAAATATAAAATTGAGAAGTTGCCCCTGCTTGGTTTGGCTGTGTGTGAATGCCAGTGATACTCTATTGTTTACACCTTGACTGACTGTCATTTTTATATTTTCTGCTAGAAAATGGTCCTGTTTGTTTAGAAGTGTTTTCCTTTGTTTTATAAACATTACACAGCAGTGTGTTTGTAGACCTTCACGGCAGGTATTAGAGAAGGCAAAGGGCAGAGTTTTCAATATTATTTGTTATTGCTGCTCTAATGCACAAAGATATTTAGTGCAGAATGTGTGATTTACTGGCGTTTCAGTAGCTACCGTAACCACTCTGTTTGCCTTTGCATCCATCCGTCTGTCTGTCTATTAATTTCTAGTCTTCAGATTTACCTGCTCCACCCGTTTTAGTGGACAGTCTACCTGTGTTTGAATTAAGGCAGATCACAAATTTGGTTTGTGTCAAGATGCTTTCTTTTGCCAAAGTCTGTTATTTTATAACAGCATGCTTAGTTGTAAGGTTGGTTTTAACGGAGATGTTTTGTACACGCTTGGTGTGGGAGAGTGCACGAGACAGACTTTGGGGGATGTATTTCTTGAAATTGGTGTGTGAATGTGCTTCAGATCTTTACATCTGATGTAAAAGGAAATTAATTAGACTTAATATTTATATATGAGCATAGATGAGAGCATAGATTTATTCCAATCTGTGATGTATTACACCATGTCTGCTCTTAATTTCTGATGTGCGATACCTGTTTTTTTACCAATGACCTAGTGCAGTGCTGTGCCATAAAACTGCAAATAATTTTTTGCTAAAAACAGTTATTAATCAGCAATGCCTACAGGTGCAGTTTGTTGTTACTTGTATGGAGCAAAGCATAAGGCATTACACAGAAGTCTAACCTGAAAGTATATAGGCTGCTTTTATTTGTAACAGCTGACTCCCAGCTTCTGCAATGCTCTGTACCAGGGAGAGGTTTTGGTACAGCAAAACGTCTTTATGGCCATATAAAATTTTAGTACTAGACAAATTACGTTTTTAGTCTGTGGTTTCTTGTGTATTTCTATTAAATACAAGTGTGGGTAAAGTATCCACAGCAAGTGTAAAGCCAGGTCTAATATGAATCTTCAGGTGGCCTAACACATATGCTTTTTAAATTCTAAATTTACTGAATTATGGTAAACAATTTAATTACAAAATTCCTGGAGCACATTGAGAGTATCAAAAGAGACTGGTCAAATTGTGGTTGGTGGGTCTATCCCTGTTTTGTCGCTAGCGTAAATTAGATCGTCCTGAGCGTGTCTGGGGCTGGAGCGCTTCGATGCAGATGGTGTGGACAACGCGCGTCAGGCAACGGATGCCTGCCTGCCTCCAGCCAGCAGCCAGCTTTCTGCCAGACTGTCCTGGTTCTCCTGTGAAAAATCTAAGCCCTTGGAAAGAGCAAAGTTTGCACCTGTAAATACATCCGTACAGTTTTGCGTGGGATTGTTAAGATCAGTGTGTTGGGTTTTTTTTAAATACAGAATTATTCTTGTTTGATTTGTTTAAGGGGCATTTTTAAAGAGGGAGTTTCCGTTAATGAGGTGTATTGAGAGCACAGCTTGCTTGTGCATTTGCTCAGCATCAGTTCTTGGGTAAGGGACACAGGACAGGGAACCCTGTGGAAATTGGATAGTGAAGCTGTGGAACCTTCCAGGAAACTGAAGGTCTGCCCTGACTTTCTGGATTTTGGTTAGAATTCTCAGCGTTTAAAATGTAAATCTGAATTTTTCTATTCTGTAGATAGACTCCAGTTTGCACATAGTGATGACATGACTAGCTTATGTAAAAATACTGATATTCTTTGTAGCTAGCTGCTTTCCCTCTGCAAAACACGTTTGTGTTGGTGCAGTTAAAATGTTACAAATTATTAGTGACCTTTTTTAATGCAAAGATTTTTTTTTTATACAAATTTAAATATATTTTACGGATTATGTGCCAATGTTCCAAAGTCAAATACCTTTTACATTTAAAGCTGAGAAGTGAACAGTTGGAGGTCTAATCCATTATTTTTTACAAGCTGACTTTCTTAAGACTTCAAAGAGAACATCTTGGATGATGCTGCTTTGCTGCTGCTGGCCTCAGCACCCCTTCTTCTCGTCTCCCCCCCAACGCCCTCGCCTCTAAGTCTTCGTGTCCTGTTCGTCTCCTGGCAAATGACAAAAGCATATCTGTGCAGGGAGTGCATTTTCCTTAATCGATATAGTAAGTTGTAAGGCTTGATGATCTAGAAATGTACTCTTGGTGTTGCACTTTTTACGTATACACTGATGCGAGAGATGTTGTGGTTGCTGCTTTTCTGGTAGTCTTCTCCCCCTTACCAGGGCTATCTTTTGTAGCAGGACAGGCAGTACCGTAGGAGTGTGGGTGTTCAGCAGCCGAGAGTTCTGGCTTGTGCCCTTTTGAGACATCTGGCTCCAACCTAGAGTGCATCCCTTTCGCATAGGATTGGGTCTCACCTGTGCTCGCCATTTTTAAATAAAGTTTTTCCAAGTTTTGTCTTGCCCCACTTAGTAACTGTTCTGTTGTGTTTTACGGTATCGCTCCCCAAGGTGCACATACGTAGCAGTCATGGGAAGCGCCTGAGAACAAACTGTTTCTCGTCTGCGTGCTTAACTTCAGCTGGGCATCTGTAGCTGTGCAATTTATGTCTGTTTGTTTTCAGTTTTAGGAAATGTATTTGTGTCTGTTTAGTATTTTTACATAAAATGCAGTACATGACACTGCGTTGTCTAAATTTTTATTAGCTTTTAAGATTTGTCTAAAGAAGCTTTTTTTTGGTTTGGTAAGCAGAAATCTGGTTACGTTTAAGTGCTCCTTTAATAGATTTTTTTTTTTTAATCATTAAAAGCAGTTTATTTGAGTTTAAACACAAACAGCACATGTGAGCGCTCTGAAGGGCTACGCTAGTTCTTTACAGCGCTGCAGCCTAGCTCTGATGGCCACTTTGCTTGAACTTTTGGATATTTATCTTTTCTTCCCCCTCCCCCTCTGTTTGTAGCATTTAAAAAGTGAAATGAGAAAACCGAGTTGATACCTTTTTTTCTTTTAACACTCTTACCTTCAGTTCTGACCGCTGGGTCTTTAGGACTTGCTACTCTTGATCACAGAAAAGCCTGTAATCAGGCAGTCGTTGGGGGTCAGCGGGTTTTTTTGTGGTAAAATATATGTTTTCAGAGTTAAGTCTGCATTTAATTGATTTTGTGAATTAGTATTCATGAAATATTAGAAAGCATTTGTATTGCTAATAGAAAGATCATCCTGAGGCTGAGGAAGCACAATTAATTGAAAAAGAAGTGGTTTGTAAAGTGAAGAAAATTTTAAAACATTTCATACCCTAATTAAGAATATACTCTTGATTTAAAATTGAGAATATTAATTTGCTGTGTTAAGCAAATACACTAAAAACTCCTGGACTCAGTCATAGCCTTACTTCCTCCTCTTAATCCTCTCCCAAAATGCAGTTTTAAGAAGAAAGGCGTGACTTTTTTTTTTTTTTTTTTTTAAGTGTAGCTTGGAACCATTTTGCTAGAAAGATGTAAATTGATCTATTAACTTAGGAAATGAAGGCTGGACTGGGGTTATTATCTGGTCAGAATTTTAGGATCTCTTTCCTAGAAAAATCTACTAATTTTTGGGGGAAGGTGGGTGTACTCTTCGTCTGTACTGACATTTTAAAGCCTTTCGGTTGTGCGCAAGAGAAGCCACGGGAAGCTGAGGATGCAGTAGCTGAAGGCTGTTTAAGAGACACAGATGTGAACGCACCGCAGGCAGGGCTGGGTCCCCGGGGACTGGGACGGAGCCTTCCCTGCCATCCGCTGCTGGAGGTGATGCTCCGGTTGTCTGCCGGGTGAGAACAGGCGGACGGGGACGTCTACCTGAGCGTTCCCGTCTCCTGGCTAGATGGCACAGTCGGTCAAATCATTACCATTGCACTTAGGAATACTGGGGTTCGTGTTTGATTTAGATTGCAGCGAAGTCTGTATTCAGGTCCTACTCTATTATTATTTTTATTATTTAAGATCATATTTATTGCACTATAAATTGACACAGTGCTTTAGAAACCTGGGAGATGTTCCCACTGCGAGAGATTTATAGTCCAAATGAGATGAAACAGACGTCGTTCAGCCACACAGCTGACGGTTTACCAGAGGAGGCTCACCGGTCCCCAGTAAACCATCAGCTGCGTGGCTGAACGACCGCGGTGCCACCAGGGCAGGGCCGAGGCCTGGAGCCTGGCTTTGGCAGAGGATGCTGGTGGGGCGCGCGGTGGGGACTGGCCGGGCTGAGCCGGAGGGACCCTGGGGCAGTCGGATACCTAGCGACGGCTGGCGTGCTGGGACCGAACAGTGCTGGGATGGAGCGTGCGACCGGGGCTCTGGCTGTGGTGGCTAGGAAGTGTCTGTGGGCAGGGGGGAGGAAGAGCTATGGGTGTCTTGTGCCACGCAGTAATTAATTTCTGCATCGATTACTCCTTCCTCCGGTGTGTTTGGTGGGGACGGTGCAGCCGTGCTGCCCTCCCTGGTGCGGCGTTTCTCCTGTCCCAGAAAAACACCACATAAAACCCGTTGCGGCACATCTGATCCAGCGTGCGAGTGAATTGCTAATTAATTTCTCAGTCTGAGCAACAGGAAAAGAAACCGAAATGATGTGGAAGTGGTCCGATGCGAGGTGGGTTCTCACGTCCACCAGGCGCCTGGGGATGGAAGCATCGCTGCGGGTGGGCTGCTCCTGGCTCCTCTCCTCGGGGCGAGGGGAGGGGAGGATCCTCCCCCACCAGGACCTGACCTGGAGGGTTGAGCTGTCCGGCGCGTCACAGCACTGGGACCACTGAAACCTGGAGTGGTACTGGTGTAATATTGCTAGAAACAGGGTATCCCTTGCCAGGCAGAGAACTTTTTGCAGCTAATGTTAACAGGCATTTTTGATCCGACTCATTTGTTTGGTTAATTTTTATTGGTGCCAAAATGTTACACTGAAAACTTTTTTTGCCTGGTCTGAAGAGTAGCCCTAATTTCAGACCAAATACAGTTTTAAAAGCAATAAAAGAATAACTGTGCCTATTGTTTGTATTCTACAAAAAAAAAAAAAGGAATTCCCCAGTAATCGTAATAAAAATTACCACAATCTATGAGACAATACTTCTGAAACACTTCACAAATAGTGTTATCATTCAAAGTGCAAAGCAGCTGGTATTTTATGATGGAACAGATTTTATTGTTGCTGGATATAGGGTCAAACGCTTGCAACACATTCTTGATTTTAAACAAACCAAAAACACAAGTGCTTTTGTGAAGATAAAATCAGTATGTGCGCTCTCTTTTTTTTTTTTCTTTTCCTGGATGCTGTAGTTCCCTGCTCTACCTCTAAATATAGGCACATGCTGTTCTTTTTATGCTGGGAGAAACAGCTAGCATCCCAACTCGCTGTGCTCTCTACCACGCTGTCGTTCTAGAGGCAGAGGGAAAAATAGGACTATTTCAGCATAATTAAAATCTCGTACTAGCTGTTTTGAGATAGGCAAATCACCAAAAAAAAAGAGATAATAGCAGAATATTTCTTCCTTCTGTTTTTGTTGTTATTATTTGCCGTCAGTGGGAAGTTTCGTGCCGTGGTCAGTCATTCAGCTGTAGCTGTCTGCAAAACGGGTGTGAACTGAGATGGCTTGAAAACTGTGCTGGGGGCCTGGGGCAGCTGTCCCAGGCAGAGCTACAGGGAGCTCGGGGGCAGCCTCAGTTACTTGGTTTCTCTCAAAAGTATTTAAACTTCGTGCACGCCAAGTGGTGTTAGGTACTGCGTGGTGCAGGGGTTTGTCCTGCAGACGGATCAAGTGAGCACACTGCATCCCGAGTGGCCTTGCATTAGCGGAGGTGCTTGCGGGGGCTGCGGGAGTGCGTTTGCGGCCGCGGGGCTGGGGGTGCTCGGGGTCGGGGATGCCGTGGTCGGGCTCTGCTGGGGCTCCCCGGCGTGCAGCCGGGCGCTGGCGTGGCGTGGGAGCCTGGCTCTGCAGGTGGACGAGAGCCGCCATGGAAACGTGGGGTCTTTAACAGAGCGGTCAAGTTCTACTCCAAATAATTACCCAACTGCTCTTATGTTTTGTGTAGCTTTTGCCAGAGTGGTTTATACCAAAGATGCTGAAATGCTTCGGTTACAGATAAGAACAGATTAAAAATCTCTTCCTTGCATCAGACGAGCACGAGATTCGGGAGCTGGAGAAACATGCAGTCGGAGAGACTGTGATACAATTACACTTTTATGTCTACCTATTAAGCATAATGAAGGGTTGGTCGCTGGCCTTAAATTTGGAAAGAGCTTACTGTAAAGTTTAAAACAGAAGTATATTCCTGTAATTACTGCTTTGCAGCGAGGAGTACGGCTGGGAAAAGGGAATGAAAACTCTTCATTGTCCACTCGTATTTCCGTAACTGCTACACTTTTAAATGTCTGTTTTCAGAGATAAAATTTTTTGTTACACTAATTTTCAGAAGTAAGCTAATAAAAGCCAACACAGGAAAAAAATGAAAGAGATGGAGAATGTGAAATGAGCAGTGCTTAGAAAATATACAGCTTTAACTTCTTTTGTGAGCCCTGCTGCATCATTTGGAGAAGCAGTTGATTTGGTTATCAAGCGCTAGGCCAGCGCACTGTTTTGGTTTGTGTTCACTTGAGCTTGAGGTATTTGATGATAAAATTTAGAATTTTAAAAACCTTGAGTCTTATGTTTGCCTTTATTTGTACTAGATGAAGCAAACCTGGTAAAACATGGTTCAGGCAGTTCCAAGTCTGCTTTTATTTGACTTTATTCTTGTTGCCTGATGGCAATGGATCAGGCAAACTTGGATCAGAGTGTCAGTTATTTGAAATTATTGTTTAGATTATATTCAGTTTCAAATGGTGTGAAACTATTTGTAGTGAGAAATGAGCGTTTGTTTATGATGATAAAAATAGGTTTTCCTAGCCTACATTTTTTTCATTGTATGTAATAGTAACTGTTACAGCTCAGAATATCTCTGTGCAATTTTTCAAAGTGATAACGCAGCAAGATTTCGCTCTTTGTACGCGTTTGGGACTGTGCGCTGCGTTGAAGAGGAGCTGTTTCTGCTTCGTACAGCGAAGAAGAGGGGGAAGACCAAGCTTTTCTTGTCCCTTAGCAAAAAACAGCTAAAACACATCCTTTTTCATCCTTCCCACAGAAATTTGGCTTGCATTTTTGAGATGGAGGGCCTTTTCATTTCCTTTTCCTACCACCTTTTAAGATGTGCTATACTGGCCTTTCTCCTCCTTTTTGTGGAGCTTCCCTTGGAATCTGGTTGAAGGTGTTAAATTTGAAATGTTCCTGAAGGCTGCTCCTGCCTTCCACAGTGGTCTGGCCCAAATAGAAATGTGAAAAGTTCTGATTACTGAGGTGCAAAGAATACTGTAAATGGGTTATGCAGAAAAAACCATTTAGATAAAAATGCAATTTTGCCTTCCATATACACTGAGAAGAATTAATAGCACATTCTTCCTAAATGGGTACTTCTATATTGTATTTTCACCTTAATGAAATTCTCTCCAAAACAGGAGTGTTTCATTTAAAATTTTGTAGCAAAATTGATCTGTCTTTATCCTCGGTGCTCACCCGCTTTGGTTAAATCTTGCTGAAACGACTGCTGTGGGCTGTCTGGGTGCTTTGTGGGAGGCAGACATGGGGTTCCAAGGTCGGTGCCACAGGCTGACTCTCCGTCCCGCCGCGGGGCATGCGTCGCGGGCACTCCTCGCCCGTCTGATTTCACATCTGGATTGGTGCTTTTCGGTGGGGTGGGACGGGGCGTGTGCTGCCGCGGCGACTCAGCCTGTGGCCACCGTGCAGGGGAGGCACGGGTACGTCGCTCAACGGGTGGCTTTTGCCAGAAATGCTCCGAAAGGCCAAACTGCCAAGCCCGGGGTGACGCGGCCGTGTCGTGGCCTCTGCCGGCGTCAGCCCTGCGTGGGTTCGTCGTCGCAGACCGGGAGCACCGGGGGTGAGCCTGAACGTGGCGTGACCTGGCAGCACTTGCCGCTGCTTGCAAAAGTGTCCCTTTTCTCCAGAAAGTAAAGAAATGCCTGATTGAAAAAAGAAGCAGCAATGCTCTGTGGTGGTAGGGAAACTGGAGTGGAGATGGCCCCTGGGAGACTCGGTGTGCCGGCGGGCACTGCGGAGGACCCGCTTGGGGCGTCTCTGTGGCACTCGGCACGGCCCGTGGCACTGATGGGAGCGCTGCCGCCGTCCCGGTGCCAAGCCCGCCGGTGGGGCACGTCCCGCCGTGCTGTCGGCTGGTGGCGCGGGGGTTAGTCCCCGTGGGACACAGTGCGCGGCTGGACCCAGCGATGGTGACATCTGTCCATCTGCAGTGTCGGTGCCTCCTTCCTCTACTCTTTCAGAGCAATTACCCCTTGCACAGGCCGGCGTCTGGCCATCGCCAGCCCTGGCTCGGTGCGGCCATGGGTCGCTGGCTCTCGCGGCAGGGAGCGATGCCGGCCCTTCCCTGGGCGCAGGCGTTCGTGAGGCAGGTGAGGGGTTATTGCCTTTCCAGCAAGCCCGCCGTAGTGGTGAACAGCCAGTCCCAGGCAGCAGAAAACGGAAGCACGTAGTCATACTTTTTAACGATTTCCTTTTTAATGAAGAGGTTTCAATATAAAGGTGAGAAAAAAACTGTACTGTAGGAACAGGGCTAATAGAAAGACTCCTGCTTTAAGCAGCTATTCACTGCAGAGTTGCAGAGTTGGAGTAGGGAAAATTGTTTTATTAAATAAATTGTTTGGTGTTTTCATAGTTTTAGTAAAACGGTTCCCACATATAAGCAGTGCTCATAATGATGGAGACGTGGATAGGAGCTGATACAATGCAAAGTCTCCATGTTCAAAATAAAAATCTCCTTTGGCAGCAGCACTGAGCAGCCTTTTGCATCATTTTTGTGATAAACTGCTTTTCATGGGACTCTGTGCTTGGGGTATCCCCCAAAACATGAAATACAGGAAGAACGTAAGGCCTTGTTTTGTCAAGGCACTTCTGATGCCTGTAAAAGCCCTCTAGAGCTGTTCTCTGTAATACTGTCTGAAAATGTATTTTTTTGGACACCCTCCTTGAAACCAAAATCTTGGTAGCCTATTGCAGGTGTCATGCATTGGGGTTTTAATGGCTTTTTTTGGACCCAGATGTTGCTCCCCTGCCTGTGTTCAAAGGGTCTGCTCCTGCACAGCTGCCAGACTGGAGCCGGTGGAAGAATTGCTGCTGCCTTAGCCGTTCCGCGAGCAACCAGATACGGATGGGGACGGTGTGTGGGACGGTCCCTGTTTGTTGGTCTGTTTGGAAGGCTGGGGAGGAGCGGCCGCATAGCCACTCGTGACAACCACCTTACCCGGGTGACGCTGTGCCCAGGCAGGCAGAAGGTGCCCCAGCCTCTGGCGTGCACGTTGCCGGCAGGACGGCGCGGCGGGGGCTGCGGCGGGGGCAGCTCCCCTTTCCTTCTGGGAGAGCGGCAGTGGTCCCGTCGGAAAGGTGCGTCTTTCCCAGAGCCGATGGGTGGGAACGCTGTGCGTGCTGTGGGGCAGGGACAGCCCTGGGACGCCGTCGCTGCCGCCTGTGTGGTGCCGCTGGAGGACGGGCAGGCACTGGGTCGGCCGACCCGGTCACTGCCCCCTGCGCCGCGATTGCCAGGAGACGAGTGGCTTCCGTGGGTTCCCCCTGTGCTCCCGGTTTGCAGCTCGCGGGGGGTCACCGCGTGCTGCGATGCGTTATTCCAGCCTGTTCTCAGGCTCCCTCACCGGAGCTCCCGCGTGGCGCACGCCTGTGGCTCTCCAGGTGGGTTGATACCTCCTTCAGAGGCTCGGCATCCGTTTGCTGTCTTTCTGACTCTTACTCCTAATAAACACCGAGCTTAATCCAAATTCTGTTTTTGGAAGGGGTATTTATAGTCGGTGAGGCTTTGACTACTTACAGTCATCTTCCAATAGTCTTCCAATCAAAGAACATAAAAATACTATACTCCTCATTAGGTGGGTTACATAATAGCTATTTATTCAGTCACAAAATTTCCTTTTTGTGATTCACTTTTTGTGAATCACAGTAGTTCAGCGCAGATTGCAAATCACGACTTTTACAGCCAAATATGCGAATCCCTGGGATGAAATGTTGACAATTTAAATATTTCAGTGTAGTTCTTTGTAACTGGCAAGTTTTGTATTAATAGGACATTGGTTCTTGAGGTTTTGTGTAAAATGAAATAAGAAGGCCCACAAAAATATTGCTCGAAGTAGCTCTGGAAGGCAAACATTTCTGACCAGTTACAGTCTGCGTTCTCACTTGCAGTGCTTGAAAATGTGCGGCGTAGCGTGTCGCGCTGCGCCGAGTGCTGGTTGTGGGGGTGAGCCCCAAGTGCTCTGCGGCCCTGGGAAGGCTGAGGCCCCTGCAGGGCCGAGCCGCGGGCGGGCGCGGGGGTCTCGGTTGTCGCCTGCCGGGCAGGGCACGTCGCCGTGCGGACCCGGCGCTTGCCCTGCTCCTCAGGAGAGCAGGCACTGCCGGACCTGCGTGTCCAGGTCTGCCGCAGCCATCTTCTTGTCAGGAAATCCAAAACGCGGCGTCCGAGAAGGAGAGCGCGGTGCACCGAGCCGAACCGCGGGCTGCTCCCCGGCTGCTGCCCGGGCTGCTTCATGCCCTCGGACATGAGTGTTTGCTACCCTGTGCGAACGGTTAACCGTTCAGAGAGTGCTGCTGGATTCCACTCTGGGTATGAATTTCCTACGCGTCACTGTTTTATTTTTTAATATTTTTTTTTTGCTGTTGGTGGTGAGTGTACGTGGCAAGCACACTGCATATGAAGTTGTGCATTTAAGCGTTGGTTGGTGCAGTAAAAATCTCGACGGCCATTGTTTCCATCAAAAAAACCACTTCTCATCTTCAAAGTTACTGCTGTTACAATAATTTTCTCTCTGAACATGTCAGGATTCTGTCGTTGGTTGTATACTGATTGTCTCTTGTCATTGCACAAATATATTTTTTTTAGTAGACAGAGACGTTTTTCAGTTCAGCACAGTTCATCCCCCATCCCAGTAATTCTTTAAAAAAAGAGAGTGTGTTGAAAACAGATATTTAAGAATATAGATCTTCAAGAAAATAACTGGTTTTGACTTTTTATTTTCCTGGGAATTTTATAAATCTGATGTCAAATATAGCTTTCTCTTACAATTTGAGCTTAGACTTTCAAAATTCTCCTCTCCCCGCCTTCTTTTTGCTTTTGATTGCACCAGAAATTACTATTTCAGATATTTTCTTCTACTTTTTCATTTGCTGTTTTTGCAACTTACACCACACAAAAAGGATAAATCTCTGTAATTCTACCACGAGTTTATTCAGCTTTAGACAAGTTTTTCTGGGAGGTAAAAAAAAAAGATAATGGAAAAGGGGGTTTAGAAAATTGAATAGTGCTTATTCTTTTACCAAAAAAGAAAGTGAAAAACTAGATTTTTCCATTTTGTGTGCTTCTGTTCTCTGAAGCTGTGAAGGCTTTAGAAAAGAAATGTTGGAAAAGAAAACGAGGGGAGATAAGTGATTAAATAAGCATTAACACTCATTTTTATGGTTACTGGGGAAAAGAAAGAGCGTACAGGATGAACTCTCATGGCCAACTTTTAAAAATATATGTGAAAATTAAAAAATGTTTGTAAAAATCAGTAGGCTGGCACTGTGTTAGTGATGCCGTTGTGCCGACGGCTCCACTGCTCAGCATCCCCCCTCCTGGCCGGCTCCTGGGCCGAGGAGGTGGCTGTGAGAGGGGAGGGGGTGCGGCACGGGTGGAGGTCGGTCAGTTGGGTGCGTGGGTGGTCAGTCATTAGCTGGCTGGGTGGGTGGGTGGTTTGCTTGTTTTTACAGCGGCTGTCTGGCCTGGGGGACCGAAGGCTCTGCTGCCAGACCCTCCCTGCCCTGCTCTCCGTCGAGGACTGGTCCAAAGCCTTGGCAAGTGCTCGCCAAGGCCGCTGCCATCAGGAGCTGTTTTCTGGTTCATACGACGTGTGCCGGTGGTCTGCCCACTTTCCAGGGCCAGGCGTTTCCGTTGCTGCTGTGGTGGGTGCTCATGGACATGTTGCAGCTCTCCAAGCGCAGCGATGGAATGAAGGCACCCTGGAAGCAGAGCTCCTCTCCCGCTGCTGCTGAGGATGGCGTTGGTGAGGAGAGACATGCTGGCTTTGTGCCTGCTCGTGGCTGATGGCTGAAGTTGTGGTGCTCTGCAGTAGTATGATACTCACCTTGGACCAAAGAGCAGGGGACCTTCTGAAATGGACGGTGCCTTGGGAAGGTCCTCTGCAAGATGAGTGAAAACCCAGGGCCAAGAGCGTTTGCAGTTGTCTTGCTCCATGTGTATGTGCAATCTCTTCCATCACCAAGTGATTTTGATGCCACCAGGGTAGTGGGAAAACTGGGTAAAAATGGGGGACAGTAGAACTGCATCAAGCACTGAGCAGATCTGTCCCTCAGAAGATGGGTAGCCTGTAAGAACGGCAGCAGACCCCCATGCCAGGCAAAATCTGCAGACCTGTACCTGGCCGTGATCACGTGCGTGCATGTGTGCTGCAGGCTGTGAACCGCGTCACTCGATGGCTGTACTGCTTCAGAGGGTTGAGCACGACGAAATCGAAGGGACCCTCTCAGTGGGCTTTGCCTGCATGGTTTCATGTGATGGAAGTCTTTACGGCAGAGCTTGTAAATCCTGGCTGTGGTTTTGAACAGGCGCTTTCTGCTCTTGTGCTTTGGAAGGAGAAGAGCTAAAAAGGACTTGCTGTGTCTTTAAACTTGCAGAGCCTCAAAACCTCCCTGGGAAGTTGAAGGGGGAAGGGACCCTTTCAGGATTAATTAAACAGAGATGTCTTGCTGTAGACTTCAGGGTTTACTGATAAATGCCAGCCCCTCACCCATGTCTCGTGGTGGCTGCTATTACTTAATCAGGGCTGTTACCACAAGTCTGAGGAATCTTCCCTTTCTCCTCCGCTGTCTTCCCTTTGCCTGTCCTCCCAGCCTGTTTGTTTGTGTACGGTTCGGTTTTCCATGCCAGGGAGCAGCAGAGTGGAAATGTCAGGGGTCAGGCTGCAGGCAGGGCAGGCAGGGAGCAGGCAGCCCAGCTCCTGCAGCGTTGGCCTTGCTGAGAAACCGGAGATGGGTTTGTTCCAGGCGAGATTAACTCTTTCAGCACAGCTGCCTTCTGCTCGAGAAGACCTGGAGGGCTGGGGGCACAGTGGGCGCGTTGAGACACGGCGTTGAGACACGGCGTTGAGACACGGCGTTCGGTCTCTCCGGTGGCGTGCCCTCGCGGCCCCGCTGGTGGTGGGTTGCGGCTGCGGCTGCCGTTTCGCTCGCCCCCTCCTCTGAGCCCGGCAGGCCCAGCGGTGCGTCTGCCATGGCAGCTGTGCCGCTGGGGGACGAGGCTGCGTGGATCCAAACCTCCGAGAAGGACGGGGCATCGCATAGATCATTGCAACGCTGTTGTGGATACCTCTGTTTCTCAGCATGTTTTCCAGTAAACGAAGCGTTCATCCACAAAGGGCATGACGCTGCTGTTCAGGGACGCGCTTTCGAGCAGCGGCGTGACTCGGGGTTTGCCACGCAGGAGATACCTAAAGGATGGGCTGAATCCCCTTGCCTTCAGAATAACCAGTTCTGATGCTGGGCCGATCGACTCAGCATCATCTCACCGGCTGAAAGATAGGTGCAGTGCAGGGCTCTGCACGTGCAGCAGCCCTGGCTGGCGGTGAAGTGGGAGCTGGGGTTTGGTGAGGGTTTTGGTTGCATGACTCCAGCTGCACTACCTGAGTCGTTCCCCGCCTGTGCAAATGAAGGCTGTGGATCGGTGGTGGCTGGAGGATTTTGTTTGTTTGGTGCCGCCTTTGCGTTCCTGTTGGGGTAGTGAAGCGGGCGCTGAAGAGCCGACCAAGTCTTGCAGAGCTCAAGCAGTGCCCTGCTGGGGACAGCTGCAGGTGGAGATTGCAAGGCAGTCCTCGCGCTGTTGCATGGTAGCCCCTTCGTATTTGGCATTATTTCAGTGGTGAGATTTTGGTGTGGAACTTGCACGTGTGGAGCTAACGGGTCTCTGCAGAGGCAGGACGGGTGAGGGGCTGCAGTGGCAGTCACCCCGTCAGCGTAGGGTTGTGTTTGTGACCAGAGCCCGTTCACAGAGGGGTCTGGGTCTCGCTGCTTTGTTTCTGATTTTATGGATGTGTCCATAAGCTCTCAAGGTCTTGCAGCCCACGTGCGTGGGAAGGTGTTCAGCTGTTGCCTAATCGGCTCACCCCCTCAACGCTGTTCTGTGCTGCGTAACCGCTTTGTACAGGGGTGGTGAACATGCCACCGCACGCTGCTCTGCTGTGAGTTAAGGGATGCCGTCGCCCATCTCTGGAGGGATGAGGCCGTTTGCACCAGTGTTGCCCCGATGGGCCCTGCCGCATCGCATCGGGGGGGGGGAGATGAGCATGCTGCCTGCGGGGCTCGGGGGTGCTCGGGACACCCCGAATTCCCTCTGCTCCTCTCGCCCAGTGCTGGGTGCGTGCAGTACTCGCTTAAACTTACCGTCCTCCAGCAGTCCCTGTCCACGGGGCTCGTGGGCAGCGGTGCGGCAGGGGAGAGCATCACTGCTGGAGACCTCCCTGCGGGGAGCCGGGCAGCGGAAGGGACCTGTCCTTCGGTGGGACAGTCTGTGCTGCGGCGCTGGCCGTCAGAGCCGGCGTAGCGGTGGTTGTCGCAAACGGCTGGAGTTGTGTGTGGGACAGGAGTGAGCTCCCGTCTCTCGTGGGCAGAGTCCCCGCTGCAGCGAGGTCCCCAGGGTCACGCTGTGCTCCCGCGTGCCGGTGCTTCGGTACTCGCTTCGGTGCTCCGACGCTTCGGCACGGCTCAGCCCCGTGCCCTCTCCTGCGGCTGCCGTGCCGGTGGGAGCTGCCCCTTCTCGGCGTCCGCTCCCTGGGTGCCCTGCAGCAGAGCCCGCGCGACTGCCAGCAGAGCGGGGCGAGCTAACGGTCTGCCATTTTCTCATTTTCCAGGGATATTGAAATTGTTGAGGCTCGTAAATCATGTGAGCATATGGCTAGAGAGGGAGCACAGGCCTGTATTTAAGCTTTGGGTTTGAAGGCGAGACTGTCCACCCTGTGTTGCGCTGGCCCGGTTTGTTGATTTACTGGCCTGTGAAACTTTAGAGTTAATTTTTTGTTGAAGCCGTGAAAGTCTGTCTACCCGTGACTTTCTTGCTTGAACAGCTGTTTGCTTCTGATTCGTTGCTATTCTGAGAATTTCGTGAAGACTCTCCACAGTGATGTGACAATTGGAAGAAGAAGATGAGCTTATATTTTTCTCATCCTAATAATGGCACTTACAGACGTACCGAAAAAAGCCAGGTTTCTTTGTGTGCGTTTTTTTTTTTTTAAGGTGAATTTCCTTTGGTGCTGTTCCTCCTTCACATGGTTGTGTATTTCTTCTATCTGGTCATTTTTTTTTTTTTCTCTTCCTTCAGATAGATTTAATTTTAAAACCTGGTGTTCAAACAAAGCCTGGTCCTCTGTCAGCTGTATGACCCCGAGGTCAATCATCACACCTTTCTGCTGTGTTATGGGAAGTTTCTGAATGTGCCAAGTCCATTATATGGCAACACCATTTCCATCTCTTTTTGTAGCCAAGATAAAATTTTCAGTGTACCAGAATTTGGGATTTCTATATAGCAGAAAAGACCTAGCAAGAATTTGCCCAGAAAGTGCATTTTGGGTTGATAGCATCAGATATTGGTCTGATTTGCAACCAAATGTTTTCCAGCAGAGACTGTGACCCTTCTTTAACAAACTCAGGCTTCCTCACAGTTCTGCTTTTTGAAGTGACTTGTCACAGACTCTTTAGAAATTGCCCATGAATTACTAGGAATTTGCAAACTGTGATTTGGAAACCGTTGTTTCTGGAGTGTCACGGCTGTGCCTGCGCTGTTCCTCGGCACGGCGCAGGCCGAGGGGCGTCTGCCCGCACCGCGTCTCTGCGGGTGCCTCGGTGAGACCCAGCTGCGCTCTGCGGTCTCTGCACTCGCTGTGCTCTTACTCTGTGAGCGGTGAAGTTGTTTGGGCTCCTTTTGGTTTTAGGGAGGCTGTTTCCCCAGGTCTCCTCATGTCAGCTGCTGCTTCTGAGGCACCAAACTTCGGCTGGAGGTATCCTAAAGAGGACTGGCGTGTATCTCAAGGTAGTGCTACAAATAAATGGGATAAAAGAGTTGAAGATCCTGGATGCTGTTTATTCTCACTTACTGATAGGCTTTGGTAAACTCCAGTTGTATTTCACGAATATCCTTGAACTTGTGTGGTTTAACCCAGAGCATTAATGTACATGATCACCATTTCTTGGTGTGCAAGAGCGTCAGATGTGTGAGGCCCCTGGGAGAGATTGACTTTGCCTGTGGCAGTTCTGTGTTACGGTCTCTCGTAATTGTGAGTTATAGATCGGGCCGAGGCAGCTCCAGGAGCTGCAGGCAGCGCTGGGGAGGGGGCAGAAGGGCTGGGGGGTGGGCAGCCGGAGGACCCTCCATCCCTGGCCGTAAACCTGGATGCAGGTCTGGCTTCGGGACAGGAGGACATGGCTGCTCTCCATTTCTTTGGGAACGAGGCAACTAAACATGTGAGAGCCTTTGGCCAGCTGTATCCAAGCCTTCGCCTCACAAGGGACTGATAATATTTCAGAGACAAATTCCATTTTTCACACTTGGCTAACAAGTACTCATTTAATTTGCATCCTGAAACTAAGCGACTACAAACAAAGTTCTTTGAAGGGAATCTTCTTCTTTCATTCTGTTTTCACTTCATTTAAAGAAAATAGAGATTTCCATGTATAATATGCAGGGCTTAAATATCCTACTTACTGTTGTCATTTCTATTTTTTCCCCAGCAATTATGTAGAAGCTCTTGCACAAATCTGACGAGAGAAAGCTGGAATTTACATGTTTCCTCTTCTGTTGCGCTCTGTGCATAATCACCATCTATTCATTGCCTTTACACACTCCATTAATACACCCACTTCCCTTGCCAGTGTGAGTGGGCATTTTCGTGCTATTTCTGGAGGCCTGCTCTGCGCGTTGAAACTCGCGTTAGGCTGAAGGTGATACTGGTGCTTTTGACCTGTGTGTCCTCAAGAAGAAACGAGCTGCAGCAAATCTTACTAAAACGGTACGACGGGCTATAGAGTGAACTGACAGGTAAAGTAAATGTTGCTCTTCTGGGCACCATCCCCTGGCGAAGAGTCAGACCGGTGGCGATGGTGCAGTGGCTGAGCGAAGCTCGGGCCAGCTTGAGCCATTTTTCAGTATTTAACATGCATTAAAAGGTTCCATCGTGATGGGAAGAAACAACTGGGGGATTGCCGGAGCCCGATGACGCTGTCTGACGGCCGCCCGGCGCTGCGGGCCGGCAGCGAGCTCCTGGCAGCGTGGGCGCGTGGTGGCCGTGTGTGCGGTGCCCGCGGGAGGTGGCAGAGCCGTGCGGGGGGCTGCCAGCTGTTAGTCACCGCTCATCGGCTTAGCTCCTTGCTGCATGGCAAGGGGGCAGTTTAATGCAGAATGTTCATGTAGCATCGTTTTTCAGTTTTGACCTGTCCTGAAGTAATACTAGACGATGTCCAGGCACTGGTTTTAGTTAATTGAGGGCGTACTGAACAATTTCATATGACTTCTGTCCAGGCAGAAAATTCCACTTTGGATTTTATGAAAAACGTTTTATTTGCTCGTGCATGCTGACTGTCAAGAGATGGATTTCACATGGGCTGGCGTTGTGCATAAAGCTGCCGTGTGATAATTTGCGTACATTCGAAAAATCTGAAAGTATTGGGTGCAAAACCCAGCATTTCCTTACTCATCACACATGTGTGGGTTGTTACCCTTGGTGAAAATAGGCTCAAAGCATTTAGTTAGTGCAAGTGAGTGATGTACGCCAACAGCAGGGAAAACATGGGATCAATCAGCCAATATTCACTCCTCCTGCGGAGTTCTCCGCTGCACGTTACGTGCGGTATGCAGCGGCAGGGACATGGCGGAGACAGCCACAGTCCTTTGGAGGGAGGGTGAGGAGGAGCCCTTGGCAGCCCTCTTCCCAGTGCTAGGTCTGGCCGCAAATTTGGTGGAGCTGGTGGGTGGGATGTAGGCAGTTAACTCCGTTCTGAGGTGAGCAGAAGTGACTGGGTTTTTGCAGGGGGAGAAGGACAGGACCCAGAAAAGGACGTGGAGCTGCCAGAGGTCCTGGATGGCAGTGCATGAATGTCAGGAGCCCAGAGTCGGCTGTGCTGGGATGGGTGCCCATTGCCAGAGTCCTGTTTGTTTTCTCTTGGAAGCATCCAGAAAGGGTTTAACTCTTGGTGGCTGTTGGTTTGGTTTGATTTTTAAAGCCAGTTTTCCTCACTTGCACAGAGTTGTAGCTCGCACACTGTGCAGAGCTTAGGGGAGCCACGGTATTGGTGATGGCACTGGGGAGCCCGCTCGGCCGTTCGGAGCTGCGCGGTTGGGTTGGCTTGGCTTAGACTGTGGTTGGATATTTGGCTGCCGGTAGCTCGGCTTTCGGTGGCTGCGACGCAGGAGCCGTGGTTCGCCTGCACGGGGGAAGGCAGGACCGGGCTAGCAGAAAGCAGCACTGCAGCGCTGTAGTTGTGATGGGACCTGGTTTGCAAGAATTGGCTTTTATTATGTGAGAACCAAAACCCCGGCGCCGGCCTCTTTGCAAGGGGGACTGGCAGAGCTCCCCGCTGCGGTTTGCGTATTCTGCAGTAAAGCCAGCCTGAGAGTGAGTGTGTTAAACCGAAAAGAGGAACTGGAGGTGGCCAAAAGAGGAAGGAAATGAGTTAAAAACAGTCCGTTGTCCCTGCGGCCGTCTAGAAGGGCACAGGAGCTGGGGCTGTCCCAGGGTACAGAGTTTCTGGCTTCCCCCTCGGACACAGGGATTACATTTCTTCTCAGGGAGTTGTAGAGTTGGAAAGCAGTAGTTTAACAGTAGCTTCCAGAGAAATAGATAGCAGCTTGACACTTCCCTGTAAAGCCGTGGACGCGTGTTGCTCTCCTGCTGGGCAGCGGGCAGCGAAGTGGGGAGCTGCCAGTTCCCCCTTTCTCATCTCCTTCCGGCAGGCTGGAGGGAACGCGTCTTCAAGAACAGCAGTGTTGTTCTCATCCACACGTCGTTCATTCTGCGTCTTCAAGGTCATGCTATATGTAAGATGACTGCCACCTTTTCCACTGATAGGGTTAGCATTTTCCTACTTAGCGGTGTTTTCACCAGTTTCTTCAGACACCGGCATGTGGCTAGCAGCCCGAGTTTGTCCTGGAGTGATATCCGCCCCAGCTTGGTGCTGGAGCTGTAGGGTAGGACACTGCAGTCTGACTGTAGCCCTACAGCCGTAACAACAAACCCTTAACGCTGCCATGGGTTTGGGCAGCCTCCCTGTCATGGCACGCGCATCCTTCCATTGCTCCTGGTGAAAACAGGAGCGTGAAAAGAGGTCAAGAGAGAAAAAGAAAAATGTGCCTTCACAGCAAGCACTCTGTGTCTCCTGTTATCTAAATTCTATGCAAGCAGCGAGCACCAGTGGAGCTCCATCCTAGCTCGGAGACCACTGAAAGCAAAATAAACATCTTTGCAGCATGGGCTGATACGTGCTGCCTGTAGAGTGGCAGGCACCTCCAATTAATCATGCTGTCTGGAGGAAGAGGCTTGGAGGATCAGAGGACGTTGCCAGACCTGATGGGCTGGCGGAGGGGTGGGCACCACTCAGCGCTGAGGGTAAACGGGCTGTGTTCCCAGCCCCAGCGAGCCCGTGCCGTGCCTCACCTTGCCTTCAGGTGAGCGATGTCTGCTCCGTACGCGGCAACGTCCTGCCTGAATCCTGGTTTGCGGGATATATGGGTGGAGCGGGACAGTGCTCGGCGCTGTGCACGTGTTTTTGACTAAAGAGCCTCCCCTCCTTTGTGAGAAAGGCTTTCACAGTGCAGCCCAGCTGGCTGGGTCTGGGCGGTAACTCCGTGGGCTGGCCGAGCTGAATGACTTCGTGAGATGCAAATGAGTGAGATGTGGCCGGTACCCCGGAGCTGGGGTATCTCTGCCCAGCAGTCCTGGTCAGCAAAGAGTCGCCTCGTCCCCGTTTTGGCCCCGTTTCGGCTGTGCTCCTCATTACGAGTCCTTGGCATCAGCCGCTCGTCTTTGTAACCGTGAACACTTCCGACTTCTCCTTTAATTTTGTTCATATGGAGGAGGGCGGCACTTTTAAGCATTTTATGGGCTTTAAAAATTACGTGAGTTACACAAAATAAATGAA
Organism: Opisthocomus hoazin; assembly: GCF_030867145.1. Classification (NCBI taxonomy): domain Eukaryota; kingdom Metazoa; phylum Chordata; class Aves; order Opisthocomiformes; family Opisthocomidae; genus Opisthocomus; species Opisthocomus hoazin. Next base: position 29,296,394 of record NC_134426.1, on the reverse strand, counting down.
GAAGTAACATCTGAGTAGGAGGACGGTTTCAGTCACGGAGCGGATGGGGCTTTTCGGTGCGCAGAGCGCTGGGGGCTGCAGAGCCCAGGGGCCGGGACAGCCTTCGGCGCGGGACGCCTGGCGTAGGGGAGGCAGAGCAGCCCGCAGCGAGGTGCGGGACGGCAGAGGTGATGGGAGCCGCCAGTGGTGCAAGTCTTCGGGAGAAAACAGGTGGCAGGTGCCATGTTTATGTTTATAAACCAATACAAAATGTGTGCTAAATTGTACTCTCAGGTCAAGAAAATGCCTTTGTGGAGGGTGTTGTCAGGGTGCCTTGGTGAGGGAGGAGGTGGCTCATTTGTTTATCAACACAAATGAACTAGTTGTGTTTAAAAATGCAGTTTTAGGAGTAAATTAATTTATGGAGACTAGGTCCAGTGTGCAGGGAGACATGAAATGTTTTCAGACCTTATTTTTCTTGAAAACTGAAAAAGGATTCTGTAGTGTGTACAAATGCGGAGCTATGTGCCTGAACCAATATGTCAAACTGTCATGTGGGAGATTTGGTGAAAAACATCTTGTCCTAAGGGAATAATTTTAAACACTATATGTAGGTTTGCTGCCTCATAAGAGATCATTACTCAAATCTATTCCCTCTTATGGTAGCTCGGCCTCTGCTTAACGGGCGCAGAGTGAACAGAAGCCTATTAACGCATCCTTTCGGAGTGGCTATCAGATGGTAGAGGGGAAACTGATCTCTGGTCAGGGAATTCAGTGTTTTTGGCCAAATCCTGTGATTTAGCCTTAACGAGATCGGTGGCAGTGCAGGGGCTTCACGCTCGGCTGGCCATCGAGGGCGGCGGTGGGGCCGTGCTGTGCCGGGCGGCCGGACCCTGGGCAGCGCGGGCGGCTGGGGCTTTGTCAGAGCGGTGAAGGAGTGTAAGGGACAAGCCCTGGGGCAGGGAGCCGTTCCAGGGATCTTCACCTCCTGTTTGTCACTTCAATCTCGCAGGAAAGCTGAAATGCAGAGTGGAGCCTATTCCCGACCAGACCCCTACCAGACTGTCACTGTGCTCTCGCTCCTGCTTGTCACTGCCCCCCCTTCCTTTTGTTGGTGGTGGGCTTAGCAGAAATGAGAGGAACAGCATGAGCAGCACCTGAAGAGCAGCATAAACTCCCGGTTCCTCTGTGTAGCATCCACAGTTGCCTTGACTACACACCATCCCCCCCTCAATTAATCTCCTCTCTCACGAGACGATGCACGTAATGCATTCTAGTGTTGCAGGTGAACTCATTTTTAATGGGATTGGCTTACCCAAAAATCGGGACACATCTGGGTTTGTGTAGTGTTTGGTGCGGTTATCACAGTTGAGAGAACAGGTTTATTTCTGAAGAATGCATATGAAGATGCTGCATGAGGGAAGAGGCTTTAGATAGCAGCTTAACGTGGGCTAAGGAAGAAGAGGGAGTGAGAAGGAAGCCTGGAGGGAATGAAAGTGTGTGTGCGTGGTGTCTTCAGGAGTGAGGAGAGCCAGGATCTAATCTCGCTAGAGAGAAATGTGTTCTTCCTGTGAAAAAGCAGTCGGTGGTGCGCATATTGAATTTCTTGGTGGAGCAGAACTCCTTTCCTTCTCCGGTGTCCCAGCCGCGGGCTGCCAGCCCTCCTGGCCAGGCTCCTGTGCCAGCTACCACGCTGCCGCTCACGCTGGGTAAACAAACAAACAGCAACCTTTTCTCTTCTGAAGGCAAGCGCGCCTTTGCAAAGCAGAGCAGAACGAAAGAGCAGCTTCCTCGGCGGGCAAGGTCAGGGCAGAGGGTGGGGGCTTGGGAGAGGCTGGGTGGGTTTCAGGGGCTGTCTGTTAGCTCATTCGTGTGGGACTTGGAGATTGAAGTGTGTGCGTGCAGGTAAAGCCTGTTCAAAAGCTTAATGTATAACTTTTACCCAAAAGCAAACTTTAATATTATTAAAAAAAACAAAAAGCTTTTGTAGTCTTCTGGGAATGTGGCAATGTCTGTGTCTGCATCTGCCTCTGTGAAGGGGAGCAGCCCGGCGGGGTTGTCCTAACTGCTTGATGCCCTTCTTGCCTTTGCTTTTGTGTGTTGTTGTACCTGGTGAATGTTAGCAAACTATTCAGAGAATACTTTGAAATATTTACCTAAAACATACGGTATGAACTGCAGTAAACAAACTTGCTGGAATATTGGCTGAACACGGGCATGTAAGGGCTATGAGAACGGCCAGCTTGATTCTCGTTTGTGTTCCAGTGAATGTCTGCAAATGCTGCTCTGCCACAGCCACCCGGCTCCCCCCGGTGTGGTGGCTGGCTCTTGGAAGTGCCTGTGCGCAAGCTGAGCTAATGACAGTAATCAAACCTCGTGTTAACTTCCAGGGCATTCAGCGATCGCTGCAGGAATTTTCTCTGCTGCGAGCAGTTTTGCGCAGTTGGCCAGGATGCGCAGTGCTGGGTTTTCTTCGTCACACTCTTCCTCTGAAGTACGGACTGCGGGTTGCTGCTCTGGGCAGGGTGGTGGTGGGGTGGGCCGTTATAGTCAAGGTAAAAGGAAGAAACTTTTACAGTGCTAGAAATCGACGCGTGATCCACGCAGTAAGTGGCTTTGGGGACCACTGTGAAGTCCCCCGGTTGCAGTGCCCGCAGGTGCTGCAGCTGACGGGCGGGTGCCGGCAGTGCTGCTGTGCCGGGGGACCCGCCGCGGTCGCAGCAGCTGGGTGCCTTTAGCCCGGTGGGCGGCTGTCCGCCCCACCGAACGCCCGCCATCGCGCGCAGGAGCCGTGGAGGCTGCCGCGGCCGGGACATGTGCTGGTCGCAGCTTTGGGGTCAGGACGGCCACGCAGCTGAGTCGTTTCCAGGCTCCTTTTGGTCGTTGGTCACTTTGTCGCTTTGAGTGTCGTGCCTTCCACGTGAACGTGTCCTGTGCCCACATGTGACGTTTTATCTCTTTTCTCTACTCCAGCACTTGCCAGCAGAAGTTGCGGTTTTCCAGCGGCACACAGTGTCGTGTGGCCCGGGCGGTTTCACTTGCGCCCGTCCCAGGGTCCGTTGTGTCACGTCCTTCGGTTTGGAGAGGAAGTCTCCACCCAGACCGTCTGGAGGCCTTGGGTACGGAGGACGGCTCTTACTGCAGGGGTATTGCTTTTATTAGTAACACTCACAACTTCCTTGCAGTCGTTGCTAATAGAGGCAGTTGTGCAGTTTAAACAGAATTTGAAAATTCCTTGCTTTCAATTAGGTGTGCTTCATGACTGGCAGTGATTTATCTGAAACTTGGCAACTGCGAGGCAATGACGTGATGACACCATCTTGCATTACCTGACTAATTTAAACCTGCTGAGTCCCCTCGGTCTCTACAGCAATACCCTTCAGGACTGCGTGCTCGGCAGGAGGCTTCACGCCAGGAGGGCGGGTGAAGCAGGTCTGCGGGAGAGCGTTACTGTGCGGTGCAAGCGTCAGGCAGTATCTTGTGCTTAAGAACACAGTTTTCATCAGTGGATAAGCACAACTTTAGTTTTTTGATACAAAGAGTTTTTTCAGAAAAGCATTGTAGCTTTGTCAAGACAGAAATATTGGGAAAAAATAAATTGGCACTGAGTATTTCCCTCCAGATTGGCTCTGAGAACAGTTGTGCCAGTGTAAGCCTTGCTGCAAGCTCTCATCCTCTCTTTGTTTTGGGTTTGAATGCATCGTTCTCAACACAGTGGTGTTGACTTAGGCATCGGGTGGACAGTGGCAGTCGGCATTGATAGCGCTCACCTCGTGTGCTTGGGTTTTCCTCGAATCCTGTTCATCACTGCGGGGTAGATTTTGCATGGATTCCTTTATCAGTAGTTGATTATGAATTTTATCCACAGCAAACATTTTAGAAAGAATTTACTGATTTACAAGTAAATGAGCGTGATTTGTTACTCTTTAGATCTTGTGGCATATGAACTTCCTCGCTTAGTCGCTGCCTGAGGACCTGATCCTGTCTGGGTGTCGGTGGCAGCCGTGCGGCCACTGCAGCGTCGCTGCCGGCACAGCGCAGCGAGCTCCGGCTCTGACCCCGGCCGGCCCCGGCTCTGGAACGCGCGGCCTCTGCCGCTGCTGCCGGAGTGCCGGTGCCCCGGCCAGGAGCGTGCTCTGCCGGAGGCCTGCGCTGGACGGCCCGTGCAGGAGCACCGCTGAGATCCGGGCCCCTCCCGAGGCGGGTCGGCAGCGGGGCTCTTTCCTCCTCCTCTGCGGCAGAGGAAGAACGCTGCTGTCACGAGGACTAATCTCAAGGCGCCGGCTTTTCCTGTACCGAGACCAGCGTGTCCTGTATGTTCAGGGAGACCCAAGAATAAAAAATGCTGGGTACTGTGTGCATTGTAAGGGACCTGAGCAAGTACAGACAAGAAAAACATTTCCCTTTCTCGATTTGCTGCAGTCCCGTTAGTTTTGAACGTTTTATTCAGGTGTATTTACATTCGGGATAGTCAGTTTAAATTGAACATTTCCTCAAATGGCGTTTATTTCGGGAGTCTTTTTTTTGCGCTGTGATTTTCCCGGAGCGGCACCATGGTGTCAGCTTGGGCCCCTCTGGTCCGGGCTCCTGCAGCTGCCGGTGTGCGCTGGGGAGCAGCCACGCCGTGCCTGCAGAGTGCTGCCAGCACGCTGGCTCCGTCCGACGCGGCCTCTGTGTTAGGGGCCAAGGTGGAAACCCTCCCTGGGCAGGTAAAAGCGCTCGTTCCTCTGCAGAGGCCGGCGCGGGCTGTGCGGGGCAGGGAGCGGGGTCTGGGCTGCGACGAGGCTCGGGCGCAGCGGGACGGAAGGGCAGAAGCTCCCGGCGCTGGGGCTGTGGCTGGCTGCGTCAACGCCGCCTCCGCCTGCCGAAACTCTGTGTCCGGGTGTCACACGCGAACCCTGCTCTGTGCTCCGGCGCTGCTCCTCGGCCCTGCTTATTTGTCCACGCTGAGTGAAAACCCCAGCGCCAGCCGCGGGGGACGGTAACCCCCTGCGGAGCTCAGAGAGCGTGCACGTCTGTGACCCGCTGACGCTGGCAGGTGTGTTCCAGCGGTGAGCGAGGGCGTCCCGCAGAGCTCGCACCCCGAGCGCGGCCGGGCGAGGCTGAGGTGGGCAGCGCAGCTTTGTGCTGATCTCGCACATGGCTGCACTGATGCGGCGCATGGCTGAGCAGGCAGCAGCACTGCTCTGGAGCTGCGTTCCTTCTGCCATCGCTCGTAGCATTGTGTCCCCAGGTTCTAATTAGTTTCTTTGTATGGTGTTATGATACTGTTTTGAATATGAGCATCTATGACATCCTATAGTCAAGCATTAACAGCATTCTCCAGTTTAATTTACGGACTTCCAGGCTAGTTTAAGATCGTGTAACAAGCTGCTAAGTTCCCATTTTGTATCTGGTGTAACGGCTGGTTAAGTAAAACAGATACAAGTTACTCCATGAAGTGGGGTGAAGCTGCACTGCTCAGCTTTGTGGAACATGAGACAGATGACGTGAAGAAAGGTCTTAAGGAGGTCACACACGCACAGCCATTTTTTGGCGTGCTCCAGCATCTCCCTCAGCCATGCGCGATGGGAACTCTCTGGGTCTATCAGAGAAACGATGGTCCCTGCATGAGGTAGTGCTGCAGCGGCTCTGCTCTTAGCTCTTGTGCTCTGGGTGAATACGAACGAAATGGTGGAGGAGAGGAGATGCAGGCTGCCTGTCAAGATGTCGTTGGCTTTTTTGTCTTGCCTCACACTGTTTCTCTTATTTACTCACCATTTTTATCCCACAAAAAGTCCTCTGTTGAGGGCCGGGGGGATGTCTGCGTTGGGCTGGGCATCCTTTGTGGCAGCAGGAGCAGCGTTCCTGGGGGTGCAGGGGCTGCTGAGGACACAAGGAGTTGCAGGGATATGAAGTCCGGGGAGGGGGCGGGTTGTCTTTGGGCTTTTTTTGGTGATTTGACTAAGAGCAGTGGAGAAGAACCAAAAAAGTGATTGAGAGACCGATGGTGGGAATGGCCTGGGGGACGCAGTGGGTTCGGGGCCGGTTCCCTGCTCGGGGAAATTTCGGTATCGATTTCAAATAGCAGAGGGTGCGCAGGGAGTGAAAACGGCCGGCTGCGCGATGATCCAGTCAGTCGTGTATACATTCCCAGCGTTCAAACGTGTTGCTGGTTGACTTTAAAACAAGTGCATGCGAAAGAGAGTGTTTTTGGTGTTTTTCTGGCACGGTGAGAAACCAGCCGGCGAAGCTTGCTGCGGGGCGGGCAGTGGGAGCTGCAGCAGTGGCTTGGGACGCCACGTCCCTGGTTGCGGGTGCCGGAGCCGGGCACGGGCCAGTGGGCAGAGGCGGGTGCAGGGACGCACGGTGTTCGCGGTGGCAGGGTTGCGTCGCACGGTTCTCTAACCCTCTCTCTGTGCACCCTTTCCAGCCCACGACCTTCCCCCGAGCAAGACCCCGGCCGCGGCGCAGACCGGCAGCCATCTGCAGTGCCTCTCGGTCCACTGCACGGACGACGTGGGCGAGGCGAAGGGCCGGACTGCGGTGCCGACGTGGAGATCCCTGCACTCGGACATCTCCAACAGATTTGGGACTTTTGTGGCTGCCCTGACTTGAACAAAAGAAATTATTTTTTTTCTCTTTTTAATTTCAAAGGGCCGCTACTGCTAGGTGGACTATTTTTCTAGGTTGGTACCTGCTTAGTGGCATATGGACTGGAAAGGGTTAATTTAAAGTAAACCTCAACTTTTTTTTAATCTTCTGCCACAGTATGTTACCAGTGTTAACCCTTCTGCAGTTAGCACACTTTTGCTTAAGATTTTCCTGCTAGACCACTTTTTCCCATTATTCTGTAACCTTGGCATACATTTATAGATGAGGCCTTTTCCTTTTTCATCTCAGTGTATGTCCAAGTCACGTATGTCGTAATAAGACAAAGATCCTCCTCCTCCTCCTCCTCTTCTTCCTCATTTGCTTTGTTTTTCTCTTTTTTTTTTTTTTTGTTTTGCTTTGTTCAGTGCTTATTACAGTGGTGATCCTGAAGAACAGCAGTTCAGGAATAAACGCCGGTTAAAGTGAAATGGTCATCATTATATTATATATTATATTGACACCCAGCTTTTGCCAGTCACCTACAAACCAAACAGTTAATGCTGTGTTGAATATTCAGGCAACGAGCCTGCCCTTTCCTGAGAAAATGATGTTCTGTTACTAATAACGTTCAGCCTCGTTTGCTCTCCGCTTCCCCCTGCGAGGCAAGGACACTCGTTCCTGTATTTACCTCGGTGAAGCCCGGAGACAGAGCTCTGTCATGAACGGGCTGGTTCAGACACAGCCAGGGAAGGTATAGAAGAGGTGTTTTTCTAAATAAGTCTAACAGGAAGTTTGCTTAATAATTCAGAGTCATTATCTCCTCCGCCGCGCGCCCGGGCTCCCTCTGGCTTGTGAGGAGGAGCGGGGGGAGCTCCCCAGCGTGGCTGCAGCCTCCTGGTCCTGGTGATGCTCCCACAGCTCCCACTTCGTAGCTGCTGGGGAAGATCCCCTGTGCCACCGCGGTGCTGCGTCGCGGGGCCGGCTCCACGGCCAGCTGTGGCCGGTGCCCTCGGAGCGCTGCCGGGCAGCACCGCCGCTCCCTGCCCGCTTCTCACCCCTTTGTAGCTGGAGGAAGACGCTGTTGGCCGCAGTGGGGTCCAGCCTTCCATGCGCCCGTCTGCAGGGTGCCCCGGCTCCTGCCGTGGCCATCCCGGGACCGTGGCAGTGGTTGGGGACAGCCCGAGCGGGGGGAGCAGGGGGCTGCTGGCCCAGGGTCAGAGTTTCCTCCTGTGCCAGGGCAGGGAGACCCTGCGTCATAGCCCCCTGAACTCATTGGCAGCCCCAGTTTTGCCACGCATTGAAGAACAGCGTTACTAGATGCACACGATGAAAGGAAAACCATACTTTGCTGCTCGCGATAGATAATACTCATGTGAGAAGAAAGTTGGAAGCAAACCAGATAAAAACAGAGCTGACACGATGGTCCAACGCTCCTGTGGTTTTGCATAACGCTCTCCATTACTTGTGTGTCGTCTGTGTGCAGGAGTGTGAGCCGTCCCGCCCCGCTCAGGCCAGCTCGCTTTCCTCTGCTCCCCGAAGCTTAACAACATCGCTGGAGATTCAGGTTTTAGCTGTGAAATAAAGGTCGGCCTCTCTAGGGTTATTTATTACTTCTGTCACAAATTCACAACGCGTGTCCTTCCCCAAGGGGTGGAGTTTGAAGACTGCTTTGTGTTTTATCTTCAATGATTGTGCTGGGCCTTTAATTATTTTGAAGTAATGTTCTCAGTAGACACCAACGGAGAGGAGATTCTGCCGAAAATGCCAATGGCACGGGGTGGTCTGAAGTCCTCACTCTGTCACGTGTGGCTCCAGAGAGGTTCACAGTGTTTGGAAATGTTACTTGGATGCGCTCTTATTAACCGTGCATGGATTGACTTCCTCTTACAGGTCTGGTCAGTGACTTTGGATAAATTTGGGGATTTTGAACCTTGATTTTCAATATTATTTTACTTTGTATTGAAGCTGGAGCTGCCACGAGGATGAGGGGTTTTGCCCATCCTGGAGCAACTGGCTGTGGAGCTGCCTCACGCCTGCTTGGTTTGGAACAAAAGGATGGGATGGTTTGCACCTTCCCTAGGTGTGTGTGTGTGCTCGGCGCTCCTCCCTGTACCTGCGGTGAAACGTCACTGTCCCCGGTGAGGTATCACCTGATAGAATGGTAATTGTCAGCCCCTCTCTGGAAGATGCCTCTTTGCCTGTGATTTACTTAAGTTCTGGTTCACCCAAATGTGTTTAAATCCTGCTTAGCAAAGCGCTCCGGGGCTGCTGAGCCGAGGTTCTGTGCTGGCTGGAGCGGGGCCATGGTGGGGTCGTCCGCAGCTCCCACAATGTCCTGGCAGCTCCTACCTGTTCCAGCCGGGGTCTCGGAGTAACCCCAGTGAAGCGCATACCTGGACACACAATACCCGCATTTCAGCACTTGCAGCTGAAAAGTTAGGAAGCGTTCATGGTCTGGTGGCATTCCTGTGCCGGAGCACAGCCCCCACGGCTTCTTTGTTTTGGGTTTTTCCTGCTGCATTCAGGAGAACAGGTTTTTCAGGCTTCCTGAGGTCAGGGATGCACACCCTGTGCTACGGGAAGAGACCTCGCTATGAACGCTGCATCAGACATTTCAGATTGCTTTTAAAGAGAAATCCTCCTCCGAGCAGAAAGGCAGTGACTCAGTTGGTCTCACCCACCCTTTTCTCCTGGCTTGCTCCCTGCAGCTTGAGCTCCTCTCCTGGAGTTGTTGTTCTCATCCACTGGGGACTTACTTTTTCACTTGCTCATAGAAATACAAAGTGGAAGCAGTTCCTGAAAGGCCAGTGGAATCCTAACAGTTTTAACCTTGTGAAGCGAGGAGGACGGGCTGTAGGGAAGCCGGGGGACGTGCTTTCGGCTGCCAAGCCGTGCAGCGTGGCGGCGCGGGGCTGCGGCCGCTGCTGGGTCTGCTCCCGCACGGCTGGCTCTGCTGCGCCCGTGGGGTGGGCGCGCGGGGGGACGGCGTTTTCAGATAGCGAGGAGTTAAAAACAGCGGCTGACTGCGGGGCCTTATTGTCCGTGTAGTTCTGCTGAATATGGTCACGTGCAGTCCTTTTGCTAACCTCCTGTCCATTCGATCTTGCCTAATTCAAGTGACATTATCAACTGAGCAAAAGGGGACAGCGCAGCTCTACTTGGGACAGCTGTTAGCAGCACCAGGACCAGCCTGCGCTTTTATGGTGTCTTTGCTTTTTGCCAGAGATGGGAACAGAAACGGTACGTGTGGCTGACCAGGACAGGCACTGCTTCATGCTCATAACCTGGCGTATTTGGTACTGACAGCGTAGGCAGAAGGCTAGAGCTTTGTCGCAAAGCTTGCGTTGCCTGCGGTAATTTCATTGTACTTATTTTCTCCATTAATTTGACACTGAATGCACAGATTTTTTTTTAATGTATATAAAATATCAGCATAGCCCGACACGGTAAGAATTGAACTGATTTAATTCTGTGACCAATGACACTTCCAGCTGCAGCATGCTGAGAGCTGTAGGTGCAGGCCTGCTGTACAGGAGGCAAGCTGAGGGACGCTGAGGCAGGGACGGCGTCAGCCCGAGCTGGGTCAGAGGAGCTTTGGTGGCAGAGCCGGGCTGTACCGGGGTCGGGGCTCTGCTCACTGCCCTCGCTGCTGAGCCCCACGGCTGGAGGCTGGCTGCCTTCGGACGATGAGCCGGTGCCACAGGCCAGGAGATTTCATGAGCTGCAGGTTCCCCCTACGACGGGGTAAACCCGGGGTAACTTCAGCTCTCGGCTGCTCGTCCTGCGGGGCTTCCAGACTCCGGGGACGCTGTATCAAGAAGTTGAGGACCTGTGGTAAATGTGCCATGGAGATACGCACAATCTTTGCTTTGTATTGTGAACAGCTGAAATGTGGCTTTGCCGTTCTTTTGGAGACTTCTCCCTGCCGTGCCTGGCGTTGCTGGTTCTCCCCGGCAGCCCCGGGTGCCAGGTCGGGGAGAGCCCGGCCGTCACCAGCTCCTGACCCAGCTTGCTGATTCCTTTGGTATTGGTTAAGAGAAACTCTGCACTTAGTCTTTGAGTTGAAATGTAGTAGCAAACTGAGCAAAATCTCTCTTGCATTAAACTGGGAGGAGTGATAAAATGTCTCTGCCAAAAGAGAGGAAAGAATAGGCCTTATTTATCCAAGACTCCTGCGAATTTTCTTCAGATCACTTTTTCTAGGGTTACCGGTTCTCTGCTGTTCTAGCTCGGCCGTTAGAGCATCGGTGAGAGGGTTTAAACTCATTTTTATTTAGTTACGGTGACTTTCATCAAATAGGTAAGGATTTCTTTGTGTGGGTGGGGTGGAAGGGAATGAGCATCAGAATTACGTCCTCTGGGTCGTTCGGGGAGCTGTCCCAGGCAGCGCTTTTCTGCGGGGTCATTCTGGGGCTGGCTGGCCTGCCCGGACCGGGGGTCGGGATGGGGCTTCCAGGCACCACCAGCGAGGCACGATGCTCGCACCTCCCGTCGGGAGGGACGGGTAAGGTGGGCACGGGCCAGCGAGACACGCCGGCGGCTGCGGGCCGGGGGGACGCAGACAGAAACGAATCTGGTAAATTTTGATTATTTTTGTTAAGCTGCAGTGTAAGGTTTTCTCAACTACTAGGTTCACAGCTGTTAAATGGATGGTGTGTAAGAGCATAACCCATTTTTATAGAATTGTTTCTCCTTTATTGCTTAAGGCTAATGGAGGAAATAGTCTAATTTTGTCTTAGAAATTCTCTATTAAAATTGTTGGTTTGAGTCCATCCGCTCATAGATTCTGACTGATGGAACTGCAGGCTGTGATTTCCGGCAGTTATAACTTTATCACTATTCACTACCCAAGAATATTACAGCTTTAAAACAGCCTTAAGCAAAAGGATGTTATTTCTTTGTACTAAATTTGGTTCACGGAAAAGAAAAAAAAACCTCAAAACACTGGTAATCCGTACTGCATAGCAAACTCTTCTGAAAAAATGTTATTGCACATGTAAAATATGAAAACTTGACTCTGCTGTGTGTTAGGCAATCCTGTAATCTTTTTTTTTTTTTATTCTTGTTAAATTCATTTCTTAAATGCTTGGTTGGAAGACTGTGACAACAGCTCATGAAATTGAGTGTTATTTTTCTTTCTTTTTTTAAATATGTAAAGTGCAGTCTTCTGTATTCATGCATATTGTACATATCTGTATATGTTTTACTGAGCAACTAAATAACAATAAATATGATGTTAATGGTGGCTATTGTATATTTCATACCGAGTTTGTTAATTTTTGTAGTAAGTCCTTTTTCCCCTAAGGTGTGAGGAAGTGAACGGATGCTATTCACATACAGGTAGGCCCTGGGCCTCGCAGTGGTGGGTACAAATTTTGCCCATGGTCGGGGGAGATCCTCACTCACAACTGGCCTCCCTCGCTGCCGGGGCTGTCACACGGTGCCGGCTGAGCACGGGAAGGTGCCGGATGCGGTTTGCTCCTGGCGCTCCTGGGCTTTCCGATTGCCTTACCCTGCAGTGGGGTGACCTCCTGCTCCAGCGGCGTGGGTCCCAGGAGCCAGATCCAGCTCCTCACTCCTGCTTCCGCCCGTGACAGACATGGAGACTGCGACTGCTGGACCTAACCGGAGCGATTGGAAACATCTCAGGTAAAGTAATTTTTCCTCTGATAGAACAGATGGCAAATCCGTGAGGTTTGCTGAGCTACCCCATCTGCAGTGAATGGGTGTGAGGAAAGCTGAACCTGCCCAGGAGCAGCAGCCGAATTTTGAGGAGGGTCCTCCCTGGGTTCAGAGGGTCCCTGGTGCAATAGGAGGTTCCTTCTGGCCTTACTGTGAGCCAGATTGTGGATCTTCCACAGCACTTCTCCTGGCACGGTTTTTAAGCTGAATTCTGTGAATAAAAAGTAAGCAGGGTAGAGTTCTTGCCAAGGTTCTTAAAAATCCCTTCATCTCTGTTATTCAAATTTCAAACTCTTAGTGCTTTCACATTCCTGCAGGTTTTCCAAGGAGTCCTTCAGGATAAATCATAGAATCATAGAATGCTTTGGGTGGGAAGGGACCTTTAGAGGCCATCCAGCCCAAGCCCCGTGCAGTGAGCAGGGACATCTTCAACCAGACCAGGTTGCTCAGAGCCCCGTCCAACCTGGCCTGGAATGTTTCCAGGGATGGGGCATCCACCACCTCTCTGGGCAACCTGTGCCAGGGTTTCACCACCCTCATGGTAAGAAATTTCTCCCTTATATCCAGTCTAAATCTACCCTCCCATAGTTTAATGCCATTGCTCCTCGTTTTATCGCAACAAGTCCTGCTGAAAATACTTTCCCCACCTTTCCTACAGGCCCCTCCAGGCTCTGGCAGCTGCTCTAAGCTCTCCCCACAGCCTTCTCTTCCCCAGGCTGAACAGCCCCAGCTCTCCCAGCCTTTCCTCACAGGACAGGTGCTCCAGCCCTCGGGTCATCTTTGTGGCCTCCTCTGGCCCCGCTCCCACAGCTCCATGTCCTTGTGCTGGTGATATGGTATTTTCCAAAGCAAAAAAAAACCAAAACGCACACTAGCCCAGGCAGTGTTCAAACCTGTCGGTTTTGGACTGCAGAAACACCTTCCGTACCTTTCATACTTGCAGGAAAGACAGAAGCAGTGCGCAGCCTCATGTGTTTTCTTCCACCGGTTCGGCGTGCGCCGAGGTGCAGAAGGCTGTCGAGTGCTTCCCAGCAGCGCTGCGTGTTCTGATGTGCGTGCAGCGGGACGAGCCGCCGCCGGCATGCTGCGCCCGCAGCTCTGCAGCCTGTCTGCGCGCCGAGTTAGGTATCTGGTAACTCATATGTAATGCATGGAAACGTAAACAACGTGCCAAGGCATTGCATTCTGTCCTATCCCTCTACATTTTTTTTTGTAACATCGAAAGCACAAATGGAAAAATGAAACTGTTTTGAGAGCCGTTTCAAGTCAGTTGAGGAAGAAAGCTTTGCTTAATTTTCAAACCATGCTTCTAGTATTCTTGAAGGCACAAAGCAATGCGTGGAAGAGAAGCGTAGTCTGCTTTAAAGATGTGAGCTCACCTCTCCTTACGTTGGCTAGGTATAGAGGTAGCAGTCAGAAATTTGTTAACTTCAGCTGTAAAAAGCTATTTCATTTTGAAACATTCTCTCTTATTAAATCTGATAATTATATGTTAGATACTTTGTAATTCTAGCTTTAAAAATAAATAGCTTGCTTACTTTTTTCTGTATGCAGCCCTTCTGAGGAGCAAATCTTTTGTTTTCACAGCTTTTTGTTCCTTGCTGCGTAAGTAGTGTGCATGTTTTTCCCCAACCTTCAGCTCAAAACCATTGAAATTGAAATTACTTTTTCAGTATTGGTGTTGTTTTAAGTTTGGGTCACTTTTTGATCACGAGAGAGAAAATAAGCAGCGCTCCTGGCAGGTATGCAGTTCCTTCTTCACAGCGGAAGCCCACAGAAGATGAGCCCTTCCCCTTGCCCTGTTCTGCAGGACCAGTGCTCGGTTTGGTGGCAGGGAGCTTCTGGTGGTCCTTGCTCCCGCTGATGGCTCCTGACCTCTCTCCAGCCCATTCCAAGGGATGCTTGCGGGATGGGGACCCGGCGTGTTGAGGCTGTTCGGACCCTCTCGGCTGCTGGGTATGGAGACGTTCAGCGCAGCTTCAGTCGCAGCTGCTGTGCCCAGATGCTGCCTTGGGACCCTCTGGGCCGTCCCGCTCCCTTTGCAGCGTCTCCCTCTCCTCTGTCACCTCTGGCTCTGGAGCTTGTCCGGAGGGGTTGGGTGCTGCGCGAGGGGGCAGCTCCCCAGAGCCTGCGGAACGCAGCGCTGCGCCTGTGGTCGCCCCAGTTATTCCAGTAAAACTGGCCGTGAGCTCTGTTAGTGACTGGATTCACAGCGCGGCTCCGGTGCGCGATGGCTGCTCCCGACAGCCAGATCTCCGGTGCAAAGGCTGCTGCCGCCGCTGCCAGCAGCCCGAGCTGCCCCTCCTGCACCAGCGAGCTCCTCTCCAGCTTCTCCCGCCTCTGCCAGCCAGAGCTGGCTGTTTGCAGTGCATCACAGAACGGATTGAAACGAACTGATCTGTGATGTCCTGCTCCTTGGCTGGCCGTGCTTCTCTGGGGACTTTCGTGACCTCTGGTGATGCTGGCACGGTGTGTGCTTACCCGAGCATCGCCTCTGCGCCCGGTGCTCTGTGCTCGGGGCTTGTTTCTGGTCTGTGTCAGCGTTAAGAAGGGATTATAGTTTATTAACTAAAGAAAAGCAAGTAGTTGGTCAGAGAGCTTTTATAGTTCTTGCTCTCCTCATTGTTGTTCCCTGTGCCCCGAGACTGCTGAGAGTCAAAGTCTGGCTGTAACCGTGTCTCTTTTCCCAAGCCATTTAACTGATTTAATTATCTCCTTTGAGTTATTTTCTGCATGAGGCTTTGGAATTCCTGTCACGGAGGAGATGCTATAAATATGTATTGTATGTTCAGCGGTCAGGGATCTATCGGCAGCGCAGCTGGATCCCATGTGCTGAGATCTGCCTGGCCCCGGTGCAGCCGCGCGGCCGCGCCGACGCCAGGAACGCGAGCAGCCGCGTGGCACTCCGGGCCGCGCTCCCAGCATCGCCCGCGCGCGTGTCCCAGCGGGGCGGCCGCGAGCCTGGCGGAGCCCTCGGCACGGCTCTTGGCCGTCAGGCGTGAGGAGCCGTGTGCCTGCGGAGCCTCCCCTCCGAACCCCTGGGCCGCGGCAGGAACACGCCTGTCCCAGCCGGGGCAGAGCTGCACACAGCAAAGACGGACGGAGCCGTGCGCTGCGCTGCTGTTTGCGGGCTGCTGTGTGGGACTTCCAGGGTCATTTAAACCCCCTTTTTCCAGGTTGTTTTCTGTGCTAGCTGCTTACAGGCTGCTGCTGATTCTATGAGAGCATGGCATGAGGCATCGCTTTCCCTGCAAACCAAAGTATATAAACACAGGAATGAAAATTTGGGTCAATGGCATCCTTTTGGCTGAGAAACTTGTTAGAAAATGGAATTGTGATGGTTTTATTTTAATATGAATTGAGTATTTCCAAAAGTCTCGAAGCTACGTGCCTGAAGCAGTTACTTTCCTGCCTGGCAACCAGTTTGTAGCCTCCCCAGTAGTTCTGGCTTTTTCAGTTTTATGGCCAATAACATTGCATATACTTTACCTGTGAAATGTCTGAAACCTCGTTGCTCAGGTGAACTCTGCAACGCTGTGCCTGCTGAGCAGCGGTGGAAATAGGGGTGATGTCTGTTCTGAGCTTGCCTTCTCTCTGAGACATTGCCGGAGCTTATTAATGGTAGTGCAGAAAGCGGAGGTGACAAGACCTGAAGAAAATCATTTAGGTCATCTTTGGTTAATTAGTGCAGGACTGCTCCCTGTTCTGTAATTCCCAGAGCTCTGACCAGCACAATTAAAATTGACAGAGCCGTGTGGGGGAAGTCTTAACCTTTTAGTTAAAAAATATAAAAGCAACCAACCAAACAACCCTTTATCCCTAGCTGGCGAGCGGAGATACTGTTCGAAGTGACGGAAGGGGGAACGAGCCCACCGGCCGTGGGGGCTGCGCTGGAACGACACCGCCTTCTTCCCAGCAGGTGCCGAGGGCGGTGGGTTTGTGACAGAGAGCCTGGGCGGGTGGGCACGCGGGGAGGCTCCCGGCAGGACCCTGACAGCCTCCGGTCCTGGGGCGTGGTGGCACACGGGTGGGATGCGGGAGGTGGGAACAGAGGCTCCTTCATGTTCTCACTTGGCCTTGGACGCGTCGTCACCGCAAGGCCTGTACGCCGTCGCTCAGCTTCACAATTTGCTGTTGTCTCTCGCTTAGATCACCACCTGCAGAACTGGCACACGGGAAAAACTGCGAGCCCTGGTTAATGTTTGGTGTGTGCTTTTAGGGGCTGATGTTATTAATCTGCAGACACAGAAGCTGTTGAATTGTCACCCTAAATTTGATGTTAAAATATTAATTTCAGCCTCCTTCTGGAAAGAGGCAGAAAAGTTTGGAGTTATGAGGGCTCATGCCCTGCTGAAACATCCTCAAGGGGTTAACCGGTGGAGAATATTCAGGGCTGAGCTTCAGGAGGTGGGAACTTTTCTCAATTTCCTTTCATCCTCTGCAAAATGCCCCTCTCTCCCTTCCCCCTTTCTTCCCCCCCCACCCCCTTTTCTCTTTATAAAGCTGGAATTCTTCCAGACTCTGCTCTGGGCTTGCAAGAAAACTTTACTGTGTAAATTTGCTCTTTGTGTTGGGAGTCCTTTGTTTAAACAGCATTGTGAGCTTGCTGGGGAGGGATGGAAAGAGGGGGAGCTGGGAGGAAGAATTTGAAAAGCCCTGACCCCTGATGAATAAAATCCAGCACATTAACACATTCTTCAATAAATTCATGATTGCAGATAAGGTGGGAGTCCCCAGGGCCGGGCTTTTCATTAACCCCCTGCTGTCTAACCCAAACAGACGGCAGTGTTTTGTTAGCGCGCTAGGACAAGCAGACCCCTTTTGTGGCCGAGGGGCCGAGTGCGCATGGGGAGATCTCCTATAGGAAGCCAGGTTACAAAATGGGACTCTATTTCAGAACAAACTCCTTTTGGTTAGTTTGATGAGATTACAGAAGGGAAAAGGCTTTAACAAGGGGCTTATTGAAGCTAAGTAACTGTTCTGAATACAGTGAGGACCAGGGCAGAAAACATATGATTCCCAAGTAAATAGGCGCCTCTACAGTATGGCTGAAACGAGAGAGCTGGACATGCTCGGCGTGGTTATTACACGGCGTGCAGGGATGCTCGGAGGTGTGAACACGTGTGGGACCCCTGCGATCACCTGCGCACAGCACCAATCGTGCGCCCCGGCACCGTCGGGACACGTCCCGTCGTGCCGCTTCGTGTCCTGCTCCCGCCCTGGGCCGTGAAGCAGAGCTGGCTCGTCGTCCGCTTGCCGGTCTGCAGCGGGCTGCTCGGCCCCTGAGAGGGTGCGGGTCCGTCGCTGCGTGTTCGCGGGGCGGGGGCTGGCGGGGGTCCCTGTGCCTCGGCCCTGTCCCTCCTCCCGCAAAGGCCTTGCTGCTGCCCACGGGCACGACCCCGAGCAGGCTGGTGTCCTGCTCCCGCTGGAGCATGCTAGCAGAAGCATTCAGTTAATTTCCATGGGAAATAATTCCTCTCTTTTAGAAGAACTGAAGGTGTTCCAGACCTGGCTGCGCTCCTGGCCCCACCAGCGTTACATCGCCTCTCGTAAACACAGAAAACACCATGAAGATACGCGGCTGAGCCTTCCGAGGGAAAAGAGCGAGGAATGAGCTCTTCTTTCCTGCAAGCTCCCAGCCCTGCTCCTGGGCAGGCCCCCGCGTACGGGAGCCATTCCTGCAGCTCCGGAGAAGCCAGCCCAGTTGTGGGGAGGGCCGGCAGCGTGGCGAGGCTGCGTGGGGGTGCCTGCATCCCAGGTCGGGGAGATCTTGGCTCCCGCTGCATCACGGCAGCGCTGGGCGACGCTGGATTCGGACTGCAGCGGTGCCTGTGCCCCTGCACGTGCCTGGTACAGCCTCGGGCTTTGTGCTGGGCTCCTCACCCGCTCCACTGGCAGCTCTGCGGCCATAGTGGGGAAACGGTCAACGATTCAAGCCTGAAATCCCTTATTAGCAAATACCATGTCTGCTGTGGCCTTCTCTCCTTGCAGCACTGTGAGTGAAAGTGGTAGGGGCTGCTTTTCAGTCTGTTTTAAACTAAATTTCCAAGGTTAATAGAGAGATGCGTGTTATATATGTAATTAAATCAAACTATCTCAATTCATGGACCCTCAAGGTTCCTTATTCTGGATGCGGTGAGATTAGGAATTGCCAGTTTCCCGAATCATCAGCTGATGCTCTCAGCTCCAAGATCTCCCTGCGTCTAGCACAGCGCTCTGCACGGGTTCCGGCCTGGAATAACCCCAGTGGCTTGTGCCGTCTGTGAATAACCTCCTACGTGTGTTTGCCTTGTCCGCTTGATACACCTTCTCCAGGTGCTTGCTT
This sequence comes from Opisthocomus hoazin, assembly GCF_030867145.1. NCBI lineage: Eukaryota > Metazoa > Chordata > Aves > Opisthocomiformes > Opisthocomidae > Opisthocomus > Opisthocomus hoazin. The sequence continues at coordinate 29,277,835 of NC_134426.1, read as the reverse complement.
GCGAGCCCTAGTGAAGGCAGCCCATTGCGATGAGAGATTACTGCTGCTTCGATGCAATTTAATGTTTTACCATTGCTCCATCTCGTTGAGAAGAAGCACCTGGAAGAGGAAAAGCCTGGTTGTTTGGGTACGTGGAAACGGTGGGCTCAGGCTCCGTCTGTGAGCGCCTGGGAATCGCTGCCTGTTAGCCACGTGCCAGGCCGAGGGGCTTTTCCTTCTGAACATCCCCAAAAGCTCCTGGTGCTGCTGCCCGAGCAAAGCGAGCAGGTTTAATGTTTTGCACACATGGCTCTGCGGGGCTGACGCGTTTGACTGGAAGGGGCAGTCGCAGCTCCTTCCCATGGAAAATCCATCTGTTCCCCTGCATTCCCTGGTGCGTGGGGTCTCGGTGCCGGGGCGGGGGCCACGGCAGAGCGTGTATTATTTGCGGTGCACCCTGCTCGGCTGAGTGACGCTGTGCCGCGCTGGAGGTGGTTAGGAGGGGTCACTCAGGCATGTTGCCCCCCCTTCCTTTTCGTTCACTTATTATTTGAGACTTTGCTTTGTAAGAAAAGCCTGTTTTTTACGTGTTGGGGCTGTGTTGTTCCTTCCCTTTGGCTGTGTTGGTGCTCCACAGAGGGCTGCGGAGCCCCTTGGAAAAGCCCCGAGGGCAGCCTGCGCCGGAGGGCCAGGACCCAGGTGCTGGGGCTGGGCTTGGCGGCGGGGAGCTGCAGAAAGGGTCTTTTCAGGGTAGAGGTCTGGGGATTAATCTGGAGGCAAGGGTTTTGTGTTTTTTTTCCCCTAGAATAATTGAAGTTCAGCTCTATTCAGACCCTGGTAACCCTCCAGCAGCACTGCAGAGGGATGGCTGTGAGCAGTGGGACTGTGCTCGCCGCTCCCCAGTCCGCCCAGGACAGCCGAGCCCTGCGGAGCCAAACGCTGGGGATGGCTGCAGGCGTGCTGCCCACGCTGGGGACCGCTGCATGGACCCCCGCCCTTGGGCCCAGCCGCGCCCAGCCAGCATCTGCCCATCTCAGCAGGGTCTCGGTTGGGGTCGGGCTCCCTCGTGGGCCGGCAGCGTGTGCGGTGCTGGCAGCCCACGGCACGGGCTGGGCGGCTGCTGCTCCCCGTCCCGAGCAGGCTGCTGTTCAACGGGCACGAGCTGACGTAGCCGGCCCTGTGCCGGCCTGGCTGGGTGGGTGGTCAGCCCAGGCGCTGCCTCCCGGCTCAGCGGTCCAGCAGCGCGTCTGCCGCCTGCATGCCCGGCACATCCCCAGGCGGGGCATCCCGCACCCTCCGCGGCCGGGCCCTGGGAGCTCGGGGGTCACACAAGGCCAGGCGCTGGCACAGGTAGTCGCTGGCCCGACAATGGAGGCATATTTGAGCTGTTACGAAGTATCCCCTTTTTCTGTGATTTATAGTGCAAAGATCAGGCCAGGAGACCCACACGGGTCCAGCACAGCCCACGGGGAGCGCTCCCGGCCGGAGCTGGTGGGGCCATTGCAGCCTGTGACGGGGCTGGCTCGGCCTTTCAGCACTTTAAAGGCTGTTTGTGTTTGATGGGCTGATGCGTATCAAATGCAATCCAGCTTCCCACTGTCGGCTCTGTCAGCCCCCTGATGCTGGCCTTTGACAGATAAAGCACCCCCTCCCCGAATTTCTGATTTCACACTGATGCACAAACATTCCTTGGCAATTTGAGCCCATTGTATTAAAGTAGTTAAATTCCTTAAGCATGTGCCTCGGAGAATACAGTGGAGATACTCATTACAGAAATACCAGTGCGGTGGCAGCGCTGGCTCTCTGGCCGTGTCAGGAGACCCATAGCAGTGACGGTTCCGTTGGACACGGAGCCAGCAGGAAAGCTCCTGCAGGCTGCAGATGCGCCCACGCCATGAGTGCAGAGACCCGAGGATGCTGCTGCGCGTACCGAAACACAGCGACGTCCTTCGCTGTCTGCGGCACGGCTGCGGAGCGCACACCCTGCCTGTGGCTGGAGCAGCAGTACTTGCGTAGCCCAGGGAGCCGGGGGTGGGCTGCCCGCTGCGGCAGGGCAGTGGGTGAAAGAGGAAGAGTTAAAAGGTCTTTTTTGCAAAGTGCCTTTGCCTTTAGCTTGGACCTCAGAGAAAGCACTCTGGCCATCTTAATTTCAGCGCATTGTGGGACTCGGCTGTTGGACCTGGTCTGGAAGCCTTTTTCCCCACCCAGGAGTGCCTACTGGGTCCAGGAGCAGCCTGGGAATCCGGAAAAAAGGTCCCAGGAAGAGAAGCAGCTTTGGCAAATGCAAGAATTTAATTGTTCTTTGCTAAGTGGGAGAGCTGGAGGGGGGCACCATTGCTGGGATCTGTTACAGTTCTGCATCTGATCTGCTAGCCCATGCCTCAGAAACTACCCCGTGTGATGTAGTCACTTGTGAGTTAAGATTTAGTTTCAAATGTCTTAAGTTATTATTGATGCTTGAAAAGGTTACATCTGCAACTCATTTTCTATGTCATTGACGTTCTTTTCTGACAAATAATTTCAGAAATATGCAGCAAAATGTTTTGGCCCACAAATGCTGCAGCTCACCAAGTGTGCAGACCACATCTTCACACATTTTGTAAGAAAAAGCTTAACTCCTCATGTGCTTTCTCAGCTCTGCCTGCCTCAGTGAGGCAGGAGGCTGACACGAAGCGCTCGCTGCTGCGCAGACCTTGCTGCTGACGCAGTCCATGCGGGTGACGTGGGGCATGGCGGAGCAGAGGCTGCGGGCGCAGGAGCAGTGCCCCCTCCATCTCTCTCCGCTGGGGCTGTGGAGGGGTGGCCACGTCCCGCTCTCCAGTGCTCGATGCATGATGGGAACCCAAGGGAAGAAAACAGGTAGGTGACCTGTTCTAGTGCCAGCCACCTCTCTGGCTCTAGCGAAACGTGGTTTGGGAAGCGAACACTCTTGGATGCCAGTTCCCTGCACGTTTGTTGACACCCAGGCTTTGAAGTGCAGGTGTTACGTGGTGTCAAGACCTGATAGAGTTTTGGACACCACACAAAAAACAAACCTGAGTGAGAGAATTCAAACATTTTGCTGGGATAGTCAGATGCTGTGTCTGCCACTGCGTCCCAGCACGCTGCCCGTGGCTGTGGCCGCGCCGCTCTGTTACTCGGATCGCAGGCGTGCTCCTGGCAGCTGTACAACGGCAGAGGGAAGTGCTTCCACTGGGCTTCCCAGCTGCTGTCACAACGTGGTAATGATTTCAGGGAGACATAATCCAGATTGTTTGAATGAGCAAGCAATAAGTGACCTTGGGTTTCTGGTTAATGCCCAGGTGTATGAAGGGGAAATAATAGAGAGTTGTCGCCTAGGAATCATCATCAAAGCCAAGCATCATTCATGTAATTTGCTTTGGAAGGTGGAACTTGTCTTTTTATTTACCAAGCACTGCTGATGCCCAAGATAACATTTTTATCAGATGGGAGATTTTAAAGTGCTGCTCAGACAGAGCTGCTGACCTTCTTCTGGTCTTATTAAATGTTACGCATTTGACACACTCTCTGCTGTTATCTGAATTACCAGCCTGGCTGAGAAAGGTGGCCGCTGCAGCGGGCTGGGTGAGGTTAGATGTCATCTGAGTGTCTCTGCTTGATGTGCCTTTGCAGGCGGAGCTCAGCGGGAACTTTGCTATTGGGATGAAAGCCGTAGCTTAACCTATGGGCAGTTTGAAATAACTTCATTGTAGAGTGGTATCCAGAGTGAAGATGGGACTCCCCAGGAACGCTTCCCTTTCCCCAGCTTGCCTTTGTTGTTGCTACTTTGGTGAATATTAAGAGGGGTTGCTGACCCTTGCAAGCCCGCGACCTCTGTATCTGAAAGGCTGGTGGAGGAGAGCCTTCTTCTCAGCCTTGCCGAGGCCGTCTTTCCCCAGTGCTTGCCTTTCTTTGCCAGTGTGACACTATGGAAATGCAAGCTATGGAAATGCCCCTTCAGAGCTGCCACCCCTGGAGCAGCTTTGGTGCGCTCCCACCATGTGTGGCTGACCGCTCTGCTTTGCATCCCTCAGGCAGGGTCATGTCTTCTCTGAGAAGGGAGTCAGCAGGCAGTCTGGCTCACATCCTGCAAGTAAGACCTGGTGGATCATGTGGCTGATAAGAAGGTCCAAAGAGTGCAGAGAAAACTTATCTGGGAAGAATGTGGGAGGAACACAGCTAAAGGCTGCACGTTCGTCTAAGGAAATTGCATGCAAAATCCTGCAGTGACTCACCTAAACGGCTTATCTGCGCAGCAGCGTCGCTGTGTGCCGTTACAGTCTGCGTGCATAGGCTGCTTGTCCATCACTTGCCATCTTCATGCCCGGTTTTTCCGTTGTAAAGGATAATACATAGAATCGCATTGTTAGTTTTGGAGAAGGCAAAGCAGGGGACCAGATTTCAATTTTACCATGCCTTTCTGTTTCAGGAGCTGTGGCACCCCGTGTGTACGTTTGGAGCTGCAGATTCTCGTTTCCCTGGGGTAGTTCTTGCTGATGCTGGGCAAGCTGCCGCCAGGGTACAACACAGCACCCAGTCTGTGCAGTTAGGCACAGCGCTTCTCCTCCTGCAGATGTGGGAGCTTGTTCCTTCTGGCGATGGGAGATTTGGGGCAGAATTTGATGAATTTATGGGCATCACAGTGGAAAAGCTCCAGTTCACTGCACAAGGAGGAAAGGGTTGTGTAACTAGATCCTGCAAAATCCACCATAATGGGGCTTGGCTGTATTGTGAGAGCCAGTGAGAACAAAGCTGCTGTTTTTTCCCTTGCAGTGGTTGGTAGCTGCTCCCACCAAAACTTTTTTCTGCAGGTTTGGTGACCCTAATCATTTAGAGTGAGCTGTGTCTAACAGTTATGGCTAAACTTACGGCATGCATAGGTTAATCAGACAGTAGGCAGGCAGTTCGGTGTGAAATCCTCTCACTGCCTGCTTTTATTTCTCTTTTCACAAGCAGGTTGAAGTTCTCCACAGAAATTAGTCTTAGGAACGCTGACGGTATCTGAGCGGAAGCCCAGCCAACACCCCTGGGAGCACAGGGCAGCCTGCCCTGAGGTCCAGGCTCACACCGTACCCGGGCTGACTCACGTCCATGTTGTGTCCCGCCGTGGATGCAGTCATCCTTGTGCCTGGGGACCGCTGCAGCCGGGGCTGTCCACATCAGCCCTCCCTCATCCCCGTGCAAACCACTCCTGAGCAGCTCTGTTGTGCAGTGCTGGCTAGGTTTTGCTTATGCATGTTCAAGCAACAGCTGGCTCCTAGATGACTCTGGAGCATGGTCCCTTCATTAGTGTCTGGCCCATCGTCATGGAGCAGCATTTGGAGAAGCCACCCTTACCTGGAACATGGTCAGAATTCATGGAAGTTAAGCACTGTTGCACATGTTTGCCTTGCTCTTGATGTGTTGGCACAAGTTTTTGTCCTGTAAATTTGGGGGCCCTGTGCTGGGGAAAGTTACGATGGCAGCTGTTAACTTTTATTAATTGTGTGAATGGCTTTTTTTTCCCTCTGAGGTATGGTATCCAGTCATTGTATTGTTTATTGCACTTAGTGGGACATTAATCAACAGCCCTGGAGGAGCCAGTGCACTCCCAACGGACTATGCCTGCTGCTTGTCATCTTAATTCCAGGTATGATGTTAATTATCATATAAACTCTGGAAGCATCCAGTTTCTGTAACACCCATCCTCACAAGCTGTAGCCTCACAGGAAGAACTTGAAATTATATCCTTTTGTTCCCCTCTTCCCACCCACTGCAGTAGGAGGTCCCACTGCTGTTCCTTTATGAAGCTAAACTTCTGGGCTGAAACCTCATGTACTCTTTTAGACCAACCTCTCAGAAAGACCAGAAGAACAGACTGCAATGCCACAGCATTGCCTCTGCCAGCCCGAGCTTGTGGGATTGATCTGGGGGGCAAAACAGACAATTTGTTTGAAACCGAGCTTTGAACCCTGCCTTGCCTTCCCCTCATATTTTGTTCCTGTTGCTGTGCCACCTTGCAGTGTTTGAGGAAGGAGTAGAAAGCTGCAGGCTTTTACCTTCCGTGACAGGATTTTGCTGTCATATATAGTATAGGGACGGCTTGTTCCAAATTTTCAAACTGCAAAGAGCTGGTGGCTGCCTGGGTGACTGCCCATGGCTTTCCAACCTACAGGCATCCGTGTGCTGCGCAGAAAGTAACTGGTCCAGTTCCAAACTGCCTGTTTTGAACGAGGAAATTTCCATTCGGAAAGTAGGACAATGCAGGTATGGAGAGAGGGGCTGCTTCTGAGCTGCAAAGTGCCTTCAGGAAAAGGAGGGATCAGAGCTGGACGTTTCCCAGGTCCGCATACGGGTGTATTGTATCAGAGCCAGACAGTTCTGCAAACGTCATGGGAAAGGCAATGAACAGTGGAGCAAATCTTTTGCCCCTCCACCCCTGCTGGTCTCACCACTAATGAAGCAGTAAGGTGTGAGTTTGACGTACCTTGCCATCAATAATCATTGCAATCTAAGACCTGTACTGATATGCCTTTGCAGTGGACTGGGAGCTGGAAGCTCTGGCTCCAAACCCTCTGCTTTAACAGTGAATTGTTTCTTTTCATGTTTTATGAGCAGGTGCTGTGAGGCAAGACAACTACTTAAAAAATTGGATCTCTTTTGGTTAACACAGCTGACTGGAGTCCCCAAAGTCCTCTTCATGACTCTGAGAAGGCATAACGTGAAGGTAGATTGTAACATAATGATAGCAGTCTGTCTTTTTCATCTGTATTTTGAATGCTTTTCTTAATGACAGTAAATATTTGTCCTTCAGCTAACAGAGGTTTCTTTTCTTAAAAATTTCTAGCATGCTGGATTACTGTAATTTAGTTCTTGTATTTGTATTTTACACTTTTATTTTTTCCACCTTACTTTTGTTCTCACTGTGCGGTGCTGAGAGTTTGACATTGTACCATCTTCTTTTCATGTGGAATCATGTCTGCAGAGTGGAAACGCACCTCCTGTTCTTGCAGCTCAAGCTGAGATCTTTCTGCAGACAGGAAGGCGTGTCACGAGCAGTATTTCAGTAGGTCCCTGCCCCATCAGGTCTTGAGATTCTTTGAACTTCTCTCCCTTTGGGGATCTGTGCTTTGCTGCCTAAGAGCTGTCGGAGGAAGATACTGTCGTCCTCTGTTTGGTGGGGATGTTCCCTAGCAGGTTTTTCCCGTGAATCCAGCTGCATTAGGAAGCGCAGTGCACAGTTCACACTGCTGAAGTGAATCTGCTCTTGGTGTTGGAGCCCTCGTGATGGACAGGAATGAGATGCTGAAGGAATTTGCAAAGAAAACCCAACTGGCTGAGTGTGCACGGTAGCAGTATAGTGGCTGCCACAAACTTTCTGCTTTGCAAATCTGTTAGCAGCCATAGGGATTTTTTTCATGTTTCATGATATTTAGGAAAGTCTTGTTTCCAAAATCTGGCGAAACATCTCCCAGGCTTCCTCCTGTACAGTATCTGTCAGCCTTTTGGTTTCAGTTGATATTAGAGACACTTGGGAATTTGTTTGAATATTATGGTGCTGAACACAGTCTGTATGTCCAGACAGACAGATATACTGTGTAAATCGTCCTTTGTGAAACCACGGGTGTTTCTGTCTGCCCTATCTGTCTTTATTTGAAGTATGGCATTTAGTGGATGCCCATAAGATAAATGTACTAATGACGGGGTATGATTTTCCAGGGAGCTGAGGGGGCTGAATTCCAGTTCTAGGCTGTTCTGTTGTCAGTCACCTCACCATCCCCTCACATTCTCTAGAAATGTCTACGTTTATCTTGTCTGAGACGGATTTAGTTTTCCAGTACTCTTGGCCCTAAAGCCTCCTCTGCATGCTGTCCTGTCCGGAGACCTCATTCAGCTGAGCTTTGGATGCTCCTTTGTCAGATGAAGAAGGTGTGCCTCTTGGTGCTGCTGCCGCCTCCCAGATCCGCCGCACCAAGGGCACGGCCTCGCAGCTGCCTGGGGGCTGGGGCCGGGCGGTGGCGCAGGGGTCTCGGTGGTGGCGGCGGGGACCCTGCGCCCTGCCCCCGAGCGAAGCCCATGCGGGCTGACGACCGACCCCCTGCAGGCGTGTGCTACCGACGGCCGGCGGGAGCGGCCAGGCCGCAGGCTGCCGTGCCAACGAGGCGCTGCGCCCTCCGCCCGCCCGCAGCTGGCAGGCGGGGCCGGAGCCGCGGGGTCTGCTGCGCCTCGGAGCCGCGCCTGGCCCGAGCGAGCGGCGGCACGGCAGGGTGGGAGGGGCTCCTGGTCTACCATTGGCTGCACGCTGGCCAATCCCCGCTGGGCCCGCCCCCGGCAGGTATATAAGGCTCAGCGCAGCGTGTGCGGGGTTTGCTCCTCGACTTCGTGCAGTCTCGGCGCTCCGTCCCGGGCCCGGCCGCTGCCCCCGGCGCCGCCGCAGGTGCCCACGCAGGTAAGCGCTCGCCGCGGACGGGAGCGCGCGGGCCGGCGCCGGGCTGCGTCGGGCGGGCCCGGTGTGCCGGGCTGGGCGGCACGGGCGGGCGCGGCGGGTCGGGGTCAGCGCTAGCGCCGCCTCACGAGGAGACGTCGGGGCGGCAGGAGAGGCCCCGCCGGTGCCGGCCCTCTGACGGGCAGCGGGCGGCTGCCGGCCTCGGCTCGCCGGGAGGGAGCTGCCCTGGCGGGGCCGGCCGGGGGGCGAGGGGCTGGGTTTGCTCGCGAGGCAGAGGAGGGGGCCGTGGGGAGGAAGGCGGATGGGGCCGGGGAGCGCTGGGGATGGAGCGGCGCGGGAGAGCCGGGTCAGAGCATGCTGAGGCCCGCGGGTCCGGTGGGTGCTGCCGGGCGTCTGGAGCTCACGCTGACGAACTGCGCAAAGTCTGTGTGGAAAGAAGGGGCAGAGATGACTCTGCCCTGGAACGTTCTTGCCCCAGTTGCTAGAAGCTTCCTGCTGATCTCTGGCCTGCGCCTCCCTCCATGTTCTCGTGACAGTTCCCCATCCCTTCAGTTTCCATAAGGCTTCTCTTTCCCAGTGGCTTTCTTTTTCTGTACTGTCAGTGAAGCGTTCAAACACACATTTCTGAGGCTGGGCAACGCTGGCATCTCTCCTGGGCTTGGTTCTGCAGTGCTTTGTCAGTCCTAGTTGCTTTGCCCCTGTTCTGGTTGGGCTCATCTTTCCCAAGTCTGAGTGAGTGGTCCTCTGGTGTTTTGCAAGCTTTGCTACCTACAGCTGTAAGTAGCTGCAGAAATATAACAAAAAAAAAAAAAACTGTGAAAGAAGTGCAGATAAATTTTGGTACAGTCTAGTAGAGGGAGGAGTGACGCTGTGTGGGTGTTCTTTAGTGCCACGTGCTCTGCCCTGGTGTGTTCCAGCAGCATGTGGCATGTGGGAGAGCCCCCACCTTGTTTCAGCCTTCACCAGCCCCAGATGGTCCCAGTGGCCAAGGCAGTGGTGGAGCAGGGCACGAGCGTGGCCACATGCCCCATTGCCCTGTGGCCAGCAGCCACTGGTCAGGGGTCTGGCGTGAGTCGTGTGCTGCTGGCAGTGCTTTGCCTGGAGCAGCCGGGACACCGATAGCCACCCTCGCTGCAGGGCATGGTGCTGGGCTGGCCGTGCTGCTGCGGGGACCCTCGCTGCCGTGGCCAGGTGGCTTCCCGGTTCTGAGCTGGGAGATGCAGCAGGTGAGCAGACAGTGCTTCCTTGCAGGATGTGTGACCCCTTCAGCCTGCACACGGGTGTTTTAGAGGAAGGGAATTAATTACAGCAACTTGATAGATTTCTTGCTTGGATGCAATGTGAGCTGTATCCTTAGTGTAAGAGGACTTGTGATCTCCTGGTGGGCTGTGCCCAGAATCAGTGTTCATTTCCCCTTGTTGAAGGTCTAAATGAGCTGGCTGGCTGTAGTGAGATCGATGTGCGCAAGAGTTTTATAGAACTAGTCACAAAGAATGCTTTATCCTACCAGACCAAATGATGTGAAAGTGAGTGTTAACTCTTAGGGCTGACCTCTGCCCTGCAGGCACTGGTGAGAGCTGGGTCTGCAGCCCTGGTGCTGCATGGAGCTGCAGCTGGCACGGGCAGAGTGGTGCGAGGGCAGTGCTGGCCTTGGCTGTGTGACCCATCTGCCTGCCCCGGGGCGGCTGCTGCCTCCCCAGAGGGTCGCGGGGGGATCGTGGTGGGGGTTTGCCCAGTTGAGGAAGCCTCTCAGTTGCAAATGAATCTTTACACTTTTCTGAACAACCAAGTACAATTTCCTGGGTATTCGCAGGCTACCTGCCTGCACTGTGTACTTAGTGATGTTTCTGTGGTGTTTTTTGCAATGAGATAACGGAAAATGCTGCTTGTACCTCAGGTTAGCTGCGTGCTTCTGGGAAGATCATTAATTCCAGGCTATAACCACAAATAAAAAATATATTGCTCCTTAGACCTCTGTTGCTTTGCCCAAATAAAAAATGGCAACGTGGAGACTTTCTTCTGGGGTGACTATGGCAGGGGAGTGTGGTGCTGAGGGAGATGGACCTGTGGTTTGACTGGGTTTCAGAGGTGGCTGGGGGCTGTGCGAATGTGGCTGGTGCCTTGATGGAGCGGGCATACTCATTGCGTTTTTTTCTAATTGGTCCTTTTATTGGAAACTACTTGCTTGGCTGGCCCTGACTTGGTTTTGCAGCCTCGTCCTTGGCTCTGTGTGCCAGCTCCCGGGGGTGGTTGGTGGGACAGCCTCCTGTGGGAGCTGGTGCCTGCAGCCAAACCTGTGTTTGGTGCTTTGCCTGTAGGACGCAGCCAGCCCTCCTCTCTGCTGGGGGTAAATGTCCCTCCTGGTGCTTGTTTTTTAATTCTGGTCATTTCTTTGTAATTTGCGGAGTAGAGGCAGGATCAATAGAGTTGCTTTGTAAATTGGTGATAGGAAGCATAATTAACAGTGTTAGGGATTTAGCTAATAGTGTTGGTTAGGAATCCTAAATAAACAAATTTGTGATGTGGCTTTTGACTGGACATTTGGCTGACTTGATCTGGTGAAGGTGGCAAGTGAGATGCTGGTCACATGTTCATGGGTGGGAATATGGATTAACCTGAAAAACGCAAACGCGTGTGAAGTGCATGTGAGATGCAGCTGGTACAGGAGGCTTTGAGACATGAGTCACCTTCAGAGCCTGTGGGCAAGGAGTTTAAAGCCTGCATGAAGTATGCAGAAGGCGTGGTTATTTATAGTGGACAAGTTGTGGACAGGGTCTTGATTTGAAGATGATCCTTGGCAGCAAGTAGGCATTTCCAGGAGGCCTTCCCTCTGAGCTCTGGGGGTGCTGGTGGCCCGGCGGCTCCTGGGAGGGCAGATGAGGAGGGTCCAGGCTGGCACGGGTGAAGCGGGGGGCTGTGACGGGGTGCTGGGCGGGCAGTCGCTTTCCCTGGCTGCAGCGGGGAGCGGAGCTCTGGCTGAGGCGGGCTTGGGGACGGCGGGGTGCGCACAGCAATCCTCCATCGCCCGGCATCGCCCCGGCCCAGAGCGCTGCAGAACGCCTGAGGTGAGCCCCGAGCTGCTGCTGTGCTGCTGGGAGGGCCGTCGGATGGTGGCCTGCTGACGGATTGCTGAGCAGCCCACAGCTGCCAAGAACCAGCTCCCTGGCGTTGCTGGACCTTGGAAAATGTTTGCGGTCCGGTGCGACGATTGTACGACAGGTCACGTAAACTGCTTTTTAACACATGTGGAAGCGGAGCAAGGGGGGACCCCGTCAGTGTTTCTGGGCTCCGCACCAGGAGCGTTGGAGCTCCCTGTCCCTGCCGCTGGTGCTCTGGAGGGGTCTCAGCCCTGTGTGCCCGGCTGGGCTCCCCGGGGGTGAGCTCGGAGCCGGCTGGTGCGCGGGGGAGCTGGGCTGCGTCCGCTCCGGCAGCCACGCTGAGGAGCCCGCCGGTCCTTCCCCGGTGTGCGCCCGGCTGCTGTGGGTGGGTGGGAGGAGGGATGGCTGCTCTGGGGGGGCTTTGGGCAGGCGAGCCTGGCGGAGGCCTCTGCCAGCGCTGGCCCTGCCGGTGGCTGGGAGAGCGGGCGGTGGCCCGGAGCTGCCCCAGCCCCGCTCGGCTCCCGCAGGCCCCTGCGCAGGGCGGGATGGGGCCGGGGGTGCTGCACCGCCGCCCGCTCAGCCGCCCAGCCCCATGGCCGTCTCCTGTCATGGAGTCTTGCTGGTGCTGGCCGCTCCACGGAGGGTGGGCAGCGCTGGGGCTGTGCCCGTCTCGCCCATTCTTTGGAGGCACGGCGGGGGCCGGCCATGGTTGCTTCCCCACCACTCCCTGCTGTGCTGGGATGTGACATTTGGCTGGTGCTGCGAGGCCACCAGGACTGTGGAGCTCTTTCTCTGCAGCTTGTTCTCCTGGGGCACAAATTCCATCTCTGAAAAGGCACTTAATAAACTGACAATGGCTTGAAAGGAGGCAGGGAAGGGAGTGACATCCCAGGGAGGCGGTGAAGAGCTGGAGGAGGAGAACCTGTGAAGAGCGCGGGCACAGAGCTTCTTGCAGAAGGGTGCTGGCTTCGCCTTCTCTGGGTGAGAGCCCCAGTGCCACCATCCTCCTGTTGCCTCTGCTCCTTCCGATTTGAAGGCAGTTAGCAGGGTGCTTGGTGCCAGTGGCTTGTAATCCCATCGTAGACCGGGAAGCAGGACCTCAGCCTCTGATTTATTTGCACACTGCAGAGCCACGGGAGGGAATGTGCTCGAGTGCTTCCTCTGACTGAAGCGGGATGGGGACTTAGGGGAATAAATAATGTGATGACACCAGGACTTAGATGCTTGTTCAGCTGCATTGATTTCATTCAAAGGGTCTCGCGGTTGTATTGATCTGGGTCTTTCTGCTACCTGCAGAGCCTGGGGAGTGGGAGGACCAGTCCCAAACACATATGAGCGCGTGTGTGTGATTTTACCAGAGCCTCTCAGCGCTTTGCACACAGCTGCTCAGCAGCTCTGGGGTGTTTGCTCAGGTGCCTGTGTAGGGGAAGAGTGTCCCCAAAGGGTTATGTAGTTAGTTGTTGCTAGCTGCCCATTATGGATGGGAGAGCAAGAACCTCTGTATCAGTTTGTATACTTCAATTTCTCCACTGTAAATGAGCCAATGCACAGGCTAACATAACAAAATTAACAACAGTAAAAAAAAAAAAAAAACAGACCACCCCTGTCTCCAGCCCAGCCCAGTCTGTTTTCTCCCCACACTCGCCCCATCCCAGAGCTACTTGCCCCTGTAATAAGGGAAGAAGCAGTCTTCATGGTCACTTACCCTCCCTGGCTCTGCCAGGCCCTGTTTGCCCCCGACCCTCCTGGCTAACCCCCTCATTCTTAACTGGGGGCTCTGCCCTTGTCTCTCAAGGGCTAAACTTGTTAAAATGAATCACATTTGGCATATCTCCCTGTGGTGCCTCTCCAGATAAAAGTGGTCCCAGCTCGCATGCTCTATTTTTGTTTTGTTTCTGTATGTGACAATTTTCTCTATACAAAACCCTCTTTTGTCAGTTTGTAGAAGAGATTATGGGGAGACAAGAGCCCGCCTTTTTTAGATCCATCTTGTGCTTTCTCATGGCTCCACAAATGGTATTGTTCATGACCAAGGAACAATGACATTTTTCTGTTCCCATATCTGATGTGATTAAAGGAGCTGCAGAGCAGAAGTTACACTGAAGATTATAATGAACAGAGGAGACCTTGCTACTGGACATGAGATGCAAGGGAAGATTTTGTCCCTGGACTTGCTTCCTATAAAATAAATCCCCTTTTTTCTAATCTGCAAAAACATCTGAAATTACGTCCTCGATAAAGACTGTAAGTGGACAAAGTGCATCCTCCACATACTCTCCTGGCCCTGGAGTGCCTGTGGGTTGGGCTCAGCGCGCGAGCAGCCACCCTTCTCCCCAGGGTGCTGCACGGCTGCGGGTGGGAAAAGTGCATTTAGATCAAACAGCATGAGGAAAAAGCTTGCCGGCAAGCTGTTAGAGAAGGGGCCATAGCCCTTTTAGGAGCACTGGAGAGGAACTTGCATTTAAGGATTTTTAGCTGAAAGGGACCTGAGACATCTGTAAAAGGGCAGGAGGTGAGAAAGCTGGCTGTTCATGGCAGGCTCAGGTTTGGCTTCCTTTCCTTGAAGTCCTTAACAGCAAGGAGGGGGATGTTGAAGAGGCTCGGAAACTGCTGAGGGGTTTTTAGCCTTGTCTCCTGAGGGAGTAGCTGTACGGGCTCTGCTGTCTGTTCTTCACCTGCTAGTGCAGGAGCCCTGTCGCCAGGCTGCAGCCGATCTGTGGGGGAAGAGGGGTGGGAGGCTTCAAGAGGGTCAGGCTGGTGGCTGTTCCAGCCTTGGTGGAGGAGTGCGTGGTGTCCCAGTGCCAGCCCTGGGCTGGGCAGTGCGTCCAGGCGGGTGCTGGGGCACATGGGGATGGCAAGCGAGGGGTGGGCTCTGGCACAGTGCGGGGGGCTCTGGAGGGCAGGGTGCAGCCAGGAGAGCTGAGCGTGGGGCAGTGCCCTGGCACTGTTGAACTGGAGATGGGGGAAGATGCGGTGGTGCATGCTCGTTGGTGGAAGGGCTGATGAGCTGAAGTCCTCTGGGGCTCTTCTCTGTGCTCCTCTTGCCTCAGAGCCCTTGGCCCTCTCTGAGGGCAGCCCCTTTGCCCTCTCTGGGCAGGAGGGCTGCATGGAGGCCAGCCTGAGTTCTGGAGGGGGAGGATTCATTTCCCACCTCCACAAGACTTGGTCATAGCCTCCCTAGTCTGCTGGGGGATGCTCAGCCTTCACACCCTTTCCCTCTCTTCCTGCAGCTTGCATTGTCACTGTTATTGATATGCAAAATGGCCCCTTTGTAGACTTCCAGGCACTTAGGCCAGAAGGGTGATAGTCTCTGGCTGTGGCTGGGTGGGACCCTGCAAGCAGACGCTTTCGGTGCGGGTGCTGGGCGCAGGCACACTGTGCAGTAGTGGGCACAGCCGGGACCACCCTCTGGGCTACCCCAGGTGCTGAGCACAGGCGTGATGAGTCCTCAGGGAACCTGCGTGGTTGGTCTTCTGAGGTACTAGACTGTCTGAAACCCAAATGTGGACAAGCAACAGCTCTTGCTGGTTATGGCAGAAGATGAGCCACCCTGGTCTGGTAACTCTGTGTGGCCGAGTCCTCCCAAGGGTAGCGAGACTTCGTGAAAGCTAGACTGGCAAAGCTCAAGCTAACTTCAAGCTTAATGTGGGCTCTTGGCAGTGAATCTCTAGGAGCCGTAAGCACAGCTGGTGGAGGGGTGGGAGCTTGCCAGCCCTGGAGGATGCTTTCCATCCAGGCTGGTTTCGGAAGCCCTACCCCTTCCTTACAAGGCGTCAGTGGCGCATGTTTCGGTGCATCTCCCTGATGTTCTCCTAGATCTTATTCTCCATGCGTAGAGCTTTCGCCTGCTGTTGGTAGCTTGGACAAATACAGTGCGCAAAATACCTGGCCAGGAACCGATCTCGTCATCTGTCCCCAGCTGGCCCTGGATTTTCACTCCAAAAGCTGGGGATTAAGCAGCAGCATGGTGAAGGACAAGCCTGTCTGGACAAGCAGTGCAGATCTGCTGCTGTGCTGAATACCTGGGGCACAGGGAGGGCTGTTCCCAGCCCAGAGGTGCGACAGGGGATGGGGAGTGGGGCTTTGAGAGCTGATGGGTGCTTCTGTTGAAGGTGGGTGAGTGCTGAGTTAGTGTGAAGAGCAGTGGCAGGTCTGTCTGTGTGGGGAGGGGGTACACAGGAGCACCTGGGTCTGCAGGCATCAGATTAGCAACACAGTCTCATACTTTATTTCAGTTTTCAGAGTTGTGGAAGAAGGGCATCTAAGGTCTTTCAGTGACTGGCATCCCTGCATGGAATTAGTCACCCTGGAGCTGGCGTCAGGAGAAGGACATGCTTTGTATTCCACTTGTGTTCTCCAGTGCACTTACTGTTTGCTGTACACATTTGCTTTTCCTTTTGATGACTTCTCTGTAGACTCTTGCACCAAAAGCGATATTTACCAATGCGTATTCGATCTACTGTGTGGTGCCGACATGCACAGCTGGAATACTGAGTTGTCTCCGTCACAAGGCATGGCTGAGTGTTGCAGGAGGCCCTGCTTGACAACAGTGTGAGCACCACTTCTGCGGACCCTGCTGACGGAGGCCGAAGAACCACTAAATCTTGTTCCCAAATGCTGTCGGCTGTGACCGTCTGTGCTGTGGTTGGGGGAGGCCCAGGGTCACTTGCCGGGTGGCTGAAGTTCCCCGCTGCTCCGTCCTTTCCTCGGGAGACGGGGTTGGTGAGAGCACAGAAATGGGGTGTCCGGCAGTGATCTGCTTGGTGTGCCGCTGTGGTCTGTGCCCACGCCACTGCTTGTGCTCTGCCCGGCATCGCTGTGAGGCCTGGGAACTGTTTGTGAAGTTTCTGCAGTGGGGGTTTGGGTGCTCGGCTCGGCTGGACTTGGTTCTTGTTCTTTTGGTGTGACTCGAAGTTGCTCTTGCTTGGTGTTTTTCTTTGGGTTCCTGGGAGCAACTTCAATGGCTGAATATTTATGAACTGGAGAAGGGTTATAACAAAAAAAAATTAAGTTTCCGATGACAGCTGCTGCTGCCGTGCTCAGTGTTGCATGGCCAGAACAGAAGGGATTTCTGTCCTGAGGTCCGTATGTTCTTACTAGGCAAAAGGAGATGTGCTGGGCAGGGTGGGGCTGCAGCAGGCGGGCTGTGGCAGCGGAGGGGACACTGTGGTGGTGGGGCACCCTCCAGCTGGGCTCGCCTCTGCACTTTGCTCAAATGCATAATTGACTGCATCAGCTGTGGCAGGGAGGAAATGTTTGTGCTCTCCCCTGGAAGGAGGAAAACAACCTATTTTGTTTCTAAAAAACAAATCCACGGCAAGCTCTTTCCGTGTGGTCCTGTATAAGCACAGGAAGGGTTAATCCTGACTTGAAGGGCAGAGGGCTGATGTTGGCCAAGCAGCACAGCACACAGCGTGTTAAACTGGAAGTTGTACAAGGAGAGAGAAAAGCTTGTCTGCCCACAAGGTGAGGCAGGAATACGATGAATCAAAGACATAGGTATTTCATAAAGCATGTGGCAGGAGGCAGCCCTTGGATTACTAGAAATAATGTGATATATTAGCCCTTGATTTGGCGGAGTCTGCCTTACACTAAAGAGGAGGAGAGTGTAAATTGTGATGATTTGTGTAGAGTTTCTGACATTATCTTGGCAAAAAAAGGACTGTCTATACAGAGAAATGCACTTGATCAAAATCGTGCATGTAAATTTTTATATGCACTTTTTTCCATGATTGGAGAGGTCTTGGATGGACATTAGGAGATCTGTATAAAATGAGGCTTCATAACAAATATAACTTGCAATCTCGGGGATGAAGGCCCCTGTATGATTTTACTTTCCTGAAGGAAATGATTTTGCCAGTGCCAAGACCTTCAGGATTACAGTGAAGTGTCCCAGGCTCGGGGCCGTGCCTGCGGGTGGAGGAGGAGGTGCTCTGCGTGGCTGGGGAGCTCCTGCTGTGGTGGTCCCCAGAAGGCCCACACTTCTTGTTCTAGAAGTACAGAGAGGCGAGATCCCACACCTTCTTGGGGAGACAGCAGGGCAGAGGGTGAGCGTGCGGTGCTGGGAGTTGCTGGGTTCCTGTGCAGAGCAGCTCCTGTGCCTTGAGGTGGGGTCGGCCAGCGCTTGTGGCGGAGGGGAGAGCAGTGTCCCTCTGGCCTGTCGGGAATGGCCAGGACAGTGCCGAGAGCCGGGCTGCGTAGTGACCCGGGAGAGGCCGGACGGAACGCCAAGCCTTCGGCTAGGGGAGACTCAGTGCTGCGCTTTCTGTGGCTCAGCTACTTTCCCCTGCAGCACTACCCGCTGTAAAGTGTAAATTAAGCTTACCTGTAAGAGAGAAGACATATCCTCATTCTCCGTTGTCCTGAGTAGAGCTTCGGCTGCCTGTGAGTGAAGAGGAGAACATTTATGCTCCCTTTTTTGTTGATGGACTTTTTTCTGCAATAGTTGCCTGATACTCGCTTCATGTACAAATGGTCATTGCTCTTTTTGTCTGTACATTAGAAATCCTGCCTACTCATAAGCTGTTAAAGTCATCACTCTGAAATCAGCTTGCTTTATATTTAAATTTTTAAGTCAAAGGGTTTTAGTTTGTGTCTAATGCTAAATTCCAGCTTGCACCACTGCAAGGCTCTGGGTTCTTAGTCTTCTCTACATGAGTCAAGCTGTACTGTCAGAGTGGGCTGCTAGGATGTGAAGTTTTGGACCGAGTGTGACTGGACTGGCTGGATTTCAAGTTTGTTGGTCTGATTTTGTAGCGTAGACCAGTGGCTGAGTGACTCTTCTGAAGTATCTTCCCGTGAAAGTAAGGTCTGTGCTGGATTCAAATCGTCATGTTGGGATTTGAGGTCCGTGGTGTTGTGCAGACAGGACTGTGCTGAGTGCCTTTACAGACCAGCAAATTCTGTGTGTGTGGACATAAAAGTCTTACCATAGCGTGGGCCCTGGGGAGCACTGCTTTCAAAAATGGAAGGACTTCATGCCAACACAGGCCTCTGGAGTTCCTTAACTCTTCCCTAAGGGTGGATCCTGCTTCTGCTGCCCTGTCAGCAGAGCCGTGCGTGGGCAGGTGGGCTCTGCGCAGGACGCTGTGAACAGCTAGTGTAGCTTCCCTGACCATAATTCTTTCTCCTCCATTATTTCATTGGCTCTAAGTGTTCCCGCTTCATATAACCCTGCAAAATCAACAGTTGAATTTAATACGACTCAGTAATTCATATGGCACAGGTACTGACAGTGGTAATTCAGCCTCTAAATTATGATCATAAATTTGCATGGCATGGCACTGCTGAGGGGGGTGATGATTTTATTGGGCAGAGCAGAGTCACTCAGCTAATTAAACAGGGACAGAAACCTTTGGCTGCCTGGGGTGCAGCGCAGCGTGTGCAGCGTGCGTGTGGCTGGCTTGCGGGACGGGCGAGTGCCGGGGTGTGCCGCCTGCTCACGCCTTGGCCGGGAGCTGCTGCTCTAGCTCTGGTCCCTTGGTCCTTGGAAGCAGTGATGGTGGCTCTGCGAGCGCTGCGCGTGTCCGGCCGAGAGCGAGCAGCAGAGTGCTGGGGACTGGGAGCGATGCTGGTCGGGCGAGGGCTGGCGGCTGCACGGGCCTCCTGCTCCGGCTGCGGCAGTGCCCAGCTGTGCTGACCGGCAGCTCCGGAGCCACTCGCTGAAGCTCGGATGACAGGGCTGACTCGGTAAGACAGGAGGTCCGAATGGCAGTGTCAGGAAGTGAGCTGGGTCTCTTAGTACTCCTCTGAGTCATGATAAAAGAAAGTCTTTAAACAGTTTATAATTCGGGATTATTAAGACTAAAACGTACTTGTTGCTTCCTGTTTCTGTATCGGGAAAGACCAGCTTTGGCCGTTGCATTCTCTGCTGAGCTCAGCAGTGGCTTTACGTAAAGAAAGAAATACCGTGAGCAGTGAGCACCCCAGGCTGTGAGCATCGGGCTGGGAGTTGGGATGCCTCTTGGAGCCTGGTCCAAGAAGTGGAAGGAGAGGGAGCGCAAAGCAGCAGCGTGGGAGCTGCGTCTGTGTGGGAGCCGGGTACCCGGGGGTCTCGTGGAGGCGGTGATGGCACCTGGGGCTTCTGGAGACCCTGACCCTCTTCAGCTCAGAGCCGGGGCTGCTGTGGATGCAGCTGGTTAGCCCTGTGGTGGGCACCGGTGGGGTTTGGGCTGAGGGGCCTTTTCTGTGTGACCTGAGAAATGGGGAGTGATGGGGGGGCTCCTGTCTGCTCACATCCACCCACCCACCCATCCCAGAGTGGAGCATGGGGATCACTCCCCACTCAGCTGCTGGAGGCTGCGCTTGCCAGCGCGGGGCCGGCGGCTGCCTGGGCTGCAGGAGGAACCCCCCTCGCTGGTCACGGCCTTGGTGCCGCTGGGCTGGCTGCCGTGCACAGGGGTGTCTCGCTGTGGCCCCCTCCTCGGCGGGGAAGTACAGGTAGGCCCTAAGTTACTGAACTGTGGGAGGGTTTTATGAGCCAGACATGCGAGAATGGTCCAAAGTTAAAGAAAATGTATTTATTACAACACTTTTCATGGGCAAGTTATCATTTTGTCAAACTTTATTAGAGAAAGTAATTAATGGGCTGTAAAAGGTGCTAGTGCGTAGCCAGTAAAAGAGCTAGTCCTGTGCAAATTGGCAGTTCACAGATTTATGGTTCCTTCTTTCCCCATTTATTAGTACGGAGAACGCACATGAAGCATGTTATATGTACGGGATGGTGAGCCCTCGTGTCCGTGCGTGGGTGCTGTGCCCGCGGGGCGTGGGCGCAGCGAGGGTGGGGGCTGCCGGGGTGCGATGAAGGAGCCTTCATCCCTGGTGTCCCTCCAGGTTCTGGTGTCCCTGCATGGCGAGCAGCGCTGAGGATGAGCAGGATTAAACACATTGAGCCTGTCGTGGACAGACTGCGGCCCCTGCCCTGTGGTGAGGGCCCGTGCGGCACAGGGGTGCTCAGAGGGCCCCCAGGCAGGGTGTCCTTTGGGCACGGGGGGGCAAGAGATGCATGTCCTGGGGGGGTGCTCAGAGGGCCCCCAGGCAGGGTGTCCTTTGGGCACAGGGGGGGAAGGGGGCAGATGTGCTGCGTTGCCGAGGAGTGGGAGATGGAAGCCGTTGCTCTGGAGGGTGACCGGAGCCTGCCCCGGGCTGAGGGGCTGGCAGCATGCTCTCGACAGGCGCTGCTGCCCGCTGTGGCACAGCCCACAGCCCGGGTGCTTGCCAGCGCCGTGTGCTGCGTGGTGGCTGGTGGGGCTCGGCTGCGCATCGGCTGCTGGTGTGTGCTGTGTTCTGGGCGCTGGACTGCCCACGCTGGCTGTGCAGGACTGTGCGTCTGTGCTCCTCGCCTCACTGTTGTAGGGTTACTGGGGAGTTTAATGAGGCCAGAGGAAAAGGAACCGATTGTTCAGAAACGGTTCAGGGTTCTGCCAGGGCTGCCTCAGGGACTTCACAACCAGTTATGAGCGTCAGGAGAAGAACCAGAGATACCCAGCGTCCTGGCCCTGCCGTGTCCCTCTCGATTAGGTTTCTGCCTGGGTGTGTCAGGCCGGTGGTCGGGGACTTGCCGCCAGCAGTGCTGGTGCTGTCCTGCCTGGGATGGCTGTCGGTTTGTCTCGCTTGACGCTGCAGGATGTTCTTGCATGCGTGAGCTGGGTGTATTCAAAAGGGCTGCAGCAGGAAAACGAAACCCTCTGCTTCACATTACGGGTAAAGATGCTCATTACAGATAAGCAGCAAGCAGACTGGGTGCCCAGCTGTCCTCTTGCTGAGCAGTTCGGGCAACAGATTTGGCAGCTTTAAGAACTGAAGAAAATGGTGCAAACTAATGTAACGTCCCCAATTATTTCACCTTTTGAATTGTAGGTCAGGATCCTGGAATATCAATTTCTAGATACCTCCTCAGTGTTTGCCAGTGAACTCCTTGCCTTATCTCCAGGCAGCACAACCCCTGCGTTCAGTGGCAAAGCCTGTCCTCTCCGCATGGCTCCGCGTCCCTGGGTGGGATGTGCTCTCGGGACAGTGTGGTGCAGATGCGAAGAAATGGGAAGCGATCCTGTGTGCTTGTCTTACCTAAGGACTTGTCTTCCAGATGTTTAAAGGAATCCCCTGTGATACTGATCTGCTGATCAGATGAGGTGGAAGATCTGGGCCAGTTACTGAAAAGGATAAAACAAATAACCAAGAATGCTTTTACTTATACTGTGAATGTGAAAAACAGGATTTTTCGTGTTTAGCAGCAGTAAATGTCAGGGATGCGTGTGCAGATCTGAGCAAACGGCGAATCCTCTCCCTGCCTTGGGGCACCTGGACGAATGTTGGGAGTGTTACGGACTGGCCTCTCGGGCTCGCTGCCCCGTCACCCTGCAGCGCTGCCTGTCACCCCTCTCTGTGGGAAGGTGTGGTGACAGGCGGGGGCAAGCCCTGCTGTGCTGGGGTGAGGGCGGCTCTGCCCCGCGCTCCGCTGTGGGCGTCCTCCCTTGGGACCCCCCACCGCTGCAGAGCCCGAGCCCTCCGTGCGGGAGGCGAGATAGCCCTTGCCTGTTTTGGACAAGCAGAAATAAGATGGGGAGCGTAGGCTGCAGCCTCAGTGCTGAGGCCGCTCTCTGCCCTTGCGGAAGAGGCCGAGCCTTGGTGGTGATGGGCTGGGGCGTTTGGGACACCAGGTGACCCAGACCTGGGGGCCGCAGCCGGTGCTGTGCCGCGGCCGTTTGCCCCCCTGCTCGGGGGCTCTGGCCTGGGGGTCAGGTCTGGCTGCGGCAGCGGCTGCATGCGTGGGTCGACGGCCGCGGTGCCAGCCCTTTCTGGGACCATGGAGGTGGTTTCTGTTCTGTGCTCTGGGCCTGGCCTTTCCGCCCGGGGACTGCTCCTTCCCCTGCAGCCCAGTGCTCCCCAGCCAAAGGTCCCCTTCTCCTTGGTCTGATCTGTTCCTGTCCCCGCTCCGTGCGCGGTGTCTTGTTTTCTCCTGGGGTTTACGTTAATGCCATTGATTGCTTTGTTTTAAATAGCTCTGGCTGCTAGGTCATTATTACTAGAAGCTGATGCATAATTTATTGATAGAAATATTGGCTGCCTGGTAGAGGCGCATTGACTTCCACCTGTTAACCCTTCACCTGCCTGCGTGACCTCTTGTCGTTTCTGCAGTCCCCTAACACCCAGCTTTTTCCAGGCTGTAGAGGCTGATTTTATTTTCCACGAGCTTCCTCCTCCCTTCCCCCTTTGGAAGGGGAGACAGGCAGGTCTGCATTAGTGACTGCCTTAACAGCCAGGAAAAAAGCTGTGGTTAAGCAGCTGGGTTGAAAGCAGAGCACGTGTTAATGCCCGTGGCTGGCCCCAGTTTATACTGGTCTTGCGTCTCACCGTGGCGGAATGCTCCCTGTGCCTCGACTGCCTTGGTTTGGGATACTTGCGGGTTTGCTTGCAGAGATAGGCTGGGAAAAGTGGCTTTGCCTGTGGTAAGCCGTGGCCAGAGGAGGGTGGGAGGGTGCTGTGTTCCTCCAGGGAGCCAAGCCCAGCTGCTCCTGCCGTTGAGGATGCTCCCAGTCCATACACAGCAGGGCCGGAGCTCCGTCCCCAGCCCAGAGCTGGCAGTCTGCAGGAGGACTGTTGGCACAGGTCGGGCTACTGGCAGAGAGTAGAGTGCTGTGTTAGGGAGCTGCTGCCCGGGCTTGGGGAGTGCCTGATGTTTAAAAGATCAGAAACATGAAACCAGAACTAGCCAGTGAAAACAAGGGATTTTGCTCAGGCTTCACAATTGCTGCCTGCTGCTCTGCTTCTGCTATTATCGTGCTTCCTACAGTGCCAGGAGCTAATCCAGGCTTCCCTCTGTGCTGGACTCTAGCTGCATGGAGCTGCGGAGCCTGCAGCCAGCGTGTCACTTGCTGGCAGGGCCCTTGCCCCCGAGGACCCGGGACAGACTGCTGGGTTGCGCCGGTGGAGGTGGTGCCAAGCCGTGCCTTCCATCACCAGCCTGCGCCAGCCGATGAGATCTCGGCACCGCACACGGCACAGCTGATGGACAGGCTTCTGCATTCACACGTGCACCGCGGCGCTGTGGTCGTGGGCCCCTGCAGATGCGGCATGCGAAAGCCCCTGTGGCAGGGGAAGAACCACCTGAGTTCCTCAGTGGAAACCTGAGGGGCAGGCATGTTTCTGAAATCTTTGGGACTTGGTGTCTCCTGCCAAGAACGCGTAGCCCCTGATTCTCTCTGAATTATGCCTTGGCTTTCAAATCAGACAGGCTGACTATATGGAGTTAGTTTATATGAGTCATTTGTAGAACAACCTAGGACCAAGATCTTTTATTTTCTAGAAGCCTTCTTTCCCCTAGACACACAGAAGTGCGGGTGCTCTTGCTGCCTGTGTGTCCTAGGGAGCACCAACGGAACCCCTCAAATGGCAGGAGAGAACCTGCAGCTTAAGTCCACTCCAAGCAGCGAGGACCCTGGCTGCTGCTGTGCTCCTGGGTGAAAGAGAGGTCCTTGCCTGCCTTGGCGATGGGAGTCCCGCATGGTGAATATCCCTCAGACAGGACTGGGTCTGTGGGTTGTGCAGGCAGTTTTCTTGTGAAACTGTGGAAGAGATGATCTGAACCCCTCTGAGACCAGGCACAGACTGCGGGGTGTTGGGTTGCAGACTCCTGGTTTATGGTCCTGCCTTCCCTTTCGAATCGGCTGTGAGCCCGAGAGCCTTCCTGTGGCTGACCCTCTGATGTGGTTGAAGTCCATCTGAGCAGATGCTTGTGACCTGGCAAGGACCGGGAAGCTCTTGCAAAGTGCTGTGGTTCCTGCTGTAGCCTGTGGACACAAGGAAACGGGTGGCTACTTTCTCTGCAGGCCGTGGTCAAATGTCTTTTATCTCGCATTATCCTGGTTTTCTTTGCAGTGCTGACACTTATGCAGATCCCAATTTCTGTGTCCCTTGCTTGTGCTGCCAGCATGGCAAAAGTCTCGCAGGCACCTCTCCAAGCACGTCCTTCGTCTTGCCTCATCTTGTGTTGATCAATAGGCTGCTTGGGGTGCGCTGCGAGCTGCAGCCGCTGCTGTCGGTGGGGACCCACCCATGCCCACCCTCTGCACTGGAAGGCAGGCAACCAGATGTTCCTCATGGGCTCAGGAGACAGGAACATGGAAACAAAGCTTGGCCAGCGTTCATGTCTCACTGCTGGTGTGCTCTTCTGGCCAAGGAATGCTGCTAAAGCACAGCGTGATTAAGGGCCTTACAACACTATTGTGCTCGGGCTTCACTGAACAGGCCTGGAGTGATCCTCTTGTGGGTTCATCGGGAAATGCTTGTATGTCTTCTACACCAGGCTTTGGCTTTTGTCTGGGACATGCATGTTGATGAGATGCAAGGGTATCACAGCCTGGGTCTGAAAGCTTTCAGAGCTTCCTCTGAAGACCCTTGGTACCCCGGTGCGCCAAGAAAATACGCCAGGAAAGGCTGTTTGCATGGTGTCTGGTGCTCCCAGCCAGAAGAGCGGAAGGAGGATATGAAAATGAGTAATTATCTTTAAAAGTTATCCAGATGTACTTGCTGGCCTTTCTTTTGTGTACCCTGAGCTGGTTTCTGTCTTCCTTGCTGTAGGTTCTCAAAATCTTGGAGAAAATGGATTTTTGGAGGGTAAGGGAGGGAGAAATCAATGAAGTCAGATGCTAATTTCACAATTGGAAACATGTGAAATATGTCTCATTTAAACGGCAGCGCAGCAGCCGGCCCATTTCTCCTGGTGTGTTTGTGCGGATGGCGATGAAGCCTTGCAGCGCGGCGGTGGAGAGCAGCAGGCAGGGCGGTAGCCCCTTCCCTGGGATGGCTTTCCTGGCTGCACCGTGCTGGTACCCTGGCTCCGCTCCCCGTTTCTGAAAGGAAAATTGAAGTTTGTTTTGTTTATTCAAATTGTTCCCGTTCCCCAGGAAAGTTAACTTGAAGCTCTTCTGAGGCTATTAGTTGGCAGGTTTGCTCGTGTGGGTTCAGGCCCCGCTGCCTCCCCCTGCGGAGAGGGGATGGTGCTGTCCTGCGCTGCGCCCGGCCGGGAGATGCTCAGCGGGTGGTGGAGCGCTGCGGGGTGGGCAGTCGGTGGGGCTGGCTGCTGGAGGTGGTCGGGGCTGTCTCTGGGCTGGGGCGGGTGGGCGCTGCACAGCTAGCAGGGCGTCGGGCAGGCTCTCCAGGGCACGACAGGCTGCGGTGGCTGGGCTGGGGGCTTCTCCGGCGACCACGGGAGTAGTTTGTGCAAAGTGTAGAGGACCCTGCTAGGCTGGGGTTTGCTGCAAGCTGCTGCGCCTGCTCTTTGTGGCCATGTGTGCCTTCCCTCAGAGATGGTGCAGGAGGGAGTGAGCTTCGGCTTGTCTTCTGTCCCTGCTTAAACCTCCCAGCCAGCGTTCCAGCTCCGTGTCAGGAGAGGGACTCCTTTAGCACACGGCGTTCATTGGCAGTGACGCCTCTGGCAGCTGTTTTCCTTGGATGTGTTCCCTAGATCAAGAGTCAGCACATGCTCACCACGAGATGTATTTGGTAAACGAGTTGAGAGCAGAGATAATCTTAGACTAGTTTGGTTTGCATGTGAGGACTCACGCAGGCTCAGTTCATATTTGAATACCAATTTGGCGCTGAAGTCTGCTGTCAGG
Source organism: Opisthocomus hoazin (assembly GCF_030867145.1). NCBI lineage: Eukaryota > Metazoa > Chordata > Aves > Opisthocomiformes > Opisthocomidae > Opisthocomus > Opisthocomus hoazin. The sequence continues at coordinate 29,251,718 of NC_134426.1, read as the reverse complement.
TTCAGCCGTGCAGCTCCTGGTCAGGTACCTGTCACGTCAGCATGGATGTGCACGTGTCCGATTGCCTGTTGTCTGTGTGAGGATGACCCTTGTACTGTGGATGGGGAGGAGAAATGGGAGCAATTCAGTCCTTTGTGAAGATGGATAAATGAATCCGTGTGTAATGTGTGCTGCAGGATCCTTACGCATCCTTGCTTGTGTGTCCTAGAGAAACAAACCTCTGTGCCCAGCTCCCCTGAAAACTCTTGCCTTTTTCCCACAGCCTGTCATTATGAAGAGCTTTGGATCTTCTGAGTGAAGTCACAGTGTGAAAGGCACTGGGGAGCCAGTTTGTCCACTCTCCAGTACAGATGTCCCCTTTGCACACAGCATGGACATCTGTGTTGGAATATTGCAGCTGGGCTGCTTTCGTTTTGCCAGGAACTCTGTTTAAATCGCTGTCAACATAGAACTCTGCTTTACCTTACTCAAAAGATAACATTATGTGATTTAACCTGCTGTTGTGGGTTTAGCAGGAAGATCAGCAGCTGTTCAGATGCAATGTCATATGCCACTGGTGACCCATCACCAGCAGCGATTCCTGGGTAGTTGTCACTTGGTCGACGCAACGCGTCGGGCGCAGAACACGGGGTGCCCCCAGCAGCTCGCCGGGAGGGAGCATGGCCCTGGGCGTGCTCCTGCCGCGCCTGCTTTCCAGAGCTTTCAGACGAGTGCTGCGTGATGCGCTGCCGGCCGCGGTGGGGCTGGTGCAGCCCAGGCTGAGCCCTGCCTGGCCTGTCGGGGACCTGGCCCTCGGTGTGAAGCAGCGTAGTGATGCTGTTTGAGGCCCTTCTCTTCCTTGCGCTGCTTGGATGTAAATTCATTTTTGCTGGAGCTGTCTGAGCACTGACTGCCAGTTAAATCCATTGAGACAAGCCCCTTTATCTTAAGGAAGAGCTGAGCTTGGGCTGGATGTAAGGTGGAAGCAAAGGGAGGTTCTGCCATACGGGTTCTCGCACCCCAAGCCCGTGCCGTGCGCTGGCTGGGGAGCTCAGGACAGAGACACTGCGCTGCCTGCCGGCTCTGCCCGCTCTGCACCGCAGGGCACTCGCTCCTCGGGTCTTCGGCCTCCGGAAATGCAGCTGCACATCACTGGGCAAGCTTCTAAAGCTGCACGCAGGAGCTGCTCAGAGAAAATCCAGCTCCAGGAGTTGGTTTACAGAGAGGAAAAAGATTTGTGCCTGAACGCCCACGCAGTGTTTTGTGCATTGGCCCGCTCTGATGGCGGGGGGTTGGATGCCCTGTCTGAGCAGCGCTGCGGCTCAGCTGTGCTGCCTGGGGTTTGTGGGTGCTGATAGCAGGAATCAGAGGCTCCTGCACCAGCAGAGATACAGCGTAGAATCAAATGCATGTTGTCCTTACCATGTGCTGCTTGTATGGAAGAATAATCCATAAATCAAGATATTACAAGGTTATTTAGTGATTTTTCAACTGTTATACATGTGTCAACAACAAATAAAAGAAGCATTTGATAGCATTAGTCCGTGTGCCAGGAAATCCTCCTGGTTCCTTTCCTTACCTCGAGAAGGGGGGACCTAAGGCTATTTGGATTAGCACGCTGTGCTGTGCTGCTCCTGCACAGGCAGTGCGTTCCTCCTAAGCACTGCCAAGAATTTGCTTGTCACAGAGATGTGTAATGAGATTGCAGTGGAAAATACATGCAAATGTTTAGCTGCCTCTTTTTTTTTATAGAGGGGAAGAAATCTTGATTAAACAGTAATTAAGAGTGTTTTGGACAACACGAGGCAGTCTCTCTCCCAGGTGCTTAATAAGTGCCAAGACTGAGTGAAGTGTTTATTTAGCATGGTAATAGGAGGCAGTTATTGCTAGGCACCCCAGAACCGAGTCTGTTGCACGTGTAGCCCTGGGCAGCGTGTGCTGCGTGCTCTGCCCCGTCGAGGGCCAGCACGGGCGGGAAAGCTGCCTGCCTGCCTGCTGCCCGTCTGCCTTGCTGCTGCGCCGCGAAGGGAGCTGGCGGGCCAAGCTCTCCTTCCCCGGCTGCGGGCACCCGCTCGCACGGAGAGCCCGGGGCCAGGCCCTGCGGTGACGGCTGGGCCTGTCCCTTGGCGCGTCTGGGGGCAGGCAGCGAGCCGGGGCTGCCTGCGGTGGGCTGCCCCGAATACCGCCCGTCGGCGGGCACGGAGCAGCCTCGCCAGCTCCTCTCAGCCCAGCCCTGGCACGTCTCCCTCGCCCACCGCTCCCGGGTGGGACGGCCTGCCCGGGCACTGTCCCTGCTGAGCAGGGGACACGGGCTGCTGCCGGCTGGACTTCGGGGGTCTGCCCGCGGTCCCTGCCGTGCCACGGCACCGGGGTGGGTGATGCTGGGACAGGTGCTGGGCAGAGGGGTTTCTGCAGTGCTGGGCTGAAGGGTGGAGAAAGCAGCTTGTCTTGGGTTGCTGATATTTGTTTTAAAGATGCTGTTTGCGTTGATAGATTTTCGGATGATGCTCTAGCAAAAAAAAAAAATCAATGTCCCAGTGATTGTACCAGGAAGGGCAGTCGATTGGTGGAAAAGCTGCAGCAGGCGTATTGGGAAATGGATTTTTTCTGCCCTGCAGACATTAACTTGAAATTCTGTGAAATGAGGAGAAAACAATCTGTGTCAGAAATGAAAAATTAAGGAGGTTAATGTGGTGCCTTTTCCACTTTTAATTTCTTTGAATTCCAGGATGTCCTTGGAGGCTGGTGGGGAGCAGGGCAGGAGAGCTCCATTCTGGAGCCCCGCTCTGCCCTGCCTGCTCCGCTGGCCCTCCGCCGGGCTGGCAGCGGGGCCAGGAGCTGCGCGGTGCCCAGGGAAGCTGCTGCCCGCACGGTTGTGCAAGACTGTTGTTGCTGGGCGTGCAGGAGCAGCGGGGAGGACACGTTGCGGGTAAGCTTGCTCCGAGTGTTGCAATAGCTGGATGTCTTTCGAGATCAGCTGCTTGACCGGGGTGGTTTACTCAACAGCGTTAATGAGCAATAACTTGGCGTCTCTGAGGGGAAAGCAGTGTGAAGTGTTTGGGCAGGGAAGTGCTTCCTGTGCCCGAGATGCTCCCTGCTTCTCCGTGAGGACACGCTGGTGCGCACACACGTACCTCCCGTGCCAGCGGGTCCTTCGCCCGTGGCACAGCGAGGTGCTGGTCCAGGCGCTCGGAGGGGAAGGCCGAGCAGAGGGTTTCATGTCGTTGTTTGTCTGCTTGGGTAATTGTCTGTGCCTCAGCCTTTCTAAACAAAATGCCTCTTTCTCTCCTGTGGGGACCACTTTTCCCAGTCCCTTGGGTGGTCTTTTTATGCAGGTTTTTATCTGCTCTGTGGTAGGCTGTAGGCAGCTCTCCAGAGAGCTGGGAAAAACCTCTGCTTGCTTTACCCTATTGCAGGGGGGGGAAACGAGCTCCCAGAGTCTTGGTTTTGGGAAACTAAAAAGGAAGATGAACGTGAAAAAGGAACGCAAATAGCAGGAGGCTTTTCATCCCCACTGAGCCGTGGAGGGGTTGGTTTCTCCATGTCCCCAGAGGCGGTGTGCGTGAGCCCCCTTCTCCCTGCGCCGCAGCAGCCTGCCGAGCCGAGGCCGGGTGGATGCAGATGTGCTCTCCTTGCGGAGGGAGCTCTGCCCCGGGCTGGCCAGCAGCTCCTGCCGCCTCCACGGAGGGCACTTTCAGCCTCCCGGAGCTGTTTGCAGGTGCTCTGCTACCAGACCCTCTGGAGACACGGGCTGGAAAGCTCGTGGGGTCCTGCCTCGGCAAGTGGCCAGGCAGAGCAGGCAGCCTGCTTGGGGACGCTGCCTCTTTTGCTGGCCACGCATTATCTGCCGGCAGACGGTGATGGCTTCCAATGCATTTATCATTTGACGCTATTGCGCAGGGTGCGGCATGAGTCAGCCCCGCAGCACGCGCCAGCACCATTTGCTTCCAGCTTCTGTAACGTCTGCTCCGCCGTGTGGGGCTAGCTGTCGAAGTCCCGTGGTGTTTATCTGGATTCCTGTGTGCTTTTCAAGGCTGCTTCTGCCCAGGAGCCCTGTGGACCCCAGTGCTGATTGTGGGGAAGAGTTGGAGGTCCTGTCCCACTCCACCGGTGCCTTTCTCAGCTCCAGGCTGGTATCACTGGTGAGTGACCAGCCAGGACTGGGGGAGGGCACTGGCATCTACCTTGAAATGGTGGCTGAGGTCAGGATCTACCAGTTGTCTCCTCACGAGAGGCGTAAGGGGACTGTAGTATTTGATGGCCATGCATGGCCAAAGAGGATAGAGGACCAGACAAAACTAATGATACTCTTAAGAAGCTGCAGTGATCTTTGCACGTTTTAAATCTACCGAGTGCTGTTCTAGTAAAGCCCTGTCTTGAATAAACCTCTAAAGAGGGTGAGAGGGGGAGAAGGTGGTATGAGATGGCGTCTGTGTGAGGAAGGCTAGGAGAGCAGACCTGTCCAGCTGTCTTGTGTTGGTCTGGGGGGTGCCAGCTGGCCGTGTGCAGTCCTGTGGGAGGCAAAGGCTGATTAGAAAAGAATTCATTGCTTTTTTACAGTGCAGGAGCTGGGGGTACGTAATGAAGGTAGCCCGCAGTTTTGTGAAGTACCTTTTATATCCTGGTGTTTAACTACGTTACTGAAGTTAATGGCTATGGATTGTTGTGGAAGCCAAAGCAGAAATGGATTCAAAAGGGAAACAGGCAAGTTCATGGGACAGAAGTCTGTCTGTGGTTATTGGTGGTGAGGGTTTGATGCACCGTTTGGCTCAGTCAATCCCGCAAGAGGTAATCCTGAGGCAGGAGGGTGTTGTCCCTTCCTGGGGAAAGGAGCAATCTCCTGGGTCCAGTTTCTTGTGTTTTTTTCCGTGAGCGTTGGGATGGGCCGTGGTTGAGGCAAGCCCTGGCTGGACAGCCTTCCCTCTGCCGTGGGGCAGAGGCTCCAGCGCAGGAGCGCAGCCGTGCCAGGGGACGTGCTCTGCTCCTGCTGTGAATACTCAAGGTTTGGCAGGGATGTGCTTGAAGAGTGGGTCTTTCCTCTCTTCACCTGAGAGAGATGAGCTATGTGGGTGTAAGCTAGGGCAGGGTTTGGCACATTAAGTTTGTAATGTGCATCTAATTGGGAGATCTGTGTTTCCTCAACTTCACTGTCGTTATTTATTGTGTTAACTAGGAGGCAGACACAGTGGCCACTCTGCTTGTTCCCATCTGCATGAAAGTTTATCATTCGATTCATTTCTCTTTATTTTAGCCTTGCAGAAGCGAAGAGGAAAATCACTGAAGTTAACAGTGAGGTAGCAGGGAACAGCGAAGGACATATGGGTATGTAAGGGAAGCAGATGGCCTATCTGACTAAACCACATCATATAAGTTTATGAGTCAGGCAGGTGCTCTTTCCTGCTGTTTTATAGTGATGTCTTAAGGATTTCCCTTTTGATATACGAGGGCAAATCGTCAGCCGAGCCCTTCTCTATCAGAGGCTAATCCAAAAGTAAATCACTCTAAAGCAGCAGGAGAGAGGTCTTGCAAGGCACCCACTATGGAGATATTCTTTTGTTATAAATCATCAGAGTCGTGTTCTTAAGGGATTATGCTGGAAAAAGCAAACAATATAAAAAGGTCAAATACAAATAGCAAAATCAAATAGTTTGTTGCCTTCTGTCTGCTCACAGAGGAGAGGCTACTCAGGCTGGGAGAAGAGATGGCTCTTTGGTCTCACCGCAGCGTGGCTGGAGCTGGGATGGGGCTGCGTGGCAGGGGCTCGCAGGGGAGCTGCGCTGAGCGGGGCGGCGAGGGGCACCCAGCGGGCAGCTGTGCAGCAAGGGGCTGCTGCCCCGCGCCCCTCTGGGTGCTGCGGGGTCTGTTCCTCGGTGCCTGTGGGAGCATCCCGGGGCTGCGCTGGCTGCCTGCGCCGTGGCAGCGGGGAGGGAGAAGCAGCCGTTCGCATGGACAGCCGCCTTGCTGGTGGCTTTGCTGACGGGCGTGCGTTTGGGAGCGTGCAAGGTGTGTGGGGCAGGGCGGGGGGTGTGGGTGCCCGTCAGCGCGTGGGTGCGGTGCGAGGTTGTGTTCAGGCATCTGCCTCTGGATTGAGCCTGGCAGAACCTGGTTAGTGGGTAATGCTGTCTCTCGTCACTGCTTGTGCTGCTGCTGGGGAAAACCCTCTCACCACGATCCTGCTACCTGATCAGCCCAGGCATTAAGCTGCTTTGCTGCAGCTCCTGGTGTAATTTCAAAACTTTAGGGAAACGTAGGTGAAAGAACATGCATGCTGCCGGCCTGCCATATGGACGTGCTGTCTGAGAGCTGGTGGTGATGTGTCAGCTCAGTGGCACATCCTGCTGTGCAATGCGCAGTGCTTCATTTTGCAGGAGAGATTGATTCCTTGTGCCTCAGTGCAAGCTGAGCCCCTGCCTCACCGCTTAGGAAGCACGAGTCCAGGCCCCAAGCTCTGCTGCGGGGAAGGTGCTCAGCAGCAGTGCCCTTCAGGAGCACGGTCTGTCTCAGCAGCTCTGTGTTTGCCATTTGGCACGCCCTGGTCACAGCGCTGTGATGCCAGGCTGGGGAGCAGGCTGAGCGCCCTGCGCTTCCCGTTGTAGTAACTGGCTGCAGTGAACACCTCTTCCAGAAATCTGAGGTTGTCATTTGAAGGCAAGATGGCAAACTGTGCTTCTGCTTGTGGCTGTTGGGAATCCCAGTGACCATTCGCAAGAGTTAGGACAAGCTGGGGCACTGACCTCTGCTCTTGTGCCTCTCCCTCCCTTTGCAGCGCGGGTGGTGTGTCCCATGCGATGTCCTGGGGAGGCTGCGTTTTGCTGTGGCAGTGGAGGTGGTCCCAAGTCTTGTCATGGGGGCAAGGTGCAATCACTTGGCAATGCCAGTAAACAGCTGTGTCATTTTCTTCAAATCTAAGTGTAATTACTACTAATGTGGGTGAAACCACCGTAGCTGCTGTTGGGGGCTCTGACACACTTTGGCTCTTTAACACGACATCTCTGCTTGGGCGGCCTTGAGCTCCGTCTGGCAGAACGGCAAGGGACTGCACACCCCACAGTCCATTTATAATAGGTATAAATACTGCTTGGCCGCTCACGAGCTGGGGCAATCCCTTTTCTGTGGCATCCCTGGCTTCACTGCCCTCTGAAAGAGAGACCTTGATTATAGTAAGGGCCTGGGCTCTGCTGGGGTGCGACCTGCCCCCCAGCTGCCTGTGACGGGGGGCTGGGAGCAGACGGGGCAGCTCCCCGGGCTGCAGGACTCCTCTCTGCATGGCGGTCAGGATTTGTGCCCGGCGCCGGTGGCTGCTGCTGCCTTCCCCTGCTCCGCCATGTCAGATCAGTGGCAGCTTCCCTGCTGCCAGCTCCTAGGCATGTGCCTCCCCACCGCTATATTTAGGCTGTTGGCTGTCCCTGACACAGGCTCGGATTAGGAGTTCCTGTGTGGACACGCTGACAGGTCGGCTGTGCTTGATGTCCAGTTCAATGTGCAACTGGCCAGAGCGGGAGTGCAGTTGCTCATGGTGCGTGCCGGCGGGGCTCGGACCCTGCCCTGCAGCCCTGCCTCTGCCGGCAGCCTGGCCAAGTGGGGTTCATCCAGCGCGGGGCAGAGTTCTGTGGGGCTGAGGAGAGCCGTCAGTCTGCAGGGCTGTCACACTCGGCCTCCCAGGGAAGCCCTGAGGGCTACGAGCCGCTTCCCTGGCTGCTGGCTGCCTGTTGCATCCCCCCTTCTGCCCTTGGGGTGCCCCTCACTCGTCAGCCCTATGGGGCTCTCCAAAACCCCGGGCAGTGCCTGGGTAGCACCGCGATCGAAGTGTGCCGGCGGTGAGTGCAGCGAGCGGTGCTCCAGGAAGGCACGTGGTCTCCCCCTGACCAAACGGGTGGGTTTTTTCCCCACACGTGCACCCTCCAGCTCTAGCAGGTAAAGCTGGGTTTGAACGGCAGCAGCATCGACCGCTCTGCGTCATCCTGTTCCTTCACAGAGCAGCTCCAGCACGCTGGCTGCCCCCGGCTTCCCGGAGGAGAACCAGTGCAACCCAAGGCTGTTGCAGTCCAGGCAAACAAGAAGGTCAGCTTCGTGCTGCAGAGGCAGCCCTAGGTCTGGCGTTTCCGAACTTCTGAATGCTGGACTTGAAATGTGGGAATAATGTGCTTCTAACATAGTACTTAATGTGTAATGCAGTTTTATGAGGCTACAGGAGCGCAAGTGGTCCCCTTGCTGAGTTTAACATTTATGACTTTAAAACGGATGAACTGTTTTTCTTTGAATTCGGCTTCACTTTAGAGCTCTGACTGTTTTCTTCAGTCTTGGCCAGCGCTGTGGGTTTTGTTGAGACCTCGGGAGGTGTGAGCCTGTGGAGCTGCGGAGCTGAGGGCTGCCAGCGTGTGGCCAGCTGCGGGTGGGTGTGGAGTGGAGGTGGCTGGAATGATGCTACTTTGACTTGAGCTATGTTTTACTGCACGTTGTTTAGGGCAGTAACTATCTAACATTGATATCTTTATAAATCAAACTCCTGTTTTCAAAACGCTCCAAGGCCAAAGCTCTTTTTTTGGTCTTACGTTGCAACCATTGTTACTGAAGCCTGGTTTGACATAGCCACGGCTAGGTTGGTAGGGGGCAAAAATCCCTCCTCCCTGTTTTTTGGCTCGTGTCCCCAAAGTTAGAAATAATGTTTTCATCTCTACTGATACCACAGATTCACCAGTCACTCGAGCCCAGGAGGGACTGGTTGCAAAAGTCATGAACGTGTGCTTGCAAGTGATCAAGGTGGTGGAAGTCAGCTGGGCCACTTGGCCCATGGCTGGCTCGTGTCTTGTGCCGGCAGCCGTCGCGCGTCAGGGCATGGATGCGGCCCTCCGGGTGCTGCTGGCAGCCCGCGACACAAGCGCGGGGGGAGCCCTGCTTGTCCTTTGCTTTGGGCGTCTCAAAGCGGAGTTGGTCTCGAGGGAGTTCGGCTGCTGAAATCCAAGAGCTGGTGAGGAAGGGGAAAGCTTCTGCAAGACAGAGTGGGCACGTCTGTGCAGTTTTTCACGGGATGACAGAAAAAGGCCATTGCTAGTATTAAACCTGCCAGGGATCCTTAGTCCTCTCAGGTCTTGAAGCTTTTTTAAAAGCAAGGGAATATGCTTTTGCCCTGCAAAGAGAAAGGAGTGGGAGAGATGGAGAGTTTACTTTAGAAGTATTTCTCAGAAATAACCAAGTTGTTCTGAATTAGATCTTCAATATTCAGCCCGGCTGATGTATTTGCTATAAAAAATTGGGGTCTGATCAGCTAACCCTTGGCAAATTTATAAGCAACTGGAAATAAGTCTTCCTAGTTAGATGTTTTGGATGATTTTATTACTGAGTGGGACTGTTGCCTTGGTGGGGGCAGGTCCTGGGCAGGACGCTGCATGCAGCTTGCTCAGACCCGGCTGCAAGGATGCAGGGGCTGGGGGGGCTGGGTTGGGGCTCCGGGGTGCCTGGTGGGCCCTATCCTGAGCACCTAGTGGGGACAGAGGCCACTCTCCTGTAATGTGTCTCTTTCCTTTTAAGAGAAACAAAACCAACAAGCTTCCTAGGAAATGAGATGCAGAAGGTCAAGTTAATGAAGCAAGACTGCACCTCTAAGTGCTGAAAAGTTAAAATATGCAAAACTTAACCTCAGGTGTACAACTCTGACTCTGCCCCCTTGTGCATATTCATTAAAATACAGTCCCTAATTACATGTCGTAAGTTGTCTGAGCTGTGTGTATCCTTAAGTACAGAAGTGAAAATTCCACTGTGTGGTACGCTGTGGTGCTGTGGGGCGGTTGTCGGTGTGAGGCCGTGGGGCTGCTACGCTGGAGGCGGCTGCTGTGCCGTGAGCTGCGCTGTCAGCTGAGCCAGTGCCTCGCTGCGTGGCCACGCGCTGCTCTGCCCGTCTGTGGCCACAGGCTGGGTCTGACCGCTGGTGCGAATCGACGGAGACGCTGTTCGCAGCTGCCCAGTCCCCATGGACACTCACTTCTAGGATCGCTCTTCTCATTCTGACTCTTCTGGTGCTGTTCTGAACGTGGAGTGCCCGGGCTGAAGGCAGTGGGTATGCGAAGTGAGCTGGTGGGCTGGGCTGGAGCCCCCTGGCTGGGCTGGGCTTGGGCTGCAGACAGACCCTGGTGCTGCCTCAGCTGGGCTGCAGCGGCTCGGGGGGACTCCAGCCTGTGCCCACCTCCCTGCCGCGGTGCAGACGCAGAGCGGTGGCCTTACCTGAGCAGCGAGGCACGGAGGGCTCTGTGCCGCTGAGCCGTCATCGCTTGTCATGCGTGCCTTGTAGGCTCAGCCACCTGAGATTAGGATGTGGCAATGCGTTCTCAGCTGGACTTTCTTGGGCTCAGAAAATGGATTTAGAGGATTTTTAAGAGATTTTGCTGCTGCTGTTCAAAATATCCCTCTCTGATTAGAAACAGCGCTTAAGACAAAAATGGGGGGAAGTAGCTTTAGTGATCTCCTAGAAGCATCAGAACTGTATTGGCTTTTCCTGCCTGTGCTCTCCACACAGCATCTTGGCACTGTCAGCGATCCCCTTTCACATATAGTACACGCGCTGAACTTCTGCGCTGCTTAATCCTGTGCAAAGCCAGCCAGAAGCATGTGGTACCTGTGGTGTCTTCGCTCCTCTGTAAGAGCTCAGGTGAGCTCTTTGCCCTGCCCAGCATCTCCATGCAGCTGATGAGGGATGGATTCTGTTGAGAGCAGATTCGTATGGCGTTTCAGAAGTCCTCTGGATGCTGCCTGAGAATGGTGAGGGCTTGCACCTCTTCACTGCTGCCCACAAGTGCAGTTTTTATCCGTGCCAGGCATAGTTATGACCCAGTGGACAGCTGCTATGAGTTGCCCATGGCTGTGGAGATTTGTTCGTCAGCGCTGGCTGGGTTTTGTCCTGATGTCTCCCACAGCTGTCCCTTTATAGGGCTGGTGGACTAAAGCCCCAGCAGCATCTTGTATGGGTGATACATGCAACCAGCTTGGGGACTTACCAGTGCAAGGCAGAGGCTTTTCCCTAAGTTTAGAAGTTACGATAGCTCCTGCTATATTGGGAGTCACACTGAAAATAAGAACAGGAACATCCATCGTGTGCGACCTGACGCTGATGGTCTTCCTTGCAGGGGTGCCTGGGTGAGGTGTGACTCAGAGTAGACTGCAGCTTGCTGTGTGATGGCGATCTTCTCCAGTCCATCTGAGACCAGTGGTAAGAGGGTTAGTGGTGCTGACATTTTGGTAGTATGGGTGAGGCCTCTTCCTGATCAACCTCAAATGAGGTGTTAAAGCCAGTTGTATGGACATCAACAGAGGTATGTGACCCATTTCTAGGACAGCTTTTCAGTGTCTAGTTCTAGTTAGCTGAGGGGAAACCCACCAGACACATGAGCGTTGGCTCTTCGCTGATGAGGACAAGAGCGGCTCTGGGCTGTGTCTTCAGGCTGCCAGGCTGCCCCATGCCCAGCGCCAGCGTACATCAGCGGCTTTTGAAAGCAGCGCAGGGTGCAGGGCTGACACTAACGCGAGGGCGGCGCAGCGCAGGGTGGTGGCTGCTCAGGAGAGGTGCTCGCTCCTGCTGAAGTGTAGTGACATTTTAGCTCTGGAATCACCGATGGAGATGTTTACTTTAAACAAGTGTAATAATAAAGCATCTGTCTGGAAAAAGTGTAAAATACCCCGTTTTCCTCTTCCTCATATTTTATCATTATGAAACCCTTCTCAAGGTCTGTTGTGCCTACCATGGGCTATTTGTTGGCACACAGCCCTCTGCATGCTGAGCATCTCGCCTTGACAGCATCGCAGCGAGGTGCTCAGATACCTTTGAAGCTTCAGGCCTGCGTGACTTGCCCAACACCTGGCGCTGAGCCGAGCTTAAACTTCGGTGTCTTTGCTGAGAAGCTGCCTTGGAGCTTGCGTTTTAGGGTAGGAGGAGGTTAGATAAAACACGCTTTTTCTTCCAAGGTGACAGTGCAAACAAAGCACTCCTAGGAAAGAGTTAATATCGGTCTGTCTGCACATGTCCTGATGGAGTGAAGGCAAGCAAAGATATTTTATATCATTTTGATATCCGGTCTAAATTAGGCCTGAGGGAAAGACTGTGGCCTATTTAACCCAGCATCTGTCAGTTATCGTTATTTTCAGCCAACTTTAGTAGTTTCGAATATAAAATTTATATCTGGGGGGAGGAGAGGAAAAGAGGCTAGTAGGAGCTGGATTTGGCTACCTCAGCTTTGGTTGTGAAGAGTTCGCAGTGGTGGTTTAGGAGTCCTTACAAGAGATAGGAAACAATGGAGTGGGGATGGCACTGGGTGGACCCGGCGGCGTGGTCGCTAACTGGGAGCTGCGGGGAAGGTGAAGGGAGGATGTCAGCAAGGCTTTCAAGGATTAGTCTTTGGTCTGAACAGCAGTGTTTGGTTAACAGTGGTGCAACAAAAACTGGAATTTGATTATGAAATTTGATGACAGCGTAACCTTGAACGCCATCCTTGACAGACGGGGATGATGGCCACCCCGATGAGCGGGCGGCAGGGCAGCGGGCGGGCTGGGGCTCAGCAGTGCCTGGCCTTGCTGGTGGGGCTTCTGCCGTGCGGAGGGGCTGGCGGGGGGGCGAGGGCTGGGGGGCTGCTGGTGGGAGGCAGCTGCGAGGCGAATCTCGTCTTGGAGGGCTGTCAGTGCGATGGTGCTGTCCTGCGCCAGCCCAGAGGACAGTGGGACCCGGCGGGCTCGCTCGCGCCCTCGGGGCGGGCGCTCGGCCCCTGCGCAGGCAGCGCCGCTGGAGCCGAGGCACCGGCGTGTGCTGGGGCTTGCCCTGCCCGGCTGGGGAGCGAGGGCCCTGTCTGCTGACTGCACTGCTCTGGGTGGTTACCAGGACGTGGGCGTGCTTGTGGTGTGCTGCGTGCCGTCACCAGACGGTGCACAGCGTGTGTGGCGCATGGCACGGGGACGCGGTCCTGCCCCGGGCGGGCGCGATGGCTGTGGGCAGCAAAGCGAGTTCTTCTTACCTGCTGTCATCTGAAACCAAGCAGAAACCCTGCGCTCCTGATGACTGACTAATGCAATTGCCCTTTTATTTCCCGATACTTCCTTGAGAAGCAGAGGCACTCCGGAGCGTACTCCGTCCTAAATCCTTGCTCAGGCTGCAGGCATCTCGCTCGGGTGCAGAAAACAAACTTCAGTGGCTGGGGAGAAGCTCAGACCTCATCCTTCCCAGCAGCTTTTTCCATGTGCCGTGTGGTGTGGCAGATGCTTGGTCTCGTACATATTGGGACAGACTGGATGGGTTTTGTGGAAACAGACCAGAATTTCACACCTGCTGTATGGCTGCGCCTTGCAGGGCTGCTCCGTGTCGCAGCGGCTCCGAGCAGAAGTTGTGAATTGTTGGTGACCACGGTGCTGCCTTTGTCACCGAGATGGAATTTGCAGATTGCGCTGAACTGCTGGTTGTCCCTCCAGCTGATTGCTGACAGAAAAGATTTTAAATGCTGTAGGATTTTAAACATTTTCTTTGTCCAACAAGGAGCTCCCTGATCCTGTGATTTGGGGTCGAATCAGCCTCTTCCCAGTGCTCGGTGGAAGAGCTCCTTCTCTTGCCTCCCGGGGTTCAGTCGTGCCGGGCCGTGCTGCCTGGGAGGGTCGTTGGCGAGGCAGCGTGGCGGGAGCGTGCTTTGGGGCGACCAGTGGTGGGTTTGCTGTCGCAGCATGCCGTCGGCTCCGGGTTTCGAGGTGTGCCTGCCCGTCCTTACGCAATGTGCCGCAGTGCCGGTTGTGTAACGCCGTTGTGTAAGGGGCACGGGCGGGTGTCAGGGTTTCGGCGCCTGGGCCGCACTCCCTGTTGTGCTCCCTGCGTTTCCCCGTCTGCAGCCCGGAGGGGATCCGTCCCGGGGAAGTCTTGTCGGCTTCGCCAGCGGCGTTGCGGTGGTGGCTCCCAGCGCTGTTCCTCAGAGCACGCTGTTGGTGGGTGGTGGTCTTTAAGGCTGGGGGTGTTGGCACACGTGGCTGACTCCTGCTCCCGTGTCTGGCATCGCCTTTTCCAGGGACGGTGGTCAATGTGGTGGGGGCCGGGCTCGTCTCTGCAGGACGTGAATCGCTGGTGTGCCTGGGCGCTGAGAGCGGCTTTGCAGGAGCCTGCTTGTTCAGGCAGCGCCGCCGTGCTCCCTGCCCTCCCGTTTCCAGCTGACGTTACTGGGGCACCGTGCTGCCGGTGCCGAGCTGTCGTGTGGGGCAACTGCCAGGTCTTCCGTGGCACCGGCACCTCACAGGGGTGCTCGGAACAAGCTCAGAGGAGGGGGGATCCCGCTGCCTGCGATCACGCTGCGGTGGCAGTGGTGCGGTCTGCAGCATGGCGAGCAGGCTCTGAATGTCAGCGCGTTGTTCGTGGAGAGATACGTGTCATGTTGCATTAGCTCAGGCCGACAGCTACCGGTGGGAAAATATTTCTGCGAGTTCCTCGGCGTGCCCCCAGCTCCTACAGGCAAGGGCTTGTGCCTGTCGAGGCAGCCGCGGAGCTGTGCCCAGCCGTACTGGGGAAGCAGTGAGACCATCTGGTGCCCATGTTTGTGGAAAGTCATCCAAGGGTTGTGTCCAAAGGGCAAGCCTCCCTGTGCTGGTAGCACATTCATGGGGAAGGTGGCTCTGCAGAAGACAAAGCTCAGTTTTTTATTTCTTGGTAACCTCTGCTCGGGGGAGAGGAGATGGGGTTAGCGTGGCTTATTTGGTGAAGGGCACTGTGCCCAGACCCAAGGCAGCAGCTGGCAGTGCTGGGAGCTGAGGAAGCCCAGGAAGCCCTCTTGCTCCTGCCCACAGGCTGCAGAGATCAGAAGCTGGAAGCGTGCTGGGTGCTTTGTGGGCATTTGGAGCAGGGCAGAGCAGTCTCCTGCGAGTGTGGGTAGCCCCTCAGCATTGTACAGCCACAAAGTGGTGTGCAGATGGAGCAGGAGTAGGGCTTCTGTGGGGAACAGATGAGGCGTGATGGGAGGACGTCTGCTCGCTCAGGTGAAGGGACTGCAGCCCATGTGCTAGTACCCCTGCTTTGCAAGGCTGAGAAGCTTGTTGGTGATGCCCTGTCTTCTGGCCCTTCTCTAAGGTGTGGGACTGCAGTTGTCGTGCCCTCGTCTGCAGAAGCAGCTCTTGGTGGGGTAAGCTCATTTTGTGGTGAACCGCTCTTTCCGAAGCAGCCGGGCGGGTGCCAGGCTCGCTGCTGGGCGGGCAGAACTGCAGTGCCCACGGCAGTACCACCCTGGGGCCCTTCATCGCTCTTCTGAGTCAGGTCCAGCTTCCAATACCAGTTACCGGGCGCCACTGGTGCAATCCCGGAGCTGCTGGTGGCGGGTGTGGGGGTCGGCACTGGTCCCTGGAGCTCCCATGTGGCCCTCGCAGCTCCTCGGTGCATGGTGAAGCCTTGCCTTTCCGTGCCCTCGGCTTGCAGCTTCCCCCCACCGGGGCTGGCTCCAGCCCTGCCTGCCCTCCCCGGGGCTGCTGCCTTCGGAGTGCTGCCGGCTCTCCTTAGTTTGTTACTCCAGCATCAGCTTTTCTGAGCCAATCTCTCTTTATTTTCTTCCAGTGTCAAAAAGGTGAGGGGGTAAAATGCTAATGCAGTATTTCTTTCCTTTTGTAAAATGTACCTAGCAGATGAGGAGTGTCAACACCGATTTGTTTTTCAAGTGTTTCTGCAGGATTATTTTCTTGTTTAAAGTGACAAGGAGGTGCAGAACTGTCGGCCTTTAGCCAGAGATGTCATCTTGTCTTTGTGTAGGTGAATGGGCACGAGATGACAGAGCACTTTGTCGTGGGAAAGATAAGTTGATCCCAATTTAATCATTTCCTTAAAAACCGAAAGGAGAACATGCTTCTTATCTTTTTCTGGTCCTCAGTAATGAGAGGATGGAGAGAGGAAGGGCCTGTTAAGCTGTAGTTAGTGCAGGTTGGTTCCCTAACGTGTATTTTTGCAGAACCTCTTTCAGTACCAAAGTGGGATGGCTCGAGCGTGGCTGTTCATCTGTGGCCTTTCCACGTTTCCCTGTGTCTTTTGACAGCAGAATCTGATGACGTTTTTGGCGAAGGTAAGGCGCTCCTCTGTCGTAGCTGGCAGTGTGGACCGTGTGGGGAAGCTGTTCTGGGTTTTGGTTGTGGTCTCAGGACTTGCCCAGGAAGCTGCTCTGTGCCTGGGAGCCTGCGCGTGGCTGCAGTGCTGCTGGCTGGCCTGGCTCCGGCTGCTGAGCCGTCCCTGGGCAGCTCCGCGGAGGTGCTGTCTTCTGCTCCCAGTTGCAAGTGCTGGGCAGATGCTCAGCCTGGAATGCGGCTTTCTGCGAGCCCAGGCTGTAGCCCGGCCTGTGCTGCGGCTGAGGAGCAGGGCAGGGGTGGGCTGGGGGAGCGGTCCTGCTCCCTGGCTGCCTTCAGCATGCTGTGCACGTCCTGGCACTGGGGAGATGGGGAGGCACTGAACGCTGCGCTTCGCTCTCGGAGCTGATATTTTCTGGCGGTTAGGGAGACTAATAAATGACTTGCCGCTCGACATAATCATTAAGGGGTCTGCTGCGCTGTTAAACCCTCTCCCCTCCTGCATCTGCGCGGCCTCCAGTGACCCTCCGGGAAAGGGAGCACCGTTGATGAACGATGTCGGGTGCAGGACGGAGCCAAGGCAGCCGGACTCCCATGGATGACAGGCTGCGGCACACGAAGCGGAGCCCGGGTGTTGCGGCACGCTGTGGGACCAGCCCCGGGGCTGGTGGTGGGGCCGGGCTGGGATGTCCTGTCCAGGTCGGCAGAGGCACGGATCAGAGGACCCGGGTGGGCTGGAGATGTGCTGGGCGCAGGGCGATCCATACCCCTGAGGCCACCTGCGCACGGGGTGTGCGGGGCCGGTCCCCAGCCCCTGTCTCCTTCCCTGGGTTCACGCTGGTTCGTACTGGCTGTGGGGAGGCATCTCCAGCTGCAGGCAGGGTCTGATCCTGCTCCGTGGGGCAGCGCCCCGGAGCCTGGAGACCTGCGGCGACGAGCCCCGTGGTTTCTGCGGGAGCTGCTTTGCTGTGGGCTTGGTGCCGTTTTCTGGCTGTGGCACAGGCAGGGCAGGGGCACCCAGGCCCTGCCAGCTGTGGCTTTGCTGTCGGAGTGTCCCTTCGCCCCGTGCTGTTTCCAGGGGCTTTCTGTCGCTGTCAGGTGTGGCGAGGAAGGCTAGAGAGCGAATGTGCTGAGACGGGAGCTGTGCCATCGGGACCCAGGCAAACTGTGAACTCGGTGACATCACTGAAAGTGTTTATCTCAATAAATTCTCCTCCTCTTTTCAGATGTCAGATCTGGCAGGTCAGTTTTGCCTCAGTTTGGTCAGAGTAAGAAAAAGAAACACAGTTCTAAGAAGATTTCCACAGTGATACTTTGAACACAGTCTGTATTTTTCCTTTAGCTAAGCAATGCCAGGGACTAGCAACCACATCTTATTTTTTAGTAGGGTGATGAAAATAACCTCATGTGACAGAGCCGAATGCTCCCAGACTGGGCAGATTCATGCAGATTCCAGAGCACTAGGGTAAGAGATGCTTACTGAAAACTTTTCTAGTTTTCCTTTCCTCTTCAGAACTCGGTTCTGTAGTGCTGCAGCAGAGATGTGGCAGATAAGAGCAGAGCAGCTCTGAAAGTTTCCCTGCTTTTTCTCAGCCCCTATGTGATCTGTGTGTGCAGACAGGTTGTTAAAATGGATTTTTTTTCCCCATCAGTTGTTAATACCTCATCACGAAGACTGCATGGTTTTAGGACAGCCTTGCTGAAGCATTTTAGCAGTGTGCCTGTTTGTTCAAGCTGGTAATAAGCAATTTCCTTACATGTAAAAGATGAAGCAAAGGTAGCTTTTGGAAGACAGCCAGTTTGAAGCTAAAGTGGAATGCTTCTCCCAAAGCCTTTTGCTTAAAAACGTGCTCGTAATCAAACAGCACTGGAATAACAACCAAACTGGAGACAACAAACGAAACGATCCCTGTAGGGAGATGTCAGACAGCGAGAGCAGGCAGAGCAATGTGAAAGTGGGTGAGTCAGTGTATTCTTTTGTCATCGCTCCAAGTCCAGAAATTCAACAACTTTGTGTAGAAAGTTGTAGTTAGAGGAGTAATAAAAAGGCAACTGACTCACTGACTCTCATGGAAACGGCATCAGTGGAATAAATCCATGCAAAGCCTTGGGATTGAGGCTCAGGCTGCTGCAAGAGAGACTCTTTGGTGGGGGAGTTCAGCATGCTTACATCTGTGGTGGAAATGCGTGTATTAAAGCACCCAAGATGAGTCTAGCCTTGTCCAGAAATAAATTAGCAGAAGTAAATAATGTATATCCACCTTCCCATGAGTTCTGACTTCATTAACAGTGATATCATGCCTTGCTTTTAACAACTGTTGTGATCTCAGGGCAAAATACTGGGGGGGAAAAAAAAAAATCAACATAATTCTTTTGTTTGGGGAAAAAAGAAAACCAAACCCTAAAAGCCCTGAAGTGACCTTTTATTCTAAGTGAAGGAGCAGGCAGGCTGATGGCATTTTCAGACAGGAAGAGTCACGGCAGAGCAGCCCAGAGGCTGGCCTGCACTCCTGCACGGGAGCGCTGCGCAGCGCACGCTTGGCCCCGTTGTCTCGGAGCTGTATGGACTCGTCAGTGGGAAATGAGGCATTTCCTTTTTGCAGTTTGCTTGTGTTGGAGTACTGGAGGTCGTATCCTGCCCTGCCTTACGCCACGGTAAAGCCCGCATAACGCTGGGCTTTTGTGAGGTTTACACCAGTGGGAGCAGAGTCAGCTTCTGCGCCAGGTGTCAGGGAGGCTGTGACCTTCTGGGTCTGCTGGGGCATCGTAAGTTAAACATGTTCTGATTAGCCTGCACTGTAAATCCAGCATTTTAATTCTTTCCATATGTAAGAGCCAGTCTAATAAGCCAAAGTTTAAGACCATGCAATGTATTTGGAATAACCATATGGATTAGAAGTCAGACTGTACTTTTCTGCTTCTTGTATTTATACTAATATAGAGATATTTGCTAATGCGCATGTAGCTCATGCTGGTATCCATTTTTTTAAAATATGACACCAAATGGCTTGCATTAAAATATTTGAAAAGCAGTAAAACTGTGAAAGTTTCTCTTGCACAGACACATCTGTGAAATGAAGCGTCTCCAGGCAGCACCATTCCCGTCGCTCCCGCAGGCTTACCGGCAGGGCTGAGGACCCCTGCGAGGGTGCTGGGCCAGCCCGAGCCCCCCTGGCTTGCCGCAGCTCTCTGTGCCCGTGGGCCAGCATCAGCCTGACGCCGCCGAGACCCCCGGGCATAAGGGGAGAGCAGCCGTCACGGCGAGGTGGACCTGGCCAGACCCTGCTGCAGTGGCCAGGGCTGAACTGGAGGGGCTGGTGGCCGTGGAGGGCCCCGGGGCTGCCCGTGCTCGGCGTGTGGTGCTGGCTGTACGGTGGTATCACCTCCCGCCGTTGGGGTATTCCAGCGGGGGTCTGGCCTGCTGATGCCCTCCCGCATGTTCGGGGAGGTCTGGAGAAGGGAGTGGCTGAGCTGGGAGCTGGGCACGTGCTCTGGTACTGGGGCCTTTGCGTTCGAGGTCATTCAGGCTTACTGGCTTTCTTCTGCAGTTTCTTGGTTCTCTTAGGAAGATCCCGTTCCTCCTGTCCTTCCCTTGTCTCACAAGTTTGATTCTTTCTCGGTCTCTCTTTTCCTGTCTTTAACATGAAGTTACAGATTTAAAATATTAGTTTAAAAGAGAAATAGCAGTGTTCTCTTTCTGAAGCTGTGCTCTTGTGCTCTGCAGCGAGAGTCCTTCAGGAGAAGGTCGAACAAGCCTATTTACTCTCGCCTCTTCTGCAAGTACCCGCCAGCACTGGGGCTGGTGGTGGGGTTGATGGGAGGACACAGGGCTCCCAGCTCCCGAGGTGTCTGGCAGGTCCCCTTTGCTGGCTCCTGCTTTGCCACGTGGTCTTCCCATGCCACCTCCTGAGGGTGGCAAACCTGGAGCCGGCGTAACCTCCATGGCCGTACTTCATCCGTGGTTTGTTTCTTGTTAATGAACTGGTTGCTTCATTACATTCCTGCAGCCGATGGTACAAGGGCACTGTGACCGAGACTGTGCTGAGGAGAGTCCGGTGCCTGTCCCCAGCGTGAGGACAGTCGCTTTGCTCACTGTGCGTCGGCTGTGGCTGTCCGGCATAGGGGTGGGCTTGGCTCTCCCCGCCTCAGCAAGCAGCAGATGGGCACAGCCTTCCCTCGGGGGCTCAGGCTCTCTGAAGTTTGGGGCAAGCAGCACCAGTCCCTGCCACGCCGGGGAAGTGCTGCGGTGAGGAGTGATGTCCTCCATCCTTGTCTTGCAGCCCTCAGCCTTCTGCGTGGGCCTGGTGATCAGACGTGGCCCGAAGCACCAGGTATCTCCCCTCTCCTCATGGTGTTTGTTGTGGGATGTGTTTCGGCTGAGAGTGGGAGCCTGGGCTGCTGGCTGCTCCCGGGGTACCAAAAGCATCTGGGCCACGGCTGTAAAGCAGCCAGCTTGTCCTGGGAGCCAGGGTCGGCCCTGGGGCTGCGCGAGTGCTGGAAAGCATTTCCGAGGGGGAGTCGCACTCTGCCATCCGTCACTCGCTCAGACGGAGAGGAGGGAGTCAGCGTGAGGCATGGCAGCTTCTTCCTCCCTGTCTCCAGCATCAATCTAAATGCCAAAACGCAGACCTTGTGGAATGCAGCGGCGCTGCAGAGAGCACCAGCCTGCAGTTCCGTGTGACCTGGAAATATCCCCCAGGTAGTGCTGCGCAGACACCCAGCGCGGTCTCGCAGCTGGTAGGTCCGTGCCGCCAGCTTTGGCTGCTCCTTGTGCCGCTGTTAGGCCGTGCTGAGGGGCTGCTGGGCTGGGCTGCCTGGGTGAGGAGGCAGCCCGGGGAGGAAGGGCAGCGCAGAGGTGCTCCCAACGCTGGGCTGGAAATTGTTTATTGAAAGGAAAGGATCATATTCCACTCAATTTTTGCTGAGTTTATCTTGGTTTTTATCAGATTACACACAGGATAACTCATCAATATTGTGGTCCTGCTGACATGTGAGCCGCTGCATAATTCATGGCCACTGCAGGGCTCCGGCAATGGGAGGCACACATTTAATTAGACACCTTACCATTCCACTCTTCTGCAGCAGCCCTGGCATCGCACCTGCAGAGATGGGTGCTGCGGCGGACCTGCCTGCCGCAGCCCCCGGCCACCTTGCAGAAGCCATGCTGGCATTGTCACCGACATCCCAGCTCAGGGGCAGAGGCACTGTGTCGTGGCTTCATGGCGCAGCGCTTCCCAGGGACATCCGACAGCGTAGCTCTCCGGGTGTCACAGTCCGTGTCGGGGTACAGGACGACATAGCCCACTGCGGAGCAGTTCAGCCTGTGCTGTCCTTGGAGGACCCCCGGCATCAGGAATGATCTGTGGAGGCTGCTGTAGAAAACCAGGTCTCCCCACACTGTGCTGCACTTGGGGTGACCTTGTAGGGGTCCGTTGCAGTTCACCTCTGTGCGCTGGTGCCTTCCCTGCAGACTGCACCAGGAGCCGATGGCTGGCCCCGCAGCACGGCCGGCTGCACCAGCTCTCTGTGTGGGAGGGAGCTCCCATCAGCTAAAGCGAACGTGCTGCTGCGGCTGGTGGCTCTGCTGCCAGTCCTCTGCCGTGACGCAGGGCGGCTCGTCCCGGGGACCCTGCGGTGGGCTGCCCGCTGCCCAGCTGGCTGGGAGGGACCCCGAGGTGCTGCGCTGTGCCGGGCTCCCGGGTGCAGTTTCAGAGGGAAAGGGTCTGCAGCAGATGGGGTTTCCCTGGGGCTGCTGCTCTGCAGCTTCTCTGCCAGGGCTGGTCGGCAGCAGGTGCCTTGGATGGACAGTGCTGGGCTCAGAGCAGAGCCCCGACTCATTAAATAGCGCTGTAAGAGGCAGAAATGCAAAAAAAAACTTAGTAATGGCCTGTTAATTTTTTAATGCCTGTATGAGTGAGGGAAAAAGTAACTAATTCCCTTGTGCTGAACAGTTCAATGGATTAGCTTTGCAAAGTTCAGAGCTGAGGAGGGTACCAGAGCTTTGATTCCTGTGCCTTGAGGGTACCGACAGCTTTTGTAGCCTTGCCCTCCCTTTGGCAGTGTTTCCAGTGCTGGAGTTAAAGGTGTGTTGCTGCCTGCTGCCGCTTCAGTGCCGACTGTTGCCTGCTGACACGGGGCTGCATCACAGCCCCTGTGGGGAGTGCTGCTCCAGAAGGCAGGCTGTTGGCTTTACCTGTAGAGCAGGTTTCTCTGTCTGAGACCTTCCTGCTTGTGGGTCGGTCTGTCTGTCCATCTGTCCTTGCGGTGTCCATCACTGGCAGTGGTATCGCCGAGTGTGGTTTGGAAAGCTTGGTTCTGCTTCCACAGACCCAGGATGCTGCAGCGAGTGGAAAGCGTGCTGGTGGAGGCAGAGGAGTAGGTGTGTTGCCTTCTGCGTGGCGCGCGGCTGATGTGACAGCTGTGGTTTGACCTACGGAGGCGAAGACACTCGAAGCAGGGCAGTACAGTGACAGAGGTGATATATACGGTCCGTGCCATATGGGTTTGTCAGCGGTGACATCTCGCAGGGCTCGGCGTCCGAGCACGGGTGAATCGGCAGGAGGCTGAGCACCGAGCTGCACCCCCAGGTCAAGGCGTGCCTGGCTGCTCCAGCACGTGGGCCCAGGTCCATGGGGTGTGAACCCCTGCAAAACCTGGGAACCGGTGAGTGCCATGGGTCTGTCCTGCCCGCCTTGGAGCGGAGGGTCCGAGCTGGGCCCTTGGCCCTGGGGAGGGGAAGACACGCCAGCAGAGACGAGGGGTCCTCCCTCTCGGGTGCCCTTTGGAGAGCGTGTTAAACCGTGGTGGGGAGATGAGGGGTGTAGCATCTCCTCCCGTGCTTGTAGCTGTAACATTTAACTCTGAAAATCCGCGTTATCCATAAAAGCACCCAGTCCTTGGTCAGTCTTTTCAAGTTCAAATCTCAACACCTTCCTGCAGCAGTGATGTCGAGAGCTGAATTACGTGTTGATGTGAAAGTCTTCCTTAAGAGGACTGAGTTTCTCTCTCTGGTCTCACCTATGGTCTCTTCCATCTTGGGCTTCAGGGTAGAGGCAGCGGCTGCCTCTGCCCTCCCCTCTCTAGGCCACCCCTGCTTTTGTACGATCGTTATCGTACCCTGCTCGTAATCACCTTCCCACAGTGAGCAGCGTCCACAGGGGTGAGGAGCTGCGTTCACCGGGGTTCGGCCGTGGACCCCTCCCCAGTGCTGGTCTGTTGTCTGGCTGTGTTCAAGGCGGTGTGTGTGTGTCCCTTCCTCTCACAGGCTGCTTGAACATGTATCAGGGATAGTGAGAGGTTTTTTTCCATTTTTGTGATGCTTCCCTCCATTAATTTCCTGGTTGTAGTACATTACTCATGGATAATTAAGAGTGAGCTATTAATACAACATTTAATATTCAAGTGCAGTGAAGAGGAGAGAACAATAAGTCAAGGAATCATATACTACAAGACGTTTTGGTTTAGTGATGAAATTTTTTTTGCTGGCTTTGGCTATCAGAGCATAGTGCTGCTTCAATTTAAGTATGGTCCTGAGAACTTCATTTATTGATAGAATACAAATAGGACATTAAATCAGGGGAAGTGAATTTGAATTGCTGTCCATATACACGGTTGTGAATGGGATTGGCTACTTTTATCTAGTGTATCTTAAGTTAGGAGAATTATGTTAGAGACGGCTAAAGAGAGCTTAGAGTGTCTTAAAATTAATGAGATTGAAATCTGTCTAGAAAAAAAAATGCTAAAATGTAGCTCTTGCATTAGGGATGAAAAAATTGCTTTAGAGAAATGGCCATGCTTCATTCCGATGGAGGAACGCGGGACAGGCAGGCTGCGTAGCAGCGTCGAGTAAACACAGCTCAGCCCTGTGTGCTCCTCCTCGCCCCGCCATCCTCGCGCCTGGGGGACGAGCCGGCTGCCCGCGCCGGGGAGGAGAGGCAGGCCTTCCCCGTGCCTGGCTGCGAGGGGTGGCCGCGCCACGGCCCGTCGCCGGGTTTCCCAGCCTGCTCCTTCCCCGCATGGCACAGCCGCTCCCGGCGAGCGGGCCACGTGTCTGCAGAGCCCCGGCACGGTGCGCTGCGGGGCTGCTGGGGAGCGGGCTCCTGTCCCCCAAAGGCTGTGGGTCTGGGTGGCCAGCGTCTGCGGCGCGGTGCTTTCTGGGGCAGCTCTTTGCATGGCCACGTCTCTGTCGGGGTGCGCTGACAGACGGCACGTTGCTTTCTCCTGGTGCCGTGGGTCTGCGTGTGCCGGGGCGAGGAGGGAGGCTCAGGTTGGTGAGCACGGCCGCCTGACACGCAGGGATGGTGGCCGTGGCGGCACGCGCCTGGCCGGAGGTCGCTGCACCCTGGGCAGGGCCCTGCCTGGGCTCTGCGCTGCGAGGGGTGGGTGCGGAGCTGCTGCCCGCGGCGGGATGGAGCTGCGGACCCCAGCGCCCTGCATCCCGGTGCAACGCGGTGGGAGGCAGCTGCGCCAAGCCGCACCGGGAGCTCTGCGGAGACCGAGCGCGTAAAGATGTCACGAGTCAAGCACGTGTAAAGGTTGCCATTTACAAGCAAGTAATTGCAAGAGTTGCCGCACAGCTGTCTCTGAGACAGCGCAGGATATTGTTATTTATATCCCCACGGTCGCACGCTGCTCAGGCGCGCGGCCCTGCCCCGGGCAGAGCAGCATCGCCGCTGCCAGCCGGCTGCGGTACCTGGCCTCGCTGCGCCGCGCGCCGCTGCCTGCCTCCCGTGGGAGAGGGGTCTGCTGCCGCGGCAGCGCGGCTCGTCTGGCCCCGCGCGCTGGGCTGCCCCAGCCGGGTTCGGTACAGGCTCAGGTCCCAGCGCGGGGATTCCTCTCGCTGCGGCAGATGCACCTGATCACACGCACGTGCATACCCAGACACCACACGTAATAAGTACTTGTGCATTATTTTGATGAGTTGAATAATTGTTTATTTACAGATGAGAAAGGATAAGTGTGCTTCTGACCTTTCTTCATGTGGGTTGTTCATAGTTAATAACGATCCTGCTAACTATGCTGGTTACTTTAAGGGGGCTGTTCTCTGCTGTGGGCACTCTGTGCTCTCTGAATCCTAAATACAAAAGCCCAAATCTCTGCAGCGAGAGAAAAAAAGACTGACCGACCCCAACCATTCTGAACTAGGGAATGTAAATGTAGGCGCTGTATTGATTCCCAATTAGGCAGCAACAAAACAAATTATTTACTGGTATAATAAAAATGTTGTCAGTGTTGACAGCATTTGGGCACAAAGCTTTCCTGAGTCCATTGTGTGCGCGTTCAGAAGTGTCGTGTAAATCGCGGCATCTTCCAGTGAGGAGCCTTCGTAGGGCTGCCTGTTGTAAAATGGCATTCGCACCTTCGGACATGGGAGGCTGCTCAGCAGTGAGGAGATGGCTGCTTCCAGCAGTGACTGCTCGCCGGCGTCCCCCTTCCCGAGAGCGGGCTCGGCACGGGGGTGATGGCTGAGGGGCGCGGGGGTCTGAAGGCTCTGCTGTGCGGGGGGCACGGTGGGCGCCTGGGCTTGGGTGAGCCCGGGGCTGAGACCGGGGTCCTCAGAGCTGTACTGTGTGCAGTGTCAGCGTTTAAAGCAATTTATGAGTTTGAACCGGACTGGACTCGAACAGCCAGCGCTGCCGATCCTGTGCCTGCGCACCCGGCCGTGCTGCAGCGGAGCGGTGCCCGGCTGGCTGCAGCCCGCTGCCCGCCCAGGCACCGCCGTGCCTGCGCCGGGAGCGCTGGGCCGGGGTCCCTGCAGTCTGACCGCACCAGGGGCTCTCCTGCTCGCAGGTTCTTGCGAGGGGTCCACAGGCAGCCGGTGCCAGCCGCAGGAGCAGAGCTGCAGGTGACCCTTCTGCTGGGGAGCAGGATGCCCCTTGCTGCGGGGCCTCCCGGCTCTGGGGTGACGCACACAGGTGCAGAGGAGATCGAGGATTGCTCGTAAGGAGATGGCTCCATCGCGAGGGAGGGGTCTCCTCTGGACACGTATTTCTGACCATCCTCCTTATGTGGTCTGGTGGGTCTGGGCTGCTGAGGCTGGAGTTTGCCCTGACGCTTGGCAGCCCTCTGGTACGCTGCTGGTGCCAGGCAGCGATTCGCGCTGGTGCCAGCGTGCGGAGGGGACCAAAGGGTCAGCTATAGGAACGGGGATTGTCCTTCAACGCTGGCTTTGCCCTGGGCTCGCTTGGCTGTTGCTCGGGAGAGAGAATGAAAAACTACCACTAACCCCAGCGCTGCGATCCGCTCTGCGCTGTGCCCTGGGAGTGCTGCGCAGCGGCTGTGGCGTTTGCGACTTGGGGACACGACGTGCGTTCTCCATGACGAGCAGGGCCACTCTGAGCAGCTCCTCCGTTCCGCAGGCTGGAGCGGAGTGTGAGTGTGTCTGCGTGAGTGTGCGAGCGTGATGCTGAGAGCTGGGATCGGGGAGGGGGAGGCTCCAGCAAACATTTCCGTACCAAAACAGCCTTGACCTTTGCAGGGCTGGAGCTGTCTGATGCAACAGGCTGAACCTTTCCAGACTCCAGCTCCAACCTGAAATGCTTCACAGCAAAATGGATGGCTGCTGCACTGGCCCCGGTGTTTACATCCCACGCTCACCCGGCTGCTGCCGGACGGTGGGGAGAGCGGTCTGAAAGACCGAAGCAGGAGCCACAGCCTGGTTTTCTTGGGCGTAGCCCACATCAGTGTCAACTGATGCCGGTGGGCAGCGACGCCCGAGGGCTGGGTGATGTGCCACGGAGAGCAGTGCTGTCGTGGGCCCCTGGTTTGGGGAGCAGCGGGTGCTGCCGTGGAGCAAGGGCCATGCGGGGCTGGGGCACGGGGAGGTGCTGAGCTGTGTGCTGTGGGGCCGCAGGAGTTTTTGTTGGCATCTACGTTGGGAGGCACCGTGCTCCGGGGATCGACACCGAGAGGGGTCGTCGCTGCCTGGCTCTCCGGCAGACTAGCTGTTGGAGATGCTGCTGTTTGTGTCCTGCGGTGAATAAAATTAAACAACTCTTTGTTTCTGAATGACAGCCCAGGGACTGCACTTCTGCTCTGGCTTGGTGTGAAGTGGCTTCATCCCAGCGCGGGTCCTCTGGGGCCTGAAGCCCTCGATTCATTAGTTGTCAGGCTTGTAGGTGGATTCTGCATTAGGCCTTTAATTTAGTGTATTGCCATGGGCTACTGACCACATGACACTGCTCAAATGTGAGCAAATCTAACGAGGATCCGGGACTGCTCTTTAATTTGGTGAGAATAACAGAGTGAGCAGGGGCCCAGAGAGTGTTAATCATGAAGGAAAACTAGCTGAAACCAGGTCAGCCTGTGCTGGTTCTCGGTGTGAGGCGAGGGAGCAGGGGGGCTGAGGAGGGAGCGCGGCGAGCCCCAGCACCCTGCGGTGCCGGCCATCCCGCTCTGCCCTGTCGGGAAGTGCCATGGCAGCAGCAGCACGCTGGCCCGGCGGCCGCCTTGTCCTCCCCCTCCAGCTGGGCCCACAGCCCCCCGGGTGGCCGGTGTCCCGGGCAGGGCTGCGCCCAGGCCCCAGCATCATGGAGCTGGCCACCCCCTCGCGTCCTCGGAGCCCGTGGGAAGGCGAAGGTGACGCTCCCTGGCTGCCCTTGTGGAGCCGGCGGCAGAGGCAGTGCCAGCTGCCGCCCTCCTGTCCCTCGGTCCTGCGTGGAGTCACTCGGCACGAGCGCCCGGGGGACGCCCGCTCCTCGTGTGGAGCGGCGTCCAGTCCCCGGGGTGAGATTTGTTTCATACAATAAACAAATTCGAGCTGCTTTCCTGCTGGCTGTTCCTGGATGGGGCCAACTCCCCTCGGCATGCATCACGCAGATTTATTGCGTTATACTGGAGCGGTGCCTGAGCTTGGCTGGCTGCTTTAAATCTTTTTTGGAGAGGGCTGGGCTTTGGGAGAGGGGGCACAGAAATCCTCTGTAGTAATTCCTGTTGACTGCAGTGACCAGCGAGGCAGAACTGATCAACTGCAGGCTTCCCTGCTGCTGAACTCTGCCAACAAAGTGCTTACATCTGCTTTTACACTAATGGGAACTTTATGGACTGGCGTGTCCCCCCAGGAGCAAATTCCAGCAAGGTCAGAATGCAGAGGGTTGCCACTTGACACCGGCCGGGGAGCCCGGGCTGCACGGGGACCTTCTGGGGCAGGAGATGGAGCGCTGCTGCCCGCAGCTGATCGGCGGGAGGACTCCGAACGCCGCTGCCGCCATCCCGCTGCTCGGTGGCATGGCTCGCTGCCGGAGGAGCCGCGCGGATGGACGCGGTGCCCAGCGTGGCGCTGCCTGGTGCCGCTCAGCATGCAGGCAGGCGCAGGGAGAGGCCGGTCTCCGGCGGCACTCCGCGCTCTGGGAGACTCTGGGCCACGTTCACTGTCAGTGCGGCCTTACTAGTGCTGCTCACGTGCGTGACAGCCAGTGCCGTGACAAGGACGTGTGGGGGCAGGGTGCGGCCGGGCGGGCAGCGGGCACCCACCGGCTCGGGGCACGCTGCGCGTGGAGCAGCGCGAGTGCTGTGCTGTGAGCCTGTGGGTGCTGAGATTGTGAAATGGCTGCTTTGAGGGCGTGCGTTTTCCTGAATTTAATGAATGACTGTTCCGCATTAATGTTTATTAAGGTGATTAATACTTTAATTTGTGTGGAAGAGAGTTTGCAGAAACATAACTTGCTTCTACACAAGAGTTACTGTTCATTTTTCAGGAAATATAATCAGTCCAGACAAGGCCTGCTGAATTGTGGCCTGCTTTGGCAGCCCGAGTGTGAAAGATTGTGGACGGTCTCGGATTAGCTGTCTCTTTTCTGATCTAACGTTGCTGGGGCCCAATTGCTTGGACTTTGAAGAGAAGCTGATTTCCGTAAGGGTGTCCCACAGAGCTGTACTCTGTCTGCCCCGGGGTTGGGGCTCCAGCCTGCCCCGTGCCGCTGCGGTTACCTGCTGCGGCACATCCCATGGAGTTCTCCCGGGATGCTGGCCAGGTTTCGCGCCTACGTAGGGTGGTGGTGGACCCAGCTCCTTGTTGCTCCTCTCCTGAACGGGGAGCAGCCGGCGCTGAAGGGAATTCTGCATCCTGCGCGGTGGGGCACCCGCTGCCATGTGCCGTGTGCCACCCACCCAGTGCGAGGCCCGGGGCCGGGGTCGCGTCCAGGAGCGTTCGGCAGCAGGGTGGGATGCAGAGCGTGGCTGCGGGAGAGTCTCCGCATCTCCGTGTGGGGCAGCAGGGGCAGACCTTCAGCCCGTGGCGTTGTCTCGGCAGTGCTGGGGCCCCTGGGGTTGCAGGGGGTTGGTGAGGAATCCCCTGCCGGCACAGCGGGCGTTGGGCGCCTGGGGCTGCGCTGGACCAGCCCAGGGCTGGATAGGGTTTGCCTGGCGAGAAGGGCAGCTCGACTCTGCCGTGAGGGACGCTGGACATGACGTGTCCGGGCACCCAGCTGGCTCCTGACGCGGGGCAGCAGGGAGGTGGGGGTCTGTCTGGCCCAGCCGCTGCCCTCATCCCGTGCGGAGCGCAGCCCCGGTGTGGAGAGCATGGTGCTCCGGACCCCGGACTGCAGCAGGGGATGGCAGCTCCTTGTCGCTGGAGACGTGGCCGCTGTGCCGCAGCTGGCAGCAGGGCCGACGGCCGCTGCCTGGTGCCGGGACCCGCTGCCCTCAGTGGCAATGTCCGGAGAGGCCGAGCGCGGGCTGTGCCAGCCTGGCTCCCCACCTCCTCCCCTCTGCGGTTTGCTGCGACTGCTGCCTCTAAACAAGCTGAAAGGCAATTTCAGAGCAGGCAGCAGTGAATGAATTCTGTTTTTCTCAAGCATTTAGTGTTGCTTTTGGTTTGCTTTGATGATGTCTTCTCACAAACAGTGTAAACAGACTGCGCAATGGGGAGCACTCACATGTGTACAAGAAGCTGCACATGAAAGACAGAGGCATCTTGAAAGCCATAATAACGCTCTGAGTGCCAGTTAAAGGATTTGTCACGAAGAGCACTTTACAGATAGAAAGAACTTATTAACTAGTGTGACTAACAGCTTGCAAGGTCTAATTGATGTGTGTTTGTTGTCCTTTTATATCTCTCCCCCTCGTCTTCCTCTTGGCACGGATTCCAGCAGTTGCTGGTGCAAGAGCCACAGCCTCTAAGCTGCCTGAATAGGTACCAAGAATAAAAGGAAGGCCAAGCCCTGCCCCGAGTGCCCCCGATCCTGGGCTGTGGTTGGGGCTGCAGCGGCCCTGGGAGCTCATCCCTGCTGTCCCGTGTGCCCTTAGGAGCTGAGGCTGGGCTTATTTTCTTGCTCTGGGTTCTGTTATTCCTCCCTAAGCGACGCTGAGTTTTTGAAGATAAAGCTTTTCAATGCATGAATAGTATGGGTAATTAATGTTTCTGCCAGACAGACTACTCATTGCAAGATTGATTGACTATTAAGGTCATAACGCAGACACCACCCACACGAAACAAACAGGCTAATGTTAGACTTCAGCTGAAGCCGAGAGCTGGTCAGCTGTCCACGGTCACAGCGGGGGCTTCCAGTCATCTGTCAGCAAGTGATTGATTGATGTGGACACCTTCCAATCTTATTCTGATTATTCTCAGCAGCTTGCCTGGTGGCCATTTTTCAGGAGTTGGCAGCACTCAGACCTCCAAGACTCAATGCGATGACTGCATGGGGGTTAACCCTTTCCTTTGATCTGAAACGTCTTTGTTACGGGCAACAGCAGCAATGCACGAGGGAAGGGCTGTGCTTATGAGCCCTGCTTACAGAGCATGCTGGGAAACTCCCTGAGATCACAAGTGAGAATGACGCTTTGACTTTCAGATGTTTCTAATTGACTTGGCCTGAGTAAAGCTTCGAGCGGGGATCTGCAGAGAACCCATCTGGAGCAGGGCAGACAGAGCTTTCTAACGGGGCTGCTGTATCCTGCTGCCTTTCGTGGGCAGTTTGTTGTGCCACAGGGTGAACCGTATGCATCAAAGCCCCAGCAGCAGGAAGGCAAGTTCCACTGACTCGGGCAGGAGACAGTTTGGTATTCAGAGAGGGGAAAAGCAAAAAGGGATTTGGATGAGCTTGTTCTGGTGTGAGAGACGATGAGTTAGAGGGCTCTGCTGTTTTCAAGCATAGCTCCTCGCTCAGCACTTTGAATTCACTAGAAGTTTGTTGCCTGGTTGCTTTCTGTACGTGCACATGAAGATGACAAATATCTCTCTGTAGTATTTTATGTACATGTAATACTTGGTGTGTGCCCACACACATGCCAGTGGGAAAGTGAAATTATAATTAGGTATGCTGTATAGCGTGTGTCTACAATACATAAACACGTTCTAGAGCTCTTTTGGTTGCAGGCATGTCACCTTGCACGTTTCCTTGTGGGTTTCTCAGCAGTTTTACTGCAACTATTTTGGAGGGCCCTGACGCCTGGCTTCACCTTCCCATGCACTTCCCATCCCTGGTTTTAGCATGCATAACTTACTCAAAAAAGCCTGCCGTGCGGAAATGTCAAGAGGCCTTTCTCCAAGAGCTGGATCTTTATGTAGCTCAAGCGCATCACTGCATTTTTGTGGTGCGGTCCGAGTGCTGTGACGTAGCAGAGCTGGTACGGAGCTGTTGTGTGCAAGATTGCAACAGGAGAGCTGTGCTAAACTGCTCTGGGTGCTGGTGTGCTGGCACGTGCGCCGTAGGACCCCGGCACGGCCTGGAGGCCCTTCGTGGGCCCCAGCGATGGCTGCAGGCTGGTGCTTTTCCCGTGCCCCGGCAGCGGCGCTGACCTGCGCTCAAGCGAGTGCGGTGCCCCGTGCCTGGTGGGCTCCCGGCGGGAGGCACGACGGACACGGGTTTCAGCCTGCCGTTGCCCGCAGGCGGGTGCACCACGGTCGTGCTGGTGGAGGGAGCGAGGTGGGGTGTATGTGGCTTCATGAGGGTGCGCTGGGGAGCCCTACCATCTGGGGAGGGCCAGCTGAATTCATGGCTGCCACCAGCAAGCTGCTTTCGCAGGCACTGCCTCCCAGAGGTGTCTTCTGGAGTGGGGTGTGAGGTACAGGACGTGGCTCTGGCCGGGGGTGCTGACCAGCCCCTCGTGCGGGAAGGACCCTCTCCCCAGCCGCAGAGGGGAGGCAGCTGGGGCACAAACGCCTCCCTGGGCTCTGCTCAGCTTCCAGGGCAGCAGTGACCTGGGCTCTGTGAGGCAGATGCCTGCCCGGGCAAGGTCCAGCGTGGGGGTGCTGCAAGTACATCCCGTGCAGCTCCCTGAGAAAGGCCGGGCAGGGGCTTCTCCCCAGCCCTGTGTGCACCCCTTTGCCAGAGAGAGCAGGGCTGTGCCGGGGAGGGAACGGAGTGACCCGTACTGGTGTAAACTGAAACAGGGGACCGAAATGCCACATGCCCTCTGTAGAGTTTTTCCAGGGCACAGCAGAACCATGTGCAGGGCTTCAGCCCTCCCGTCCAGGGCTCCGAGGACTCTTGGTCTGAGTGCATGAAAGAGCAGGAATTTGTCTGCAAGGGCTTTTGCACCAGCACTGCGTCCTTCCCCTCTGCTCCTCATGCACCCCATGCTCACGCTTGTTTTTAGTTCCTGCTTGGCCGGGCAGAGGGACCCTTGTGGTCCTCAGGAAGGCCGCTGATAGTAGGGAAACAAGATCACAAAAAGCAAGTGGGTTACTTTTTTTTTGACCCTGGAGTTGTACCATGAGTTGCTCATCTTCCCTCAGGAGTCTTTCCCTCCTATGTCTTGGCCAAGGGGCACCACCACTTGATGCAGCACAAGGTCTCGGGCATCTTCAGTAAAAGCTCTCTGCCGCCGTTGGTCTTAACATCTGTGGGATGCAAAGTGCTCTATCATTGCCACAAAGTGCAGTGGGAGTGCAGAAGTTGATGAATTGGTTCCCGTGAAAGATTGTAGAGCTGCTCTTTTAGCTTTTGTTGAGCAGAAAGTGGGTTGTTTGGGTGTAGCCATGCCATGCAGCAGTGGTAAGGCTGGGAGAACCCAGCCTACGTCCTTCATCCCTAGCGGCCTGCGTCCTCTGGATGGTGAGCATCAGCCAAGGAGGGATGCTGCCGCGTGCTCTTCTGGTGACTGCAGGTGGTGAAGAGTTGAAAGGCACCAGCACTGCTTACTGACAGCTCCAGCTCAGCAGGCTGCGTGGGGTTTCCCTGGAGCAGCCCCAGACGATGGACCCAGAGCAGTGCTGGTGGTGCTAACCCCGGGACACGTGGTGCAAACCTTCCCTGTGCTCTGGGGAGGGTGTACCAGGGTATCTCCTGCAACTCATTACGTAGGGGAGAGAGAGATACCATGTGGTTATTTCCCCTGTCTGATCTCTAACGTACCACTGCAGTAATTAAGATGGTTTTGTGTATTAGAGTCCCTCTCATAGGGGTGCACTCAAGACTTGAGCCTCGAGGCTTCCCGTTAGGTTACATAAATCTAACAGAGTTTAATGACTGTGGGGAGCAAACCGTGTGGCTGTGCCGGTTGCTGTCCTGCCGGGGCTGTCCTGTTGCCCCTCTGCTGTGCCCCACTCATCCCTGGCTCCCCGTCCTGCGTGGGCTGGCTCCCGGCAGCGTGCGTCCCCGGGGCCCTCAGCTGAGCGGGCTGGGTCGGTCCCTGTGGGTCCGGTGGCAGCAGGGTGGCCCTGGTGCCCCTCTTGTGACACCCAGCTTGGCCGCTCCTGGCCTGGCGTCTGCTGCGGGCTGGCCGTCTCGCCTGGCTGCCTGTGCTGAGCACGGAGCTGCCGTGGCTGCGGGAGCCCGGCCCTGGTCCTCCTGCTCAGCGCGGCAGCCATGCGCCCGCTGGGCAGCCCACGGGCAAAGCCTCCGCCGCGCCGCGCGGAAGATGGGGCAGCCCGCGAGCTGGGAGCCCTGTGGTGTGGGCGAGGGCCGGGAGTGAGCAACTGGGGCCGGGAGTGAGCAACTGGAGCGTGCTGGCCCTCTCCGGTGTCCTGGTGGCGCGAGCCCAGCCAGCGTGGCCTCGGGGCTGCTCTGCGGCAGCGCTGGTGTAATAACACTGATGAAAAGCTGATTAATCCTGGTAAGCGAGCTGCAATAGCTTCCCTCTAGAACTGAAGAGATTACCACTGATTTGTCACCCTGATTGTTTCAAAGAGAGGTGCAATTAGTTGCTCTAATTTCGCTTCGCTTCGCACTGAGTGGCGTGACAACCGAGATGTAATCAGCGGATCTGCGCCATGGCAGCCGCTGGCGGGTGCAGCTGTGCCCGCCACCATCTCGCGTGCCGAGGGCGGCCGCCGAAATGGTGGAGCATCGCGCGCTTGTGCTGGAGGGGCGAAGCCCCCTCGGCCGGCGCAGCAGGTGGGCGTTTATTTTTGCAGCCGCTGGAGGAGGCAGCAGGGGCAATGCCGCAGGAATAGCGACCGGCTCTGGGCTGGGGCTTGGCAGGCCCCGTGCCCGGCTCGCGCAGGCGCTGGTGGCTCGGGGGGCTCTTGGGAGGGCAGCGAGGGCTGGCCTGAGCCCCCCGCGGGGTGGTTGGTTGCATTGGATGTTGGTGTGACATTACACTTAGTTTTATTTTAAAAAAAACAAACACGTGGAAGGAAGTCTTGTTTTTCTTCCTTCGCCTTCCCTAGCTGTTGTCCCTCGGCTTCGCCAGGCGCAGTGAAGTCAGCTCCAGGTACAGGAGAGGGGTGGCTGTTTCGGTTGAGGCTTCCCCTTTTGGAGGACTCTTTGCTTTGGAGAAGGTGCAGAGCTGCTGTGGGAAACGAAGAGCTCGTGGTGCGTCCCTGCGCAGCAGGCGCAGCCTCCGGCTCGCTGCTCTGGGTCGGCAGCCACCCTCCCGCGGGGCAGAGGGAGGGAGCACACGGCGTTTCAAAATCTGTCCATTTTCACTGAAACAAACCAATTCAAAATGAACAAAATAATAATGCTTTAAAAACAAAACCTGCCTGTGGCTATTTCTTGGTTGAAGCTGTCTCTTTTTTTTTGTATTCTTTTTTTTCTTTTTTCCCCTCTGGGGTAGGCATTTTGTTTTCGGAGCGAGCTGGCTGTGCTTGCCAGGGAAGGGTCCTGGTGGGGCGGTGCGGTGTGGAGCAGCTCTGTGTGCTGCCCGCCGGCAGCCCGTGCCCCTCGGCCCCTGGCCAAGCGTGGGGCAGCTGCTCGGCTCATGTTCCCGGCCCGGTGCTCCCTGTGTCACGGCAAGGTCGTGCTTTTCCCGGCTGCGCGGCCCCTGGCTTGGCTGTCAGCTGTCGTCCCCCACGGGGCTGGCAGCCTCACGGTGCCCGGGGGACTCCGCGCTGGTTCAGCCGTGGGGCGGTGCGCGGTTAGCTCGGTGCGACAGCCCGGCGTGTGGTGCCCGGCGCGGTGCTGGAGCCGGCCGGCTCGGCGGGAGCATGCCTGATGGCACTGCGGAGGCGATCCCACCCGCAGCACGCTGGCCCTGCCGGCGCTGTGCCTGTCCCGTGCCCGCCTCGTCCCCGGGCGCGTGCAGCGGGCACGGCTCGGCACAGCCCGGTGGCAGCGCTCCCCCCGCCGCGGTGACGCCTGGCTCACGGCCGTGCCCGCCGCACTGGTGTCAGCTGGTCCGAAGGGCAGCCGGGGTCTCGGCGGTGCCAGGTGGGGTGGGCCGGACAAGTGCCATCGGCTGGGACGTGTTCCCCTTGCCTTTCGTGGCTGGGGTCAAGGTTGGCCTTCGGGAGCTGGCTGCAGGACTCGCTGGCACAGGGAGCACCCGCAGAACATTTTCAAGTGCTCCTGCTCCTCTCGGCTAAATATAAGCCCCAGCAGGAAGCCTACCTCTTGCTGGTTTTATGTTTCTTGCCTCTGCCTCTGTGCTTCCTAAACCTGGCAGCAGGCCCAGCTGTCTCCAAGTCTAAGATGAAAATACCCTTGCAAATCCCACTCATAAAAATACCTGCTGTATTCCCAAAACATGCCTGAGATAGCTTCCAGAGAGGATGGGGAGCTAAAATAAGACGCATGAGCTCAGAGCCCCATTTTCCACTGGCCCCACAGTTCCCGTTGCTGCAGCACACCATGCTATGGACTGAAATGGAAGTGCTGCCGTCTGGGGTGGCTCAGCTGGGGACTGGACAAGCTTCAGCTCTGCTCGGAGCAGAAGCTGCTGCAAACCTCACGTGCACCAGCACAACCTCACGCTCTCCGCTTAGCGGCTGCTCTGCACGACCCGGGTAACTGCCCGGATCAGCAGCACTGGCCTCAGCAGAGGAGACCTGAGTCTGCGCGTGGGGTGCAGAGCCGTGGGGTAGTGCTGGGTCCCCAAACTTAGGGTGAGTGAAGCGCCCTGTGATCGGCAGCAAGGCTGCCCTGCCCTGGGAGGCCTGTGTGGCCGGGCTGCGGGGGCACCGGCCCGCGGGACGGGGCTGCCGTGCTCCGCTGCAGAGCTCCGAACCGTGTCGCTCCTTGGCAGGCCTTCGGCCGCGGGGGCTAAGGGAGGACGGGGGTACGGCAGCAGCCGGGTACCGGAGAGCAGCACGAGCCACCGCTCTGCCTCTGTTTGCCGGGCCGCCCCGGGCGAGGGGTGAGCCCTTGGAGAGGCGGCACGAGCTGCGCTGCGGTGGGCAGGGCACGGCCCGAGGAGCGGGGTGTCGGGACACCCGGGAATCTGAATCTCAGCCCTGTCCTCTTCCAAAGTGCTCTGCTTCAGTCTGTGAATGCATCCCAGGTCTTTTCGTGCTCACGCTTCCTTTTTTGTCTCTTTAACAACCCACTTCTGCTGTTTTGACGCCAAGCGTTTCCTGGATCAGACACAGATGTCCCCACCGTCACGTCCTGCCATTGTCTCCGCTCGGCTGCTCCGAGCTGCCCGCAGCGGCGGAGGCAGATGTGCCCGCTGGTTCTCCCCTTTGCTGTAGGCAGGGCTGTGGCGGTCACGAGCTCTCAGCCTGGTGAGTGTCCCTCTGCCCAGTGCTGGGTCTGGGGGCAGGGGACGGGGTGGTCACACGGGCGTGAAACCCTCTGCAGCCGTCAGAGACGGGCTGCGGCACCTCTGCGGGGCGCGTCCCTGAGCGCAGCCGTCTGCTGGCACTGCTCGGATCAGAGACCCGGTTTGGACCTGCCAGGCTCCACGAAACCCGTTGCTGAAGGTTTTGGGCCAGGCTGCTCTGCACTGTGCCCTTCCCAGCATCTTGGAGGGTTTTTGTTCCCCAAGCGAGCGCAGCGGCGAGCACAGCGGAGAGGAAAGCCCTTCGGGGCCCAGAACAGTGATGCTGACGGGCTCGCGGCAGCGAGCGGCACACGGGTCAGGCAGCCCGGTGCCCTGCTGACAACGCTGTTGCTGGGTGCTTTGGTGGATGCTCAGAGCTGAGTGGTGTGTGGCAGGGCGAAAGCTGTCCCCTCTCTTTGGACAGTTACTTCCTGAATCCCATTTAACACTGGGCTGGATGGCAGTGTTCAGAGTTACCCACTCCGCTTGCATTGCCTTATATGTCAGCAAGTGCTGCCTAATGATCTGTGAATGGAGGGAATGCTGGGAATGGGACGGACCGCGTGTGAAATATCTATCCGGAGTCTATAAATAATGCAGCCTCTCTATGCTTCGCACAGTTCAGAGCTTCATGGGAGGAGCATCTCCCCACTGTGACTGGGAGAGCCTGTCAGTGATTTGGGAATCACACAAAGGCAATGAAATGCAAAGAGAGGGACCACGCAGATTCTGAAGTATCCTTCAAGTGTGCCTTGGCCACTTCTGGCCGGCTCCTGCGCTGCCACCAGCACCCCATGGGCTGTGCCCACGTGCGGCAGGGCATGGCCCCTGACACTGACCCTGCGCCGAGTGACCAGAAAACCTCTGCAGGAGCTGGGCCCGACTGCGTCGGCCCCGGCTTGCGACCTCTCCCGCCGGCAGCCGCAGCCGGCGCTCCCTGGCCTTGGCTGGTTCTGTGGCCCTGGATTTCTGACTCGCTCCCTTTTCCTGCTAAGGAAAAGACCTGGCAGTGGGGAAATAAAGGCGGGTTTCTGTTAGAGCAGCTTTCTGTCTGGTAGGTTTCCTAGGGCAATGTGTGGGTTTTCCTACATGTTTGGAAGCTGCCAGTTTTTGCTGGAAATGCCAGGCGGAGGCGGGCTGCGTCAGCATCGCCACAGCACGGTGTTCAGCAGCCTTCGCTGGACACACCGAGGGTGTCTTCTCCGAGACGCGCGAGCAGCCAAGGAAAGCTATGGCCGTTGCGTGCAGACATGCAGGCGAACAGTCCCTTCGCCCGACGCTCG
Organism: Opisthocomus hoazin; assembly: GCF_030867145.1. Lineage (NCBI taxonomy): Eukaryota > Metazoa > Chordata > Aves > Opisthocomiformes > Opisthocomidae > Opisthocomus > Opisthocomus hoazin. The sequence continues at coordinate 29,213,544 of NC_134426.1, read as the reverse complement.
CGCTGGCCGCTCTCTGCCTGCCAGTAACGGCAACGCGTCCCTGCCGTGCTGGTGCCGTGGCTGGTGCGGGGTGGCTGCCTGGGTCCGCTCGCCTGGGCACCGAAGGGTCGCATGAATCTGATTAATTACAGGATACGTTTCTGTCATAAACAAGTATTCTGTCATTGCTCTGCATCGCTTGTGAAATTTACTGTACGTGGTGCCCGTGATGACATCTGTATAATTAATAACGGCAAGGCAGGAATAGGCGGGTGTTGCACCGGCACGGCAGTGATCAGGAGAAGCAGAGCCCGTCTCTGGCGCAGCCCCGGTGTTATCTGCCGCGGAGCAGGTGGAGCGGCCCCAGCGTGGGGGCTCGCTGCCGGGGCCGTGCCTGGCTTTTATTTTTAACACCCTGCTCCCAGGCGGTGACAAGCCTTCGCTAAGTGAGGTAATAGCCAATTGATTTTGTTCCGTTTTGCAGTGGGCAGTAATAAATCACACGGCTTGTCAGGGGGTGTTTCATGTTTTCAGTGAGAGTGTGCCAGCAATTAACCATCAGAAAGCTCTTGTGGCTCTGCTCTTGAAGACGTGGCTGCGGCCTGAAACTCAGGAATGCGGGGCCCTCCGCCACCAAAACAGAGCAGCCGCGGCGGAGATTTACGGGGAGGTTTTATTTCCAGGCTCCAAAGCAGACAAAGCAGGAACTGATTGATGAGCGGGAGGAGCAGCCGCTCCGTTCAGGGGCACGGCTGCCTGCGAGGGGACACGAGGGACATCCCCATCCCATCCTGGTCCCCATCCCCATCCCTACCCTGCGCAGGGGACCCGGGGCCATCGGGGACCCGAGGCGGGCACCCGGCCGGCCGCCGCGCTGGCAGCGGGTTGTGCGATGTGGCCAGGGCTGGGCGGACCTGCCAGGCGCTTGCTGGTCCCGCCATCACCGCTGCACCCTGCCGTCCCGGGCTGCCCGTGCCCGGCCCTGCGTGCGTGGGTCTGCTGCACCGGGGTGCAAGGAGGCGAGGGGCAGATGTGCTTCCCTCCAGCCCCGTTCCTTGAGCATGCAGGGGGCCAAGCCCGTGCTGTGCAAGCTCCGCGGCTCAGCTCGGTGCCCCTCGTGCCAGGTCCCAGCCACCAGTGCTGGGTCCCTGCAGCCCTTGCCAGGCTGTTGGGGTTCGGCTGGGCTGAGGCGTGCGCGGGTGGTCAGGTCGGAGTGATCTCTGCAGCCCGCTCTCCCCTCTGGGCTCCGGCTTGATGATTCCCAGATGGTAATCGCTCTGCTTTTATTTCCCGTAACCTTTGTTGCTCTGGGAAGGCAGAGTGCAGAGATGGAGGCTGGGGTGAGGGATGTGGCGGGGAGGGTCGGGACCCCGGGGATTTATGCCGGTTTCAAAGCAAGGCCTTTCACAGGCCTCATTTGCATTTGGAAATAAGGAGTGACTGCTTTGTATTCGGGGCTGGAGGCCGCTGGTCCCAGGGGAAACAAACGGGAGCGAGCGGTCAGTTGATCCCCGATCAGAACAAGGAAGTGATCTTTGGGGTTACGGCTCCCGCGCTTTGTGTCCGGGGGGCTCCGGTGACAGAAGAGCCTTCTCCCGCAGGCTGCCCCTCTGCCCACCCTCACGCGGGCTGGGCCGTGCCTTCCTTTCTCCTTGCAGCACTGCGAGTGAAGCGTCGCGAAGCGCAGAGGAAGGGGGTGCGTGCGGACGAGCACCCCGAGCCGCCGTGTTGCTCCCGGTAGCTCCGAGCCGAGCTGCCTGCTCCCGGGGCCACGCTCTCCGCCGCTTCCCAGGACGCTGCTGGGGACGGCGTGCTGAAGCTCCAGTGTCTGTCCTGGGGACACTAATAAACAAAAAAGCAGCGTGGCTCTGAACCGGGCGAGATGAGCACACCCGGGCTCTCCTGCCACTGTCCAGTGGCGGCATGAGGCGAGCTCTGTTCTGCACCTGGGGCAGGACCGGGAGCCGGTCTGCGTCCTGCCCACCCCAAAGGACAGGCCCGCTCTTCTCGCCGGAGCTTGTGCAGGAAAGGGTCTCTCCACGAGACTGTGCGATGGTGCCGGCAGCTGGAGGCTGGCACAGCGGCTCGGTGCTGGCCGTCGGGCCCATGGGTCCGCGTCCCACACGGGGACCGGGCAGCCAGGCAGGCAGCAAGGGGAGCAGCAAGGGAGGCTGCGGGTCGGCGGCGGTGGGCGACGGCTCTGCTGCTTCCCGAGGCCGGGAATGGTGAGCCGAGCAGATTTTGCCACATCAAAGTCTGAATAAAGCAGGAACTTCTCAAAGGCTGTTGCTTAGCTCACCTTGATCTCCTCTGCTGTCCCACCAGGTACTGCCACTCTCTGGGCATTCCCCAGATGCTCGTTAAATGGAATTACTTTTATTCTAAGGGGCTTGAGATAAGGTAAATAGGTTAATATTTTCTTTTGTTATTACAACTTTGCTTTTTCTGAATCAATTCAAGAATGATTTTAAAGGAAGAAAATTAATTATTGGAGGTTTTGTTCCCTAAGTGATATGGCTGTCTGCAGTGTAGTCTCACACACTGGGATTTCTTGCCAAAATCCTTCCTTGTCAGTGCAAGAGGATGATCTGCAGAGCGGCGTTGTCCCGGTGCAAGGTCTCTGCCTGTCTCCAGCAGTGGGTTTGCCATGGGGCTGTACGGATGGAGAGCATTTTCCCACCTCATGGTTCACCTCTGTGCTGGTGTGAATTAGAAATAATTCTTGTATGGACAAAGGGGCCAACATGCAGATGTGTGCGCATGTATGTGATGGCTGGAGAAGACCCTTGGGAAGGCTCCCGAGTGGTGGGAAGGGCTGTGCCACCTGTACCTCCATCACTGGGACCTGACTGCCCACTAAGATCAGTTTCCCCACTGAAACCAGTTGCTACAACCCTGTGACTCTGCTGGAGGTGCTGGCACCAAGGCACTGGCATCCTGCAGCATGAACCCAGGCATGTCTAGGAAAGGGGCTGGATGTTTTCATGGAAATGCAGCTGAGATTTCATGGGTTTGTTATGGGTTAAAATTACAGATTTGACGTTTTTGTCATGGAGCTTTGGCCAGCAAAAGACTTGGAGACATCCGAGTGAGCGCATGCCGGGTGCCACGCTGTGCCTGCTCCTGCCTGAGCTGGGCTCGTCTCACGTGTGCAGGGGAGTTCGCCCGGCTTTCTTTGCATCCCACCATGAGGAACAGGCCCCTCATACTCGCTACAGGGTCCCCGATGCAGGTGCCCCACAGGGTGAGTGCTGGTGGCCCAGCAGAGCCCGGCCAGCAGGACCGACCTGCGGCTGCCACGCAGCGCACTGCATGTGGACAGAAGGACCGTGGTTTTCAAACCTCCTCCGTCGGAGGCAGTGAAGGGATGGGAAAGGCAGTCCAACATTTTTGGGATTTCATGGGAACTCTTAGGAAAGGAGTACGTGTTTCGTGCTGCTCAAGGAAGAGGAGCACAGTTCACAGGGTTTGCTGAGAGAGGGGGACTTCATGGGTCCCCGGGCACGCAATGAGCCGGGTTCTGCTCCTGGAGAGGTACCTGCCTGCATGGGGGGAAGCGTGGCTCATTACGAGGACGCCGAGGAAGAGCAGATGCTGCACGTGTCGGCGCGAGGGTGAAGAAGCCCTGCTAGAGCTGTGCTGGAGCAACGAGACCTGCAGCTGGCTGCCCGTGCCACGGTGCCAGCAGCAACGCGGGGAGCGAGCCGGGGGGAACCTCTGGAGCACACTTGTGCCACAGCTCTCTGGAGCTGGAGTGTGCGGACGCACTGCCGGCAGGCTGCGGGGCTGGCAGAGCCAACCCAAGCTGGGGCTCCACTGCCTGGGGCTGGGGGCTCACGTGCCAGCCAGCCGACACACCCCCCCCCCCCCAGATGGAGGGCAAAAAACAAATGAAAAGTGAAGCGGTTTGATCGCTGGCGTTAGTAGACACTGGGGCAGTGTGATAGAGCCCTCTTACACGTCTCTCTTACACCTTCTGTAGCGTTTTTCATCTGCACCCCACTTCTAGTTTATTTCTCCCATCCTTGCTTTTATTTTCTAACATCCTGAGTGGCTTCTTTGTTGCGTGATCAGTGTGCCTTGTGAAGCTGCAGCCTGGAGTTCTACGCGTTGCTGGGAGCTGCATGGGAGCCAGAGGCAGGTGATGCTCTGTCTCCGACTCTGGCAGCCCTTTCTCTTGCAGACTTCGGGGCGGCAAAAGATTCTGTCTCCACTTGGACTCTATTTGTTGCCACAGTGTGAGGCTGATTAGGGGTGACACAGCTCACACGAGTCCAGGTAATGCCTCATACAGTAGCAAGTGACCCAGAAACATCCTGGAAAAGTGCAGCCGAGGAAATAGCCCCTTGGAATAGTCTGGGTGTTTGCAGGCGTTGGCTGTCTCTGGAGTCTCGGTGCCCGCTGTGATCGGGAGGAGGAGGGTCGCTTGCCCAGCAGTTTGGTCTTAGGCAACGACAGCTACTGCGAAGTCTGCTGATGGGCGGTCTCCTGGAGCAGATCTGTTGAAAAGTCTGAAATATTTTTTTGTATCTGCAAGAAGCTGGCATTTTTGTTCAGTTGTTCTGTGAATATCTAAACGATGGTGCTGTAAAACAGCCCTGGGTTTTTCTTTGCCTCGGTGGCAGGGCTCCTTCCTGCGGTATTAATTGTCAATAAAAGTTAAGGGCTGGTGCCAGAGGAGACGGGGGGCATGGCAGCGTGCGGGGAACTTGCGTGCACTGCCGTGCAGCATGCTGCCTTCCCAGCACACTGAGCTCATTAAGCCCCACCACTGCGATAACGCTCGCTTTAATACACATCCTCGCAGTGTGCTGGAGATCGCAGACAAGGAGCCAATTCAGGAGCAGGAGGTATCTGCAAACACACGCTGCTGGCTGGAGACTCCCCGAGTCCGGTTCCTCCAGCAGAAAGAGGAAGCTGCATCCTTTGGCCCCCTGCTTCCTATTTTTATCAGAATGTTGCTTTTTTCCCTCCTTTCGGTAAACTCGTCAATTAGTTATCAGTGGAAAGCACTCCTTACATTTTACATCCCATCAGCAGGCCCAGCAGACAGGTTTGTGTTGTATTAACAACTAGTCGTGGGTGAAAGTTTGTCAACACATCCATCCCTGTCAACGCTCAAACAGCAGACACTCCTGCAGCTGGTAGAGCGCAGAAAAAGGGCATTTTGTGCTGGTTAAAGAAAGCTCACGGCTCTCGGACAGAGCTTAAAGCAGAGTCATTTATAAAAGGCAAAGGTAAAACACCAGCTTGGGCGCCCGGCCACAGCTTTCCCAAGGGATCTGCTGTCCCCACGGTGGCTGGGGCTGCACGGTGCCACATCCAGCCCCTGGACCGCGGCTGGCACCGAGGTCGTCAGGCTGGGATGAGGAGGACGCTCGAATCCCAGTGCCGCTGCTGGGGCCCAGGACCGTAACCGTGGTCGCTACTGCAGCTCGCGCGATGGGGTGGGCGGCCGCCGTCTGCTCTGGGCGCAGGACTCTGAAGCTGCCTTCCTGCGAACACCCGCTCCGCAGCGCTGCTGCCAGCTGCCCTGAGCCCAGGAGCGGGGTGCGGAGGGCTCGCGATGCGCGCTGGTGTCGCTGGCACTCACTGCACTGTGACGTAGCTCCATGCTGCAGCGCGGTGCCGTAGCCCGGTGCCATGCCATGGCAGCTCTGCCGCGGCCGGCCAGCCCGTCCCTCCACAGCGACAGTGAGCACGCAGCCGCATGCATGCCGGGGCCGGCGGTAGCCTCTGCTGCGGCACACGCACTGGTCTCTCCTGACTTTGTGGGTGCCCAGAGGGACCCGGAGACCCCTTGTCTGCCATGGTCAGACCGCCAGCGTGGGGCAGACCGCAGATCTGATTTTGCATGTCAGCACTACACTGCAGAAAGTAAAGAGATTGAGACTGAGTATGAGCTTCTCCACTTGCAATCCAGAAAGATTCAGTTCCTTTTCACCACAGTTGTCGCACTATTGCGTGTAAGTTTTTTCAAACAAAGCCTGCTTATCTGATCCACAGCACAGGGAAACTTGGAGCTTGTTCCTAGTGTGAGGGCCAACGCAGGGATATTTTTGGCATTTGCATTTCCCAGTGGAGGATGTTGTTATACAACCTAAAGTCGTGGATGGACTTTCTAGGGGCAGCGTGTGCTGGCCACAGTGCATTTGGCTCAGCAATCAGACATAGTGACCAACATCTTTCTAAGAAATGGAGCAAAACTGCAAGGCTTGGCAGTGCCTGTCCACAACGCCGTGCCGTGTGTCAGATCGGCTGACATGTTTTGACCATCAGCGCAGCGCATGGCAGCGCTCTCGGTGACCGGTGGGCTGCCGCTGGCCCTCCAGAAGCGGGGATCTGGCAGGACCAGAGCCAGGACCCAGAGCGGCTCCTTGCCCACAGCCCCCTGCCCAGGGCAGGCGGCTCAGAGCGAGGAGGGGTCGGCAAAGGATCACTGTTTAGCTCAGAGGAACTGGTAAAAAGCAGCACTGGCAATCTTTTGAGCTACATTTCTGAATCATCGCTGCACATGTCTTGTTTCTATAAAAAGAAACCAAAGACAGATTTGAAATTGTCAGTGTCTTCCTTGCCCAGCTGAAAATCAAAGGTTTTTCCAATCCTTGCTGTCTACACCAGAGAGAAGGAACGTGTTGGGTTCCTAAAGGCTGGACCTGGACTTTTGTCTCCAAACAGTACTGTAAAATTAGACTGTGGTATGCATTGCACATCCTAGACAGCAGAAACGTTTGTAGACTTGAGGGAAAGCATGGCTCCAAGAACTGCACATCTGAACTCCTTTGGCTTAGGGTGAAGGCTGACCCGATACCAGTAAGCAGTGTCTGAAGCACAGGGTGTGCCTTTGCTCCCTGGCATCCCCTTCTCCTGTGAACCTGGGCGACTGCAGGACGAGCTGCCGTGCAGGACCCTCCTGATGAGAACGTGTGTAAGGCAAGGACCTAAGGCGGGATTTCCGAGTGTGTGACCTAGAAGCACAAGTCTTGTTTATATTCATGAGGCTTGGGTGAAAATCCCACCTGAACCCGTTCATCTGTGTATGGGAATAAGACATCAGCTGACATTAGAAAGGACCTCTCCCTTCAGCCGAGGCTTCTGGCAAAGAGAACGTGGGACCTGGGTTCTTCTGCAGGAGATGGCTGGAAACCCATTGGATTCCACACTCGGACAGTAGCAGCGCGGTGACGCGGGAGGATGGGGAGGGCAGGCAGTGATGCTCAGCTCCATCCCGCTCTGAAGGATCCCAGGGAGGAGGGGGCTGGGGCTGCCCCATGCCAGGCCCCAGCTGTGCCCACGGGTCCCCAGCACACCAACGCGCTCGGCCACCGCCTCGCTTCCCGCCTCCTGAGCCCTGGGTGCGGAAAGCAGCAAGAGAGACCTGTGCCCGCTGGGGTCTGCTGCGGCCCGTTGGGGCCTGCTGCGGCCTGCTGGGGTCTGATGCGGCACGTTGGGGCCTGCTGCGGCCCGCTGGGGCCTGCTGGGCCCTGCTGCGGCCCGCTGGGGTCTGATGCGGCACGTTGGGGCCCGTTGGGGCCTGCTGCGGCCTGCTGGGCCCTGCTGCAGCCCGCTGGGCCCTGCTGCAGCCCGCTGGGGCCCGGTGCTGCCCACGGGGCCATGGCTGGTGTCACCCACGCAGCGAGCACAGGGTGCCCGACCCCGGCCCACACTGCGGGCCCTGGCCCTGCCCCGCGCCGCGCCCGGGGTTGCTGGGAGGGGGTCTCCGGTGCCCAAATGGGCGCTGGCGCTGCGGGGAGAACACGCGAGCGCCCTTCCCGGGGCGGTGTGATGTGGAAGCGGGAGCAGTGCCGAAGGCTGGGGCGTGGCCCTGCTGGTTGGGCCCTCCCGCACCCCCCGCGAGGGCAGCCCCCGGCCCGGGCAGCCTGGAAACCACCCCCCCCCCCCCCCCCCCCCCAGCCCCAGGCAGCGGCTTCGCACTCGGATCCTCATAGGGATTCTGTGGGACTAATCAACATCTGCCCATTAGGGAGTGATGACAAACCAGTCCATTTGGGGTGATTAATTGACATCTTAAATTAATCACGAGCACTCGTCCTAATGCTGCGACTCCAGATATTAACTGTTCCACCAGCCGCCTGAGAAAGAGCAGAGACCATTACAGAGCGCATTTGTCAAGCAGTCACTTGCACAGCCATTGTGGTGGCTGAAAAAAGGTCAAGTGACTTTGTTATTGTTAAGCAGAGAGCAGACCGAAACTCCTAATTCCTTACTATGTGTTTAATGTGCCAGTTAAGTAGTGGTAATTGGCAGCAGCTGGGCCCTTGGAACCGGCGGGTTCTCGCTGGAGTGGGAAGCCCTGGTGTGCTCAGTGGTGGCTTTCAGGGGTGTGCGAGGGGGAAGGCAAGTCCCGGGGAGCTGGAGGTGCTGGGGGCTGCTCTGTGGCTGTGAGGAGGACGCAGGTAAGAAGTGAGATTGTGCTGATTTGAAAATCAGTAGACAAATCAAGATGTAATTTTCTTGGCGGTTAATACGGTGGTGATGATAAACTGCTAGGGCTTAGCGCAGTTGCTTGTGCGGCTGGGTGCTCACGGTCGGATCGGAATGCAGTGCTGTGCTGTGCCCTGGGTGCGGGTCTCCCTGCCTGGGGCTGGTGAAGGAGGGTCCCCCTGTGAGGGGCTGCACGGGGGGCTCTGCACCCCCAGCTCCCTGCCTCCGTGCTGGGGGAGTGCACGGGGTCCTTCGGCTCCGGGTGCTGTGGGGGATGCACCCTGCTCCTCTGGCTGGAGTCACTCACCTGGGCAAGGAGACCAGGGAAGCGGAGATGTCATCTCTCTGGGTGCCCTTGGTGTGTCTGACTACAAACCAGCATTTTTCTGAGGCTGGAAACAAGCTGGCAGCGGCGAGGAGTGGGTGGTTGCATCTTCCTCTTGGCACGTGGCACACAGACCAAGCATGGTGGTTGTGCTGTCTCTGTTTGGAAGAGCCGTTGCAGTAAGGCCTGGGGTGGTCCAACACAGGGAGCAGTGGCTTACAGAGCGCTCAGACCCGAGGCTCCTGCAGCTTGTTCTCCTTGAGCAGAGGCTGTGCAAAGGGCAGCTCTGCATGGGGAAATCTTGTGCAGCATGAGACCTGGGCATGGCCCAAAGGTGCCATTTGGTGTGGGATTCCCCTCCTCCAGCCTCTGAGGAGTCTCCTGGCCGTGCAGGCATGTCTGCTGGCAGCACAGAAATAACACCTTGGCATTCTCCAGAAGGCTGTGCCTTTCTGGAGGCTCAGGGCTGCTCAGCAGATGGACCTGCTCCTGGCTCTGTGCTAGTCCTGACGCTCTCCTTGCTCTGGGCCAAGCCACGCAGGCATTAGACTGCTGGGAGCGATGGTGTCTGGCTCGGGTGGGCGGTTGCGTAAGGGTTTCAGCCCTGTTTCCAGGCCTACGGAGTTTGCACAGCTTTGAATAAACAACCGATCTCTCAGGTGCAAGCGCAGTGTGAGCAAAACCTCCCGCTGGCTGCTGGGACTGCGGCTGTTCCCTGCCTCGGCCCCCAGCCCAGCCCCGGGTCGAGCGAGATGCACGGGAGATCAGCGGTGCTGGAGGCCGGGCGGGAATGCTGTGCAAGCACTGAACATCAGCAGCGCTCCTGCCTGTAGGCACAGGCTGGGGCTGTTCTTGCCCATCCACATGGCTCAAACAACCTGCCCGCAGCCTGGGCCCCCTCCGGCACGCTTGCTGGGCTATCCCGGCACAGCACCACGTACCCGGACCAGAGACCCCCTCCCTGGGGGGGACCTCTGCCCGTCCAGCCCCATCCCCGTCCCGGGAAGGATCCGTGTGCTCAGTCCCCTGGTGCTCGTGCCCTGATGGACCATGTTGTCTGTGCAGGAGGTGGGAGGCTGGAGGGGCTGGGGGCCGTGGGTGCGCAGGTCGGACCTGTGCTGGGGACCCTCCCCTGCATGGAGCGGCTCTGCCTCACTGACAGCCGGTGGGTAGAGCACCTCTGCTGAGAAAAATGAGTCTCAGCTGCCACAGCAGCACAAAGCAAGTGGTTGTGAAGCAAAATGAGCAAACGGTCTCCTCCTGCAGCTGGCTGGAAACTGCTGCCTCGTAGCCTGGAGTCGTCATTTCCCCCTGTGAATCTGTAGTCTTAATATCCGAGTGCTTGGAATATTTATTTTTCATGTTGCTTACTGACACCAGGAAGGGGAAATGAGTAAATCTTTATGCACTTTTAATCACCTGTTAGTGGAGGAGCTGCAGGGCACTCCTGCTTTATGTCTGGAGATAAAAAATTGTGGCTGGTTTGCCAGGGAGAGGTGGCTGGCACAGGTGCTGTGCGGATGGCTGCGGAAGAGGTGCGGAGCAGCATCCCGGGCGAGAGGGAGCTGTCGACCAGGAGTGCTTTAATGGGATTGTGGCAAGGAGAGGGTGGTAAAGCAGCTCTCTCCCTGGTGTGGAAGGGGAGCTGATGCCCCCGGCTTCCCTGGCAGCGAGGGTGGGGGCTGCTTTGGTCTGGCCCTGCTGAGCTGCAGGCAGGGCTCACTCGGCATGGGCAGACGGTGCTGCTGCTCTGCTCGGGCACCCCAAGGGCTGGCCCTGCACTCCGGGCTCCCGGGATCATGGCAAAGAGCTCCTGTCGGGACTGGTCTGATGAGGAGCTTTCTGGGGGAAGGCCCTTGTCCCCGTGGTGGGGAGGTGCTGCCCTGTCCCATGGGCTGGGGAATGTGTGGTGGCCAGTGCTGCGGAGCCCTGGGTGGCCCCACGCTGCCTCTCACCTCCTCACAGCTCAGCATCTGGGGCCAGTCACATCCTTGCCGGCTCCCCTCCCAGCAGCTGCCCTGCTCTAACCCACATCAAAAGCTCTTGCCCTGTCCTTGCCTGCGGCTGCACATGTGGGGAGCTGGGCCAGCGTGGCCATCGCTGTCACCAGCACTGGGGCACCCGGCACGGGGAGCCGGTGGGGGCTGAGGGCAGCTGGTGGCTGCCCCGGGGCTTCTGTGCTCCCACCCAGCCCTGGCAGCAGCGCTGGCAGTGACCTTCAGCGGCACAGGCAGCACCCTCATGCCTTCATTGCCCCCTCTTTAAAATGGGGGGAACTTAAGGAAAAGGAAGAGTCTTCCAGGGGAAGCCCCATTTAGTCGATGTCCTTGAAGGCCTTAGCTGAGGGTCTTAAAGTGTTATGGTGTTATCCTTAATAAGAACAGCATTTAAAGTGAAACAGCTGACAGGCACAGTAGAATAGCAGCCACTTTAATGTTCTCCATTTCATTCTGTACTTAAAATCCCTGTCAGTCTCCAGTGAGGAACAAGGAGAATTTATGATGAAAAATCAAAGATGTCCATGAACATCAAGGATGAGATCAGTGGCTGATGGATGACTGGCACGCGAGTGCCCATCGCTGCCGGGGTGCTCTCGGCGGGGGACAGGGACTGCCACTTCCCGCGCAGAACTGCGATGCCACCCGCTTCCCTTGCTGCTTTTGTTTGAACACCGGTCTGTACTGGGGACTCTGCTGCGCAGGCGGCTTTACTCCCCCACGGATGTCCCCTGCCTGTTGCAGAAGGTGCAGCCTTCTCCGCTGTCCCAGCTCTCACGAGGAAGCCCATTGCTGCGCTGGGGTTTGCTGGGAAGTGCCTGCTGGCTGGGGTGCGCTGGAGCCTCCCTCCGCAGCCCTGCACCCCTGTGCCAGCCTGCGCCTTGTGGCCGCAGGGAGCCGGGCGCCTCCCGCCCCGGGAGGGCAAGGGGGCTGTGCTGGCGTGGCAGCGTCACTTGGCTGCCGGCTCCTGCCCTGGGGATGCTCCAGATGCTCCCGTGGTCGCTGGAGCATCGCGCATGGGTCTGGGTGACCCGTGAGCCGCCATCAGCGCTGCTCCCTGAGCCTGCGGTCTGGGGCTGGTGCGGTGCCTGCACAAGGAGCAGCCGCGGTGGCCCCACACGCCCCGGCGCTGGGAGCCACTCGCAGTAATTAAGGTGTTTGTGGTAGCGGTGATGCTGCTCCACTTCACGGTGTAGGAGATAAATGCCCAATGCGCAAAGCGGGTGTCTTGCCTCACAGCCCCATTCCAGAGAAGATTTCTGTGAAGTAACCTAATAATGGCAGTGATAAAATGCTGTTCCCCAGGCAGAGCCGGGGGAGCCCGGCGTGGGGAGCTCCAGCAGGCGCTGGTGATGCGGCAGCCGTCGGGCTGGCTGGGCAGGGTGGCCCCGGGGCGCGGGCTGTTTGCCCCTGTGCCGTGCGGGACCCCGTCCCGGGCAGCAGCGACCACCGCTGCCGGGGCACCCGCTGCCGCTCCACCAGCGCAGCGAGGCCGGGCATGTGTGCTCGCAGCTAATTAGCGGCCCCACAAAGTTCATCAATAGTAGATCTTGTGGCGGCAGCTGATTGCCGGCTCACAGCGGGTGGGCACGGGGTGGTAAATCAGCCTGATTGATTGTTGACCACTCCAGTTTTTCCAGCAGTAATTTAAAGCAATTAAAACGCCTCCCTCAAATTAACAAGGTAAATACGCACGGCTGGGAGCCCCTGGAGAGCGGGGCCGTGGTGGGAGCGGGCCAGGGCGCCGTGTCCGGGCAGGGATGTTGGCATCCCCTGTGGCCCTGCTGCGTGGGTGCCCGGGGACGTGGCTGCGGCTCCCGGGCGGGCGCTGCGCTGCGGTGCCCGGAGCAGCCGTCGTGCACGCGGGTGATGGCAGCACGCGAGGTGCGAAGGCTGTCCCTGTGCGGGCAGGGCCCTGCGTGTGGGGGATGAGGCAGAAGCCTGGGGTTTTCCTGGTGCTGGGAGCGGCCCCGGGGATGCCGGGGGGTTTGCTGGAACACCCTGAAGGGTGCTGGCTGAGGGGGCTGCGTGGGCACAGGGCTCTGCTCAGCGGCGGGGGTCACTGCTAGGGAATCAGCAGTGCTGGGACAAAACCCCGGTGGGGATGTGGGACTGGTGCTGCCCTCCTGCCGTGCTGATCTTGGGAGGAGGGGTGGCTGAGCTCTGGCATGAAGTCTTTAACTCTTGGGCTTCTACCCAAGGGATAAAAATACCCAAATGCTGGATTTTCCCTGTAACAGGAATTGTGCCCAGCCCTTCTGTTTTAATTGCACAGTCTATCAGTCCTTCGGCTGCTGTGGTATAAATAGAGGCTACTTCACCCATGAAGGGTGATTATCTTTTATGAGTGTGAAAGATCTATAACTCGGGAGGTGCAATGGGAAGAAAGTGAGGAGACAAGGGGAGTCACACTGCATGGATCAGGCAGTTTGTTTAGTATATGGGAAGGGCTCACTTTAATTAAAAACCCAGACTTTTCAGAAGTGAGGACGAAGTAAAGATGCATTTCGCACCCATTGCTGGAGCTTCCCCTGAGACCAGTGTACCCCACAGATGCTCCTCTTGGCTGATGGTGTAGAGGGATGACTTGCAACCACAGGTCGAGACATTTGGGCACGGTGGGTGGTTCTGGGTTCCCAGATGCAAGGTCTGAGCTCCTCCAGGCAATACGCGCCTGCCTGCCGGCATTACCAGGCTGGTTGAAGTCCCTCCAGCCCGCTGTCCCTTGCTGCTGCCCAGGTTCAGGCGCTCTGTGTTCTGCAGGGTACTGGTAGCGGCATCCTTGCGGGTCTCCTGGGGATTGCCCTTGCGCCCAGCCCTCGGAGCTCTGCGTGTTCTGGCACCCAGAGCAGGGCGTGTGAAGTCAAGCGGGGCCTTGCAGCCTGGTTTGTGCCGGTGGTGTGTCCCTGGCACTGCTCAGCGATTAAATTGGCTCGTGCTGTAGCAGGGCAGCAGTGTGCCGGGCACGCTGGGGCAGGGGGTCCATGGAGAAGGGCAGGGAAGGCAGGGGCTGTAAGAGGGGGCAGGAGCCCGCCCCTGCACCCCGGGTGTGCTCTGCAGCCCCAGCCCAGGCAGACTCTGCTAGCAGTCAGGAGCTTTCCCCCTAGTAAAATTTTATAGCTTCGAAGAGCTGAGCAGAATGGCTGCCAGCAGATCCTTTTGGAAAATTTATGACAGTCTCTCTTTTCCCCAAACACCTTGCTGATTTTCTCCTGGAGTTCTTGCCTGTGGTATGCTCAGCTGGCAGAGCTGGGGCTGGGCCGCGCTTGCTGGTGGGACCCGCGGCCGCTTGCTGCCTGTCAGGCCTTCAGCACTCCGCCCGGGTGAGAAGTGTCTGGTCTATTTTGTGTCAAAAGATGTGTTTGTTTATCTCTAGCTCTTTAGCAATATTTATGCGGATGTAAATGATTAGTTTGTGTGCTGGCAAACACCTCCTCAGCCAAATGCATCTGTGCTTTTGAGGGCTCCTGGGAGCTGTGCACGTCAGCGTGAACCTCTCCTCCTTGGGGCCCTTAGCTGCGCAGTTTGTAGATGTGCTCATTCCTCGACAGCAGCACAGCTCTGCTGTCCTCTGGACGCGGGGATGTCGTTGATCTCTGGTGCTCTGCTGGATGTAAGCTTTGCTAATGCTTTGCAGAGATTTTTCTTTCTTTTTGGAAGGCCGCTAAAGTTATGTAAGGCTTGATCTCTCCAAGATCTCCAGTATCTCCACTTACGCCTTGTAAAGCGTCCTGATCCCATGTGCAGAGTGCCAGAGAGCAGCAGAACTGATCACCCACCACGGGCAACTGGTAACTGGCCCGGAGACATGGTGATCCCAGGACTTGGGAGCTACCCAGTCCCCTGGAAGATGTCATTAAGGATTTAGTCTTAATAGAGAGCAGCCTGCACTGCAGGCAGCCTCTGCTGCACTGGTGCCTAACTGGAAAGAGGTTAAACCAGAAACTGGCAGTGGGCGGTTTCAGGTGCTTGAAATATGCGCAGATTGGTTAGATCTCTGCAGCCACACCGAAAATCCAGGAAGCTATTGCAGATTCCTAGGAACCCGTACTGTAAGTAACACTACGCCAAGTTTGCGGCTGTGCAGCCGTGGCTGAGTGTGACCTGACCCTGCATGCCTGGGGCTGGGTGGTGGTGCTGCTCCTGCTCGTGGCTGGGCGATGCCGCGCTGCGTGCAGGGTCCTGCCCGCGGGCTCTGGCTGCAGGCATGGCCGCGTCTCTGGCCCGGGCGCTGCAGGGCTGCGGCAGGGACGCGGCTCGGTCTGGTGCGGGGCTGAGCCCGCGCTGTTGCAGAGGGAAGGAGCCCGGGTGCCCTGCGAGCAGGGGCTGTGATGGGTGCACCTTCCCCACCCCTTGCCCACTCTGCCCCGCAGGTACCGGAGCGGGAGTGCCAGCGTGCTGCTCGTGGCACCACAGAGCTTCCTGCCAGCTGCTGGCCTTGACTTGCTCAGAAAGACACGCTTCCAGCCTGATCTGACCTTCGCGTAACGTGGGGGAACGTGCTCAGAGCGAGCACCTCTGTTGTGAACCTGGTAAGGGCTTGCACGGTGCAGGCTCGGGTTGACGGGAAGCTAAAGCACGGTGTGGTGGCAGATGCCGTTCTCGGACCCGCGTGGCTCCGGGGCTGGGGATGGCCCGTGAGCCGCTGCTCGTGCATTGCTGAGGCTCAATGGCCTCGCCTCTGCTGGGCCGCGCTCCGCTGCTGCGGCCACCCCTGCCCTCCGTGGCCGTCAGACAGAGGGACGGATGCTCGCCGCAGCAAGCCCCTGCCAGCGTGAGGGACACAAGGGGACAGGGGACGTCGGGGCTGTTCTGATGTGTGCAGCTGTGGTCTGGAGAAATGCTTCCTAAAGGAGAAGACAGATTGCTGCTGGGAATGTTTTCTCTTCCTGACTGGGTACCAGTTCTCTCATTTCAGGAGCTTTGTTTTCCTGCACTGGGGTGTGTGACAAGAAGTGAAATCAGAGCAGTTCCTTGCGATCCGGAGCACCTTCAGCCTTGCCTAAGCCCTGGGCTCTCCGCAATCACCGCAGCCCCTCGCGCAGCTCCTCTGTCACTGTTCCCTTGTGTCTACTCTCATGTTTGCGTTTGCGTTCCTAAACCACATTCAAAGCCAAGCACCGACCCAGCCTGTGACTGGGAGTCTCGGCACCAGAGCTCTGGTCCCACCGAAGTGTGCCGATGCCTGTTAGTACGTGTGCGTATGTCGCCTTTCTTCGATTCAGTGTGTGTTTCTGTTTAGAGGGAACTGGGAAAGTGAAGCAAATCCTCTGCCCAGTGGAAGAGGATGTTTGTGATATGCCATTTATTTTGAATAATCTAATGAAGGTAAAAGGAAGTTGTATGTTAAGAGTAATTTCATGAATTCAAGATGTAGCGTCCCATCTGCTTTAGTCTGGATGCTGAATAGAAGGGAATGAAGCATAATTTGTCAGGCTCTTGTGTAACTGCTGTGTTGCCATTAAAAGAATACGATCTTACAAAAGAGGTAGGATGCTAAATCCAGCACAGTAATTAAGCTACTCATCTAATTGAAAGTTCTATGATTTATTGAGCCATAAACCCCAATTCTTTCCACTTACTGACCAGGACCTACGATATATGCTGTTGCCTGATGGATTCTCATTTCCAGCTGGGCAATATGCTCCTTAAAAACAGTGTTAAAAATGTCACCGAGGAAGGCATCCTTCATACTAGACAGTGATTTAGTCCCATCTGAAGTCTGCAGCACATCAGAGTCGTTCCTGCAGAGGACCACAGGATCCCATAATGGATGTGTGCTCTGGCCCCTGCGGGACAGAGCTCCTCGGAGTGGGAGGTGGAGGCCGGAGGATGATAGCGGTGTTCAGCACGTGGTTTGTGGAGATCGTAGGGGAGGTTAAGATACACACAGCAGCTGGTAAGGTGGAAATGCTTCTGCTGTCATCGTGCTGGTGGGACAAGGGCAGCTTGTTCCTGGAGGGGTGGGTGAGATGGCTGTCCAGCCCTGGGGCCCTGGTGACAGAGGTGCTCCTGTCGCTCATGGACAGCATTGCCACCCTCTTCCCCAGACCAAGGCAGAGTTGCCCCAGGAGCTCACCCGACACCATTAGAGCGATTTCTGTGAAACTTTGCCTTGCTGGCACGTGGAACCACCTTGCTCTGCTGTTGTCGCTCCAGAGAGGTCTGATCCTGGGAGCATCTGTGGGGCCCTGGTCCTGCCATCACTGGGAGCATCCATGGACTCTCCAGCCCATCCTCACAGCTCTGTGGGAGTGGTCAGGATGACTCTTCTCAGCAGTACCTCTGCCTTTCTGGCTTTGCTCTGTTGACTCTTTGGCCCTCACCTCTTTGTTCCCTGGCATTGCCTGTGTCTCTGCTGCTTCTGGCTCCTCTGAAGGTCTCTTGGTCTGGGTAGCATGGGCTGATGGTGGTTGTGCCTTGGGGAGGATCAGTGAGAGCAGTGGCCAGAAGCCTGCGACAGGCAGAGCAGGACCTGGGTGAACAGGGGTGATTGATGTCTGACGGTATTTCTAGCCTCCCAATGGTTTTAGCTCGGGGTTTTCCTCAGCTGGGTGTAACTGTGTGTCTGGAATTGCAAAATGGATGCTGTTTGTGTGGATGAGTGGATGTGAAAGGTTGCGTGCTGTTCTAGGTCGCTTGTGCATGAAAACTCACCTAGGAGTGTCTCCTGGTTTCGGCTGGGATAGAGTTAATTTCCTCCCAGTAGCTGCTGTGTTTTGGATTTAGTAGGAGAATGTTGGTAACACCGATGTTTTCAGTTGTTGCTATGAAATCAAGGACTTTCTCCAGTGTCCCGTGTTCAGCTCCTGAGCAGGCGTGCGGGAGCTGGGAGGGGGCACAGCCGGGCAGCCAGCCCAGGCTGGCGGAGGGAGATGTTCCACACCAAGGATGTCATGATCAGTTTATCAGCGGGGTTTGGCTGGGGGTGGGGCAGGAATCCTTTCCTTTTTCCTTTTCCGTGAGTTTGAATCCTCTCTGGTGCAGGAGTTTGAACTTATCTGGGAGTTTGGTCTTTTTTTGGGAATTTTGTGAAATTTGTGATGCCCAGGAGTTCCAGGTTCCGTGGCTGCTGCTCAGGGACTGGCTGCAAACTGGTTGTTGGGCAGTGAGAAGATGATATTGTAGATAGTTTGTTTTGCATGTGCATTAGTATCAGCATTTCCTCTGCCTTGTTGAACTGTCTTTCTCTCAAGGCACACGTTTCACCTTGTGTCCATTCTCCTCCCCGTCCCGCCATGGGGAAGGGGGGGGGTGAGCGAGCGGCTGTCAGGTTAAACCACGACAGCGTCGGAGCACAGACAGAGCTGACACAACGACTGGGCGAGAATGGAAGCGGAGGAAAGGTAAAGCAGTTGAGAGTCAAGCGACGGTAGGCAGTGTCCTTCTCGCAGCCGTTCATCTGGGCAGGAAGCCTCTGGAGTTCCGTATTCCTCCTGATCATAAATGCAATGAGCTCGTGAAACCCTACAGCATCCTCAGGCTCTTTCGTTAATGCAGTGCTTCTGGACGGCTGTTCTTTGTATTTGATTTTTTTTTTCCTGTCAATTAGGAATTTCTTAGGCCATCTTTTCTTTAACCTGTACCAATTGCCTTAATTGACTTCCGTCTTAATTGGTAACAAATCATTTCCACAGAGCCCTTGTAATTCTTCTCAATCAATCGGTTCAGCCTTCCTGTGGGACAGAGCCTGGGCTGCCGAGCAGGGGCTGCGGGAGCTGGGCAGAAGCTGCCAGTGCCCGCGCTGGCTCCTGCGACGTCCCCGGCAGCGGGGCAGGGCCGAGCGGCATGCCTGGCGCAAACCTTAGCGCGCTGCCCACGCTGTGTGGGCTCAGAAACACGCGGCGTGATGGGCACACGCTCCCGTCTCGTGCTTCGCACTTTGGTTTGTGTGAGCTCGGCCGCGCCGGTGTGGACTGCTGGCACGAGGGGCTGAGCAGGGCAGACCCCCGCAGAGGAGCGGCACTGCAGAGCTGGCTGCCAGAGGCAGAGTGCGGCGAGAGCAGGGGGACGGTGGAGACAGGGGAACAGGAGTGTTTTTTCTGACCGGCCTGTCTGCATCTCGCCGGAAAGAGCACAGCAAGGGTTGTGCAGTGGCCAACGCTGTTCTGTCACTCTTTCTCACATTTCAGCTGAGGGTCGGTGCTGGTTTCCAAAACCAGAGAGGGGTCCCTGGTGCCTCAGGGAAGGTCTGCCAAGGGCTTGGAGGCTGAGACTAGCGTAGTTTTGGGGGTTGGTTTGCACTCCCTGCCATAACTGAGGTACTTCTGTTGACATTGACCATGGCGTGTTACTTCTGGGGAGCACCTGAAGCCAAGCTGGCTGGGAAGATCGGGGCATCTTGTAGTCCAAGCAGGGTAGTGATGAAGGGTCTGGGGGACCTGTTGTGGAAAATGTCTTCTGGTGCAGCTTGCAAAGCTCAGGCGGCTCACCTTATCACGAAGCAGACTGAGAGCTGATTTAACGGCAGGGTGTAAGTACTTCCGCTGTGGTGGGGATTAACTGCTGGAAGGGCCAAGGAAAGTGGCAGATGCTCCAAACTGACATTTTCAAACCAAGATTAATGCTTCTCTGAAAGGTGTCTTGGCCAAAGAAGCCGTTTGGCTCAATACAGGGCAAACTGGTTAAAAAAGAAAAGCCTGTGGTGTATTAGAAATGAGGCAGTATGATCTACTGATGCCTTCTGGCACAGATTTCTAGGAGCCTGTGGAAGCACATCTTGCATCAGTGTTCAAAGCCATTAGCTGGCTGGCCTCCGCTTGATGCCACGTGGGTGGCGGAGTTCACCCTTGTCGTTGTTTTTCCCCAGATGTTGAAGTCACACCCAGTGCAGAATACCTTTAAATAATGGCAAGAAGATAATCAGTGTATGACAAAGTTGGGCGTGAAATCCCAGTGCACCCTGTAAATCAAGGAAAAAGGATCCTGGAACAACACCGTTCCCTTTGATGTAGTTGTGGGCTGTGTAATTAGCTGTAACCAGAGTATTATTTGATCTTCCATGTTGAAAATCACAATTTGTTTTCCTAGGCGTACATATGAATGTGCTTACAGCATTTCTTTGTGATAGCCATTTTTCTGAAATCCACAGCTGACCTCCCAGAACACCCAGACAAAAAACCTGGGGCTGCCCATATGCAGATGGAAAGATGCTTTGTTCCTGAGAGAGGTTCTGCTCTGGGATGATGAACAGGAGAGCTGGGCTTTGCCGGTGACGGCGGGGTCTGACCCCAGCAGCCACCCTGCTCCGTGGCAGAGCTGTCCCCATGGAGCTGCTCGGCCCCTCGGGGCGCTCCGAGAGGGGCACGGCGCTTGGACGTCAGGCTGGGCATGGTGGTCTCGCCCCCTGGAGATGCGCGAAGCTCACCCAGCAGGTGCGCACACGGGTGGGAGAAAACTCTGGTGCTGCCTCTTCCACAGTGGGGGGAAATCCTTTGCAGCTGGCCAAGCCGGCGGTCCCTGGGAGAGCTCTTGGTGGCCGCAGCAGATGGGATCGTGTGGTTCAGTGGAGGAGAGCCCAGCCGCAGACGCATCCCCCTTCCCTTGGTGTGTCTGAACAACCAGCTGCAGGGCAAACTGTTAATCGTAATAAAGTTAGCTGGTCTGCCAGGCTGGGGTTTGCTCATGCCTGGTGTCATTGGCTTCTCTGCCGCTTCCTTATTTATCCCATTTCTGAAGCAATTACCCCAAATTAGCATGTTCGCACTGGCCGGGTGCTGGCAGCACCTTGCCCGGTGTCGGGGTGTCTGCAGTGCTGGCTCGCGTTGCCGGCGGCTGTGCGGGTTGGCTTTGCTCCTCGGCGCTGCCGGGTGCGTTCGCCTGGGCGTTCCCCTCCCAGCCTTGGCCCCATGCTCGCCATGGGACAGGGGCTCGCGAGGTCCCCACTCCCCTCTCCCTCCTGCCTCTGCTGAGCAGACGAAGAGCTGCAGCAAAGGCTTGTGCTGGAAACCTGGCGTAGCATGGGACTTTTTTCCCCTGTTTCAAAGTACTTAAGCCTGTCATCACCCTGGACTGACTTTGTGTGTCCGCTCAACTCCACAGCCACCCAGGAGAGCACAGGCCTGGGGCTTGTTGGGCAGCAGTGTCCTCTGAGCAGCTCCCTGGCTGCCCGGGTTTGGAGGCGTAATTTCACCTGCAGTGGTGAAGAAAGACTTGGGCTTTGCAGCTGAAAGCATCCTCAGCTCTGCTGTGCTTGTCCGTACCTTGGAGGCAGAACTGAATCACTTGAAGGGAATTTGCTGTGAGGACAAGAAATGTCTGACGCCTTCCATCTTGTGGAGCTGTCTGCCTCAAGCCAGTGAGATTTCTCGTGCGAGTCATCCAGATGGCTGCCAATGCATCCAGTTTCCTTGGAAGACGCTTTGAAAAGGAGTCAGGAAGGACCACCCTGATTAGAGGAGCAGCCCTCGACCCGCTTTCCATGAGATCTGCTTTGGCACCCAGCAGCCTCCTGACAAAGCGTGGATATCCTTTGAAGGGGAAGGGAGGCCTCTCCCTCCTCGTCGCAGGGGTGACTCGTGGTATCAACGTAGCTGGCAGTAGAAAGGTTTGAGAAAACAACCCCTCCGAAGTGTTTTCTCCACCGCAGCTGGAGCGGTCCCCAGCAGGAGCCTCTGCTCTCTCAGGAGTCAAAGGCAGGGGCAGGGGCCAGACTGGAAGCTGGGTTCCTGGCCAGCAATAATACAGATGGAAACGCCAGGAGCAGCTTTGCAGTGCTGCTGCCATGAGGTGTGACGGAGAGTCCAGAAGGATGAATAATCACCTCTTAAAGGACCACGGAAGCGAAATGGGGGAGATGCAGCCCTGCCGAGGTGTCCTGCCCTGCCTGGAGTGCATTGCTGGCGCTCAGGGGCCTGTGAGCGGGTAATCCAAGGGACCCCGGAGGGCCTCTGATTAGCAGAGGTGACAGATGAGCCTTCTGCTGGGTGCTGACTGACCGCTCTGTGACCTTTGACAGCCATGTATTGCATCCTGCTATGTCCTTTCCAAAGCTGAGGAGTGAAGCCCAGCACTGTCCCATTTGCATGTGCTCTTAAAAAGCTGTCCTGCTTCAGCAGCACTTTAAATCCAGGAGACAACCAGAGTTTGACTTGGCTGAGTTACAAGGGCCATTTCCTTTCTGATTAGCCCCATTGTCGCTCAGCTTCCCTTCCCTTCCATCCGTATCTGTGGTCATGGAAGCCTCTGAGACAGTCTGAGGTGTTTTTTTTGTTCAGCTTGTAGAGATGTGCTAGGCAGAGCACAGAACCCGAGCAATAATTAGTGTTTGTTGTCATCATCCTGCGAAGTATTTGGCAGATTTCAAAGACCTGCCACGTTTGCCTTTGTGTGGTGGAAGATGCTCCCCAAGAGTTTCCCAAGGGTCGGGGCATTCGGATGCAGCTTCTGAGGACCGGGGTGGTCGCTGGATGCAGCCACAGGTGGGGATTTGGGATCAGCCTGCGGCTGAAGCCTTGGGGCGGTCAGCTCTGACTGCCAGCGCTGCTCTGCTGCAGTTCGTCTGCATTTGCTAGGTCTAGGACCGTTTCCAGTGTAAAATCAAACGGAACACTTGGAAGATAAGCTTCGTGCTTACAGCGACTCTGCTCTGCCATGCCCTAGTCTGGACTACCTGCTCCCACTCTGTCCTAGAGATCAGAGAGGGCCAGAGAAACAGATTCCCTGGCATGCTGTGTGTGTGGGGTGGACCCACAGCCTGAGCATGCCTGGCTCATGGCGCTTGCTGCAGCAGTTGGCCCCCAGTGCCGGATGGGGACCGGGCTGCAGCCATCTGCCTTGCTCCTGAGAGCGCCCGGGAGGAGCGGGCACGGCCCAGTGCCCCGACCTGGGCGTGCTGTGGGCGAGGGGTCTCGTCTCCTTGGGCGCTGGCTGTAGGCGTGAGGACAGATGGACTTCTCCAGGGCAGGGTCCAAACCCAGCGTCCCCCTGCACAGGTCGCCCGCAGCCCCCACCAGCGCAGCGAGCAGTGCGATGCTCCCTGCCACGCCGGGCAGGAGTCGGGCAGCAGCCATGGAGCGAGCCGGGAGCACCGCAGAGCCCGGGACCGAGGACGAGGCAGGGACCGGTGCGGAGCGTGGGGCTTGGCTTGGGCTTGCGCTTGCTCTTTGACTCGCCTTTAAACCTGGGTTTTGTGAAGGTCTGTGGGCGTGTGCTGCAGGACAGCGGGGAAGTGGCCGCTCGGGCTCACGGGGCTTTGCCTTCTGTGCTGCCTGGCGCAGCGTGCGGTGCCGGGTTTGGTGAGCAGAGGCCTGGGAGGAAAGAGGAGTTAATACGGAAAGCTGGAGGGATGCATGAACTAAATGAGCCCTCTGCTTTGCTTCTTCCCTTTTTCCTTTTATGAGCATTGCCCCTGCTGATGGATAAAAGGGCAGGCCTGGAAACCTGCCCCGGTCCCGGGGAGGTGATTTGCTGCTGAAGTGCAGGATTTTGCAGTTTTCTAAAGCCCTGTGGCAATTCCTGTCTTGGGAAGGTAAATGGTGATTCCGGAGCTGGGGTGGGGAGAGTCTTAGCAGGCTTGGGAGCAAGGCCTTGATGAAATGTTGAGTTTTTTCCGCATTCCTGTGCCCCAGAAGGAGCTTTCCCAGGGCAGGTTTGGGATGTCGACAGCACGTGTGGGTTGTGGCTCCTTCCCCCTCAGCATGCAGGGAGCCGGAGCCAGCGTGCTGAGTCGCAGTCCCTGCACTGCCGCTGCTCCTCGGGGTGCCAGTTCTGGCTTCGGCATTGCCCGGCGCGTGCAGCCGGTCTGGGAGCCGCCGGCCTGTGGGCACCCAGGCAGGATCCTGACAGCGCTGGGCACAGCGTGCCGCGAGGAGCCGGCTCTGCTTCCAGAGGGTGGGCTTGGTCAGAGCTGCCCTGCACGGCAGGGCATCGCGGGCAGTGACGGGCAGATTGCTTGCCCCAGCCCCTGCCGGCCGGGCAGGCTGGTCGATGGCGGCTCGGTGGGTGAGGGGGAAGAGCTCACGTGCTGGCTCTGTCATGGACACTGCCTGACAGTCACCGGGCTTTGATGTGTGATACGCACCGAGTGAGAAAGGGTGCTGTGACACACCATGGCGTGGTGGCGAGGGACAAGCCTTGTCCCCTGCGCAGACGGGGGCTCGGGAGAGCCTTGCTGCAGCCGCCCCAGCGCAGGGCTGCGGCTCAGCCCGGGGATGCTGCAGGAGCAGGACTGGAAGCCGCCGATGGTATCGGGGACTGGAAGAAACAATTTGTGATAAGGCGAGTCCGGACCTGAACTTGTGCCCAGCACTTGA
Source organism: Opisthocomus hoazin (assembly GCF_030867145.1). Taxonomy (NCBI): domain Eukaryota; kingdom Metazoa; phylum Chordata; class Aves; order Opisthocomiformes; family Opisthocomidae; genus Opisthocomus; species Opisthocomus hoazin. The sequence continues at coordinate 29,189,545 of NC_134426.1, read as the reverse complement.
AACGAGAAGGGAGCAAACCTGCCCGGTGGTGTGAGAAACCTCGGCTCGCTTCTGTGTTTGGTTTTCCCACAGCCCGTGCTTCCTGCTCGCCCCGGTGCTGGAAGTGCCGAGATAGCATCGGGGGGCCGCGCCGGTGGGATTTCTGTCCGGGAGGGGCAGGACGTGCCAGCCGTCCCATGGGGAGGGCTTGGGGAGGCTGTGCTGGAGCCGGGGAGGTGACCCGCTCTCTGGGGTGATGTTCAGGATCAGATCCCGGCCGGACGATAAGCCCGAGCGAGGGGCGCAGGATACCTGGGGAGCAGGGAAGGAGGGAGGGCAGGCGGGCTGTTGCTCTGCGTATAGGAGTTAATTTTCAGGGTGATGCTCCCTGCCCGGTGGGAGGGTGTGCGGTGCCTCCACGGACCGAGATTACTGGAGGGGAAAAGGGTGGGACGCAGGTCTGGCTCTTCCTCCCCCTCCCCAGGTCACGGGCTGTAAATTGGCGCAGCCTTTCTGGGCATAAGGAAAAATACCAGGAGCCTGCCAAGCAAAACAATAGGTCTTTCCACTGCTGAGCCGCGTCCAGACAGTCTGGGCCTGTGTCCAGCTCCGCGCTGGCGCTCGGCGCAGCCTCCCCTTGCTGGAGCTTTAACGGGAGGGAAAGGAGAAGCAGCGGAGAGTAATGAAACGGAGGAATGTCTGTGACATTTTTCTAAAAAGGAAAAATGCAGAGTTTCCAGTCAAACTGAAAGACTTATTGGGTTCGCTGGGAGGCTAAGTCCAGCTCCTTCGGACAAACTGCTAGATAAGGAAAACAATTTAGTCCCAAGTAATATTCGCTTCAGGATGGCGCAGGCTCCGCCACAATCTGTTTTGACTGCACCATGTTCATTGATTTTTCTTCCCAGCTCCTCAGCAAACGCGGTCCTGCCGGCCCCCGCGGGAGCACCGGGATGGGCGGCTGCACCCCGCATCGCAGCCGTGGGACCCCGGGGTGCCGCAGACCCGCGCTGGCACGGGTGGGTGCAGCTGCAGCCCGGCCCTGCCCCTGGTGCAGGCACCCCAAGAAGCGGCGCAGGCACCCCAAGCCCACCTGCCAGCGGTGTGGCCTTGGCTGGGTGAGGAAGGAGAGGCCGGGGGTGGCCCACGCCCTCGGCCAGCAGCACCATTGGAGCGGGTTTGGCCTCTGCACCAGCGACCAGCAAAAGCCGTTGGGGAGAGCGACTGGATGGCACTGGGGGTCTGGGTGCTGCCTGAGGCAGGGCAAGGAAAATGAACCAGCGTCACGCTGGATGCCAGAAACGTGACAGCTTAGACCCTGGCAGATGACAGCAAATATATGTGGGAAATTCTGGAAGAAAAGCCAATTCCTCCTGTTAAAATGCAAGTCACTTGTATGATGCAAAACTTCACCTTTTCCCCCTGAAGTGGAGAATGCGAGGACACCCCTGTCCCCAGGTCCTGCAGCCGTCCCCAGCTGACGGAGTCGGTGTTTGGAGTAACGGTAACTCATTTGCTGAGCGTGGTGTTTGCTGGCTCCCGGTACGTCGGCATGGAGCCGCGGTTTGATGCTCCGGGACAGCCAGGAGCACCCAGCACTTCCCCACCGTGTGCTGGGGAGAGGGGAAAGCTATGCTCTCCTAAGAAACAGGAGAAGCTGTACTGCAGGTATCAGCGCAAATGAAAACAGGAGTTTGAGCAGAGTGAATAACTGCATCTTCAGGACAGAGAAGAGCCTTGGGAATTTGGGGTAAAAAGCTTATTTCCCTTCTGCCAGGCTGCTCCCCTCTGCATGGCTCCTGGGCTCCCCCGGGACCGCTGGCAGCAGTGCTGCTGGTGGGGAGCTTGGGCAAGAGGAATGGGGTTTGATCCAGCCGGAGCGTTTCTGTAGAGGTCATATTCTGGAAATAGTTCTCCATCCTTGCTGTTAACCTCATCCGCGCTGGCTGAAGCAGCAGAGCAGGGCTCTGGGAAGGCAGAACGGCTCGGGCAGTGCTAGACCCGTCAGTAAGTAACAGGACCACCGAACCTGGGGGTTTGAGTGCCAAGTGCTGTCTGCTGCTCAGAGCCCGCTGCCTTCGTACCTCAGCGTCCCCCAAACGTCCTGTGCTTCTGGGTCGCGTGCTGCCACCGCGCAGTGTCTCCGTGGCACGCAGGCGTTTGCCTGGGCTCCAAGGCTTGGCACTGCCTGAGGGTCCGGCGCTCTCTGACCTGGCAGCCGCTGCCTCGGCTGGCCAAAGCTGCAGGCGTCTGGGAAGACTCTGCATCTCCTGTGGCTGACTAGTCGGTGGGATTTTACAGCACACTCACCAGGTCAGTGCAAGGCTCGCTGTGGTTCTGTGTATTTTATTCACGATCTGGCTGCTGGCGAGCTTTCCCTGCCGTTAACCGTTCCGGGGCTGGCTCACACCGCGGCTTTGCTGCTGCGGCTGGCACGCTGTGCTCTGCGGGAGGGCACGCGTGGAGCGAACCAGCCCCAGCACCCAGGGAGATCCCGGCTGCTCGGGAGAGCGGCGGGCAGCCCGGGAGCAGAAACTCGGAGCTCCTCGCAGGAACAGCTAATTACGACAGTGGCCAAACATCAGGGGCACTTTGCCTTGCTGCTGGGACAGCGCTGCGCAAAGCAGGGACGGGAAGCGCATGGTGGGGAAAACACGAATGGTCCAGCGTGATCAGATCGTGGGCCTGGTTAGGAAGCGTAACACAGTTGGTGCTGTGTATCTCAATTTTTTTGAAGGTGTTTGACATTTTGCCCAGATAACCTGTAGCCAATAGCACATATTATGTGGATTAAAAATTGGCTTAATGACAGATTTCAAACTATGGCCATTAATGACAGTGTCACTTCCTGCAGTGTTCCCAAGGAGCGTTCTGACGTGATTTAATGTGTGATTTAACAACAGTGATGACAAGAAAACCTTCGCTGGTAGCGTCTGGGGATGACATGGAGATTGGTGGTGGTGTAAGCAGCAAGGGCAGAGCTGTGAATCTCCTGGTTCAATGGTCACAAGCCAACGTGATGCATCACCAAGGAGCTACATGCAGGTGACCCTCCTCAAAAGCACGGCAGGGATCCCCAGCCTCTGGGGACGGGATGCTCCCACGAAGGCATGGGTCACCGACAGGCGTGGGGGTAAGGTTGGCTGCTGCCCGTGGGCGCTCGCTGCCGGACTGCCTCCCGGCACGGGCAGAAGGGTGGCACCGGGGGGCATGGGCGGGGACTTGGTGGTGGCTGGGCACTGCCCCAGCTCTGTGCTGGGTCCAGTGCTGCTGATGGGGCCTCAGGCTGGACCCTGGTGTTGCTGCTGTGGGGACCGGGCCCTGCTCCCCTCTGCTTTTGCTCTTGGGAGGGGTTGCAGCTTGCTTTGGTGAGCTGGGACTCCCCAAGGGATCTGGAGCTGGGGGCCGGTGTCGGGCCCTGTGGGCATCCCCCTCAAACTGGGGGCCTCCGGATGAGCAGCCCTCCTCCATCCCGGCGGTGGCTGCAGGCTCCCTGGGGGTCCTGGACCTGTGTCCGGCCCTCCCGGCGTGCCTGTGCCCGTGGGGTCCCGGTTCCAAGGCAGCCCCCTTGTCTGCACGCTCCTTGCCACACTGCCCCGAGGCAGGGCTCTGCTCTCGCCTGCCTTGGCAGCCCGAGCTGTCGGCAGCAGGACGGGACTCGGGTTCAGGCCGAGGATGTGTCTGAGGAGAGGTCGCGTCTTCATTTGTTATCATTTTCGTTCATGATTCCTTCTTGCCAGTTCTTGTATTTGCAAATCATTTTCTCGCTGACGAACGGATGCACATCGCCAGCACCCGCAGAGCAGACACGGATGCAGGTCAGAGCTGTACCCTGCGCAGACACTGATGCCCTGATACCGGCCCCCCGTGTGTCAGACCCCGGCCTTTTCACAACGCAATCCCTCACGCCGGTGACTACTCCGTCCCCATGGCTGCTTCCCACATCGCCACTGGTTTCAGGAGGAAACCCAGTATCAGAAATGGCAGTTGTACTGCGGGAGGAACTGCAGCCGGGGTCATGCTGGCATTGCAGGCTTTGGTCTCCGTAAGGCTGGCTGCGTGGGTGCTGTGCGCTGACCAAACTCAGCTCTGGGTGGCTTGGCAGGTACTTTCCCACCTCTCACAATCATCCCTCCCTGTCTTGGGCTGTTCTGTGGATTTTTTGCAGTATTTAGATGCAGCTTCCCAATACGTGGCTGAAGCTTGGATTTTGTTCCTCTACAAACCCAGCCACTCGTGTGTCTCCTTTGCCAGTCAAGCATGGTGAAATTCTCAGTATTTCCAAAGCCTGGACCACGTACACGGGTTAAACACTTGCCTTGTGCAGCGTGAGCTCTCTAGTGCAGGGGAAAGTGCTCTCCATGCGCTTCACCCCGGCCCCTCGGATGGAGGAGAGGGTCTGAAGCCAGCTCCCTGTCCCTCGTTGCCTGGAGCAGGGCTAGCCTCGCAGTCTCCATCAGCTGGAGGGCCAGAGAGGAAGATCTAAGCATGACAATATTCCCTCTGAGGGCAATTACTCTCCACAGGCAACAGCTACAGCACAAATTCTGGCACCTCAGACCCTGCGCTTCCTCCCCGGGCTGCTTGGAGAGCTTGAAGCAGAAAGTGAACTCCCTTGCTGGAAGCCCGTGTAGCCTCAGTGATAACTACAGGGATCTCATCAAGCAGGAATTTCTTGGCAGGGGATAGGACCTGTCTGCCATATGGTTTCCATGTTCAGAGCAGAAGGTGATCTGTGGAAATAGAAGGAAAAAAGAAAATCTGAACTTCTGTGGTTGATTTTCACTGGAGACCAATTGTTCCGCGCAGCTCCGGGGAGGGGCTGGGGACAGGTCTGACCCTCAGCCTGCTGCAATCCCAGGGTGTTTTGCACAGGAATGCCTTGGGACCCCCTCTGCAAAGTATTTTTTTTGTCAGGAGATTTTATATTTTGACAGCTCCACTATCTGTTTGAAGGGCTAGACAATAAAAAATAAAACTCTCCAGAGCGTGGAATGTACAAATAATCGTCATGTCCTGCTTGGCTCCAGCCTCCTGCTGCCCTCCCTGCCCGCACCGGCTGTGGGAGAAGCTCGTCCTTTGACGGCGTGTCACTCAGATGGAGAGCACTGCCTGGTCGTTGGTGGGACGCTGGTTTCGGGGCTGCACCTATCTTTGAAAATCCTGTTTTTTCCGCTAGTGTAGGAAGGCTGGGTAAAGCCTGTTGTGGTGAGATGCCTTGTAAGATGGTCTGACCTGCCACCTCTGTCCTTCTAGCATCCCGTTCTGCAGCCTGAGCACGTGGAACACGTGTGCGGTGACCAGACTGGAGGATTTTGCGCTCTCCCACCTTTCTCCGAAGCCTGGTGGTAAGCCAGCAGAGCATGCTGCTGGGAGCACGAGTACTTCCAAAGACTATGGCTGTCTAACTAGAGAGATGAACAAATCTGACCTGCCTCCCTCAACAGTTTGTCACGGTGAAATGCCCGCTTACTTAAAATCTGAGCTGATAGTGTGCGCTTGAAGTGCTGGAAGCGTGGCGACTGCGGAGCTGCAACGGCAGGAGCAATGGCTTCGTTCCTCGGAGGGGGAGCGGCGCGGCTGCCCGGCAGCTCCCCGGCACGGACGGGCACGGTGCACTGGGAGGCTCTGGAGACCACGAGCTTGGAGCTGGGTTCGGGGCGTGAGCCTGCCTTGCCATCAAGGTACGCTGTGGGAGAGAGTGTGTACTGTAAAACCGGACCTGAGGGCTGGGGCTCAGCAACGCGCTCCTCTGCCTGAATTAAAATTGGTTCTGCTCTGGGAGGGCCTGGTTTGCAAACTGCAGCTTCCAACTGGCAGCAACGAAGAAGTGTAAATGGCTAAGCAGGCGCAGAAGAAAAGTCTCTCTGTGCCTGAGAGACAAAGACACTCGCTACTCTTGAACAAACATTTAGGCCGTTTCTGTTGCCAGAATCATCGCAAGCGTCCAGGGCATGTGTTTGCAGCAGAGCCGTGACCCCGCTGTCCTCAGACCCGCAGCACCTGGGGGGCGGCTCGAGGCCTCGCCGGGGCCAGCGACCACCGAGCCACGTGCCCATGAGGGAGGGAGCATGGACCCCTGTGCAGGAGCGATAGCGCTGGGACCAGCGCGTGGTGGATGGGGTTTTATGTGTGAGCGGGGGGGGGTGACTGCCGGGGGGCTGCCGTCGGTGTCCAGCAGCCGGTCGCCTGCGCCCGTGGGAGGCCGGGGGGCTGCCGCCGCGGTGGCATCGCCGTCGGTGCACGCCCGGCGCGCGGCAGGCTGCCCGCGGTCACCCCGGGCTGGCAGCAGGAACACGGGGCAGCAGCTCCGGGCGGGCGCTGGCTGCGGCGCGGTGCCTGGGGTGCTGCGTTCCTGCCTTCGAACCCGTTCTGGGGAGGCGGCGGGCGTGCTGCGTCTGCTCTGCCCGGTGTCCCCGCAGCCTGCGGCGGCTGCTCCGTCTCCTGCCCCTTCTGTGGAAAATGAGTCACCGTTCCGATGGGGAGCTCCTGCCTGCGCTCGCAGACGAAGCGCTGTGCCCCGGCGTGTTGCTGCCGTGCCCTGCGGTGCCGTGCCTCCGACCGGTGGCATCTGCGAGAGGAGGAGAACTCCCCGGTCCCTCGTGTGGGCTCAGTAACAAGGCAAGTGGCATCGCGTGTCTGTCCTTAAATGCCTCGTTCCCATTCTGATGAAAATGTTGCTAATCAGAAATAACTGAGGAGAGCCAAATAAAGAGCAGTTGGTGTATCTGAATTCTTTCGACATCTTTGCAGTGTTTCTGTAAAGGCACAGAGTGTTTTAAAACATGAAACATAACATCAAAACAGTGAAAGTAGATCAGAATGTTCTGTCTGGAGTTTCAAACAATGCCCTGGAAATTTCCAAGTCTTTCCTGTTTGTCCCGCTGCTCACTGGACTCCTCTGTTCGCCATCCTTCTGCTGTTTACGATGGCAAAGCTGTTTGGTTTTTCCTACTCACAGGCATCGATCTGGAGGCACTTAGCATATTTTGCTGAAATAGTCTCTCTCCAGAAGTTTCCTAGTGCCGAGGCAGAGTGGAAACATTCTGGTGGCTCCGGCGTCGGCCGGAGCCCTCTCGCCGTCGCCCGGGCGCAGGAGGCAGAGCCCGGCTGGGCTCTTGTCGTGAGGAGCCCTGGGCTCCTGCCAGAGCTCAGCTCCAGTAGTTCAGCCCGGGGACCCAGAACCTCTCCCGACTCGAGGTCAGGCGAAAGCGGAGCTCCCTCCTCCTGCTTTAGTTCTGGCAGGCAGATTCCATCACCGCGCAAATATTTTGGCAATCAGCGATAATGGGAAAGGAAATGCAGAAACGTCCAGTCCGTCAGGAATTCTCTGAACTGGGACAGCGCGGGCAGAGGCAGCCGCGAGCGGCAGGGCACAGCGTGGCCCCTGCTGTCCCCGTGGCAGTGGCTTTTCCCGTGCCATCCCGCAGAAAGCCCTGCCCCGGCCCGGGTGCTGGTGGCCGCGGGAGCGCGGCGGCGTGTGGGTGGTACCAAGGGGCTGCGCTTCAGGGGAGCGCTTTGTGCTCCGAGTGGCTGCAGCGGTGTGGGATGGCGTGTGTACTTTGGTATCTATAAACAGAGCAGCTCCAGAATGCCTTGATACCAAAGGTTGGGTTTGGCTTTTGATCAAATACTTAATGTCTATTTTTTTGCTCTTTTTTTTTTTTTTTCTTTTTTTAAAAAAAAGAGTCCAGCTGCTGGAAGTGAGTAAAAGAACAGAAAAGAAAACTGTGAAGCTTCTCACTCGTGGTTCTTTGGAGTGAAGCAAAATGATTTCCAGTTCTTTAGAAGCAGCGAGGCTGGCGGCTGGCAGAGGTGGGGAGAGCCGGCGCGCCAGGCGCGAGCAGAGCTCGGGCTCCCTGCGGGCACCCGCCCGGCTGCGGGACAAGCCGGGATTCTCGTGGCGGTTCTGAAGCCCGGATGGTTTCAGGGTGAAGCCCCTGGGACCCCTGGTCTCAGGACCATCACGCTTGTCGCCGCAGCCTGTCCGCCCTGCCAGCTGAGCTCGTCTGGGGAGCACCGTGCCCGCCATCACGCGAGGCTCTGCAGAAAGCTGGTTTTCTCCCACTGGCACCGGCACGCGGCGGGCAGGGGGTCCGGGGGTGACGCCCCTGCCCTGGGCGCTGCTGGGCTCCCCGCGGGAGCGGGGGACAGCCTGAACCCCCCCCAGCGCAGGGTGGCATCCCCGCTGCTGCTCGGTTTGTCTCTGCAGATGGGTATTGTGACACCGCACAAGAACATCCATTTCCCTGGTTTGAGGAGCTGGATTCTTGTGTTTCATGCTATTTTGGTATTCATTTCAATTTTTATCATTTTAAGGTTCATGCGTTTCTAATTGTTATGAATACCACGCTAAAATTAATAGTTCTATGGTTGGTTTATTACATTTAGTAAAATTATGTGCATGTAATGTTTGCCAAGAAAAGACGCAGCAGAGACTTTAATCATGTAAAGATGATAATTTAGTTGTTACACTTGTTGAAACGATGGGATTAATTTTTTAGAAGTTTGCAAACTAGAGGAAAAATGTAAAACATTGATTTAGTTAGATGAGCAAGCCAGCAAGTGACTGATGCTCCCAGGCCAGTGGAGGAACGTGGCTGTCACGGTGGGGGGAGAAGTGGCACTGGACAGTTTTACGGCTGTGGGAGTTGAGACTTGTCAGGACAGATACTCGGTGAACTCCGAAAATTTGAAAACTGCAGTGCATTTCGTGTCTCACTTCTGTCTCCGCGGTTTCTGCTGCAGAGATCGTGGCTTGACCTTCTGCATGGAGAACAGAAAACGATTTGCAAATCAGCAATTCTGCATCTAGAGCGCGTGCTTCTGGTGCCAAGAGAAGCCAGCCGACGCTCGGACCCCAGCCCTGCGCCTGCGGGCTGGGTGCCTGGGGCTGCCTGGCGCCGAGGGGCAGCCCCGGAGACGCGGCCGGGGGCCGATGCTGCTTTCGCCGCGGGTGCCGGGCAGGGCGCGGGGCGCTGCCGCCGTTCCACAGCACCGCGACGCCTCCGCTGAAGTCTCGTGCTGGAACACCCCGCGGCCTTACTGCTCCTTCCTTTCTCTCCCAAAGCCGTCTGCCCTTGGGAGGAGGGAGCCCGGCGCGCTCGGCAGACCAGCAGCACCCAGGCCCCTCCCTGCGTCGGCGGCTGCTCGGCATCGGGGCTCTGCCGGCGGGTGCCCGCGGTGTGCCGGCCCATCCGCTCCCCGGCGACGCGGGTGGCTGTGCCACTGCACGCAACCAGCGTCTGGCTTGCCGGGGCGAAGCGGGGTGCTGCTGAGAATAATTGCAAATTATTGCAGAGACCGTGAGAGCCAGCCCCCGGCAGGACTCGCCGCCCTGACGGAGAATCCCGGGAATCCCAGGAGACTTTGGCCATGTAGAGTCGGGAACTTTCTCTTTCCATTCCCGGCTGTCCTTCCTCGAGTCACAGGTAAGTCCCTTTTTGCCTGGAGAACTACTTGCCAGTAAGGGAGGGGTCCCCTCCTGTCCTCCAAGCCTTCAGGGCTTGGTGCTTGTACTGCTGATTTTTTTTTGAGAGAAAGGAAGAGGGAGGGAGGGAGCCGGCCCGGGGAACCTCACACCGGGTCTTGCAGTGGAGCTTGAAGCTTCCAGCCGTGTACAGCTTTGCGTTTACCACATTGGGTGTTGGTACTGTCTGGCGCTGGCTGGAGAAGATCTGGTCATAACTTCGGCATTAATTCTGCAGAGCATTTTGTAGCAGATTGTCAGGAAGGAAAAGAGAAATGTAAAATAAGTCTTGTTTACTACAGATGATGATGTGGCAAAATAACTCAACAGCCAGTTCTCAGGAGTTTATGACAATAATCATGAATATGTTTTATAAATGTGTAGCACTGTGAGTGGACTCAATTCTGGCTGAATTGAAATAATACAGCTTTGTGCAGCAAAGCCTAAATCAAATGGCTATAATTTATGCTGAAATGTACTACAGGATGCATTTATTCACAAGTATGTGCTGATTGTAGCATTGTGCCTGATTTATGGTGTTTTACTTTTTCATATGAAAATCCCTACCAAAAATAATATTTAGAGTCTCCTTTTATTTACTGAGCGCTGGCAGTTTTCCGTAGGCACCGTGGCAGCGGGTTGCTGATCTGTCTCCTGTGTCCCTCAGCAGCCGGCCTGGGGCTGACGCTGGACGCGGCTCGCGGTGCAGCACTGGCCGCGCGGCCGTTGGAGGAGAGGAGCGATGCTCGGCAGTGGGAGCAGCTCGGGAGCCCGCATCACCGTCCTGCTGCAGTGCAGTAAGTGGCCATCACGTTCGGAGCCTGATTGAGATTAGTAGGGGCAAAGTGAATTAAAACCATTCCCCGTCCGTCTCTGGGGCATCAGCGGGCGGTGGCGGGTGTCAAAGTACGTGAGGGGAGAGCAGGCGTTATCGCGTGCCCCTGTGATTTGGTTGGCGACTGATGGTGATTTGGACGTGGAAGGCATACGGGTGCATTTGGACTGTGGAGCTGTAAACTCGAAGGATTCACGTCTGCAAGCTCTTTTCTGACACGCCAGCAGGCTGAGATCCGATCGCCTCTGACATCTTTGCCGATTTCCCGTGCAGCAGACCGGCCGGCGATCCCGGAGACCGATGTGCGGCTCCGGCAGCTTTCAGATCTCATTAAACCGGACCCTTCACGGGCCCTGCCGCAGCGCGGGGCTGGTCCTGAGCACGGTGCCCGGCAGGGCCATGCTCCCGCCTCCACCCCGGGACGCTGCTGCGGTGTGTGGGTCCCCCCGGCAGGACCCTGCGAGGGTCTCTGTGCGGGATCGAGCCCCGTGGGCACCCCTGCACCCGGCTCCGACCGCCAGCGGTGCCGGGGCTGGCACGGAGCTGCCTTGGCACGTGCCTCAGCCCGGGGCCGGCTCCCACCGTGCCGGCACACGCAGGGCTTCGGGCGGGAGGAGCAGGACGGCACCGGGCGCCTGCTGGAATCCTCGCTGCGGGATCCGTGCATGGCCGGCGGCCGGGGCAGTGCCCCGGGCATCTCGGGGCGTCCGTGCATCCCCAGCCACGCGGCTTCGTGTCTCCCGTGCACTGCGTGCCCTTGTCGGCGGTTTGCGTCTGTAATTGGAGAGGCTAAAGCAGCTGCTGGCGGTGCTGGGCTGTGCAAGAGCAGCAGCAGCGGAGCTGGTGCTGCTGCCCTCGTGATGCTCCCCGAGCGACTCGGTCCGCTGCTGGGCACTGAGGAGCTGATGGCGATTGCCATCTCCGTGCCCGGGCTCGTCACCCCACCGGCCAGCCTGCCTCGTGTAAGGCCTTCTGCAGCTGTTGGTCAGTAACGACAGGCCCGTGTGCGAGCCGCTCTCCGCGGGTCTCGCCCTCGGTGTGCGGGTGGTGCTTGGCAGCGGGGGTAGCGCTCGAGCGGGCGGCTCCAAAGCGACGTTTCCTCACGCGGGAGAGCGTGCCCCTGCGCCCGAGCAGCGTTCCCGCGGCAGGCGTCGCGCCTGCAGTGCTTTAATTGGGTGCGACAATGCCCCCGGCACAATTCAGCTGAGAAGCTTCACTGATCACTGCTACCGAAGGCGAATGTCAGCTCCTGAGCACCCTTGTCTGTGCTTTATTTTTTGGAAGTCACAGAAGAGGTTTCTGTTGCCAGGTGAAGGGAAAGGTTTGGGTAATCCTCGCCTTGTAGAATTACCTCAGGAAAGCATCTCATCTCTGGCTCTGCTAGAAAAATAAGTAATTCAGAGGCTAAAAGAAAGATTTATTTAAAGCATTTGAAATCCCTAAATAAATCATTTTATCTCATAATAGTCCCAAACCATCTCACGACCAGCGTGCACATCCATTAGGAGGGAGTTAAGATCCAGCAGTGCTTCTTCCTGGGTTAAAATTAGTTGTGCTGAAAGTTTATCAGTGATTTATTCTGCAGAGTGACTCCATTTGTAATTCTCCTTCCTGAAAGTTTCAGCACCATTGTTTGTAATGATAAGAACTTGTTGTAGCAACCTCTGTCCCTAAACACTTGGAAATTCTTGTTTAAATAAACATGCAACTTGCAAGCAACACGCAGCTTAAATGTGTATCTTATTAAAAGCTGGCAGGAGTGGAGCCTCCCGGCTTTCTTGCCAATGTTTGGAATACAGTAGCATTTCTACTCCGTAGTAATAAATTTCTGTAGAATCAAGGGCTGTAATATTTGCCATTTTTAGGGGAAACTGCTTGGTTAGATGGAGAGGTGGAAAATATTCCTGATAAATAGGACACAGAACAAAGCAGGTAAATATTTTGGTTGTTAAGATTGTGCTTGCCTTACACAGGGCTGAAGCTCTCACCCGTATTTTGAAGGAGGGAAGGAGACGAAGAGCTCTCACCCGTATTTTGAAGGAGCGAGGGGCCTCGTGGTGAGTCATCTGGAGAGCAGCGGATTTTGGACTTGCTCAAAGCGAGACGGAGAATCTGCTCTTGGCCCGTGCCCGGCGCCGTCAGTGCGGGACAGACCGGGTGGAACGTCCGCAGGTTTTGGTCGCGCAGCTGCAGCCGGGAGATTTGAATCAAATGTTCTGCTGGAGGTGTTCAGCCGAGTTGTAGCGTTTAGCAGGCGGAGTCTTTAGCCCAGCCTGGCTGTGTGTTTGCAAGGAAGGAGGCCGCTGCGGAGAGCAAAGCCGGGCGGGCGTGCGAAGGGCCGAGCAAGCCCGGGCTGCAGAAGCAAGCGGTGGAGGGTGACGAAATCTCGCGCCTGCGCCAGCACAGACCGACGGCGGCCGCGCTGGTGCTGTCCGGGGACGTGTCGGGTCCTGCCGGTGCCTGCGGCACGCCGCCGCCGACAGCCCGAGGTGGTCTCTGCGGCTGCGTCCGACGGCAGAGCCCCGGGGCTCGCCGTGCCTCCGTGTCAGTGCCTCCGCAGCGGGAGGGCTCGCGCCTCCCTCGCTCTGGCCGGTCTGCCCTCACGGAAGGAACTTCTACTGCTGTCTTGAAGTTAGTGTCTTCTAATTGCTTCACTATTAATTAAGGGGTTCTGGTGTTGTGATGTGAAAATTAGCTGGCAAACCAGGCTGCCGTTATCCAGAATCTGCAGAATTAAACTCTGAATTCCAAAATAACTTCTTCATTAATAATTTTTATTTTCCAGACGTTACACAGAAGCACTGGTGATTAGCAGAAGTGTGATGTGTTCTCATTCACAGTATCCCTGATTAGCAGTAATTTAGTTATTAACTCTGTGGTGCAAATGAGCAGGGGCAGGACTGGGGAGTGTCGTTGTGTTTTTGCGTGGGAGCGCTTTGCCCACCGCGTTCAGGTTTCGGGCCCCACGGAAGCTTTGTCTGCCCAGACCCTCGGTTCGCCGCGGCCGTTTGTGGGACAGCTCCTGTCCTCGCGCGGGCAGAGGGTCAGGAGGACAGAGCTGCCGATGAGGTGACGCTTCCCTGTGCCGGGGGAACCCCGCGTGGGGCCCCTGCACCCTGCAAGCCGCGGCTGGGGAGCGCGGGGAGGGCGACACGTCAGGCACGGCCGGTGCTGCTCGCTAGCTCCAGCCCGGCAGCTGGGGCCGAGGCGTTCCCTGCTTCATTCATAACTCAGCGAGGGTTCAAGTGGGCAGGAAGCTGGCCCTCTGCCTAGGAGAATTTGTCACAAGATTAAAGAATTAATGAGAAAATACAATATATTAAAGAATGAGAGATTTTTCTAACCTCTTACCTTGTCTTAGCCTTAATTGCCTTTAAAAATCATGGGATACAATGAATTATCATTGATTTTTCTCAATACCTTTTATTTCTGCAGAAGCCAGATGAATGGCAGCGGGAGGTCGTGGTTCAGATGGACCCCGGAGATGTGTGAGGTGGGCAGGGTTGCAGACATGGCCGCGGCCCCGCTCCCTCCGTGGCACCGCAGAGCCCGTGGCAGAGCTCCGCGGCTCCCCCAGCCTGCCCGGCGCTGGGCTCGACCCGCTCCCGCGGGGCCGGCGCTCGGTGGCCGCAGTGGCACCGGGCTGGCGGCGGTGCTGGCAGCGTGCCGCCTGCTGCCGCCATGGCCCAGGGCAAGGCGGTGCGGAGGACACGGGTGCTGCCCGCCGGGCAGGTCTGTGTCTCCGTCTTTCCTGGTCCGAGAAGCCAGGCAGCCCTCTCCAGAGCAGTGACTTCTGCCGAAAGCACGTTGTCTCGGCTTTATTTTATATCTGAAATCTGATAGTTTTGGCAATGTGACTGCTCCCGGAGCTGATGTAGGGCAGAGCTGGAAGCTCTGTGCTCCCCGTGCAGCTCGTGGTGCCGTGCCCCTCCACAGCCGTGGGCCCCTGAGGGTCGTGTGGGGATGGCACGCGTGGGGACAGCACTAGGACAGCGTGGGGACGGTGCAGGGGCGGTGAGGGACGGCGTGGCACAGTCGCCTGTCCCGCTCTGGACATGCCAGGGCAGGCGCCTGGCTGCCGGCTGCGTCCAAGCCGGCGAGGGGGTTCTGCTGCCGGCTCTGCCGGGCGCCATCGCTGCACAGCGTCCCCACTGCGGGGAGTGGTGTCGATCCCCAGGGGAGCACCACTGCTATGGCAGCGCCGTTATCATCCTGGGGCTCTCCAGTCGTGGCGGTGAGAAGTCACCCTGCTGCGGGCCCTCAGCCCAGACCCATCCCCTGCTCTCCAGAGGACCCCCCGTGCGGGGCCTGAGCCACAGACACCGCGCAAACCCACCCTGTGGCACCCGCCAGCACGGGGCCTGGCTGGGCGAGACCCCTCGGGCCCGCTCCCCTCCGCGCGGCACCAGGAGGCACCTCGGGGTGGGCAGCCCGGGGGGGCTCCCCATGGTCTCCCCGAGGAGAGCCATGGCCGGTGGTGGGGCTGGTGCGAGCGGCATCGCGCTGGGGCCGCGGGGTGGAGAGATGGGATTTGTTCAAGCCACTGGTCCATATTAACGTGTTTTTATTCGGAGTTCATCTTAGAAACAAGCAATGTTGGGAAATTCAGTGGGGCAGGTCCAGGTGGATAGAGAGCATGAAAGATTTATAAAGCCTTTTTGGTGGCAATCAATACTGCTTCTTATTACAGCCGCGTCCTTCTAAACTCTTCCGTGTTCATTTTTCTAACTCCGCTAATTTGACCAAAATTTAATGGATGAAGTACAAGGGGGGACCTGGATATTTTAAAGATGCTGTGCCCCATTTCAGAGGCTAAGCCTGGTAATTACTCTTTCAATCTGATTCCTTCCACCGGTGATGGAATTTCATTGCTGAACCGTAGCGACTAGCAGTGTCGGTGTTTATTTGCATTGCTCATGCGCCTGCAGACCACCGCCATGGGCCGTGCCCCGGCTGCGCTCGCATGTGCTGCTGCAGTGGTCCCTGCTCGGAGAGCTGGCGTTGTAGGGACAAGGGACATGTAGTGAGAAGGACAGAGAGCGAGCAGAAAGTGCGCGGAAGCATGGGAATATGGGTCATGGTGTCAGGCTGTGTGCTCAACCTTGCTGCTGCGCTTCTTGTGAGTGTCACAAAAAAAATGCAGAAATCAAAGGAGAATGTTCCCATGGCTTTTCCAGCGGTAACGAGGAGGTTCTGCCTGCAGGAAAAACAGCATGGGAAAATGCAGGGAGGTATTTGCAAATATACCCAGCGGAGAGAAGAGCTGGCACCGCTAGCTCCTGGGAGGCGAGCGAAGATCTTGCAGAGAGAGATCATTTGGCTGTGAACAGCCTTGGAAGTGTTCAGTAAATGTTTCTCATTTTCACTGTAGTTTTGAAAAATATTTCATTACCATGCAGCACAAAATATGACCTCGCTGAGGAGGATGTTCGCTGACAGACCTTGGGAGGGCCACCGAGACTGGACCTTCAAAGAGCCGGCGAACGTAGGCACTCAAGCATTTCCAAAGAGCAGGAGGAGATCCTTCCTGGACTGTTAATGGTAACTCTGCGTGCTGGTTGCTGCGCTGAGGACAGTCCAGAGGAGAAAAATTTGTGCAAGAATTTGCAAAAGACGAGGAGGGTGAGCTGAACTGCTAGAGGTTTGTCAGCTGACAGTCTTGGACGGAATTATTGACAGGCTGAAGGAAAGGTTTTAAAGAAAGCTCTGGAGAAGGCAGCCTGAGCTCCACGTCTCACTGAGGGTCTGCGTCTGGTCGGTTCACAGCAGAGCCGCGGTGGTGGTGGAGAACGGGGCAGGAACACGGCTGCTGGGGATGAGCGTGGCAGTCCTGCGCAGGACGGGAAGCGCTGGGCGAGGGGCTGGTGTCTCCGCGTCGAGGGGCTGGTGTCCCCGCGTTGAAGGTCTGGTGTCCCCGTGTCGAGGGGCTGGTGTCCCCGCGTCGAGGGGCTGGTGTCCCCGTGTTGAAGGTCTGTTGTCCCCACAGCAAGGGGCTGGTGTCCCCACAGCGAGGGGCTGGTGTCCTCACGTCGAGGGGCTGGTGTCCCCGCGTTGAAGGTCTGGTGTCCCCACAGTGAGGGGCTGGTGTCCCCACAGTGAGGGGCTGGTGTCCCCGCGTTGAGGGGCTGGTGTCCCCATGTCGAGGGGCTGGTGTCCCCACAGCGAGGGGCTGGTGTCCCCACAATGAGAGGCTGATGTCCCCACAGCGAGGGGCTGGTGTCCCCACAATGAGGGGCTGGTATCCCCACAATGAGGGGCTGGTATCCCCACAGCGAGGGGCTGGTGTCCCCACAATGAGGGGCTGGTGTCCCCACAATGAGGGGCTGGTGTCCCCACAGCGAGGGGCTGGTGTCCCCACAATGAGAGGCTGATGTCCCCACAGCGAGGGGCTGGTGTCCCCACAATGAGGGGCTGGTATCCCCACAGCGAGGGGCTGCGGGAAGCTCAGCGGGGTCCAAGGGGGAGGCTTTGGATTGAGGTTGTGCTGCGGCAGACATGTGCAATCAGGAGAGATGTCGGCAGCTCCGTCTCGTTTGAGTACTCGGAAGGAGGCGTGCAGGGGCAGGCGCGGAGGCTCCGGTTGCTTCCTGGGGAGCAGAGCCCGGATCACAGCGGTGTCCTGTCAAAACTACAAGCGCGGACTCAGGATTTGTATCGGGAACCAACACAGAGAAGCCCTCAGGTCTGATCTCCTGCCTAACACAGGCCAGATGAGCGTGAGGATCCCCCTGGCCTTAAACGTGTGATCTGTTATTAGAAAACACCTGGCAGCTTGACTGGCATCGCTGGGAAGGGTCGGGGCAGGAGCAGCTCTGAGCTGCAGCTCTGCTCCCGGTGCTGCGCGCAGGGCTGGCCCCAGGCAAAGACTAACGGCCCCGCAGCCGGAGGCACGTAGGCTGCCGAGCACGGCGTCTCCAGCCGTGAACAGCAACAGGGTAAGCTCACATTGTGGTTCCAGCCAGTGTGAACTTGTGACTGCCCGCCTGATGGCTGGCCTGGCTCCCGCACCGGGGAGTCTCGCGGTGACGTGCCTGGGCAGCTTTCCGGGTGGGACCGCTCTCCCCAGGGACCGGCAGCACCCCCGGAGCCGCCTCGCTTGCTGTGCCGTGCGTGGGCCACCCCACGGCAGAGCCTCTCCCTCCTGCTAGGTATTCACGGTGGCTGCTCGGAAAGCCTCCGTCGTAATGGGATCATTTTCCTGCAAGCTGTTTCAGAAGACATCACCCAGCCAGTCGTATTTCTGTGCAGCATCTGTCAGGCTTCTGCACCTCAGCAAGCTTCAGACAGGCCCATTTATAGTTTCAATAATGCTTTATTCGGAGACAGGTTATGATAACTTCCATCTCTCTGTTTTGCAGATATGATGTCATTTGAACATGCCGATGGAAGTTTGAATGAAGGAATTGTCTTGTGTATATGATGAATATTCTAATTGAGAATAATATTCAGTAAAGGCCAAGGCAGGTGCTTTCTCCTTCTTGGGATTCCTAATTGCCGGTGTGTGACCGGAATTTGTATGTCCTCTTAAGCATTTTTCCAGTGGTTTCCCAGATTTATTACTGTTCCATACTGCTGAACATTTGCATAAGAAGAATTTAAATTAGCCTTTGCATTGGTATTTGATAAAAGGTGGATATTGCTGCCACGTGCAAATTCCACATGCAAACACAGCACCAGTCCGAGGGCAACTTGGATTTTACTCTGGCTGTGGAAATACCTTGGCTCCCTGCCCCTGAACAGTTTAGAGTTGTCCTGATGTGGCTGCTCCTGACACCTTTCTGGCTTGCTCAGGCAGTTAGACGGCTGCAGAAGTCCTTCTGTGGTCCCCAGGCTTAGTCACCAGAGGCAAGTGAAAGTGTTTTGGAGTGGAAAAAGGAGATTCAGAGGTCTGGCTAATGGTGCTACCTGCCTCAGATGCTGGAGAAGCGGCAGACCCCCTTTCAGCTTCCATCCTCAGAGGTGCTGACCCAGAAACCCATCCTGGAAATGTCTGTCACCGTATGGGAAACAGCTGGAAAATGGCGGTTCATGTTAGCAGCCTGGATTTTGCCTGCCTGCAACTCCGTTTTCCTCAGCTTTTCATCCTTTCCTGCCAACTCTGTTCTTTGGGAAATGTCGCTGTGACAGGACAGCAGAGAGGGAGACAAAAGCAGCCCTGTCCGCTTTGTCCTCCGCATGGCCCCCCGGCGTCAGCCAGCCCCGGCGCCCTCCCGTGTGCTTCAGCTGTAGAAGGGCATGGACTGGGGCCGCTCGTTCTCCTGGTTTCTTGGCCTCCTTTTCCCCTACCCTCTGGGTTTCCCTAATTTTCCTGGCTGTTTTCTCAATTTGCAGACCCTGGTTTTGTAGTTTTCCTCAGCGCTCTCCCGGACCTCCCGGCGATCCTGCTGACTGTGCCGGCGAGCGCAGGTCTCCCAGCAGACCACCTGGGAAGCAGGAAACGCTCCGAAGCGCTGGATTAACCGAAGGACCACGCGGAGCTCCCCCTTGGCTTCTCCATTTCCATTGCCCGCTCTGATTTTGGGCCCTCGGTCCTTGCGGCCGTAGTCGTGCTCGCAGATGGAAGTGGCTCCAGGCGAGCCGGAGAGCCCCGCACGCCGAAGAGTAAGTGTATCTTCCTCCGGAAGAGCCGGGGGTGGACATTCGGGCTCTCCCACAAATCTTCCCGCTTTGCTGACGTCTGGCTTGAGAACAGCTCTGCTTTGCGAGGTGCTGCGGAGGAGGGGTCATGCTCACGAGGCAGCTCGCCGGTGGCCTCGAGCCTGCTCGAGGGCTGGCACCGTCTGGCCCCTCGTTCCTCGTTGTCACAAGCTACTTCTCTGTTTTGCTGGCAGGGCTTTGCTCGGCTGGCGGAGCGGCACGGTGCTGTGCATCACACGCAGCGTGCCTGTAGGCCTGGGGAAGCCTCCCAGGTCCTAAGTCAGGAGTGGAGATTGCATCAGCAACCTCTGCACAGCACCGAAATACAAACGCAGGATTTTGCGTGTGCTGAGGGCCTGACAAAGCGCCCTGGTGCCGCAGCCCTCTGACGGCGGGAGCCTGCGGCCCCGGAGGCGGGCGGCGTGGGCGCTTGGCCGCTGTGCGTCCCCGTCCCCGTCCCGTGTGTGCCCCGCTGCCGCTGCTGCTGGGCGCGAGCGTCTGGCTGAGCGGGTCGGGGAGTTGCCTGTGTGCCCGCAACACGGAGCTTCTGAAACGCGGCCCTCCCCGCGCGGCCGCTGGAGCGCGCGGCCCGGCCTGCAGGCAGCGTGCAGAACCGAGCGTGATTTGAGCCAAGTGCGGGACCGGGAGGAGCGCGAGGGCCGAACGCAGGCGTCTCTGCAGTACAAGCGCTTTCTTTTCCTGTGCGGTTCTGGACGTGATCCTGACGAGTGTCTGCTCCCGTTGTTTTCATTCGTTCTCCTTTCCCAGCCCCGTTTCTGTCCCTGGGCAGCAGCACCTGCTGGCAAAGCACCCCGCGTGCCGAGGAAGTGGCCCTGGGACGGGCCCGTCCCAGCCGCCCGGCAGGTCCAGCGCAGCGGCCGCGGGGTTTCTCGGACAAGCGGGTGACCCAGGATGTGCGTCCAAGAAAAGCTTTCAGGAAACAACCCCCCTCCCCGACCTCCCGATTCCCTGGCTCAGCCCCGTCCTCTCCTCTCAGAGTTTTGGACCCGTGCCTCACGACTTACACAGCCACTGCTGCCTGCACCCTGCCGTGCTGCCTGCACCCTGCCCTGCTGCCTGCACCCAGCCGTGCTGCCTGCACCCAGCCGTGCTGCCTGCACCCTGCCCTGCTGCCTGCACCCTGCCCTGCTGCCTGCACCCAGCCCTGCTGCCTGCACCCAGCCCTCCTCCCTGCACCCAGCCGTGCTGCCTGCACCCAGCCGTGCTGCCTGCACCCAGCCCTGCTGCCTGCACCCAGCCCTCCTCCCTGCACCCAGCCCTGCTGCCTGCACCCAGCCCTCCTGCCCTCTTCCATCTACCCTGGCAGACCGGACAAGGAAGGCAGACACTCAAACACACACAGGTACGGATTTCTAGCTGAGATGGGGAAAAAATTCAAGCTGTGGGAGGGGGAGGAGAGGGGTGAGATGTCTGCAGCTCCCTCTGGGGCACGTATCCTCTGGGTGCACATCGCTGACACGTTTCTGCTGATGGTGACGTGATGGGGCTGGCTGCTGCCACGGGTCACTGGGGCTCTGGGGGGCTCAGCTCTGGGCGCTGTGCAGGGAGGCAGCAGGGAGATGGGGGGACTGGGAAGCAAGGTCATGGAGATGGGACTCGGATGTTACAACCCACAGAATTCCCCGTGGCCAGTGGTGGGGAAACCGTCTGCCCGAGGAAGCCCAGGCCCCAGCTGTCGCTGGCCCCACGCCGGGGCAGGAGCCGGTGCGCCCGGGACAGGGTGGCACTGCCCAGCCGGGGTGGGAAGCCTGTGGTCAGGAGCAGGAGACCCTCCCAAGGGCTGTCTCCAGCCCAAAGCTTCGGGCTGTCTGCGGGAAGGAGCGGGGGCACGTGCCCGGCGTCCCCATGGCCGGTGTCCCCGTGCCCAGTGTCCCCACTGAAGGAGCCAGGCTGGGCACCATGGGCACGGGGAGCCTGCTCCTTCCCCAGCGCCTGCAGCCCCCGAAATGAGTTAATGAGCTGTAATTAGAGCATTCAAAGGAGTGGGGCTTCTTGATCATGTGTGCGTTAAAGGGAAATGAGGCAGAGCGCAAATCAAATCAAACACGTTGCCGTCCTGCGAGAAGTGTGTGAGGGCTGAAGGGTGCTGAGGCGCCGGCTCCGGCGAGAGGAGATGGCCCTCTTTCCCATTCATGTATTTTGTATTATAAAATGACTGCGGTTGTCATAGCAACATAAAGGGAGCAGATCTCATTACTGAGGCCTGGCCACATTATTTTCTCCAAGGAATTTCTTCTTTTCATTATTTTTCTCCAAAGGTCAGTTATCCTCTGAGGCAGGGCGGGAGATTCTGCGAAAGGTGAAGCATATTCATGGCAGAATTCCCCTGGTGGAATTTACAATCATTTTGCTTTTTTATACTTGTAGAAGGATTTCTTTTAGTATAACATTTTCTTTTAACCCCTTCTGCGTGAAGCCTGGCTGCTCAGCACATCAAACTGGGCTAGTGACTAAGAAGCTTTGCACAGGGATTTTCTACAGAAAGTGGAGAATTAATGTCAAATCATGTTTTTATAATAATATAAACCAGAGTCGTGCTGCATGCGAGCATTTCTCTGACGTTTTGCTTGCTGTTAGCAGCTGCACAAACTGTGAGAACTATTTCAAACTTTGTTCTGAACCTGTTTCTTCTCTTTCTGTCTCACGGCCGCTGCCGGCGGGGTCCAGCGTGCGTCCCGGGAGCAGGCTCTGCCCCACGCCGGCCTGGGAGCCCGAGGCTCGGTGTCTACCTCGCACGTCCTTGGCTAATTCAGCACTTTCGGGGGCTCGGCTCGGCCGGAGATGCAGGGAAGCGTCAGCGCCGACCCGGTGCGAGGCAGCGGTGGGTGGGCCGGCGTGCCCCCGGGAGCAGCGGGCACCCCACCGGCCCCCTCGCCGCCGGCTGCTGCCATCGCCCGCAGGGAGCCGCCCCGACGTGCCAGGCGCCGGCATCGCTGCGGGTTTGCAGGTAAGCGTAACACCACCGATGCTGCTGCATTTCACCGGTTCCAGAATTTCACACCAACACCCCGGTTCCTGTTCAAAGAACCATTTCCCGTTACCTTGTTACTGAAGCTGTTGAACAAGCATTCCAAGTCTGACTGCCGACGCATATTTTCAGAATGTCGGCATTCCTCTGAAAGAGGAACCATGATGCCTAGCCAAAGAGGGGAACGTGCGTTGTACCGCTGTGCCGTGACAGCCGTGAGCTAAGGTGGAAGGCCCGCCTGGCTCTCCAGTACGTCGCTTATGGGGTTGCCAAGGGTAAAGAAGTTTTCCAGCTTTGCGGAGTGTTGAAGGATCGCTTGTCCTGAGATGAGAGAGACGGGCTCCGACGCGTGGAAGGAGAGAGCAGGTCTGTGTTTTCTTGTGGGATGCCGACACCTGCAATATCTCGAAAAGTTCTGTAAGAGGACGTGTGTTTTTGTGCAGATAGCTGTGTAGAAATACTGTTTTGTATTTCTGTGCACGTGTATTTGTAGATAATTGTGCGATGTTACGTGTGTGAAAGGTCCTGCGTCCCCCTCACACCTGCGTGGCGTGCGCTGTGCTAACGCCGTGCAGTGGGAGGGACGGGATCTCCGGTCTCCAGTGTGCAGGAGGCTGGCCCGTCAAGCTATACAGCGTAGTCTTAAAGAAGTAATTAAGTTTGATATCCTGCTGTTATTTTTAATTTCTTTGGTTTAAAGTGAGTAAGCTTAACAGTCCTAATGTAATACTGAAACAGCACAGAAATTTATCACGTCTCTTCCCCATTATGAAGAAGGAAGTGGAAGGAGCTCGCAGTAAGCAGGAGAGGCTGTGGAGAGCATATGGTCGTCAAGCCTTTACTCATTAGTGGAAATCTGCCTGAAGATGGGATCACTTTTTGCTGTAAGCCTCAGTCATGCCAAAAGCCAGGATTTCCCAGAATGACTTCTTTGTGTGCAGCAGAGCAGCAGAGCGCGTGCTCAGCAGGCTGCCAGGGAGCCGAGCGGGAGGGGAGGTCTGGGCGGGCAGGAGACCCTCGAGCAGAGGTGTGGGGTGCGCGGGGCTCTCTTCCAGGAGCACCGGCTGGACACGACCCGGGCGCGGGGCTGCTGCCGTCAGCGGGGAGGTTCGCTGGGCTGACGGGCTCTGCCTGCAGCTGCCTGGGGCAAGAGGTCCTCTCCCTCGGGCTCGCAGGGCTCCTCTTTCTCCTGTTTTCTGTCTTCACGAAGAGGAGCTCAGTGCTCCCCAACCCCCTGATCCACAGGGCACTGCTGGCATGGCTGCGCCAACGCCGGTGTCCTGGCACGCGCGGCAAGGGGGGCTGCGGGCAGTGCTGTGCCTCGGGGCTCAGCGATGTTCAGGGGGTCTTTGCCGAACACATCAACTGCTGGGAGCTCCCAGGGTTTCTCAAGAAGTCAGAGACACCGTCCTCGTATCCTTGGCGTCGCTCTGAGCAGGGTGGCCCTGTCAGAAACGGGCTGCTCAGCAAGGCGGGAGGGATGGGGGCATTTCCACCGCGCGCAGCCCCCTCCGCCGCGTGCCAGGCAGGCTGCGTGTTCCTGCGCTACGGAGGGGGGGCCGGGGCAGAGGAGTGAATAATACTGACCCACTCCGAAGGTGTCTGTCAAAAATTAATGAGTGCTGACGAATCCCCTTAGCTGTAAAAATAATAATGCCTGGTCGTTTTACAGCAGTTTTCACCAACAGTACTCGCAGTAATCCAGCAGATGTGTCAGCGTTGTCCGCAGCGGCGGCGAAGCCATTACCACGGCCAGCGCTAGTCGAGTTGCGACTTCGATTTAGATGTCCGTTTTTCTGTAAATCGCATTTTGCATGCGAAACGAGTGTTCATGTATGCAAATGAGCAGGCATCAAAGTGGCCATGTGTGCTTGCTAATGCCTACTTTGCATGTTCGCTTGTGGTAGCTGCGCTTGGTGAACAAGATCATGTGGATTTGGGTGTAACGACCGTGGCGTGCGCTTTATGAAGGCAGAGGAAGACCAAGTAAATCAAAATGTGCCTTGATTTTAAAACGATTTAGGAGGCCCTGGGTATTATTTTAAAATAAGACCAGCTGAGAGCTGTACTGCACTGGCAAGCTTCGGTTAGCGCGCGAGAGCACAATGCCCCACCAGAAATCCCTGCGAAGCCGGGATTTGCAATGAGCGCACACATCCCAGCTGAACCCTGGCGTCGCGGACGCGTGACAGTGAGGTTGATCTGCCAGGTGATACTGCTGTGCAGCGTTTCGCTTCGTATTCATCACAGGCTGAACCAGTGCTTAATTTTAATTGCATGCTGCAGCAGGTAGATGGTGTCACATCACACGCGCTCCCGAGCGAGGCAGGACGCTTGGAATAGATTATGAACACAGGTTATTATAGGGCTTTTAACTGTGCATTTAGTGGTGGTAGATGTAAAGCTTTTAGCTTGCACTCCTGTTTATTAATTAATAAAGGGCTTTGTTCTGACATTACTTACGTCCTCCTGTGTCTCTCGTTTTAGACGCTCGTCTCATTTAAAATGATAAGTAGCCCAGTGCACTTCTCATGAAATTCACTTAAAGCTGGCGGCCGTCCTTACAGACGTGTGCCAGGATTCACACTGCTGTCTCCTCCTTGGCAGGCTCCCCTGAAGGACCCCCTGTCAGCTCAGCTTTGCAGTTGGCACAGGGCAGGAGGGATGCTGCACCGGGGCGGCTGCGCAGGGCCAGAGCCGCAGCCACGCTTGGCACAAGCCCTGCTCTCGAGGGCTGTCCTGTGGACGGCGAGGCGGACGCTGCCCTGTGCGGTCCTCGCTCGTCGCCTTCGCGGCAGCTGCACCATCCTGGAGGTGTTGTTTTCATATGTGATTTCCTATCCCACCCGTGCCCACCTCCACCGGTTCCACCTGGTCCTCGAGGACTGAGCGTTGGGACTGCAGCAGCTCTCGGCGTCGAGCACAGGCGCCTGCGCTCTGTGGTGCCGGGGTCCCACGGACGTGGCGGGGACGTGGCTTCGGGGAGCGCTGGCCCTGGCACTTTGCACGGCCCCTTGCCAGATTTCCAGCGTGCCCCAGGTTTGTGGTGTCGGGGTCTGGAGCTTTGGGTCCTCGCTCATGGTGAGCGGTGCCTCTCTGCGTCTCCTTCGACCGCAGACGTCGTCCGCGCGGCGGTGGTTGGAACTTGCCTCTGACTTGCTCCAGGCTCCGGCTGCTCTGCTGGGGCCTCCCTCTTGCAGGCGTTTCTTTTTTTTTTCCTACTGGCTTGTGGTGGGCCAATAACTCACAGCAGAAACAGCTTCTTCTGATTAGGATCTGTTCAGGTATTTTTGTATCTTTAGCCCTAATTTGGATGACAAATCCCCAATAGCGACGATACCCAGAAGGGAAGTGCATACCGACAGCTGAGGCAGGATAAGGTGGTGTGAGGATGGTGTTTGTGCTGACTGCAACCCTGCGCTGCGTGGGGAGAACCTCTTGGCCTCCAGGCAGCCCCGAGCTGCTCTCCGCTCCTCTTGTGCCAGTCTGCACGTGGGGGCAACCCGGCTATGGGGTTATCCCAGCGAAGTGCCCCGTCCTCTCATTCCGTTGTGTGGAAAAGCCTGGAGATGCTTTTCTGCTTTAAAAATCTGCAGGAAAAACGTTCAGGGCCGGAGGTTGTGTCCGGCGTGCTCCTCGCACCGCCAGCCTGCAGCGGAGCGTGGGGCTCGGGGCCGGCCACCGTGTTTCCGACCCGGTGGTGCCGGGCTCCGGCTGCCCGACGCCTCGAGCGGAGCGGGTCGCTGTCGGCAGGGCCGCGCACCGGCACGTCGGCTTCGGCCGCCGTCTGCCTCTGCTCCGGCGTGGGCAGGCTGGGGGGAGATTCCCAGCACGAAGCCTCTGGTCCTGGAGCCAGGGGCTCGACCTGATGAGGCTGCGTGTGCGTCAGTCCGGCCCAGCATCAGCGTTCCTCCAAGGTGCAGCAAACGTTAAGCAGATGTATCAATAGTAAGAATATTTTTCTTGTGGATGTTGAAGGTTTGTTTTCATTAAGTATTCTGGAAACGTTGCTCTTTGTGGCTGAGTATTTGGGTTATGGAGCATACTGCAGGCTCTGAAATTTGCTTTTTTTATTTAAGTTTTTTCTGACTTGAAAGGCTGGTTTTTATAACAGGTCAATTTCAGACCATTTGATATTGATATATGAAGATCCTCAGGGATTATTGTAATGCATTTTTCATCCCGCTGTGATAGTATCATATAAGGAAAATGGGACTGACTGTTAAGTACAAATTGAAAAAGACATGGTCATTTAAGATAACTCCTTATCTGTATACAAGGAAATGGTATCAGGGAAATAGACCACCAGTTGACAGAAATAAATTTTGCCTCAGGCTCCTCCTTCTCTTCCCCAGCTGCTCAGGCTTTTCCCTTCCCTTCCCTTCCCTTCCCTTCCCTTCCCTTCCCTTCCCTTCCCTTCCCTTCCCTTCCCTTCCCTTCCCTTCCCTTCCCTTCCCTTCCCTTCCCTTCCCTTCCCTTCCCTTCCCTTCCCTTCCCTTCCCTTCCCTTCCCTTCCCTTCCCTTCCCTTCCCTTCCCTTCCCTTCCCTTCCCTTCCCTTCCCTTCCCTTCCCTTCCCTTCCCTTCCCCTTTAATCCCGTTTATCCCCACGGCTGTGGACCTGCCTGGCCGTGTCTCGGGCGGACGGCTCTGCCCCGGGGACCCTGCGTGGCTGCGGACCCTGCCTCCGCCAGCCTGCCCCTGCCCCGGTGGCACTGCCAGAGCCGGCGGGCTCCTCCAGTGTTCTTGGGACGGGCTCCTGAGAGGGACACCCGGAGTTTATTTGCCTGTGTCTGGATGTGCTGGAGCAAGTGGAGGAACTTAATGAATGATTTCTTTAGTCAAGTGAGAGCTGTTTGTTTTTATAGCCCTTATAAAAAGATAGGAAACAAACTCAATAAGCCAAGTCACACTCAATCCAGTCATATTTTTTTTATTCCTGGCATTTTATCTCAACTCACTCTGTTTTAATAAGCTATAAATCAGGGCTTATTATGACGGTGTGAACGGTGTCAGTGGGCGCTCGAAGCACTCCCAGAGCGGCGCTGCGCTGCCAGTACCTTTCTGCAGACGGTCTGGCCTCTCGCTGGCTGGCGGAGTTTGTTGGAGAGTCTTCCTCACAGAAAGCTGCAAAACCCATTTGAGCTTATGATCATTTTGGAGCCTGAACAGGAAAAGTGTGTTTTTCCAGATCCTGTGAGGTAATCGCGGTGTGGTGACATATGCTGCAGTTCCCCCTGCGCTGCCACGCGCTGTGCCGAGCATCATCTCTGAGGCGCGCTCCCTCCTCCTCGGTGCTCGTTACGTCCCGCTTGGACGCGAGCGTTGCGACCGTTAGTGGAATGAGGGCGATTACGATTTGGCATAAGGCGCTGCAGTCGGAAGCCAATGTTTAGAGACAGTGGTGTAAGAGAAGTCCCAGCATTGGAGCTGTGGGGCTGAGTTTGCCAGAGTGTCTGTTGCTGGCACCGGCTCCTGCTTGGCGCCGCACCGATTGTAGCTGCACTTTGGCCCACACCTTGTCTCACACTGAGCCTGCAATTAAAATGCAATCAGTGGTCCCTGTCCGGGCCCTGGATAGCGGTTGTGCAGCCCAGATTCCGATACGTGCCCGAGCGGCGTTCGAGGCGTCCGCGGTCTGACACCGCTTGCTCGCTGCCGGCGCTTTTGCCAGGGCTCGCGTACAAATTCAGATGAGAACGTCTCAAAGTTTGATTTAGCGTCAAGGCAGTCCCCGCGCAAAACCCCTGCACTGCACCCTGCCATTGCTGTCTGATCTCCCGGGGCTTCGGGACTTCGTGCCCGGCCGTTATCCCTGGGCGCTCCACATCTGTTGCCTTTGGCAGTGACCGTTTTTTTGTTATTTCCTTGTTGAAGTCGTGTTTCTGTCTTCCATTGCCCAGTAGTGGTACTGAGGGACACAGCAGCCTCTCAGTGCTGCTCAGCTCTTCTTCTGAGCTAGCACAGCTCTGCAACCAGAGCAGTTGCTGGTGCTTGTGGAGAAGCACATGTGATGCTGCTGGGGAAGGAGGGACGGATGGCACAGAGGAGACGAAGCACTGGGGACACAGGAGATATCCCGGCAGCCGGAAGGGTCCTCAGAAAATTCCAGCCAAATACAGGTTATCGGCCGCGCAGCAGGAACCACGTCTGTCTCCGGGGAGAGTCTGTGCATGCTCCAGCTGCCCTTTGCCCAGGAGACTCTGTGCGCACTGGAGACGCCGCGGATGCTCGTCGGCTGTGTTTCACAGGCTTTCCCAGAAGGTGGAAGGTGGCTGTGTCTGCTGCGAGAAGTGGTGTTCCTGGGCAGAGATGGTGGCACCGTGTCTGGACTCGGGCGGTGGGGAAGCTGCGCGCTTGGCCATGAGGAGGAGAGCGTTTGCTTTTTGGAGAAACATGACCCCAGCATCCCATTTAGGGCCCACACCTGGTGGCACTGGGCCTTTCACTGAGCCCGTTGCTCCACAGAACTGGCTCGACAGCGTGCTTTATAATTAAAATATTATAGCTGGAAATGTTGACTATCTTCCAAATATGCCAGGAGGCTTCTGTTTGCACGGCTTGAAGCGTAAGCTGGCAGCGAAGGCTGGTGCGGAGCAAAGACAAATGCGTCTGCGTGGGGCTGCGCATTGTCTCCTGCTCTAACATCTCTCTAATTCCCACGGTGCTGCCGTTGCTTGCAGAGCCCATAATTTCCTTCACACCTAATTGAACTTTGTTTTAAAGTCCTTTGTCTGACTGATGTCCAGAGAGCGCTCTGACGCAGGCTCGTTGGCCTTTCCTCCTGGTTCTCCATCAATATTTACGAAGCGAGGCGTTGGGGAAGCCACGGCAGGCTGCGGCGCGGAGGGCTGGGAGCGGGACGGGACGCGGCTGGAGGAGACGGCTGCCGGGCGCCGGAGCACCAGCGCCTGGCTCCGGTGCGGAGCGGGGAGGGAGCGGTGCTCTGACACCCCTTGTTCTGCTGAGACAGCGGGGAAAGGGGCCGAATCCTGCAGAAAGCGGGGTGCCACGGGGCTGCGCGGGGACGGGGACCGGCACGGGGGTGGGTGCCCTGGGTGGGGGCCTGTGCCGTCACCCCGTACCTCTGCTGCGACCTGAGCGCGGGCTGGAAACAGGAGTGTTGGCGGGGGGACAGCCTGCCTCTTTCTGCAGGGGCTGTTTCAGGCTGTGCAAGGAGATAAGCAAATTATATGGCCTTAAATATCTGTGGGATCTGTGATTCTGGAGACAGCCGTCAAGGCAGGGCTAACGAGGGCACTTCAGACTCCGAGTCAGGCATTTCTGTTGCCGAGATCCTTGTCTCAGCCTTTCCCCTGGGAGAAGAGCAGACGGCAGGTTTGTTAAGGAACAGGGCGCTTTTTTTTTTTTTAAGTTTTTCAAAGTGAAATTCTTGTTTTTCTGCTATTGCTGAGGAAACTGAACATTTTGTCCTCGCTGGCCCCTGAGCTCCCGCTCTTGTTGCTGCGGTGGAAAAGGCTGCGCACACGGTGCGGCGTCGGGGCGGGAGGCCGGGGACGCTGACCAGTGCACGCCGGAGCAGAGACCCCCTGGAGACCCCCACCGTCACGAGGGCTCCCACGGGGCCTGGCAGGGGCACGGTGAGGGGGGACACGCGAACCGGCGGTGCGAAAAAAAGGATAGGCCAAGCGTTCTTCCCCAGACGAGCAGCGGAGAGGTGGGATGCCCGAGCACGGCACAGCTGGTTTCCGGAGCCGTGCTGGCTGGGACAGGAGGGTCCGGGCGGGCAGAGCGGCTGGCGGCGGCAGGGGCCGCGCGGGGTGGACCCCTGCCCTCCGCCCCTCGGCCAGCACCGCCGCGGGCACAGCTGCCTGCCGGAGGGGACCCCGGCCGTGGCTCTCCCCACCGCTGCCGCGGCAGAACGGGGAGATGGGGAGGAGCGCTCGTATGATGGGTTTATTGATTTATCAGATGTTCCTTGGGGCTGGCAGGAAGGATAATCCTCATTAACACACCCATTATTGCTGCGGCTCCTCGGGAAAGAGTTCTGATTTAATTCTAGCTGTTGAAAAGAAAAGTGCTTTTGAATTAGTAATGTTTATCTAACACAGAAAACTCCAGGTCACCTGGGATAGTTCACAAGTGGTGTCTTGTGTTTTGGAGGAAAGGGAAGAAAAGGGGTGTTAAGAGGCAAAACCTCCTCTCAGCTGGGCCGAAGGCTACAAGACTGCAGGCTGCAGGGCTGCGGGCTGGGCAGCGATCTTCTGAGCAGTGTCCCAGACTGCGAGCGCAGATTTTTCTGAAAACACATGGGCTGTTCATGTGGCAGGAGAGGCCCCACGCAGAGCAAGAGGTGGGAGCAGCCCCAGGGGCACATATGGGAGGGCAGCTGCCCACGCAGGCTGGGAGCCGTGGCTGGAGGCTGTGCCCTGCCGAAGGGGCCGGCCAAGGCTCTCCGCTGCTCCGACATCTCCAGCCACCTTGGCCAGGGTCCGAGCTGCCCCGGCATCTCCAGCCACCTTGGCCAGGGTCCGAGCTGCCCCGGCATCTCCAGCCACCTTGGCCAGGGTTCTGAGCTGCCCCGGCATCTCCAGCCACCACGGCCGGGGCTCCCAGCTGCCACGGCATCTCCAGCTGGGACAACACAGCCAGGACCCTCAGAGTGAGATGTGCAGGGCACTGACCTGCGCTGGGGACCTCGTCCTGCCCCACTCCAGCACCAGGAAGCCCTTAACACAGCCACCCGCACCCTCCTGCTCCCAGCCGTCCCTCTCTTCCTCGCCGTAGCGGCTGTTTCAGGAGGATCCCGGTTTTTGCTCCCGGTGATTTTCAGAGGGCTGAAGGATATTATTCTCTCTGGCAGACTCATCAATACTTTTAATTAGCTTTTTTTACCCTGCTTCCATTCCCTTCATAGCTATCAGCCTCTTAACAGATTTGAGTATGTTTTGAACTGCCATACTCAATGCCATTTAAATCACTTCTCAAGGGCACTGGGCCAGGGATGTGCAGTGGCAGTTTAAAAGGATTAGAGCCCTTTGTTTTTTCACAAGTGGTTCAATTTACAAAAGATCAGGGTTCAAGACCTGCACACTATAAAGTGACTTAAAGCCATGAAATCTATTTCGCACTAATTCTAGATTACTCTCTACTTAGGAGCCCAGGGTGCCAAAAATAGTGGTTTTTGTTAAAATGATATGAAATCCTAATGCAAGTCCTTTTAACCGCTGTTGCATAGCATACAGTGTCATGCAAATTCTGGACCAATGTGAGCAATTATGTAGCAATGAACATGATCATTTCGATTAAACCAACACATGTTTTCAAAGATTTTATTTAAAGCAGATAACCGTAAAACTTTGTCACTTAGCTTCTCCTCTCGGGCATACGCACAATGCGTTAAACACCCCGCGTATCTCCTTTGTGAAGTCTGAGCATTAATTGCCCACTGCTTATTCACGCAAAGCCCCCATTGAGGTAAATGGGATTTTGTCTGAATAAAGGCTGCAGCGTTGGACCTCTTGTCTGTAGGCGGGAGATAGGAGACCTGCTTGTATTTTAGGGTCTCCGGCTGCAAAACTGGAGCATTAAGGAAGATGGGCTTTCCGTTAAAAAAAAGTTTTATCTTACTCAGCATCGTACTTGTAATTTGAAATGGAGAGAACCGGTGGCCCACGCCATCATGAATAAAGAACAGTGGGAGAAACTGGGTCAGGCTGGCAAGAAGGTAGGAGCTGCCCCGATTGTTTCTCTCCCAGCCATTAGCTTCACAAGAGAATCCTTTTTCTCACTGGACGACTGTACTTTATTTTTCTAAAGCAGTATCCCTCTGACAACCGAAAAGGAATACTGCATCTGCAAATGAATGGTGCCTGCAAAGAGACAACATGAAATTTTTAAAAAGCATGGTAATAAACGCTATTCAAAAAAACACAATCTCTGAAAAACACGGCCTATTGAAATGACAAGCCGAAAATCATTTGCTAAGCACTGAAATGGCCCCTTTTGTCACCCCAATCCTTCTGTTGACAGTTACCTTTCAATCCTACAATTGTGCAGTAAGTACTGATTTTTATTCAATGTTCTATTCACCCTGCGTATTAATGAAAAGAAAAAAAACTTGTAAGAATAGCCTTTAATAGGCTGATAGACAAGGCTCCCCTATTCTCCTGCTAGAGCTCCTCTTATCAGCTTCTCACAGTATTGCTTGCTTGCTCAATTCTCTCCCTTTTCTAAACTTTGCTCACCCATCTGGGCTTTTTCTCAACTGAGATGGAAACATTTTTATTTCAGAAGTCTCACTGACCTTTTCTTCTCCTCAAGACAGCGTGCGAGGTGAAGCGCTAACCTCAGACGAGCCTTTTTTGGGGCTCAAAGAATACAGCGAGAGGATCTGGTCTCAGCGCATCCGGAACGGGCGCTGGTCTGGAGGCGCGGGCCGTTCCCCCATCGCTTCGGAGCTCGTCGGGGCCGGGGACGGCAGGGTGGCAGCCGGGATAATGGCCAGGACGCCGTCCCCGGAGAGCAGGAGGATGGCTCGCTCAGTGTTGCTCACCGTTGCTGGCCCTCGCTGACCATTGCTGGCCCTTGCTGACCATTGCTGGCCCTTGCTGACCATTGCTGGTTCTTGCTGCCATTGCTGGCCCTTGCTGACCATTGCTGGCCATTGCTGGCCCTTGCTGGCCCTTGGTGACCATTGCTGACCATTGCTGGTTCTTGCTGGCCCTTGCTGGCCATTGCTGGCCCTTGATGACCATTGCTGGCCATTGCTGGCCCTTGCTGGCCATTGCTGACCATTGCTGGCCCTTGCTGGCCCTTGCTGACCATTGCTGGTTCTTGCTGCCATTGCTGGCCCTTGCTGGCCATTGCTGACTATTGCTGGCCATTGCTGGCCCTTGCTGGCCATTGCTGACCGCCCTTCCCGGCGCTCCCCGGCAGCGGGGCTGCGCTGCGCCGTGCTCCCGGTTTGGGGGTGGCTGCTCCTGGGGCAGGGAAGGGTTCGTCTCTGCTGCTCAGCCCCACAGACGCCGTCGCCAGCGTGACTGATCCCATTCCTTGGCCAAAGCAGTGACTTTTGTGTAGTTGTTGCAATTAGAAAGCATGTGTTGGCTGAGATATCAAACGATAATTCTCCCAGTGTTCCTGGAGCAGCTTTGCCCAAACTTAGCGATTATATTCATTGCAATTAAAAATCAGCTTTGTAGCACACATCTGCAGTCCGTCACTGCATCCCCGCTCACAGCAGAGCCGGTGGTCACGGCGGCCGGGCTCCGTGCGGAGCGTCACCGGTGGCTGCCCCTCCGTCCGGCCCCGGGGGCACGGCCGCCTCGGGCTGACCCCGGCTGGAGCGGGGGTCCCAGCCCTGCCCTGGGCAAGGACCCCACCTCTGCGCGGATGCCAGCGTGGCATCAGCCCTGCGGCTTCCCGTGGGGAGCTGCCAGCCCCTCCGGCAGGGCAGAGCAGCTGGAGCCCTGGGCAGTCCCACCGCCCGGGCAGCCCGGCGTGACCACCACGGGCTGCAGACCACCTCGGCCGAGCGGGGACGCGAGGGGCCCCTCGGCCCCGGGCAGCGAGGGTGTGTGTCCGCTCCCGAGCCGCTCCCAGATGCGATGCATCGCCCTTGCTCCGGCGGGGAGAAGCCTCCTCCCTCTCCACATTCCCCACTCATGCAGTTTTTCTTTCCAGTAGGGAAATTCAGCACAGAACTATCCAGGATTGCAGAAATGTAAACAGTCTGTGTGACTTGTCTTCAGATTACAGCCCCGCTGCTCTGCACGTGTGCAGCTGACAGGAGCCCTCTGCCCGCGGAGGCCCCGCTCCGGGCGAGAGCCAGCGGCTGCCCGGTGCCCCCTGCCCCGGGTGCCCCCGGCCCCGGCGCTGCTCCGGGACCCCCGCCGCCCGCATGCCCTCCCGCACCCCGCCGGCACCTCCGCCCTCGCCCGGCGCTGGCCGAGCCGCCCGGCGAATATTAAATAGGAGAAGTCTACTTAGCGGTTGTTTGAATAGAGGAAATTGTTTTACATTGTGATGCAATATTTCCACACCGGGGTCTCATTTATGCTGCATATTAAAGTCAACACCCCACACATCCATCTCCATAAGGAGCTGGGCCCATTATCCCCAGTTACTTTTAAGCGGTCTTTGCCTTAGTTCTGACGTGCCTGCCAGCGCCATATATCACAGGGAATGCAGTTCTTCAAACTGCGCTTCGTGATTGATAGTTTAACCTTTTTCTCTGAGGTTAATTCGATATATGCTGGTGTAAACTATAAACCAGAGCTCCAGCCTGTCGGGAGGAGGTAATCTACATGGCACTCTTTATGAGATCTCAGGTGCTGCAGTAATTACACCATCTTCTCCTCCTCCTCCTATCTCTGCTACTTCTCCCTCCTGGCAAGAGGAGAGGAGAGGAGGAGGAGGAGGAGGAGATGGAGGAGGCTAATCTCACCCCCAGGAGTCCAGCTCCTACCCTGCTGTGGAGCAGATGCTGGTGCCCAGCTTGAGGGACCACCTGAGGCTCTTGCTCTCGCCGGCTCCCACAGCCGTGCTGAGGTTTCCCCAGCCAGGATGGGGTTTTCTGGGTCCTGGGGCTGCTCCTGAGCGCGTTCCTCCCCAGAATCCTAGTGCTGCGCCTAGAAACGGAGGCGGAGGTGCCGGGGTGGTGAGCATCTGCCTCGGCACAACGTGGTCCTTTGGCAGAGCTGGGAGGGGTGGGAGGCCACGCCGGGCACGCAGACGCTTGTTCTCTCACCATGGACTGGTGAAGGAGATGGGCTGACCAGGAGGGGTCATGGGACAGCTGCAACTTGTGGGGGGGGGGGTCTGGGAGGGCCCTTGTTCCAGGCAGAGCGCCAGAAGTTGTATTTGCAAAGTTTCACACAGCTGGCCTGCCTGCAGCATCTTTACAAACGGAAGTGGAGGACCCCGTCCCAGAGCAGCCCGCGCCGTGGAGCCCCGTGCCGTGGCCTGCCAACGTCGGAGATGGACAGATGCCAGCTCTTCCCAGGCACGCTTCCCTCCAACCTGGCATCTCCTTACAGACATAGCCCAGAGCTGGGGGGGCTGCCCGGTTCAGCTGCTCTTGCGGGGACGTTGGAGCAAGCGGCTGCAGCACCTCGGGCCCCGTGAGAGCCTGGAGTCCTGCCTATGCCGGTGGGATGCGGGACAGCCGGTCACCGCACCCACGCTGGAGCCAGGTCTGGTGGCAGTGGGGTCGGCAGCGGGTTTGCCGCCAGCCTCCCTGGCCTGGGGGGGGGGGGGGGGGGGGCCCGGTGCTGGTTGCCCCATGGCAGACCGTGCGTGGCACAGCTGGCATCTGACAGCACCCTTTGGGGGTGGCTGCGGGTCACGCGTCTTTGTTGGCCTCTGTCCCCAGAGGGTCGTTACTTCCATAGGAAATAACTATTGCTGCTCAAGATCAATAAGCTCGTGTGGGGAAAAAGGAAGGGTTTTAAAGGCTGGGTTTAATTTAATCTATTTCTTTGCAGGACGCTCCTTTTGGTAACAATAGGAATTCGATTCCTGCCAGAGCAGACTCCTTAATTAGACCCCACAAAATGAACAGTAACGTGTCTCTGGGCTGAAATTCTCCCTTTCTGGAGCTTGCAGAAAGGAGGGAGTTTCTAACTCATAATTGCATCTGAATGCAAATGGCTGTGCCAATGTGAATATATTAAAAGCAGCAGCGTCAGCAATCACTGTGAAAAAAAATACATACAAATGAGGCACTAGCTTATTGCTCCATTTGGATGCTGTGAAATGGCACCTTATTGTGTTATTATAAGATTTCTTGCTTAGTTAACAGAAAATGCTTACAATTAAGTCTGAACTCATTTAGTGCTCAGACTAATTCACATTAGAAAAAGGATGTGACCTCGGCTCCAGATCCCTTGTCTATGGCTCTTACTCTGCGTGGAGGTGGTGAGGTCGTGGCGGCGGCCGTGCTGCGTGCCCCGGCCCGGCCGCGAGCGATGCGTGGAGACGCAGCTTGGGTCCCGGGGACGCGGTTCGCACGGCCCCGCGCGGGTGCCGGCCGTTCCGCTGCCGTGCAAGGCGCTGGCCCGGCCCCGCCAGCCGCTCGCTGTCACCCCGGGAGCAGGACAGGCGTGTCTGGGAGGAGCAGAGCATTCGGGCAGAGTTACCTACAGCAGGCTGCACAGGACCTTGTCCAGGCGGGGCTGGAATATCCTCCAGAGAAGGAGACTCCACAGCCTCCCTGGGCAGCCTGGGCCAGGGCTCCGTCACCCTCAGAGGGAAGAAGTTCTTCCTCATGTTCAGATGGAACTTCCTGTGCCTCAGTTTGTGCCCGTTGCCCCTTGTGCTGTCGCTGGGCACCACTGAAAACTTCACTGCCCGCGCTGGTGTGGTTTGGCCCCGGCGCTGCGTGCACCGCTCGGTCCCCTGGAGATCTGCCCGTTGCTGCCCAGCCCCGGGCTGGTCCCGCTCTCGGGGCTGGGGCTGCTGCCCACAGGAACGCGGCTTTGCTTGCCGGGTGGTACCTGGGGACGAAGCAGGGGGTAACAGCAGCAGAAAGAGGGTCTGACGTTTCGGGGGCGCAGCACGTCTCGGGAGACGCAGCTTCCCCGTCCCCAGCCCGTCCTGGGAGATGGGCTGCGCACGGGCGGCTGCTGCCGGGGCCGCGACTGCAGGGAGCTCACAGCCAGCGGCCAAGGTCAGCCCAGGTCCGCCCTGTGATTGTGAGTGGAAAGGATGCTGTGAATGCTCCGTGGCTGGAAAAACCAGGTGCTCCTTACTGGACACCCAAAATTAGTGGAAACCATTGCATTTAATCTTCTTGCATCTTTGCCCTTTTTTGTGACGTTGTGAAAGATCCTCCCTCGTCCCTTGTAAGAGGGCTGTGAGATAAATGACGATCTGCTTCTGTGTGTATCCAACAGTGTGAGGATGTGCCTGCAGAAAAGCCTCCCTGGCGCAGCACAGAAACCGTCTGTCTTCCAAGCACGGCTTTAAACATGGTAACTCTGGCAGGGGCCATGTACTGAAGAATGAGAATAAGATAAATATTGAAAAAGGGTTGCACTGTAGAAAGTTCAGCGTGCATCACACAGCCATGGGCTCTGTCTCAGTGCAGCAAAGTGGCCGGAATCAGGATTGCAACAGCCAGCTTAATTTTAACATTTCCCAACTCCGACTGCCTGGCTTCGAAACAAGAACTTTATTTGATGATACAACTGTTGTGTGATTTCAGTTGCGCTGCATTTTGCTCATTTCAAAGGGAGAGCTCATTCCCAAGGGCTGTGCTGGCTTTTGCCTGGACGGGCTGGGGAAAGGTGAGCGCAGTGTGATTGTCACCGCGGTGCTGAGTCAGCAGTGCCCGGGCTGATGGCTGGAGAGCCACCGGTCCCTGGAGGGTGGTGGGGGTGGGAGGTTTGGGACCCTCTCTGTGGCCTTGGCAAGCTGTGCTGGTGATGTGGGCTGAGCCACGCTGATTGAGTGGACTGGAGAGCGTGGTGGGGTTCGGGTCGCCGGGAGGTAATCTGCCCGCCCAGGTCTCTGGTCAGCACAGCCCTCCCTGGGGTGTTATCTCCCACCTGGTCTCTTGTTGACTGCGACTCCTCATTACGGCACTGAGGAACATGAGGCCCACTTGTGCCAGGGGTTAAGTAATTAATTATAAAGGGAAGTCAGACAGACTCCTAGAGACTGACAGATGTACGGTGCTGCACTTCGGGTGTCTGACTGGGTGTGCATCATCTTGTGCCAAGGTGAGAGGACGGGTACGTCGCCAAACGCAACAAGGAGGATGTTTCCCCCACGTGCACGTGGGCTGCAGGGCTGGTCCGTGGGCTTGGGTGCAGTTTTGCCCCTGCCCGGCAGCTCTGCCGCAGCCAGAGATGCAGCGAATGGGCCCCATCAACAGGCAAAGAGCACGGTTAGCTGGGCGAGCCCTGCAGCTCGCAGTGCCCGTTCTCCAGCAAAGTCTGTGCGTGGAGGTTATTCCAAGGCAGCAGCCGTGGCCGGACGCTGACGTGGCCGTGCTCCTTCCCTTCCCTCAGCCGTCTGGCTCTGCTGCCGGAGTCCTCGCCCAGCCACCCAAGTATCAACACTTTTCTTGTACAAATAGTAATTGTAGAAAGAGGCCTGTGGATAAATTATTATCGTGACCCTCATTCCGGTGTGAAAAACTTTCTCAGGCTGCTGAGCGAAAAGTCAAAATTTGCATTTAAATAGAAAACCTTTGGCGGGGTGCAACACACGGGGACCTGTGTGCGGCAGGGGTCCCTGGGCCGCGGTGGGATCACCCGCGGTGGCAGCGCCGGCGTCCGGGGAAGCAGACGTCCGAGCAGCAAGGTGGGCACAGCGGTCTGCGCCGCGCCGGACCCTCGGCTGCGCCCGCCACAGGCTCCCCACCCGGCCCTGGGCTGCCCACCCAGCCCCAGGCTGCCCACCCGGCCCCGGGCTGCCCACCCGGCCCCGGGCTCCCCGGGCGCCCTCCGCCCCTCGCCGGGTGGGTGACGTGGACCTGGGTCACACCCCGGCTGGTCCCACGGCCCGTCCCCGTGAGCGCATGCGGGGACTCGCAGACCCTCCCGCAGCGACGCCTGTGCCCCCGGCCAGCCCAGCCACGCTTTGCTGGCCCCCGTCGCCACGTTTCGCGTCTGACGGGCTGCTCCGAGAGCCGCTCTGCGGCAGCGCGCCGGGGGCTGCGCGGGAGGGAGAAGGGCAAGGCATTTTAGGAGGTATATAAATGAATTAAGACCCTTTTAAAGGTTAACGGGGTCCACTCTGTCTGTCATTAAAGTAACTTCATGCATTTAAATTCTAACAGTCAAACCAATTAGCAATAAAAATGTTGTATGAACTGCATTTTACTGGACTCTGGTCAAGTCAGAATTGGTTAAATGTATGCTCTCTAATAGATTTTTTCCCCTTTTCTCCCTTCATTTTAAACACAACCTGTGTTTCCCAGTCCAGTGGAAGACAGTGGTGCTCGTGGAGAGAGCTGGGTGCAGGGCACGTACGGGCGGGGGCTCTGAAAGCCCTTTGCTGGGCGAGGAGCGGGCAGCAGACAGCATCCCCTGGTCGGCCAGAGAAGTGCACGCACCGGTGGAATGGTCAGCTTGCTGGGGTCAGGGCTGCGCAGAGGTGGAGCAGCTGCTTCCTTTACAGAAGCTGTAATTATCTGACCGAGCTGTAGGCATGGCCACGCAGGCACACGGGGAAACACGAGAGTGCGCAGCACGCCTGGCGCGTCCCTCGGCCCAACTGCGACGTCCCCACTGCTGGTAGCAAGCAGCGTCTGGACCAGTGGGTCGCAGCAGCACTCACGAGCTCAGGTGGTGACGGTGGGATGGTGGGACGGTGGCAGTAGCAGCCAGGGCCACTCTGAGCAAGACCCCCACCTCGCTCCCCACAGGCGTCCCGGCACACTGACCCCACGCTGCGCATCGTCAGGAGAACATGTGGGGCTCTTGGTGACACCTTTCTGAACGCACCCACCGCCTGGCCACTGCGGGGACCCCGCAGAGCCCCTTTCCCACCTAGAAACGCAGTAAAGGAAAATCATCTTCACAAGGGGCCCAAAAAGCTGATGCAGCAAGTTCCAGGCCCCAGCAAAAATTACAGGATTAGGGCACATCTTGTGCCTGTAATAGGGACCATGTGAATCGGGATGTCTGCATAATTGCGGCTGTCGGAGGGCCAAGCAGCCATTGGAGCGTGTTGCAGAGGAATCAGTTCCGAGCAGCCCTAGATGGTACCTGATTAGCTCGATTGCCAGCACCTGTTCATCTTTTATTGCAAACATAAACACGAGCAGTTCCAAACAACTGGAGAAGCGGTGAGTGCATCCAGCGCTTTCCAGTCTGGGGTTGATAACCGCCAGCGTGGGAGAGGGAACAGACCTCGGACCTGCTCTTGTCTTGCTCCTGGAGAAACCCAAGGAGAGGTGTCATGCCCAAGCGTGCAGACGCTTCACGGGACGTTCTGCGGAGGAAGGTGGAAGTGACAAGTGGCACAGGGAGCGAACAAGATGCTCCAGTCTGAAATCCATTTCTGGCTCAGTGCGGCAGCAGGTCGATCCGAACAGAAAGGCTCCGTGGAAGGACAGTGGATCGATTCTCTGCCTATAGGCACAGCAGTATTTATTTCCCCCAGAGCCCTGCAGCCAGCTGACTGCGTGGGTACTCTAGAAGCAGGATCTGAAATGGCAAATGGGGAGGGTGAAAGGACAGAGCCGGGATGGAGGGGACTTGCTGCAGGACGGGGCAGATTCGGTCCCTCTGAAGGGCTGGTGCACTGTCTGTGCGCTGCCAGGGTACCCGGGATGAGCCCGTCGGGAATGCTGGGCTGGGGAGCTGGAACCTGTTTGATGCTGACCACCGATCAAAAGGAAAAATCCTGGG
Organism: Opisthocomus hoazin; assembly: GCF_030867145.1. Classification (NCBI taxonomy): domain Eukaryota; kingdom Metazoa; phylum Chordata; class Aves; order Opisthocomiformes; family Opisthocomidae; genus Opisthocomus; species Opisthocomus hoazin. The sequence continues at coordinate 29,149,312 of NC_134426.1, read as the reverse complement.
GGGGAAGGGAGAGTGGAGGTTAATGCTCAGCAGAGCTGCTCTGAGGGTCTGTGCGCCAAAGCTGCGGCTCCGAGCACCCCCGAGAGCGGTTGTGGAAACCAGATGTTGAGGACCAGTCAGAAGGGGGAGGGAGAGCAGGGGGCTGGTATCTGTTCATAATTACTCTTGATTTTGTGCGATGACATTGAGATTGTAGGCAAACATGAAAGAACACTTGTGGGGACAGCAACATTCATGCCGGCCAATGGATTAATAAAGCATGACTGACATGTTGGGAGCAGGCAGGCGCACATGGAAGCATTTTGTAGGGGGTTTGATGTTCCCCAGGCCCAAAGAGACCCTTGCCGATGCTGCTGATTGCCCTCCCCCCAACACAGCAATGGGAGCACCACACTTGGAAAGCTCCCATCCCTTCCCATGGCTGCTCTGACACCTACGTGTGCCAGTAAATGCTCCCTTGGCTGTTCCAAGCGGAGTCCTCGGGCCACGCAAGGAGTCTGGCTCGAGAACATGCCCTCGGGTGCAGGACACGGGCCTGCTCGCCCCTGCCAAATGCATGGCAGCCCCACAGTGGAACAGACCCCGGGTGCTCCGGGGGGACTGGCAGGGTGCAGGTGTGGGACTAGCACCCACCAAGGCCACGCATCACCTAAGGAGCACAACGGTGTTATCAGGAACCCCAGCATCTGCTGGTGGCTCCTCCAGCACGGGGGATGCAGAGCCCAGGCTCGCTGCTCGGCGAGACGGGGTCAAACCCACAGAGCTGGCGTTGTCTGGCTTCGCGGACCACCAAGTGAACTCCACCACTGCGAAAGTGGTCTTGGAGACTTTCTCCCCTATGACATGAGGGAAACTGCATCTCATTGCAACAAGCAATTAGCCAGGTCTGTCAGAAGTAGGGAAGACTCCCTCAGACTCCAGTGGCAATGTTAAAAATGAGTTTAAACAAGTTTCTTCACTCTTTGAGGAAGCAATAAAGATAAAGGGTGATCATGTAAGCTCTACGATTTCCAGTTTCAGTAACAGCATTGTGTGTCAGCAGCTGGAATGCATTCTTCATAGAAACTTACCCCCCCCTTTTTTTTTTCCTTCAAAAAAAAGGGCTTGCATAAACAGCCCGGTGTAGAGCTGCCCACGCAGTCTGTGTCCCCAGCATCAGTCCGTGGGTAACACGTGGGAGATGCTCATTCAGAGCCTGAACTTCAGGAGTGTGAATTCCACCAGTGCCAGTACCCATGGCTGCTGCGGGAGAAGAGATTTTTCTCCGGGCTGCCTTCACTCTGGCAGTGTTAGAGATGCAGGGATGGGGCAGCTGCCAGGAAAGCCAAGTGGAACCTCCTGTCAAAGCAAGCCACTGACTCAGTAACAGCACACCAGTAGTTAACATTTAAAGGTTCCCCACTTCCAGTTAAATTAGAGCAATTAGCAAGTGATCAGATTAACACAGTGCTGTATTCTGGATAAAAGGGTTTTTCCTTTAGTGATTGCCCTGTGGCATGCACAAAGCCTGCAATTTCGGATCCGAAGGGCAGGCTGGGGAGCGGGTGCTGGCCCTGGCCAGCCCACCCAGCCACCCGGGTGCAGGTCCTGCCTGCCGCCAGCCCCAGGATCATCTCTGCAGCCTCTAGACCTTGAAGCAACCAATCCCTCCTTTCCTCGGAGAGGTACCGGACTGCTGCCAGGTCCCGGGTGGGTCCTGGGATCCAGACATGACCCACTCTGAAGAGGGCGGATCTGGACCAGCCTGGAATCCTGTGCTGAGCGAGGTTTCACCCAGCAGGTAGGTTCATCCACACCTCTGGAGAAAGACAGCTTTCCAAGGGTGATGAATTGGGCTGGGTGAGAGGTGGGAAGCACAAACCAGGCTCTGTTCAGAGCAAAGGGGAGTTTCTTCAGTCACCAACCGCCTCTGTGCAATCGCTTCAAACCTGGAAACTCTTGCAATTTTTAATTTGTAAAATAATGAGAAAAGAAGTGTGTGAATGGAGAGACCAGCAGAGCAGATGGGCAGCAGGGGCTGCCCAGCTTCACAAGCAAATTCCAGACGCTGCTGGGATTCCTTGCACCAGCAGGGTTTGTTCTGTTAGTGGTTTGGCATCCTTCCTTTCTTAACCTTTGTGTTCTGTAGAAGCAGCCTTGCTGGGTGCGCGGCTGGGAAAGCACAGAGCAGCACTTCGCGTCTCACCAGCTAGTGCCCGCAGCTGCCAGACTCCCTAGCACGCTCATGAGCTAGTTTGCTCCTTCCTCTGCATTTGAACCACCATCACCAGCCCTGTTCTTAATCACTGCAGGTCAGACCGAGCTGCAGCCTGTGGTCTGGCTGCCTGTTTGTTTAACCCTGTGTGGCTGGGAAGGGGTCACCTCTCCTCGCAGGCTGGGGCAGGGCTGCCTGGTCCGGCAGCCAGGGCAGGGGGCTCGCTGCCCGAGAACACCCAGTCCCCACCTCACCGGGAAGGTCTCCACCATGGTTCCTGCAGCCCTGCACTCAGGTCTGTGCACCCAGCTCAGCGCCTTTCCCACCCAGGCATGGTGTCTTGCGTTGGTGTATCGGTGCGGAGATGTCACGGGTGCGCACAGTGCTGCCCAGCTCAAGGGAACACTCAGTGTAAGCCGTTAGCAAACCCAGGATCTGCTCACGGTTCTGGAAGAAAACTACTGCCAGTCAAGCAGGTGGATGTCTCCGTGATACCTCCTGCCCCAGCACAGACAGCAGCACTGATATTTAACCCTTGCCAGCGAGCTTTGCTGCATGTCTGTTGCATTTAGTAGCAGTGATCCCAGTAAGGTCAGAGCTCCAGCAAGTCTGCAGGAACACACAGCAGACCAGCAAACAGCCAGGTGGAAACCCTCTGGCACTGCCACCCAACAAGCACAGCCACCACGACAGCCTGCCCAGGGAACCCCCCAGTAGCAGAGCCGGCTCCCATGGCCTGGCTGCGGGGTTCTGCCCATGGCAAGCTGAAACGAGGTGGTACTCATCACTCCCGCCAGCACGCAGGGAGGTAGCTCATCAGGGCTCAGGAGAGCTCTCTGGGAGCTGCTCACCGGGGAGCACCGTGCTGCTCTGCAGACCGAATGGAGCCATGAAGTTCCTGGCATCCCTATGGGCAGGAGCTCCATTCCTCCTGCTTGCTTCAGCACTCAGCTGAGGATCTCTGTTGTGCGCACGCCCGTCCCTGGCCAACAAGACAACACAACAGCTCCAAGCACACAGAGCTGCTTGCAGAGGTGTCTGACCCACACCGCTTTCCAGACCAGCTGCCTTGCTGGCCACCAGCCACGCTGCACAAGCGAGAGGAGCGGCGTGGGATGCCTGGCTGTGAGCTTGGGTGTCCCAGCAGGAGTGTCCTGGGCTTTCCCAGGGACCCCAGGCTGACCGCTCTACCCAAGGGAGAGCTGAGAGGCAGTGCCCCTTGGATCCCAGACCCATCACTGCTTGCCCTGAGCCTCCGGAACTGCAAACTTTACACGAGGAACAAACAAAACCCACAGCAGTTCCTGAGGACTTCCACTTTGTGTCCCAGTCTTTGCTGCCAAGAGCACTGCCTTCGAGGGGCAGCCCTGAGGGAGGTGGTTTGCACCTGGAAGATCCTGCTGCCTGCAGCCAGGATCTCAGCTTCTAGCAACACACCCACAGACCGTGCTCATGTGCTCCTTACCTCTGCTGTAGCCAACAGTCCCAGTCCAGAGAGCACCACAAACTCCAGAGTCCCTTATCAGCACTCATCCAAAGAGCTAGGACCTGCTTAACCCCGCTCTTAAATACTCCCCCAAGAGAGAACTGCTTCCAGAGCTTTTATTGCCTGCAGCTGGGCCCAGGTTCAGCTGGTCCCTGATTGCCGCCCAGCTCACTTCCTTCCATGCCCCCCAGGGCCAGACCCCAGTCCCACTCAGCCCCACTGCAGGGGCTCAGTGCCGTGGCAGTGCCCAGCCACAGCCCCTGTGGAGCATCCCCTCGCACCGCCATGCAGCATCCCTCGTACCACTGTGCAGCATCCCCTCAACCAGCCGTGCAGCATCCCCTCGCACTGCCATGCAGCATCCCCTCGTACCACCGTGCAGCATCCCCTCACACCACCGTGCAGCATCCCCTGCTAACAAGGAGCAATCGGGCAGAACCGTGCCTGAGGTTTCCCAGCGAGTCAGGACTCGGCGGGGGGACCCAGACCTCTGCTTTGCTGAATACTTGTGGCATTCGTGGGCAGCGAGAGGATGAAGTGCTAACCCCAGCGTGTTTGTGTGTCTGTCTGTGCGTGTGCCTGCAGCGGGGGTGGCTGGGCCAGCCGCGGAATGGACTCTCTCCAGAGCAGTAATGCTCAGCGCAGAATTGTTTTCTCTAGGCCAGGATTATCGTAATGATCTGGGTAGCTAGCCGCAGCTCCAATCCTATTACTGCATTAGCATGGGCGTTATGAGGTGACACTCTGCATCTGCTTGACAAAACGCAGCCTCAGACTTTGCGCTGAGCGTTTTAACTGAAAGGAATTTAGTTTTCACTTGAAGAGGATTCTCTATTATTATTGGCTTATAGCTGCTTAGAAATAAACAGCAATAAATACTCTGGCAATTTACTTTGAGAATGTTCTCATTTGAAACACGCCATGCAGAAAAATATTAACAAAATAAACTCCTAGCTTATAAAAGGCTAAAGAGAGCTTTTTTTTGGTGTCAATGTTTGTAGCAGTATGTTCTAAAGAAGCTGCCATTTGAATTAGGCCGCCCTTGGTAACGTGCTCTCTCAGGGCAGGCCAGCGGAGGCTGCTGGGTGCGTTTGCCGTGTGCCAGCAGTCGCGGAACCGAAGAGCAGGCTTGGCAGTACGGAGAGGGGCCGAGCACCGCTGTCTTTCGAAGTCGGGGAAAGCCGGTGAGCGGCCAGGTTGAGGAAGGGTGTACACCTCGCTGCTAAGCTCACAGAAAGCCGCTGCCAGTCCCCCCCAGCAGGTCCGCCAGCAGCCGTTTCCTTTTACATCTCCTCGTTGTTCACGGAAGGTCTGCAGGCTGTGTCTTCCAGCTCTTAGGCATCGGTGTGCAAGCGAAGAAGGGTACCGAGGGCTTGGCACCGAATGCTACGGAGCCGGATTGTTCCTGTGAGGAGCCCCAGCTCTTGGCTGAGAGACGCAATGCTTACACAATTACATTGCAACAGAGCAGGATTGCATTAGTTAATGGAGATGACCTCCAAGGAGGAACGTTCTTCTCGTATTAATTTAAGGTAATTACATTAAGCTCCCTTCTCAAACTCAGCCTAGGAGGGTGTTTTTTCATGATCTACAGCACCTCAGTTGCTGTGTAGTTCTCTGAGATTCTTGGTCAATGACTGTTGTTGATGGAAGCAGGTGGGTCGTACGCGTCCCCCGAGGGAGATGTGGGGGTTCCAGCAGGGCGGGCTCTGGGTTCTGTCAGCGGGGCTGGAAGCACACAGGGGCTCTCCTAGTGCTGCGATCACCAGAACACGGAGCCCAGAATATCCAGCTTTTCCTGAACGTGCAGTGACTCCGACAGCCACGCAAGTTAGGGCCTGGCTATCCCTGCAAGAACAGAAGCTGCCCAGGACAGAGCGTTTACTGAAGAGCTCTGTTTCAGGGGAAAATGGCTAAGGATCATGAGGCCAAAAGTCTCCATCATGACGCGTTCATTTGGGAAGGGGACACAAAGCCCACCCTGCAAGTAGGGTGCCTATGAAAGTGCAGATTTTCCCAGCTGGGAGACTTCCAGTTGCAGAGACAAGCCCCACTCCGTTACTCCCCTTTCTCAACTTGGCATGTGTTAGTCCAGTGCCAGCCCGGGAGGTGCTAACATGATAAAGTGTGAAAGCCTGAAATAAAGCTTAATACAGAGTTTGGAATGGAGTTGTTCAGCATTATTGGCTTGTAAATTGTTCCTGTGATGAGATTTAGTAAAAGACTGAAGAGGTCTTTTGGCAGTGGGAGAGTATTTATGATGCTTTTGTACTGGTACACAAACACTTTCGTGTTTTGCCTGTGTTTGTGGCTGCCCTGGAGGCTGTGTCCTTGTTTATTAGTGCTTTATATACACAGGTGCCAGGGAGGTTTGGGGCTTTTCCAGCCCTCCTGTCCGCAGGCACTTCACTGCGAAGGTGACGGGCAGGAAAACTGCGGGTCAGGAGTCCCCAGCCTGGCAGGGAGAAGCGGGGTCCGTGGTCCATCGGCAGGGGCTGGGCATTGCCCTGCACAAGGTCTGGGAGGGCTCTGGCATCTCACTTGGTGGCTGAAGCCAGGCTTTCTCCTGCTTGCTTTCCGGCGCTGCAGGAGTGGTGGTGAATCCCTGCTTTTTGGGGCAGGATCCTGTGAAACGCCCTGGTCCTGATACCTGGCTGCCAGGGGAGCCCATGAAGTCCCATCCTGGCCTTGGGGATGGTGGTTGGTGACCAGCAGCATCGGGGATGGCTGGGCAGGGTGGTCCCCACGCCCTCCCTCTCCTTGCGTTTGGTCGCACTGCGGTTGCCCTCGCTTACACCGCGGTGCTGCCGAGGATGCCGGTTCGCTGCTTCCACCAAAGCAAACTCCGCGGCATCAGGAGCGGGGCGCAGCGAGGGGCCGGCAGCTCGTTTGCTGTGGGCATTTCTAACAACAAACCGCAGCTCCAGCGAGCACTCACGAGGACGGGGCGCGTAGGAAGAGCTCGGCGAACGGAAGCTCAGATTTGAATTTGCCCGAGCGTTGCCCCTTGTGTCGGGACAGAGGTCGTCGGGAAAGGGGGACACACAGGCGTCTTCCTTCAGCACTCCCGTCACATGCACAGCCCGCACAGCAGTTGAGTGCCTGCGCGTCCCCGTGCCCGAGCTGCTGAGCGGTGTCACAGTGACTGCGAGTGCCACGGGTCCCACCCTGCCTCTTTGGAGGGGCTTCTCTCCCCTCGGGGGGGCCGTGCTTGGAAAGGTGGGAGAGTGTGGATGTGTGAGTCCACAAAGGGTGCAGTCTTCCTCCAAGGAGTAACGCTGCGCAGTCTTCCTCCAAAGAGTAACGCTGTGCAGTCCTCCTCCAAGGAGTAACGCTGCGCAGTCTTCCTCCAAGGAGTAACGCTGTGCAGTCCTCCTCCAAGGAGTAATGCTGCGCAGTCCTCCTCCAAGGAGTAACACTGTGCAGTCCTCCTCCAAGGAGTAACGCTGTGCGTGGCTACCGAGGCCAGCAGAGGCACAACTGACCTGCCGCCTGCTCTGTTTCAGCGCTCTAAGGTGGGCAGCAAAACCTGTGTCTGACCACAGACTGACATACTTCCCAGGAAAGATTGCACCCCCGGGATTCCCTGGAGTAAGTGCTGTGGCAGGCTGCAGCGTTTACGCACCGGTCGTGTCAGGCCAAATGGGACGCGTTGGCCCTGCTGGCTGCTGGGCTGGGTGCCCCTGGGAATCTGACGTTCGGGTTGCAGACACGCTTGGGACTGCCCTGTTTGTAGTAACAACAGAACGAAAGCTGAGCTGAAGCCTGGTGATGCGCACAAACAGGACTCCCGCGGGGCTGGGAGGGGAACGGCCAGAGGCTCGCAGCAGCCCTTCCGCTGAGCCTGCTGGCCAGTGGGCAGGCGTGCGGGGACAACCCACCCGTGCGACCCTGCGCAGCCCGTCTCTGAGCCCTGCCCTCACTTCGTCTGCGCGTACTGGAGTTTTTGAGCCCAAAAGCAGCAAGCCACAGAATCATGGCCTGTTTGTAGGAGCGAGGAGCTGGGAGTGGGATACCACAAGGTCTGGAGGCACCGGAGCATCGCACTGACGGGCAGCATCGCTTCTCGCGGGAGCATCGCGACAGCACAGACGGGAAAGGCCACTGCGGAGCTGGCAGCGCTGGGTCGTTTCCAGGGCTGGTCCTGGCTGCTGCTGGGCTGCTGGGAGTGTGGAGGAAAACAGCCAGAGGCATGTGCCTGTGGTCGTGGGGTGGGTTCTTAGTCAGGGGCTCCTGAAGGGCAGGGACAGGGACAAGGAGCAGGCTGTCTCAGGAGCTCAGCCCCAGCACATCTCCCTGCTCTGGTTATTAGGCTCTGGTGTAGCGTTGGGAGCCTTGGGCTCAGGCTCAGTCCTGCCCTCGCATCCCGAGGACAAGCACCATGCCCATGGGAAGGGACCCCGGACACTGCTCAGGGTGCTCCAGCTCCCTGCCAGCGCTTGCTGCCGACGGGATACAGACTGGCGCATCGCACCAGAAGGAATCGGAGACCCCACCTTACCTCACCAGTGTGACCGCGGGCGCTGGAGCCCCTTGGGGACGGAGGTGCTGGCCACCCCTTGGCGTCAGGACCTGGAGGCTGGGCTGCTGCGGGCTCCTCCGCCCCGGCAGGCTCTGCAGTGGCCGGGGCTGCCACAGCGCGCGGTGCTGGGACCTGCGGGCGCTGAGCCGAGGCGGGTGGGAAGGCGTCGAGAGATGGCAGATCCCCAGTGTGCGGGACAGAGGCAGTGCCCTGCAGCTGCTCTGCGTGGCTGAACTCTCTTGGGAGCCTCAGACTGCGCGGAGATGCCTCGGACTGTTCCTGGCTCCGTGGATGGGCTGTTCTATGGTATCCTCCCATCTTAGGCATCGTCAGGGTGGGACTTACGCACTGTCACTAGGTTCGTATAAAAGATGATGGGTCTTATTGTAATCCTTGGAGCCCATGTAAAAAGATAGTCTCTAGACATCTATAAAACATGCTGGGATTTGCAATTAAAATACCTGGGTGGTGACTGTGTGCCCACAACCAGCTTTCCCTCCCTTCCTCTTCAGTTTAGAGCGGCTCCATGTTAACCCTGTTTTGCAATAGCTGTTTAAATAACAAGCTGCCTTCAAAGGAATATATTTAGAACAGAGGGTTCCCCCCCTGCAAGCATGCTCTGAGTGTTTGAGTGATTTCAGCTGGTTTGGCGAGAGTTCCCGGTGATATCATGATCCGACCATTTCTTTGTGGGTTTGGTGTGCTCACAGCTCTCGCAGCCCCCATCGCTGGAGCCCTGCAAGCTGGTGGTGGGCAGTTTTCATGGGCCCAGACTTGGCATTTTCCCTGTTAATGCAGATGTGTGACTTTGACACTTTAATATTAGCGAGGAGTCTCCACGAGGCAGAGGTGGGTAGGCTTATTTAAAAAACCGAAGTCGTCCACAGCGAAGTGCATTCGCAATGCTCGCATAAGCAATTACTCTGATTTGTGGCTGCAGCAGGCAGGGGCTGAGAGAATTTTCTGAATGTCAAACAAATATCGATCTTTTCATTTTATAGTGAACCGCCCCTCCGCCCTGCCAGCCAGCTAGCTGGTGGCAGACCGTCCCGCTGCCTGCGCCTCGGGAGCAGCCGCCTCCGTGCCTCTCTTGGATGGTACAAAGCCAGCTCCTGTTATTATCTGCTGCCTGCAGATGTTCATAAAGCTGTGAATCAACAGCTCCAGAGCTGATAGTTTTTAGGCTAGGTCGTGTTCAGATTTCTGTGAATTTTTCAGCAAAAGTGAAGCAGCAATTTATGGGCAAAAGGACACGAGAAACATTTGCTTTCCCGTTACAAACATTGCCCTTCTGATGGGGCCCCGTCCCTACGGGCTGCGCGGTGGAGGCTGCGTGGTGGGAGGCAGAGGAGCTCTGCACGACCTCGTCTGAGAGCACCGGGGAGAGCCACCGAGGAACCGGGGTCCTGCACGAGGAACTGGGGTCCTGCGCCTCTGAGGATCCCACGACGAGCAGGCTCCTTACAAGGGCTCCTTTGTTCCCGAGAAGGGCTCACCTGAGGAGTCCTGCGGCTCTGGGCGTGTGTAATTAGCAGCGGGAGCTCGGCCACGCTCGTCCTCCCTCAGGCAGCTCTGATCATGTCTCTGCAGCTCTCCACATTTTTTGCCCAGGTGGTGAAGCTGAGGGGGGGCACGAGGGGGTGAGCTCTGCTCCCACCATCCCCTCCTCGCTGTCAGGAACATCTGTGCTCGCAGCCTGGCTGCACGGGACAGCCCGGCGCATCCGAGCCATGCGTGGAGCTGCCTTGGCTTCACAGTGCGAGTGAGGTCGAGAATGAGCCCTGAATCGCTCTTCAGAGCCTGACTGTCGCGGAGACCTGGGCTGCTGCAGCTGCAGACCTGCTTCTCAGCCGCTGTTGCAGTGTCTGGAGGGAAAGGCAACCCCCACGGGATGGTCTTGGTGGGGGCTGACACATATTACTGCTCCTGTAGCCAGTGTCTGAAGAAAACTCAGACAACTGTGGTCTACTTTACTGCAGGAGACCTATTTTTTGGCTGTATATTGGTTAGGTCGCTCCATCTACTCTATTTCCTCCAACTACACAAAATGCTGCCTTCCACAGTTGAGTGAAAGGTATCGAGGTAAAGAACATATCATGCACAGGGTGAAAAGATAAGCTTTGCATTAACTACCAAAATGCAAGCAGTTGTACAGAGAACTCTAGATCTTTTCAGTGCAAGATTTCCCTCGGTATTCCCACAAGAATTTTAAATACTGTATTTTAGTCAGGAAGAGCGAAGGCTGCTCCCCGGCTGCGGAGGAGCCCGCTGCAAGTCCTCTGTGCCCAGCATCGCCCTTGGGCTGAATGAACTACAGGCACGAGGTCTTTCAGCCAGTTGAGAGAAATGCACAACTAAACAGTTTTTCGTGCTTTAAAATGCGTGTTGCTGCTGGCTCCTTGGAGTTGTAGGGTTAGAAGTCCCATGGCCCAGAATTTCTGGTGCGTGCTCGTCTGGAGGGTTGGATCCTGCTTTCCCGTGTGAGATGCACTGGGATGCGGGCAGTGCTGCCTGCAGTGCCCGAGCAGGCTGAGCCGGGATGTCGGCACCTGTGGCTGCAGGGACCCCGGGAGGTGGCTCTCCACTGACTTTGAAGGACATTTCGCCTTGTGCTGGGCACTGACTGGATGCACCAGTGCCTGGCTCCACAGCCGCCCCTTTGCTCCAGGCCCCCAGAATAAATGCACTTATTGCGTGAATAATTGCAGTGAGACCTGCAGTGAGACTTACTCCAGCCAGGCTCTCCACTTACTGCTCTGGACTGCTGGAAGCGCTGCCGTCCCCCGGCTGGTGCCCGTGCCGGTGCCGGTGCCGCGGCTCCTCCTGCCCACGGCCGCAGCCGCCCGCTTCAGCGGGTCCGTCCCGGGGCTGCCCCTCTGCGGGGCTGCTCCCTCCCAGCCCAGCGTTCGGGGGCGTCCGCAGGGAGCCGGGAGCCCGCGTACGCTGGCCAAGGCTCTTCCTCCAAATGCTGCTCAGCAGAGAAAGGAAGGGAAGCAAGAGAGCGGAGGCGGGCAGCGAACGCCTGCATGCAAGCCTTCGGCTGGCTGGGGCTGTGTTTGTCTCTGGGGTTAATCCGAGTCGGCATCCTTGCCCGGATCCCTGCCGTCGTGGCTGTTCTGGGGCAGGGGTGGGATGTAGCACTGAGCTGAAGCTGCTTGCAAACCGCACGTCGTACACTTTCTTGCTGTGCGAGATACTGTGGGATTTTCACAAGCCTTTTGGGACAGAAGATAAAATCAACGAAGAGGAAAACATGTTAGCAACAGAAAACAGGATTCAGAGACGGGCGAGGTTCTGCCAGGTCGCACTTCTCTCCCCAGCCAAGCTCAGCCCCCCTGCTTGCTGTGAAAAGGCTGGGAATTGGGTCTGGGGGGAATTGGTGGGGGGAGCGTGTGTTCCTCGATGTGCCCAGGAGAACTTTCCCATCACAGTTCTCCAGGTAAAACCCTGTAACTTTATCATCCTCAAATAGTTCGAAAAGAAGCCCCCTGTCCTCTAGGCACACAAAGAACAGCTTGATACGTTGCTAACAAAGCCTCTTAAAAGATAAAGAGCGAAATGCAAGGCAAGGAGAGCATGCCTGGCAGGCAGACAGGAGCTGGCCAGTATAGGCCAAATTCTTTAGGAGTTGAGTTTCCGTTTGGGCTCAGCTTTCCCGCGGATTCTATACACCTAAAGAAAACAAACCGTAATCCTATCTGGGGCCCAGCACTCTATTTATTTCACCTGGTGAAAAGATCTTGCCAATTCCTCCATGCTGAAACCCAGCAGCTGCCCAGCAAGGGAGCTGGGCCGTCAGTATGTTCTGCATTACGGAAAACGTGATATTAAAATAGAAATGTGGTCTTGCGAGGACGTATTTGCGCTCGTACTGTATGAGACATTCTCCCAGGCTTCTCTGCTGTTTCGCTTGTGATTTGGATCCTGCTCGCTGCCGTTCCTCAGCCTCCAGTAATCCCGTTATAGAAGCCATAATCCGCAGATTACAAGTGGGGGAGGCGCATGGCTTCAGCTCGCCCCCTCGCCGTGCCGTGCTTTGCCTTGTTTTAGGTGAGGAGCTGGGCAGAGGAACACGCTGGCCAAATGGAAGTGTCGACTGATTCTTTAAAATGCCCAGAAACAGGGTCCCCTCCCCTCCCTTTGCCTCCCCCTCGTCTGTGTCGCTTCCTTCCTCCCCGATTTCTGCGACTCCGGGGCAGCTGTGGGCTTTGCTGGTGTTGGGGCGCAGCTCCGCAGCCAGCCCCTGGAGCCGGAGCCTGCGCCCCTGCTCGCCGGGCTCTTGCGCCAGCACCGCTGCACATGCCAGCAGGCAGCGCGGGCAGCGCGGGCAGTGTGGGCAGCGTGGGCAGTGTGGGCAGTGTGGGCAGTGTGGGCAGCATGGGCAGTGTGGGCAGCGCGGGCAGTGTGGGCAGCATGGGCAGGGCAGACAGTGTGGGCAGTGTGGGCAGCGTGGGCAGCGTGGGCAGCACCGGCTCCCACCCTGCGAGCAGGGCTGCCCGTGCTGGGGCGCAGGGTGGAAGGCGGAGGGTGTGGGGACCCAAGCTGTTCTCCCGCGGGTGCAGGCTCAGTGCGGTGCAGCCGCGGCGCGGGGGGCTGCGGGGATGGGACCTCCCACCCTCACCTCGCACACGGCGACCTGCAGTGATGGGGACGGCGGGCACCGCCTCGGAGGAACGCTCCCAGCAGCAAACAAGAGCAGTGGTGTTTCTAGCGAGTAAGGAGACAAAAAGCCAAACATTTTCCACTCTCATTTCTCTTTCCTGCGTTTGGTTACTGATACCTCCCCATGGGCACTGGGGCTCTGACAGACGAGCTCTGCAACGGATTAAAGGGTTACTGTGCTCAGCTGTCGGAGGCTGCGGTCCCTGCGCGGGACGCTGCAATCGGATACGGCCCGTGCCCGTCCCCGCGTCCCCGCGGCTGGTGCAGGGCCGGGATGGAGCAGGCACCGAGGCTACAAGCTCAGGCATCCCAAGCCTCCCCCGGCATGGCCAGGTTTGCCCTCAGCTGAACTTGCCCTCTTAGAGGTCCGGGGAGGTGGCCCCAAAATCAACCCCCCTGAGCGTGTGCGGGCACAGCTCTGCTGCTCCCGCTGTCTGGACAGGCAGAGGCGAACGCGCTGGTGTCCCCGGCCGGCTGCCGCAGGCGTGGGAAGGGCTGTTGGGAGGTCCGGCATCGTTCAGAAGCTTGCACACAATTCCTGCTCAAACCCACGGGCTGGGCCACCGGAGGGTCCCCGGTGCAATGCCAGCGCACGGACCGTACAGCACCGGGGAAAAGCTGACGCTCACGGCAGCTCGCTCCTGGCCGCCCCTGCACCACCTCCACCCCTGCTCCTCTCGAGCTGAGGTTTCCAGACGAGGGACTTCTGTAGCCCCTGTAATTAGTAATGCTCAGAAAATAGAAGCCCGAAGTATTTGCAATATTATCACAATCATTTCAGGCTTTCTTTGGAGACGGATGCCGCTGACAAAATCTCCTTAGCTGCTTCCCAGGCTGATAAGTCACACAAGTATGCAAGGAAGGACGGTGCGGAGATACAATCAGCATTTCCACAGCGCATTAATTCTTAAATATGACCAAAGGGAAAGGACCCTTTTCCAGAACTCCCACGTGCTGCCCCTTTAGGCAGAGTCACGTTTGCCGCAGCTTGGAGCAGGGTCACGTTAAGAGCTGTCAGGGCAGTGCTTGGGTTCCCTTTGGGGGCTCATCAGTGGCGGTCACAAGCCAGGTCTGCTCCCCGCGAGCCCCGAGGCGCAGCAGAACGGCGTCTGTGGGGTGTTCAGTGTGTCGGTGCCAGCCCTGTGCCATGGCACCTCTACGCTGGAGAGACCCACAGGCAGCGTGGACCTGGGGAGAAGTCACCTCTGTGCCACCTTGGTGACAACCAAGCTTAGCTGGTAGCATTCTGCTGACAGGAGCCTCTGATACTGAGAGAGGAAAAGAAAATGTTGGATGTGAATGCTTCACCTGTTCTTACGTGGCCAAAAGGTGGATTTCAGACTTCTCTGATGGTCTGCTGCCCAAGCCTCCATCATGCGTACGCGTCCTGCTCGCTTCTGGGGACACCCGAAGACAAATGTCCCCTCTGGGAGCGGCTGCAGCCGTGCGAGCAGAGGGAGGTGCAGCGTTCCCGCAGGGAACCCTCCCAAACCGTCCCACGAGATGGTATTTCCACGCAGCTTGTTTCTGACCTCTCCGTGCCCGCTCCGGCACCATGAGGACGCTGCTGCCGGGTGGTGTTGGTGCCGGGAGCTGGCGGGATGGCCCTGGGCACCCCAGCCAAGCTCCGGCGGGCTGGGGATCACGGTGCAGAGCTCTGCACCCCCCGGCCCTCGGGTCCAGCCGGGTCTGGCTGCACCGTGGGTCGGCTCGTGGGGCTGCCGGCGAGGGGCAGAGGAGCCCCTGGAGCCCGCAGCCCGAACCCCCCTCTTCGCTGGGGCCCAGGGTGGGATCTCCCACGGGGAAGCTGCGGACTCGGTGGAGGGGCAGGCTCTGCTGTGCGGCTGAGCTGGGGTGAAACCCGGTACTAACGGCCCGGAAAGGGGCAGCGGGGCAACAGCGAGGGCTGCCACCCCCGAGGGATGCGGAGGGGACACCAGCACACGTTGTCACACGCCGTTTCCAGCTCAAGCAGCGTCGGGGCCCAGCAATGCCTTGTTGAGAGGCAGGCACAGCTCGCCAGCTGTTTAAATCTTGATGGCTTTCAAATAACAAGATGAGGCAATTGTGGGCTACAGGAAGGATACCAGTAATTACCGCCTGATTGGTAAGAGCTGTAATTAAAGAGCAGCGCATTTCAAACTCTTGGAGCCCTAGTCCGGTCCACTCCAAGTAGCCATCCCTCCATTTGGTTCTCATTTATTTGCGTCTCCAAACACAGCCTCCTCCGTGCCTTGCCAGGCGTCCTTAGCAGCTGGTGCTGGACGTGGGCATCTGCCGGGGCAGCTCCCGGGGCAGCTCCTGTGTGCAGGGCTGGATGAAGCTGCTCCCTCCCCAGCCTGGTGGGCACAGAGGAGCCGAGCGTGGAGGCTGCCGTCTCCTGGGCGTCCTTAGGGTCGGCGTGAGCTCTGCCTTTGGGCACAGACACGCTCTGTCCACCACTGCCTGCGTCTGCCCTCACCCTGGGAGCTTGCGGGGTGGACTTGGCTGCTTGGAGAGCACGATGTGCTGCCAGATCCGGAGGGTGATACCGATGTTTTACCTCCTCTCTTCTTGCGCTGGCGGCTGCTCTGGAGCCCTGGAGTGAGGGTGAGCTCAAGGAGGGAGGCGGAGAGACCCCAGCAGCTTGTCTCGTCCCCCCATCCTTCCTTGCTGAGATGGGGCGATGCCCCTGCCCGTGAGCTGCCTGCGAACGCTGCCTGTTGGCTTCCCGGAGTGCTGAGGAGAGAAATCTGTGAGATTGTAAGCACTCATATGGTTGTACGTTTGTTCATCTTCTATCTTTGGTGATTCAGTTTATGTTTTAAAATGTAAAAGGGCCTCCTACGTACATGATGTCACTATTGTATAAAAATATCAGCCGTGGTATTTTCAAAATATCTCCCCCTTCCAACAGTAACTACATCCAGCCAGCGCTTCAGCCACCATCTCGGTTGCTGCTCAGAGTCATCTCCGGACCAGCTGGAGCACCACAAATATGCGAAGACAATGAGAAGTGCTGCTGTCCTTCAGCTGTAAATGAATGTTTACTACAATAAGGGCATGTTGTCTACCAGATGATGGTTAATAGCAGTCCCTTAAACTGGTTGAGTTAAACTCAGCTGTGATTGAAGGCAGCTGCTGGGATTGATGCACACTCTGCCTTGGTAAATGTGCTACAGCCAAGTGATTAGTGTTTTCCAAAGGGAACCATCGATCACCTCTTGTGTTTGTTTATTCTCCCGCAGATGAGCTGGACTGCTCGTGGGGTGTGGGATCTGTGGGCTGGTGGGCTGCCCGTGCCAGGCAGCGCATCACCGTGTGTCTTCACGCCCAAAGGACTCTCTGCGCCTGCGCCTGGGTTGGGGTCTGGCTAGCAGACCAGCAGCAGGACCCGCTCCCCGGGCTGCACAGCAGGGATGCTCTGGTGAGCCTGCATCCGTGGGCTGCCCCACGACCAGAGCCGGGACCTCTGGATGGGCTGGCTCGTCCCTGGCAGGCAGAGCGGTGAGCACGCTGCTGCGGCTGCTCCGTGGGTGCTCCGGCCGCTACCGCAGCGCACGGGGCCCTTTCTGCACAGGTACCCCCGCACCCCCGAAGGGAGCCTGCAGCCCTGAGCAGTGGTGTAGAGGCGGCTCGCCACTGTTAACTCTGAGCGGTGGTGAAATTCCTCTCTTTTTGGCCAAACATTGTAGCTCACTGCAGCCACTCCTGCGCAGGGGAAGGGCTGGTTGTTAGTGTGACTCAAAGCCACGTTGCTTGGTAAACGGTTCTCCCTGCCTGGGACTGTCAGGCACGGTCTGGGGTCCGAGGTCTGTGCTCCTTCCTCCTGGCCAGCACACCAGAGCATCTCCAGATGAAGCTGGCCTTGCCGTTCCGGTGCATGGCCAGCTAAGCAGAAGTTGGATGCTCTCTGCTGAAAATGATGAGCATTTCTAGAAGAATGTCATGAGGAAGGAGTAGGGGGAAGAAAGAAGCTTTATTTTAGCTTAAATTTTCATGATCAGCTGAGTGGTGGTGCCGTGTAGCTGGAAGGGGCCATGGTGGATCTGCCACGTGGTCACGGAGTTACTGCTCTGCCGAGGAGATATTTAGCTTGCTTGCTTTTCCCAGTTTTCCCAGGGATGTTTGCTCAGACGGTAGCTCACACCACTGGGCTGGGAGGACGCGCTTCAGCCTTCCCTGCAATGGTCCCGCAGTGGCTAGTTAACTACGGTGAAATTAGTCTCTTGGTGGTTCAGTTGTTTCTGATTAACTTAAATATATACACTGAGTCCAGGCTGCTAAGCAGAGCTGAATTTGTGGCCTGTGCACATTCCTGTGTGGTCCCAGGCGTGGTGGCTGCTGAGCCCCATTGCTGCCTGCCCGCAACCCCTGCCTGCCCGGGTCCTGCCTGTGTAGCATGCCTGCTTGCCCAGCATCTCTGCCCGCCCAGCATCCCTGCCTGCCCAGCGTGGGGGACGGCAGCTGGCAGCGACCCTCGGCGGGGGAACCGACGTGCGGAGAAGTGGCTCAGCCAATGCACAGTGCTTTCAATGGGTTGGGTGCATGTTTTTTTAGAGAACATATTTTCTCATGCCAATACTTGTAGCTGTCCTTGGGAAAGCTGATGGCAGCCGGCGCCGCGGAGGAGGGTGCTGCGTGATGGTTAAACGCCACGCAGCGACCCCTATAGTTAAGGTTACATGGGGATTTCTATAGGCTAAAAATTTTCCCAAACATTCACCTGCTGGGCTTAAATTTTCCATGCTTCTTGTTTGCCTGAAGGTGAATTGTTTTCTAGCTTGAGAAAAATTCCTTTGAGTTATGGGAGACAAGAAAATACTCTCTTCCCACTGGAAAATACTTAGCTACTTCCCCCCCCCCCCCCTTCTTCTTCAGACAGGACTACAGAAAAAAGTTTGGAGTCTGAAAAGCCTTGAAACTTGGCCTGAACCTAGCTTTTCTCCAGGCCAAGTACCTCAGTGGGAACATTAAAGTGAAGGAAAAGAGGGGATAAGAAAACGGGAGACTGGGCAAAAGGGGCTGGGGGGGGTAGCTGTGTTGGAGCATGCACCACGTTTCCATGATTTCTCACTTGCTTTCTTTCGGTGCTGCCGAACGCGGCTTCGTGAGCTCTGCAGTCGCAGTGCCGGCGTGGCCGGAGGTGCGGGTCCCGCGCTGGCACCGAGGGGTGGGAGGTGTGGGCAGCGGGGCAGACGGGGCCGGTGCCCGGTGCTGCGGCAGGGCAGCAGCCCGGGTCCGAGCTCGGGAAGAAACGCCCCGGGCAGCGGAGTCGAGAGGCGTGTGCTTCGCTGCACACTCAGCAGAGCGAGAGTCGGTTTCTCTAGCCATCCTTCCGTGCTGTAAAGCTCCATTAAAAAGCATCAGTGAGAATGAGAAGAACAAGAGGTGAGGACTGTGAGTCTGATGAGCACTCTAAGTATTTTCATGCTAAGAAACTTGGGCGGCTTCTTGTAAAGTTTGCATTTTTTAAAAATTTGAAGTAAGCAAGTTACAAGCAGGATCTTTGCTGATGAGACACTGAAGTTGCACCATTAAATGAAGGAAATATGGGGGAAGCTGGATTCTTACACTGACTTTCTCCTCTGCAGTGCTCGTAATGTTTAAAAAAAAGATACATTTTTCTGGTTAAATGTGCAGTAAACAGGACCAGAGAGCAAATCATGTATTAACTTGCCCATCCTTGTACGTGTTCCCTAGTCTTTGGCCATCTGAAAGATGCGTTGGAGAATGAGAGACCTGCTGGACGTGCGGCCGGCCTGGCTGCGGACGCGTGGTCGGAGCAAACCCACGCGCACAGGGCGCCGAAGTGCGTTACGCAGTGGATGCAGACGCTTGTGCCCAAAGGCTTGGCTTTACCCCTGACTGCCCAGCACAAACTGCTGAAACACTTGGGGCACAGCGTCCACGAGCTGCCGCTGGGCACACTGTGTGAGTATTGGCTGCTGTCTTTCTCGACTTTTTTGAAGTTATGCAACCAGGGCGTCACATTCCTGTAATTTTTGCATCTCGTGCAGGCTCCTGCCTTTTGCTGGCAGGTATTTTCTTGAAGGATAGGTGATTTCTGCCTCCCCCCCGTCCTCCCTGCTCCAGCAGCCGCACGCCCTGCTCTGCCTCGCACCGCAGGTGCGGCGGCCGGGAGAGCTGCGCTAATCCCACTTTCAGCGATGAGTTTATCGGTTTCCAGAAGATCTTGCTCTGGTATTCCATGCTATTTAATTTATTTAATGCCGCTGCTCCAGCTGCTCCAAGCACCACAGAGAAAACAAAACAATGTCTGAGAGGTGCCCCCCGCCCCGTCCAGCAGCCCTGGTGAGAGACAGTGTCTGCATTGTGCGGGGCTTGCTCTTCGCTCGCTGCTCTCGGGAGAGCCGATCCGGCGCTTGAAGTGGTTTGGGGTGGAACAGAATGCGCTTGTGCTGAAAACAGCAGAGGGATTTTAGTCACTCCTTGAAATGGGGAAAATTGCCTCATTTTTCAGCGTTTGGCCTGCGATCCCACACTTCCCTAGCTCTGTGTAGGGATTAGTTCATACTTTTTTGGTGTTTTTGGCCCGAAATGAACACTCCCAGCCAGAGGATAGATAATTCCACTTGTGCTGATCCCCCGGGGCACATGCAGAGCTGCAGAAACAGGAAATAGGAAACGTATTACATACCTTTTCCCCTCAATTTTATTTTCATAATGCATGGAAAATAGCAGAGCTCTGAATTATTTGAAATTTTAGAGTTATTTAATATTTATTTTTGAGAAACAATCTCTCTTTTCAGGGAGGCCTGGTGGTGTCAGACCAGCCGTCTGGCCAGCTCCAGCGGGAGCCGGGGCGAGGGGCCGGCGGGCTGAGCAGCCCCGCGGGTGGGCACGGGGGTCCCCGCTCCCCGGGAAGGTGACCCCCGGGACCGCTGCCGGCGGGAGCGGCGGCGTTGGGACCAGGGTGCCCGTGGGCCTGGCAGCGTGCGGCCAGCGCTGCGTGGTGGTTGCTTGTCTGCACAAAGTCTGATGACGGGTTTTGCTTTTTTGGGGGGAGGGAAAGGAGAAGATTTGATTTCAGAGTTTTATTTTCAGTGTTGATTTAAAACCCTGGACTAGCAGTCTGTCTGCTCGGGAAGTTGCAGTGCTTCGCAGCGAGGCGGTCTGCGTCTCACAGCGTGGCTGCACCCTGCACGGCGAGAGGCCGGCTGTGTGCTCGGCGGAGATGCCCTGTGCCAGGCGCTGAGAACAAGGGCTGCAGCCGTCCTGCTTGGCTGACCCTTTTTTTGCTGCCTGTAGTTATTGCATGAGCCCAGCGGATTCCTGGTTCATGTTTGCTGCAACAGAAATAAAATCAAATGGCGTTTGTAGACTGTATAAAGAGCAAAAAGCTAAAGAAAAGAAATAACGCGGAACTCATTATCTCAATCTGATGTTTTGGTTTCTAGTTTTCGTCTCAGAAAACAACCTCCCAGATGTGACAATCCATCTGATTATTGCTTGGCCTATGGAGGGGTTTGACTGGCACGTGCTGGGACTTGGACAGTTTCTTATTAGCAGCGGGGAAAGTTGGGATTGAAAAAGCCTTGTGTTCGGCTTGTGTATTTCTGGGTGTCAGATGCTCCTAAGTGCCTTACATTTTGCCAATCCATTCTGCATCTCTCTAATTTTCAGGGCTTTCAATACTTTCCGGCGAGCAAAGCCTGTGGATAACCCAAGTAAATGACTTTTTCCATGAATAGAGATTGGCCAGGGAAAGCTGAGTGATAAACAGAATAATCCTTTTTGTGCTTTTCCCAGCTCCAATCTTCTTTGCACACCAAATAAACACTCTCAAGCTGCTTAGAGCAAAACCTCTAATAGGCCGTGATGCTTGGGCTGTGTGGAGCTTGGCTCTGTGTCAGACGGAGGGACAGGACAGTGCAATAAAGTCCCAAGATTTGGGGGGAGAATTAGTTTACATACCCCCAAGCATAGTGTATTTTGGCACTTGGGCCGCATTACAATATGATCCACTAGTGCTCAAAATAGCCTCAGCCTCACAAATGGCTTTTTCCCTCATTTCTTTGGCTTTTCCCAGAGCCCTGTGTTGGGACAGAGAACTCGGTGCAGTGAGACCTGGGACACGCTGGGGTCAGGTGGCCGTGGGCACCCGTGTCCCTGCCTGGACGTAGCCCTGGATGCTGAGGTGCCCCGACGGGGCCGAGCAACCTGCTCCTGCCCTCGCTGCCTGCGCTGCGGAGGGGGCTCGGGGCTCCAGGACGAGCTCCAGCCCTTCCCTGCGGGACGCGCAGGAGATGGCACCGGCTGGCTCGCACGCTCGGACCTGCTCGTTGCCTCCGAGGCTTCGTCTCCCTCTTTGCCGGACGTTGCAATTGTTGTGATTTGCTGTGTGGGTTTTGCTGGGTTTTTCCCAAGTGCACGAGCGTGAACTCTTTGGGTCAGCGTGGGGAATGGCTTCGGGGCTCGCGGAGCTAGGGTCAGCTGCGAGTGTTTCCTCAGGATGTTTTAACTAATGGTTTGACACAGTTGTTGAGGAAACCAAGACTGTTTTTTGGGCCATCAGAAGCTGCCCCAGAGGAGCGCACAGGTGAGGCTTCTGCCCGGGCAGCAGCAGCACGAGGGAGACCTTGTCCATGCTCAAGTCCAGGATTTAAACCCTGCAATTTCTGCTTCTGTGCAAGTCCAACAGAACTTTGCGTTTCAGAAGTGACCGATGTCCTTGGCTTCTGCGGGAGTGCTCTCTTTATTCATGTGTTGAGAGCGGCTGCCTAGAAATAACTTGTATAAAAATGGAGCATTTCTCACTTTCCCAGGTGGGGAAATGAGCAAACCAGTGAACTGTTTGACCAAAGCACAGGCCAGCCCTAGAACAGGTGGTAGCTGTTATTGTCGAGTAAAAGAATGATTTTGCAAGTAATTAGTTGAATTGCTCAGCCAGAGTCTGTCCAAAGAAATACCCTCTTAAACGCACAGAGCGACTGCTCAGCGAGCACTAACGAGTGCTAAAGCGAGGTAAATCTGTTCAGAAACATCCTCCAGGAAGCTCTGCTAGAATAGAGCTGTCTGCACAGCTGCTACGTTTGGCTAAAAAGAAATAATTCCTTTCTTTCTGGCAAATAATCCAGACCGACAAAAATAATAACAATAATAGAAAATGAAAAAAAATCTCCATCAATACTACCTGAATTAACCGAAGCCTGTCAGAGTGTGTTTGTTCCCCGGCTCCTCGGCAGGAAAGCAGAGTCAGGAAACCTGTGGAAACGTTTTTAAAGTGTTCACAAGTGGCAGCGAGAGGGACCTCTGTGTCTGCTCTGGGTGCGCAGCTCGGGGGGGTCCTGGAGGGGGGGGAGCGGGTGGGGGTCGGAGAGGAGTGTGGCGGGAGGGCACGGCAGCGACCCTGCGCCAGCTCACCTCTTTAGCTTAAATTGGTCGGCTTCCCGAAGACACGGGACACAAACGCTTTCATTCCAGAGTGGCAATGGTGGTTGGAGACGAGAGCGACCGCTGCCAGCTCCCGCGCGCAGACCGCTCCCGCGTCCGTCCTGCCTGTGCTGGGCAGCGGGCCCCGGGGCTGTGGCTGTGCTGGGAAAGTCAGCTCCCTTCTGGCAGACCCAGCCCGGTGTGGCTCCCAGTGCAGGAACTGGTGTAACTGCCCCGCTGTGCGTCAGCTGGAGGCCACGCATGGGCAAGTTCCAGGGCTGTGCCGTGACAGCAGGCAAAATACTGGTGTGCTTCCCACGTCCTCATTCTCATCCCCTGTGGGCATCTCCAGAAACAAAATGTTCTGGAGCAGAAGTGGTGATGTGTCTTCTGTTGGGAGGGCCTGGCTCCGTCCTCACTGGAGCTCTCATAGTTTTCTCGTAAGTAAAGGTCGGACACCTCACGGCTCAGCTGGGCAGGGTGGTGGAGAGCCAGCAGATCCTCACGAGCTGGAGGTCCCTCGTGGATTAGATGGGATCAGTCTTCGGCCCTGGTTACGTGGGAGCTGCCCTTCCTTTGCTGGAGGAGCCCTGCCCTGCCCCCGCGCCCTGGCTCGCTCCCGTCGCTGCCGGACGCAGCGCTGCGCTGTCGGCACCGGCCGCTCTGTCATCGGGACGAGCCAGGGAAAGCGCTGCGGTGTGAGGGTGTTAGGGCTGCCAGGCCAGGGGGTGAGCGATGCCCTTTGCTCCTGCGGTGATTTCGGTGGCTCGCTGTGAGTTCGGGCTCGCTTTCGGCAGCTGAAGCCCTGCCTTCCCGGGGCCAGCAGGGGTGACCAGCAGGCTCTGCCTCTGCTTCCACCCGCCCTCAAGTTTCGGACCCTTCTGGTGTCTCCTGCGTACTCTGGAGGTCCTGAGCGGCTCCCCGAGCCCCGCTGCGTGCTGCCAGGGGAGTGAAGTACGCTGGCGAGGAGCACGGCTGTACAGCGCGTTTCCGTACGGCCCCCGGCAGTGCGGCACGGCCATGGGGCTGCTCTGCCTCACGGTGCCCGGCTGCCGTCTCCGCAGCGGTGTGGCTTCCCCGCCGCAGCCCCTCGGTGGCATTGGGACGTGGCGATGCTGCGACGGTGCCGTGGCTGCAGACCTCGGGGCGAGCGATGGTGGGGGCAGAGGCTGGTTCAGCCCGTGCTGCTGCCTGGACAGCCAGAAGTCCTGAGGAACCCAACTTTGTGGATGTGGGTGAGAAAAGCTGCCCTGCCCCTGCAGATCAATGCAGCCTTTCTTCTGGGAATGGATTCCCACCGTCCTCCAGCATAACCTGTCACTTGTCGGGGTAAGCCTGCGCTAGGTGGTTCATACCCAGACCCTGCTTGCGGTTACGTGCCTGAATGCCGTCTCTGCTTCTGAAGAATGCAGCAAACGCTGTGCTGAGGGCTCTCCGGAGTTATCCATTTCTGCAAGAGACGGTGTCTTGCTGCATTGTGCCTGGAGCCTGCTAATTAGCTGTAAGTGATATAATGTGACTGGGATTTCAGCTCGAGCGTGAATGACCCGTTCCCAGCTAGCCGCGGTGCTTGGCATCAGTGCTGCGCAGGGACAATGCGCGCTGGGGGCATCCCCTGCGGCTCGGCGTCCGCAGCCCGGCCGGCTGGCACGGAGCCTGACCCCACAAGCTCTTTGTTGCGGCGTCCCTTGTTCCTGCGCCCCTGACGCTACGAGCTCTGAGCATGAGATTCCTGTTTGCCACCCAGCCCCGCGGCCGGCACCGCTTCACCGCCTTCCGGGACCGGGAGGAGTCCGTGAAAACGCTGGGAGCTTCGTTCCCTGCCGGGGCGGGAGGTCGGGGCCCCGCATGTCTCCGGGGAAGGTTTTCGTGCGCGTCTCCGCTTGCCCGGTGTGTCTGGTGCCACAGGGGCCGTGCAAAGTCTGGTGCCACAGGGGCCGTGCAAAGTCAGAAACCGAAGGACGGGCCCCGTCGGAGCGGTGAGCTGCCCGGCTGCAACGTGCCCGCGGTTGTGCATGGCACGGTGTTCCTCCCGCCCTTCCTCGTCACCGCTCGGCAGGCCGCGCAGCCGGAGGCTCTGCGGTGAGTGCCTCAGGGAGGTGTCTGTACACTCCTGGTTTCTGCGATGTTTCTGCGGGGACAGCCAGCAGCAGCAGCACTGCTGGTGGCAGTGCCAAGGCTGTCCCTGCCTGGCAGCCCCGTCCCGCGTCTGTGCCCGCAGCCACAGGCAGCTCCGTGTCCCCCTGCCCCGCTCACCCTCGGCTGCTTTTGGCCCCTCGGGTGACGGTGGAGCAGAACGGGACCCGCGTGGGCTGCGTCCGGGCGGCCGAAGCTGCGGGGCGGCGGGCGGGGGATGGCCGGGTGCGCGGAGGCTGTGCTGCAGAGCAGCCGGAGGCTCGGGGGCTTGGCCCGAGGAGGGGCGCAGAGCCACCCCCTCTCCCTCTTTCTGCTGCCCAGAAGGACCGGACTACGGGGGTGGTCTTCTGCCTAATGAACCTCCGGGTGCAGCTGGTTCAGCCCAGAGTAGTGCAGGGGGCACTGGTTCCTCCACCAGACCAACTGACCAGGATGAGACATCCAGATTATTCTAAATTTTTTTGCGGTTTCAAAGATCAAATTGATTCCAATGGAAAAAAATGAAAGTATTTACTTGAAGGGACAGAGGGAGGTTGTTTTGCGAAGGCTTTGGCAGGGTCACTGCGGATGCTCCGGGTCCCGGATTAGCGGGGCGGTCTGCTGGTGGCCGTGCTCCGTTCCACCCGGCTGGGTCCTTCCCGCCTCGTGCCCGGGGCGTCCCTGGCTGCACGGCTGCCACGCGCGGCTGAGGCCGAGGGACGCCGAGCTGCGGCGGGAGGGTGACAGCAATGCGTGGATCTGCAAGGGGGCCATCGCAGATAAGCGCCGCATGGAGCCGGTGGTGCCTCGGGCTCTCTGTTGCTCCAGCTCTCAGGGAACCTGCCCCAGATCCCCTGTCAGCATGGCCGCGCTGGGAGAGCCCGGCTGGGTTTGTGAGCCGCACCATGAGATGTGGCCCTGACGTGGGCAGGACACTACTGCTGCAAGGGTTTGAGCGTTCGGCACTTCCATCCTCTGAAAAATGGGACAGAAATTAGTTTGCAAAAATACACCGGGCAAACTCCACCGCCTAAAATTAGAAGTGCGATTTTATATCTAAGTGCCAACAACGAATGAACAACAGGTCATGCACAGATATGAATGGCCACATGATTAATGTTGGATGAACTTTTAAAATTTGGATGCCAGCAGATGCACGACAAAATTTTCCCACAAAGTAAACATACAAGGAGGGTTCCTCTGCCAGTTTTCAGTTTCTGCTGCATATTATAAGAGCGAGCTAATTGCAGTTAAAAATACTGAGCAGCAAATCCTCTTACCAGGGAGGCTGCCGTTTCCAGATCTGCCACGCTAGTCACAGTGATCATTCCCAAAGCCGTGGATTCACGGTTAAATAATCTACTCGGCCAAAATTTCTCACTGCAGGAATGGTATTGAGTAGGAGAAAGATAAATAGAAGAGCTTGTGGAGGTTAAATAGATGAATATCTGCAGGTTCCACGCTTCCACAGCTCATCTGGGGAGACGGTTTGTTCCTGCACGTGTCCTATAGACTTGCACGACTGACAGAGTGCCAGCGCCTGGAATACGCTGCCCGGCTTGCAAAAAGATGCCAGCCCTCTTTCATGATGCAGAAATCATTTTACTTACTGAAGCAGTGAATGTTAATGATTATTAATTGGAAAAGGCTCTCCCGGGGCCATGTGTGTGCGGGACTAGCGAGTGCTTTGCAATTCCAGCATGAAATGAGTTACTCTGTGGCATTAAAATGAGAACAGCTCTCCCCAGCATCCCCAGAAAGTAATTGAATTGTTACTGCCTGGCACCAGCCCTTCCCGTTCACTCTGTGCTGACATGAGAGCAGAGGGACACTTAACAGTAGGACCTAAAACCTGAATTCAACCTGAAATTTAGGCGGAGAAATACAATTTCAGCTTCTCTGTATGCGGTGCAGACAGCCCCGTGTGCTCTGGAGCCGCAGAGCGGTTTGGCCTCGCGGGAGTCTGTGCTACGGCGGCTGTCCGAGCGGGGCTGCGGGGAGCGGCGATGCTGCGGGGAGGGCTCCCCAGGAGCTCCGGGACCGCTTGGCTGCGGCGGTCCTGGGCACGGGGACAGACGCAGATGATGGCAAGATTAACTCAGTCTGTGCATGCGAACAAAGTTGTCGATAGCCTCTGCTTTGCAGGGTGCTCAGAAATGACCGGCCCGGCGGTGGGAGGCCGGGAGGGCAGGCTTGGCCCCGCGCTGCTAACGCGGAGCAGCGCTCACGTCCATGCTGCTCGCTGCAGAGCCGGCGCATGCGGTCACTGCTTGCACGTGGAGAGCGGCACGGGTCGCTACACGACGGGATCAGCTGTAGGTGTGGGACTTGGGGAAAGATTGTCTGGCAAAAGAAATGGCCTCTTTCAGGCGTACATTCCTCTCCTGTGGAAGGGAAGGTAAAGTAGGATCAATAAAGCAGTGGTGACTTTTAAATTGTGGGGAGAGGTCACAGCCAGAGCGGCGATCCCGTCTGCTCGCCTTGCAGAGGGGTTCGTGCTCCTGTGTTGAACTTGCTGCTGCCGCTTCCCTGCCCGCTGATGGAGCGGCGTGGGAACCTCCCAGCCCTCGCGCTGCAAACACGGCCTTTGTTTTCCCGGGGAAGGAGGAAAGTTGAGAGCTGGAGAATTAAATGCCCTGATGAAGGGCAGCTGCCGGATTCGTGGTCCTGCCGCCCGTCACGCCAGTGATGTATTGCAATAACACGTCACAGGAGCAGCGGCGTTTGGTGAAGTATGGCTGCGATCGATCACCAGGCCGGCACCGCTCGCACCGTCCATCAGCGGAGCTCCGGCTCACCGCAGCGAGTGCGGCGGGACCGGACGGGGCAGAGCGGGCAGGACAGCCTGCGTTTGGGCACGGCACGGCTGCCCGCAGGCTGGCGTGGTCTGGGACGCCGGGGCGTGGGGCAGGGAGGGCACCGAGGGGCTGGGGGGTTGCGTCGTGATGCTGTGGAGCTGCGTGACGGGAACAGCCCCGTCCCAGAGCAGCTCTGCTCGACCCAACGCAGTGTCCGTGCCCAGCGTGTGGGGAATGTCCTGGGGCCCATCTGGTCACCTCCACGGTCTGGGGCACCAAGTCGGGGCAGAAAGCAGGAGCACACCTCCGCATGTGTCTGTGTCCCCGCTCCCATCGGTCCCCTCATGCCGCAGGGGGCATGGCACGGGTGGAGGGGGCACATCATTCGGGATGGCACAGCGCTGCGCTGGATCCCCATCCATCGAGGGAGACCCGGTGCCCAGCACAGCCCCCACGCTGCGGTGCTCACCCCGTCAATCCGACCAGCAGCTGAGTGCCAGAGCAGGGATGGTCCCTGGGGGGTGACCTGCTGCTGGCCATCGGCTGGGTGGCCTGGCTGCCCTGCGAGGCTGCATGGCCGGGAAGCAGGGTGCTGCTGGTGGGCACTTGGCCCTGCTGTTGCTCCCGGCGGAGGGGCTGGCTGGCTCTCCGGGGCTCGTGCCGGGGGGTGCAGCCCGGAGCAGGACGGCAGGACACCCCTTGGTCCGCGCCTTGCAGCCCCAGCTCCGGCACAAAGCTTCCAGCGAGGAGCAAGGGTGTGGGGGTCTGAGCCGTGTTTTGTCCCTGGTCATGCAAATGGCAGCTCCCTCAGCTTTGCAGGCTGAAAGGCTGCGAGAAAAGGGGCCTTTTGAGAGCTACAGCAATTTTCCTGGTGAATAGGAGTTGCTGTTCCTGTAACACGAGTTGTTCACACACATGCAGTAATGTCCTGTTTGGGGCTTATGTAATGGGATGGAGGGGCTCCAGCGAGGGACCAACCCCGCGGAGAGGCACTCACACCGTCTCGGGCTGGCAAAATGAGCTGGACTTTTCCAGGCCCTGCTGAGATGTTTATTTATAACTCCCACCGTCTGGCAGAAACCTTGCCAATCAAAACACGCCACGGGTTTTCCAACGGGTTAGGAGCACTCCTCTCAAAGAGGGTTTTTGAGGGGGGCCCAGGATATTTGATAGGAGTTAAGCTGTAAAATTAGTTTCAGAGCAGCGGGTTGTCTCCTTCCCAGCACGCTCGGCTGGCGGCTGCGGGAGCATTAACCCCTCGTGCCCACCCGCTCCCGCCCTGCGCCCCGGGGACGCCGGTGTCCACCCACTCCCATGGCCAGGAGCAGGGGGTGGCAGTGGAGGGAGCACGGCAAACACCGTTCCTGCCATCGGGTGTTGGCTGTGCTGGTCACCAAGAAGCAAACGCCAGCCCTGGGCAGCAACGGGCACCTTTGGCCTCGCACTTCACCCCCTTCCCACGTGTACTCCTCTAGTCACTCCTGGGCTCGGTGGGCCCTAGGGTGAATTTTCCCTTGCGGCTGGAAAAGGGGTGATGTGCAGAGGAGAAGAGAAAGATCTAGTTTGGCAAGAGTCACAGCATCTGAAAACCTCAGCATGGCACGGGTGTTTGTGGAATCCGAGAGCCTTTCTTTGGGGCTTAACTGTGAAACTAATGTTCTCTTTGTTTTCTGCTGAATGATAATGAATCACTAGAAACTTGGAACCATTTTAAGGGTGAATAAATGACACCTTCTAAGCTCCATGTTTATCTACTATTCTGCTACCAGAGCGATTTCATAGCAGAGCTATCAATGAATTTAATTTACATAATGGTTTATCATATACTTCAATATTTCAAACACAGTTCATTAGGCACCACCACCAGCAGTTACATGCTCCCTCATAGTTCTTGCAAACTTGTCTGTGAAACGCAGCCTCTCCAACTATTAGTGATGCTTTAAAAAAGAAGGCAAAAAAAATACTCGAACTACCCAGAGCCGTATTCAAGCAGCTTTTTCAGCTCCGCTTGCACAGAAGCAGCCACCCGTCAGTCAGTGGTGGTGGGGCACGGCCCTGCCCTGCCCGGGCGTGCTGGGGAAGGCTGTTTGCTTTTCCCAAATTGAGAAGAAACAATTTCTCAGTACAGTGTTTTCAACTCTGGAAAAACAATCCCTGTTTGTTTATTTATTTTTCTACTTGTTTATTTGTGTATTCCCAGAAAGCCAGAGAACATGAGGACCTCAGGTGCCCCAGTCCCTGTGCCTGTTCCCGTACTTACCGGGTGTGGGAGAGGGGGAAAACCCACGCCCGAACTGGGTCAGGTCAGGGCGTTAGCTCAGGGCTTGGACCTCGGTGGACATCTTCTGCAGGTCAACTGAAGGGACTGCAAGCCAGGCCTTTTTCGTATTGCCAGCTTTTCAGGTGAGGAATCAACAGGTGAGACGTTGCAGAAAACACAGGTTTGTGAAACTGGGAAAAGGCAGGAGCCGTGTCGGTTCCGGCTGCACCCCCCAAGCCCCCCAGCCCTCCGCAATGGGGGAGACACGGAGCAGCCTGCCCCTGATGTGGGCATTGGCCAGGATGAGCTCCAGGGCTTTCATTGCTGCTGCTTGCTTTGGTTGCTGCCCAACGGCAACGGGACGCGTGGGCAGAAGCCCCCTTCCCGGCAGCGTACGTGGGGCGAGCGGGGTGGCTTCAGGGCAGAGCACGGTCTCTTGCTTGCTGCGTGTGTGCACTGTCGGACTTGAACCACACCAGAGACTGCTTTCTGTGCACAGTCAAAAGGTGCTGCTTTATACAGTTACATGTTTGTATTTTATCTGAGTTTCTGGGGATGAACCGAAATTATATCCTGGACCTTCAGCTCCTCCGTACAACGCAGACACAGCCCTACAGGCATCGGTGCGCTGAAGACAGGTTTGGGTCAGTGTTGGAGGCTGTAATTCAGGCATGTTAAAACAAGTGGTGAAACCTCGGCTTCCCAGCAGTCCCTGTTTGGTGTGTACGTTTTTGAGACCCATAATTTGTACAGCACAGTGAAGCATGCAGGTGATCACTGAACAGTGTTGGGACAGAGCAGAGCTGCTCCCGGTGCCGCCCCGCACGCAGCAGCAGCCGTCTCCATCCTCACGTGAAGCAAAAGCGGCAGCAAGAGTGTGCGCACCGCGGGATCGGGGGGTCGGCCGCCTCCGGAGGGGAAGGGAGCGGAGCGGTGGGGGCTCTCGGGGGGCACGCAGCAATCGCTCGGAGCGAACGCCAGCCCACGGGACATTTTACTGGAGGAGAGCTGCACATGGGAACTGCTGCAGTGCTGGAGGGGCCTGAGCGAGCGGGTCTGCAGCCCGGGGACACAGCCTGTGGCCGCCGGCCGGGGACGGGAGCGGCCGTTTGACGCCCGAGCAGAAGCGCCTGCCTGCAGAGCCCACGGAGCGTGGGCGGGGGGACGCGTGGTCCTCGCAGAGCCCCGCGCCCGCAGCACTGCTCCCGCGTCCGCTGCCGGACGGAGGGATCTGCGGCAGCACCCGGCACGGTGCTGCGGGCTGGGCGCTGGCTTTCGCCTGTGTACGCGTGTGAGCACGTGTGTCACGTTTGCAACAGCATCTGCTTAATGATTTATAGCAAGGATAACGTAAAGGTTATTTTAGAGATATAAAACAACCTTCTTCACATTTATTAAGTTTGCTGGAGCATCCCATATGCACCTCTGCAAACTCCGCTGCTACCCACAGGGGTCTGATCTGCATGTCACATTAGGCAGATGGAATATTTTATTTATTCCACCTAGGTTGTAACAGAGAATTTAAACTATTTGCAGCAACATGTTTGTGTTCCAGAAAATGACACAGGATGCTACAGAGCGCTCTGGCGTGCTTGTGTGCCTTAGAATCATGAGACTGTTGGGCATGTGGAACTCAGACCAGCTACTCCTTGGTAAACATTTTTGCAGCAACATAAAGCAATTTTATTGCTGAAAAAAAAATATTATATTACATATATATATAATATATATATATTGCTACCTGATCCTATGTTTCTTCGTCAAAAATAGGTTTTTACTTGTAATGAAGCTTTGGGTTTTGGTTTCTTAATTTTTATATTGACCTGAATTTCACAATTTTGAGTGTTAAAAGCAGTTGTAGTGGATGGAAATGGGGAAACTTTAACCATTGATCAGTGGTGGTTGAACAGCATGTTCTTGCCTTTTGGTAGCTTGTCAGTAGAGTGTATTAAAGATTCAGCTGTGCTCTGATAAGAATCATGAAGGATGTATATGTTTGCATTGTTTTTGGCAAGAAACATCCAAATGATCTGTATTTATTATATAAAATTGATTTTTTTGGCATACATGCTATTTTTCATGGATTTTGGCCTCGTACCAACAAAAACAGGGTGATCTTGAGCAAAGCCATGCATTTTTAAGTCTCATTTTGGAGAATTTTCAAAAGAATCCAGGGTCACGAATTTGTCTGTGAGTTTACTCTTGCTGCAGATAGCAGAAATGGTGGAAAACCACATTTCCAGCGCGGCTCTGAGGTGTCGGTTGTTGTAAAGCTTGCATCAACATTTACAGTTGTTCTTTGCAAGGGAAGTTCTGCAGCATTGGAAGCTCAACCCGGTAAGTCTTGGGGAGCTGCAGGTGGGCTCAGGCAGGGGCAGGAACCACCCGCTGGTGCCGATATCTCAGCTTGCGGCTTCCAAGAGGTTCCTCTTCTCCCGTGCTGGATGAATTGCGCTGCCACAAGCTGTGACCTGCTGGGACCCACCTGCTGCCAGGGGGGATTTCTGGCACGGAGACCACCGGGGTGGCTGAAGGGGTGTCAGAGGATGCTGTGACCCTTCTCACGGGAGAGGGATCCTGGCTGGAAAGCCCTTTGAGCTGCTCTCTGCGTCACAGAGACACCGACCCTGCCTGCTGCCTGGCCAGGACCGTGTGGAGCAGTCCTGGGGAGGATGGAGCCAGCTGATCGCAAATCATATCGGACTCGGCATCAGAGAGATGCAAAGGGAAAACAGTAATGGCAATCACATTGTCCTTCATGAGAAATAATTAATTGGAAAGACGTCATGTCAAAAAGTCCCTCTGTAGCCCATCAAAGACAAAGGTGCCCTGGAAGCCCTGCATGGAAGAGAAGGCACGGTCACGTCAAGACCAGGCAGGTGGGCTTTGTCCCAAAGGCTGGAACGTGGGTCTCTTCCTGAGCCTTTCTGTATCTTTTACCCCACATTTCTTCTTGCATAGACAGGGCCTGCATTTACTCTTTTCAACGTCCCAGACAGTGATTACGTCCTTTTGTTCCAAGTCGTTGTAAAGGTCAGAGGAATCTCTCAAAACTGCACTAACGAATTTGTCTGCTGCCTTCAGCCCTGGCGAGCTGCAGCTCCGGCAGAGCTGGAGGAGGTTCTGCGCTCTGAGTGCCAGCCCTTGGGGTACGAACTGTTCAGAGAAAATGCCTCTGGCACGGTTTGAGCGTGCGACGGACCGCGTCACCCCAGGGTCCGGCCTCGGGGACGAGCAGCCAGGACCTGGCTGCGGGGTCTGCGGCCACAGAGCTTCCCTGGCCGCTCGTCCCTGCGCGGAGCAGAGGGTTTATCCCCCCAGGCAGAGATACGTTCGTCGTTCCCAAACAGACGTCAGGCTGAAGCTCCGCAGCCCAGCTTCCTCTGCAGATGATTGCTATTTTGGTTCCACAGGTGGAGTTAATATATTCCTCTTTAGACACCACTTCCTCGTACAGCTGAGTACAATGTAAATAACATCTCCATTGTCATTTAAAAGGAAAGGAGGGAGATGACTAGAATTGGCAGAAAAATCACAGGCTGAAATTTCACTTGTGGTATTGATCATAGACATACTATACTCTGCTGTTAATGTCAGCTTTATTCCCCCAGCTCTAGAAAGCTGCTGAGGACACGAGGATTGTCAGTGGGGAAAAAAACGTGGCTTTTAATGTTTGGAGAGACACTGCAGGACCATGATGCTGCCGTCCCATCCGGGTTCGCTGTACCCAGCCTGTCCCTGAAAGCAGCATGCTTCGGAGGAGCGGGAGGCGAGGTGATGGGCAGGCAGGCGAGTCAACAAACAGCCCCATCAGGGAGCTGCCCGTGGGACCTGCGGGAATTAAGAGGCTTATTCATTACTTTTCCAAACTTCTGTGAAGGGTATTAAATAAACAGCAGCATTTCACGATGCCCTGCTCTGGCCCAGCCCCTTCTTGCCTAAGACCAGGGAGCCGGGTCTGACCAATTTTAACTTCAACTAAAGAGGGGGGCCGATACCAGCTGCAGAAGGGCAGTTAGGTCAGAGATGACCAGCTTGCCCCGTCCAGGCAGGGCAGCGAGGGGTCTCGGGTCTGGCTCTGGTGTCTGGTCCGGGCTCTTAGGGGCTCAGCGCCATAACCCCACAGCTCTGCTCCGTCCAGCAGCAGCCTCTCAGCTTCGGACGTGTCAAAATTAGCCTTTTGGAATCTACTCTCTGTGCCTTTGCCCTTGTTTTCCAAGCAAGAAGAGAGGGAGGGAGTTTGCAGATCACTCTGGTTTGAGGGATGCGCTTATCCAGGATAACGGCCAGTGAAAGGAACACGTAACTTGGGTGTGGGAAGTTGACTCCTGCCAACCACACACCAGAATTTCGATTAAAATCCTGCATCCCGTAGTGTGAAAGGTGCTCAGAGTTGGTTAAAAAATTCTGACGCGCAGGACTGCCCCGAGCTTTGCTTTTAACCATCAGTATATTGGGATTTTCTTATCAAAGCGACAGCATTGTCTGCACTTTGAATGGAGACAGCAATCTAACTGGAGAGATGATCTGGGGGCTCTTCAGAAACGTGCCGTACGGGAAAGTGCCTGGGCTGGGGCGGAGGTCTCGCAGCTTCAATCTGTTTCTAAACGCTCCTTGCAGAAGGCCCTCCTCTTGGAATTCATTGTGATAAACATTTAATTTGTATGTCTTGAAAAACTCTGCTGACCCTGGAAAACAGCACTCCTGGAGACTCGTGAGCTCTTGCCTTTCAGAACATTGTTTGCGGAGATAAAAATATTTCTGCCGCACTTGTCACATGTATTTGAAAAACATATTAATCATTTAAACAAATATTAGCTCTGAAAGCCTATAAATACATTCACTGGGAGGAATATACCCTTTGTTGTAATATTACAATGAAAAATATGCTAATATAGTTGCCTAATTGCTTGTGTTTGAATAACCTCTTTTGTGACAATAAATGTTTGTGGCAGCATCATTCAAACAAGAAATGGAGGATCTGGTGCCAGTGAGGATTACGTGTGGCTCTGCCATCGCTCCTGATGTGAAAAGGAAAGTGTCTCTCCCTCCCGTGTCCGGGAGCTGGTGTGGATGGGGAGCAGGCGTCATGGCAAATACCATCAGGCTGGCACCGCTCCTGGGCCCAGCGACCCAGTGATGGGGAGAGATGCTGGACCAGCTGCTGCCCGGGTGGGGAGATGCTCCCGGACCCTCCGCGGCACCCGGCGTGTGGGGTGGGGTGGCCGGCGCACGGGGTAGGTGATGTGAATCAAGGGCTGGTAGCTGGGAAGATCTGAAACTGCATCGTGCTTGGCTGAAGACCAGAACCTGGGTCAGGGACTGACCAGCAAAGGCCGGACCCAGGTTGGTGGCTGCAGCTGCTTGCTGCCGGCCCGGCTTCGTCCCGGGGCGGGCACCCCGAGACGGGCTTTCCCTCTCGCTCCGTGGCTGCATGTGTCTGCACGAGGCTGTTTGATCTACAGGCGAGCCTCCGAAGCGGGCGGTACTGGGATAACGCCCAAGGGGAGACCAGCCTTCTGGGGAGCAGAGAGGGGACCTGCCCTGAAGCAAAGAGCAGGGTTCTCTGAGCAGTGTCCTGTAAGAGAAGCCAGCTTCGCAGCCATGTTTTCTGCTCGTGGAGATCTCCTGCTCCCCCTCTCCTTCCAGGGGACAGGCAGCGGCTGGCTTTGCGGCTGCACACGTTGGTAATGACGTTGTTCCTGGTATTAGAATGATGTATCCCACCCCGAGTATGCATTCCTGTCCAGAAGTGCCCTCCAGTAGTACTGGGATGAACTGGGCACCTGGGGCAGTTCTCAGGTGACTGAGCTCTGGACAGCTTTCCACCAATGCAGTGAAATGATACGTCCGTGCTGGGATGCCGTTTGGCCCTGCCGGCAGAGCTGCACGCCCAGAAAACACGGGGACAGCGGAGCGCGGGGCAGGTATGGTGAGACCTGGCAGTTCCCAGAGCTGGGGGGTGAGGAACGAGATCACGCTGAGTGCGAGCTTCCAGCGCGTACCAGACCCTGCAGGAACAAGCGCGGGGCAGCGATGTGCTCCAGTGTGCTGGAGCTGAGGCTGGAGGTTTGGAAAACCCCCACGATTTTGTTCATGATTTGGGTTATGTTCGTAAGTGCGTTCCCGGAGACGGAGCTGTGAGGCCGTGAGCTCCCGTCTCCGTCCGCTCCAGCCTTGCCTGCCTGCAGCAGCGTCGTGCTGAGCTGTGCGACGGGGTCCAGGCCTGAGTGTAGAGACTCACGCTGCAGCTGAAGAGACGGAGGAAGAACAGCGTTAGACAGACATGGGTGAGAGCAAAAAGCTTAAGCTTTCCTGGAAAGCTCTGGTTTTGTTAAAAAGCGTGGGAGCGGGCAGAGTTGAGAGCTGCTGCCTGGGTGTGGGAGGGTCCGTGCAGAGAGAGGAGCCGGGAGTTTGCTGAGCTGCCGCGATGCTGCTCCTGCCCTGCCTGGGGCCAGAGCGCGAGCGGGAACTGGCCAGCCGGGCTTTTTGCAGGCTTTACAGGAAGAAATAGATCTTGTTCGGTCCCACTGGCCTTACTGGCACGTCAGGCGCTGTGGAGACTTTTGGTTAATGAAAGCCTCTTCAGCTGAGCCAAAATGACTCCTGTGCAATGTATATTGGGGGCTGGCCAGAGTCCCCGAAGGTTTTTGCATACAAATTCAGAGATTCTGCTGATTTTCTTAGCCTTATTACACCTTAAGAGTTTAAATAACGACAACAGTATGGAGAATATTTACAGTCTCTGTTACAGACTCTCCGTCCAGAAACCCCACAGCCCTTTCCCCATGCCTGTCCTGGCTGGAGGCTGCCTTGCTTGCTGCCGAGTGCCGGACCGCGGCGCCCGGAGGGTGCAGGTGCTGCGAGGCCACGTCCCGGGCTATGCCGCGCTGCCAGAACGGTGCCGGAATGGTGCCACCATCACAAAACGTCCTTTGTACTGCTGCTTCCCACGGCTTCTGGCTTGCGGAGATTAGGATCTGGGCTCTCTGGTTACAGCTGGGGCTCTCGGCGTTAGTCTAGGTATTGTAGCAGGGTGAATCTTTCCTGGAGGTGAAGTGATCTGGGTGAGGTAGAAGAACATTGCTTGTGAGTTGTTTGTCACATCCACTGGCCCCACTGCATCACTGAGGCCGGTCTCCGGATCTGGCGCTAGTGGAAATCCTCGTGCACAGACTCCTCTGCAGCAGACACAGACGCGGAGCTGTTGTTGTAGTTTGGCAGGAGTTAATGCCCAGGGCGATGCTCCTTAAATGGGAATTGGCTTTCAGGGAGAGAGACATGGCTCAGTGAGGACTCATCTCACTAGAGATTATCTGCTAGTGCAAGTCTGAGGATGAAGGGAGGTCTCCCTCCCACCTCTGCTCTGCCATCAGGAACACACAGCATGAGGAAGAGTTAAACGTAACAGCACTTAAGGAAAATATTGTAAAGTCCTCTTGAAATTCCCATCAAACTCAATTAGCAGGGCAATGATGTACCTAAACAACTGGAATGGGTTGACTTTTTATGCTTTGCTGGATAGCTTCCAAGTTGATAATTAAATTGCGCTGGGCTGCAAGATAAGTGGCTATGAGTGTCTCTTGTGCGGAGGCTTTGGATGCTGATGGCCAGTAGCAAGGACACTGTTCCCTGGCCAGGACCCCCACCAGCCACCTCTCCACAGGACCAAGCCCTCTCCCTGCAGTCTGTGCCCCGGCATGGCCAGCTCTTCCTGGGGTCTCCTGGGGTGAGAAGGGCTTCCCACAGGGTCTGGGCTGGGTGCTGGGCTCACCGTGGCCAGCCCTGGTCCCGAGCAGCAGCTCTGGTGGATGGGGGCTGCAGGACTCCTCCTGGAGAGAAGACCAGAGCTGGGAGTCAGGGGGGACACAGCTGTGACAAACGTAGACTCACCCATAACAGAGTGCCGAGATAAACAGCAGTGGCTTCGGGAGCAGCAAGTGGTGCTGTCTGGTGGTGGAGGGGCAGGGAGAGCTGGCCGGGGCTTGGGGCAGAGGTGTGCTCCGGGTGGGTGGCGAGTGAAGGGCTGGGGCTGGGAAAGGCTCCTGCTCCCTCCCCGCCTGTGTGTGGCTGGCGGGAAAGAGCAGGGTGGTAATTTTTTTTTTTTAACAAATAGTTTGCTTTCCAAAAAATATAGTTCTGGGATGAGTGACAATATTTGTTAATTTGGATTTAATCTGGTGACTAGTAGGACAAAATAAAAAGTGAAAGGGGTATTTTTGGCAAAAAAAGAGGCTGGCTTTCAACTTTGTCAAAATGAAGCATTTGAGCCTTCTGTTCTGGAAAGATGCTCTGCTTTGAGATAAAACTCAGCTCCATTAACAAAAGAAAATGAAAGGGTGGGAAGGAGAAGCAGTGTCCAGACCTGGCAGAGCAGGTAAATCCCTGGAGGGGTTGGTTAGGAGGCCATGAATGGAGCATTGACAGTACCTGCCTCAGCGCAGAGGGCTAGACACACTTTAAAAATAAAGAGCTTAATATACAAAGAAATGGTTGCCAGGGGACTGCAGCTGCGCTGCCTTTCGCTGCCGGCTCCTGCCTGTGCGGCAGTGGGTGACGCTCGGAGTCAGGGACCCCTCTGCCAGCAGCTGGTGGTGGAGGGGAGCAGAGCTGGCGTGGGCGGTGGGCTGCTAAGGGCACTCCATGCCTGTGAGCTCACCTTGGATGGGTCACTTGTCTGAGATCTGGCTGGTGTCCCCTCCTGTCCCTCCGCAGCGTTTCTCTCTGCGCGGTGCAAAGCGCTGCTCTTCTGGCGCTGCAGCCAGGCTCCAGCGTCGCGGTGCCTTTCAGCTGCTCTCGCTTGTGCCTCGGTGCTCCAAGACCCCATCTGCTACTCTCCTGCTCATCCTGCTCCCCCCGCTTGCTTCGATCTCCTTTGACTCAGATCCAGAGTTCAGCTCTGCACGGTGAACGTTGTCTGAGTGTGGCGTCTCATCTCACACATTTGGGTAAGTCAGCCATGGAATTATCCTGTAATGTGGAAATCATACAATTTCTCTCTGATCTTCCCTGAGCTTAGCATTTCATCTCGCTTATACTAAATGCAGCATGACTAAGTAGGCAAGAAAGGGATTTGAGCACTTTTGTTACTGAAAATGTGAATTAGACCTTCCTGAGGGAACTTTGTGTTGCATTTGCAAGTTAAAAATGCATCAATTATCTGTACATGGACCCCTTCCAGTGTGATGGCGCAGGAGGAGCAGTGCTGGTGCCTTCGGGACCCACCACCGGTAGAGGCTGCTTGCTGGCAGGCGGGACGCTGGCGTCCTTTGTCCCAGGCTGGGATGCACGGTCCCGCTCCCTGCTCAGAGGAGGACTGGCTTTGAAGTTAGATCCAACTTCACAGCTAGAGCAGGATGTCCTGGGCCTTTTCCAGATGAGTTGTGACCATTTCCAGGGATGGAGGTTCCATGATCACTGCTCCAGCACTGGACCACTCTCACCGTGAAGGATTGTTCCTTACATCCAACTGGAATTTTGCTTCTTGTGCAAAGACTGCACTCGCACAGAAGCAATTCATGTTTTGAGGAGCAATGGTGTCCCATGCGTCACTTAGAAAAAAGGGTGAGAGGGAGCTTCCCCTGCCTGTCTTTCACCAGCTGGGTTTGAACAGCGTGCGTGAGCTTGGTGGGAGCTGGGGACCACGGAGACACAGGGAGCTCAGGGCTGTGCCGCGTTTCCCTTGTGCCCTGGTGCCTGTGGCAGGGGGAGCTCCCACCGCCAGCCAGTGCTCGTGCTGCACGAGCAGCAGGTCTGACTGGGAGCCTCGGCACCGTGTGCCGGAGCCTGGAGGACTCTCAGCACGCCGGGGTAAGGGCCTCTTCTGGGACTGACTGCTCCCGGAGCGAGGGCAGGGTTATACAGTCCTGTTGCTGTTGCTCTTTCTTTGCTGTAGTGCTGTGAGCGCTGATGGCACTTCACCGCTGGGTCTGTGACAAGGACCCCCCTGCTAATCAGCGGTTAGAACAACCTGCTGCGGGCTCTTACCCTCCTCATTTTCTCCCAGCTAGGAGCTGGATGAGTGCAATGCTTAGCGGCACTCTAACTTGCAGTATAAATTGCACTGCTGTGCATTGCAAAAGGTCAAGCCGAATGACTTGATGAAATGGATTGACCTACTGAACAGCACTTCAGTCTATTTAAGGACAACGAACTGGGGAAAGACAGAAAGGAGAAGCTGAGCTGGGGGAAGGGGGAAAACAGGCATCCCCCCCCCATTTCCTACCCCTGGATTATCTAGCGTGGGGTGGAGCGGCAGACGGAGGCAGCATGCACTGAGCCACGTGCTGCCGGGCACCTCGGGGGCTGCGCGCAGTCCTCACAGGCTCTGTCTTGGGTCTGCGCTGCCTCTGCCACAGAAATCTGCGAGGGACCCAGCTCTCATTTTGCATTTTGTTCTCCTGGTATCAGCAGAGATGCTCGCACTCTCCAGTACCTGCAGGGCAACATAAAATCGGGAATGCTGTGTGTGATTTACAGTGCCGCGTGCCATGCTGTTAATGGCGTGCGCCTGCTTCTGAAATGGCATGAACTGAGAAAATAGGCTGAGGGACTGCGGGACTGGGGCTGCTGGAGCCGGGCAGCGGTGGTGGCTGTGGAGGCAGGACCCTGCTTTTCTGGCAGCAAACTTGACTGAGGTCATCTTGGAAAGTGCTCACAGCAAAACCAACCTGGTCTGAGTCTCCTGCGGCAGAGAGCATGCATCTGACCGGCTGGAGGCATTTCAGCAAGAAACGATTTTGCAGTTTCTCCATCCCCGCTCTCCACCTCAGCTCCTGCCAGAGTGGCCTTGGTGCTTGTGGAAGGAGGGTCGAGGGCTGGCTGTGAAGCAGCGTGAAGGGCTTGCCAGCCTGGGGCCACCTCCTGCCCTTCCCATGGCAAGGGGACCCTTGGGATGCCGCTGTTGCTCTTTGCTCCTTTTGTGGGTTCCTCACTGTCGGCAGGGTTTATTGGTGAACATCTTGTACCCTCTGACTATTTACAGGGTTCTGCATGTGGCTGGGCAGCCATTTGCAAATGCTGCAGACGTATTTCCCCATTTTCTGGGCTGACGACGGGTGCTGACCATCTCTGGACTTGGTTCCGGACAGGAACCTTTGTGCCTGAGGGCTTCCTCCCAGCTGCGTTCGTGGGCTGAATAACCGTTGGTGAGGGTGTAGCTGTACAGTGTTTCCACAGGAGGTGTTCTTGCATCAGATCTCCTTATGGGACATAGTCTTAACTAAGGAGCTAGAAGAAGTGCTAGGTAATTTAGAGGAGTCTACATGGTTCGAATAGTAGCTCAAAGCAGTACACCGTGAAGTAATAACTGGCACGCTAGAATATAATCCTAGGGACTATTTTTTAAGTAACATACATAAACTCAGAAATTGAAGCCCATTTTTTCTTAACTAGCCATTATTTTTCTTGCAAAAGCATGTGAGTTCTGTGATGTGAATATTTTGGATCCTTTGAGTATAATTGCAAAAGCTATGGTAAAGCAAACCCCATGTTTGAGCTGGTTTAGGTTGATTTCTTACGCGTTTTCTCACAGGATTACAATCAAGCCTCCCTACTAACAGGAGTTCCTGGCTTCTACCCTAGCTAAAGACCAAGAGTGACCTGTGCTGCAGTTTAGAGGGCAGAATTATGGGTATTTGTTCAGTAATTATCTCTGCCATAAAGCACAGAGCATTATTTTCCATTTATGATCCAAAATACGAGCGCTCACAAGCAGCGTTACTGTGGCATCCGGGTACACCGCTGCAGTGGTTTTGCATGTGATGGGAATTTGCATGCTGTGTGCATAATTACATGGTAGCGATGAAGTCACCGGTAACATTGGTGTCTCCTTAAATTGCACAAGACACAAATATCAATGTGTCATTATTTTTTTTTTTCAGTTAAACCGTATCTGCAACTTTCCTGAGCTAGGTGGGGTCTGCAATGCTGCTAAAGCAGCGCGGAAAATGTCACATCATCAGGGAGCGCAGCAACACCCAACGCTTCCCCCTCGCTGCCTTGCAGATTTCCTTAGGCACAAACCCGTTTTTCACACCAGCACTGGAGCCACCCGTCCCCACTTCTCCGAGTGTCAAATCTCATTTTTGCTCCAGCCTCTGGTGATGCTATATATTATTCTATTGCCCGATTGACCTCTTGCTTATGAATACTTTGCCCTAATGTTTTACTTGAGTTTTCCCTTTTTCATTTGAAGGCTCTTCATCTTTGATGCTCAAAATCTCTGTCCCTTCCTGTTTTGGGCAGCCCCCTGTTACGGTGCTGCTTGTAGGCTGTTTCTGTGCGAGACCTAAACGTCAGGGAGACGACTGCCCGGCGACTCGTGGCTGCAGCGTGTTTTGGGGAAGGGGATACTCCCTGATGGCCTCGGTGGGGAGCACCCAGATGCCTAGCAGGTACAAGTTTAAAGATGTGAGAGCTGTAAACAGGACTGGCAGTTGCTGAGGGAGCTTTCCCCGCGCAGAGGGAGGTCAGACAGTGCATCCCCAGCCCGATGCAAGGGGGTGGCGGGCAGACAGAGCGGGCTGCTCCCCACTGATGCACCCACGGAGCTCAGCTCGTCTCGCAGCAGAGACAAGTCAACTGCATCAGGCAGGAAAGGCTCACCCGAGCACAGTCACTTAGAAATCCCCCCAAAACTGCAAAAAGCAGCATTCCCAGTAACCTTTCTATCCCAGTAACCTTTTCAGCTCCCTCCGTTTGCTCTGTCTGTGCTGGAGTCCTCCCAGCACGGCCGTGCTGCTCAGGGGCTTGGTGCCATCTCCTTTGCCCACCCTGGGGTGCTGGCTGCGCTCAGGGAGGTGCTGCCATGGGACCCCAAACCTCCATCCCGCGGCTGGGCTTCTCTGGAGCAGGACCCGTGCGGTGCCTTGAGAGGCAGCTGGGCTGGAGGAGGCGAGCGTCGGGGCAGTGCTGGGACAGGGGGGTCACCTACCCCCTCTGCAGGACCCGGTCCCGGCCGCCTGCAGAGCCCGGTGCCCAGACGCCGGAGAAGCACGGAGGTGTCTCGGTGGAGCTCAGCTGCGCTTTCCCTCCAGCCCAGCTGCGGTGCTCGGCGGCCTTGGGGAAGGAGCCCAGCTGTGGAAACGACAAGTTGACTCAACAAGCTGAACTGGGAGCTCTTTCCAGTTGCAAACACTCTTTCTTGAGATGGAAAAGGTTAAAGAAACCCAGCTGCTTTCCAAGCTCAGCAGCTGAGCTGGAGGGTGGGATAAAGGTTCCCTGGGAGGGGAGGGAGATACAAGCACTTTGTCTGCCCTTTCGGAAAAATACTCTGGGAGTGTTATCTCTAAACAAACAAAAATGGTGTGGGAACGAGCGACATGGTCCCTCTTTGGCTCTCCCTCCAGTGCCCCGGGGTCTCGGCACTCGCCAAAGCCAGAGGGCAACGGCCGCGACAGAGTTACCGGTTCCTGAAATCAATGGCTCTGAGAAGCTGTAGGTTTTCTTTGAAGGGAAACTTCTAATCCTCCTGCTTGCAGAAAAGGAACCTGGCAAACACAACCTCTGAAGGCATAGAAATAAACAAGATCCAGCCAAGTTATTTTGGAGGGTGTGGGCAGGGGGCTGGGCGTGGCGGGGGGTCCTGCCGGGGTGGGAGCCCTTTGGGTGCCGGCGGAGGGGAGCGGGTGAGGACGGAGCCTGCCCGGGCGCCTGCAGGGACACGGCTCGAACCGTCCCAGTGCTGCGCTGCAGGGGTGGGGGCTGCCCTGGCTGGGGCGATCAGGCAAGGCCTAGGGCTGCTCCCGAATTCTTCTGAGGAGAGCTGCTCCTCGCCTCATGAAGAAACCATACGTAGGGAACCCTGACTTCCTTCCAGCAGTGAAGCGGACTACGCAGTTTCATACTGGAAGTTTAAACCAGCATTGATTTCCATTGTGTCCCTTTAAACCTGATCTAGATAGAGTTGCATAGGGCACTCTTGGGACAGAATTGCTACCACCTAATTGATTTTGATTTTATTTTCACTGCAGCAGTGTAATTATGAAAGC
This sequence comes from Opisthocomus hoazin, assembly GCF_030867145.1. Lineage (NCBI taxonomy): Eukaryota > Metazoa > Chordata > Aves > Opisthocomiformes > Opisthocomidae > Opisthocomus > Opisthocomus hoazin. The sequence goes on along the minus strand of NC_134426.1, from coordinate 29,105,909 downwards.
CAGCCATAATTATTGAAACACAACTAGAAGTATTTCATTATTAAAATACCCCTATGACTTATTATTAATTCATTAAATAAATTTGGATTATATCCCTCAATAATTAATGCACTGAAGTTTATTCTGTGAACTCTTCCTTTTATTAGTAATGTGTCAGCTGCTGGTATGAAAGCAAAAAAAAATCACACCGAAGTATTGGGGAAAAACAGACAACTCATTATAAAGTGAGGTGGGACCAGGGAGGCTTTGGTCTGGTTTGCAACCAGTCTTATAGAAAGCGATGGAGCCGAGCTGACAGTCTTTCAAGCTCAGCAGGTGTTTGGGAAAGATTTCTTTTACCGAAGTGTTGACCAGTGCTCATCTCCGCACCATGAACATGGGCAGCGTTTCTGGAGATGGCTCTTGGGGCTTGCTGAGGAGAGGGGACTTTGCTGGGAGGAAGGGAGCTGCTCTCCTGGAAGAGATGGCATTCGGGCCACGCTGCAGGGTCTGGTCCTGCGGGCATTTGTGTTCCCTTCTGCGTCCCCTGCTCAGACGATGTGGTAAGCGAGGTCGTGTGCCTGTTGGTGGCTTGGCTTTCAGAGAGGTGAGGTCTCCCGGGGAATCCAAGAGGTGATGGCTGCTGCCGAGCGAGGTCCCAGGGCAGCTGCAGGCTCCACGCACGCCTGTCACCCCTGGTCCACCGTGGCTGCTGCTGCCAGCCACGTGTCTCAGCTCTCTGGCAGCACTGGGATGCTCCGGGTGGGATCCCCTCCCTCCGGCTATGGGACCCAGCCCCAGTTCCTGGCTACAGCCCTAGATCCAGGCAGAAGAGTGGCTGTGTGCGCCTTGCTGGAGCCAGCCCAAGGCTTTTGGGGTTTGCTGGGGACCCTGCTTCGATACGGCTTCCTCCGCCCGTGAAACATCCGGAGCCCGTGGCTGAGCACATCTGTAACAGTGCTGCTTCCCAGCTGCTGCTCCCGCAGGAAGTTTTCACCATTTACGCTAGCACAGGATGAGTCTATGAAACTCAGCTTTCCCACTTAGCACGTCTGGGTTTCGCACATTGTATTTGATGTGTGTTTATAGGAAAAAACAGACAAAAACACTCACTAAAAAAATGTGTTGATTCAGAATCTGCACTCTTACTACAGAGCTTAAGCTGAGATAGGAGGAGGCAGAGATTCCAGCTAAACAGTTGAATCGCGTTGCTGTGGTAACCAGAGTTTGAAAAGTAAACAGGTTTCTGGGGAAGGACTGCTCCTCTCTGCATGACGATGCCGTCTCCCTGCTCCCATCCCAGAGCTGCAGTGACATGGAAGAGAAGGAGGAGGAGGAGGAGGCGGTGACCATGGATGCTCTGCTGGGAGCCGGGAAGGTGCCTGGCAGGGGCAGGCGCCAGGCAGGGCTCGAAGCCAGGCGGGAGGCTCAGGGTCCCGAGAGGGGAGCCCAGCCCGGGTCTGGCGTGGGCACCGTGCCTGTGCCAGGGTCCCCGCTCCCTCCCCGTGTGCCGCTGCTCCCGCTCGCTCGCTCCCACTCTGTGCTGTGGCTGGAGAGTGCTGGGAAGCACCGTCCTGCCTGTCCTGCCTTACCCCGAGCGCAGCCCCTGTCGCTGATCTCCTCTCCAAGGGATGATATTTGACGCCTGCGCTTGCTTCCAGGCGATGCAGCACTTTGAGTAGAACGTGCAGCTTTACCAGCTCTGCCTGGTGTCAGGGGCTGCCTTTCCCTCCACCTCCTTCTGTCCGGCTGAACTTGGCATCCGTGGTTATCGCTTTTCTGGATGTCTCTGGCAAACAGAACCTCCCTGCAGGCACCAAGGGTGCTGAGCATCCCTGGGGGCTGAGCAAGCACCTGAGTCCTGGGGTGCGAGTGCTGAACACCGGCAGGAGCAGACAGGGAGGGAAAGGCTCGCGGTCACAGCAAGGAGATCCTGGGAAACACCAAGAACAGTCAGAAAATAAAGCAACAGGCTGTACTAGAACAGCGAAACAATCATGAGCAAGCTTGGGATACTGGTGTTCCAGAGAACGCCGCCTACGTGCAAAGGGTTTGTAAAGCAGAAAGAAGAGAGATAAATGTGCATTGATGTCTGTATGATTTAATCTGAATTATCCTATTGCTTATAGGAGTCAAAGATGCTTGTGTTTAGGAACTCTTTGAAGTATTTATTGTACCGTTTCCGAAAGAATTAAACTCTTAATTCAGAGAGCTCAGCTGGATTTACTGTTGTCTGGCTGACTTGGCGAGACAGTTGGGTTTGCCAGATTTCTGCGTTTCTGCAGGCAGACGCACTGCACGTGAACAGATCAGTTTGCTCACACGCAACTCGCTCTGACACATGCTGGACCTGCTAGAAGCAGCAGGCGTCGAGCAGCCCCCCTCAGGGGTACAGCACGCGGTTTCTGAGGACTGGTTTCGTAGTCTAACCGGCCACATCGCAGAGCTCTGCTGTAGCAGTCAGAAGGACATTCGCACCTTTGTTCATTTGTACATAGAACTTCTTCCAAAATAAGATGAAGCTGATGAGAATGTGTGTTGCAGCGGACTGGCTTCGGGGCTTTCCGCTGGGAACTGAAACGCCGGTCTGGGACCCAGCGAACCCAGCAGTGTCTCTGCCCTTGTGCAAACCTCAGCTCCGGCAGCCCCTTGCCTCGTTAGATTCTTCTCCACTTCTCTAATTGCCTCTTCTCCAGACCCTTGCCCTCTCCCCTTCGCAGGCAGCCATGTCCCCTCGTCCCCGCATCCCTCCGGTCCCTTCTCCCCCCTCACTCCTTGCGGTGGGGAGGGAACGGACCCCGGCTCCTTCCCCGCCAGCTCGTGCTGCCGTGGCTGGTGGAGTCGGCTCCCGGGGATGAGACCCTGCTGACCCTCTGCCCTTTGCCTTTCCCGCTCTCCCAGCAAGTGTCTCCCAGGGACGAGTCCTCAGTGGTGCCAGGGACAGTCCCACAAGCTTGCCCACTTCTCCCGGTGTTGCGGGCAAGGGGCCCAGGCTGGAGGCAGCGGTGCTGGCAGAACATTGTTCTGAAAAAGTCACTGGTGCTGGAAATCAAACGTTCTTCTTGTTAGCAAGGAAAACCTCATCAACACCCAATTTTAAGAACAAACAAGCCTCCTGAAGCTTGTGCTTTTCCAGCCTCCCTCACACTTATTTACTCTGTAGTTTAATTATCAAAATATGCTGCACAGCAGCACTGTGATTCCCTCTCCAGAACACTCCTTTTCTAGCATCCTGCAATTTTCTACGACCTCAGAGGGTAAAGCACTTAAGTTGCCCTTGAAGACAAAAAGAGAAAGTCTTGTTTGAGGTGAAGTCAGTATCTATCCAATTTTCAGCTGCCGTCACATCGAAATGAGAAATCTGAGGCAGAGCCAGGCACAAATAGCTGATAACAGACTTTCAGGTGCACCTCTTCACTTATCACTTCTAGGGTCACCTCTGTTTCTAAAGACTTGTTTTCCTTAAAAAAAGATTGCTTAGGACATTTAACAGTGTAGTGTTGTGATAACAGAACCCTGTGAGGCTTTAGTTTTATGCCTGGGCCCCTGCAGAGATGCAGAGTCTCCTAATGCCGGCATTCCTGAATTTGTTTCTGAAATAATTTCATGGGTCGGATCAGCCGGAGCTGGAAGGGCAGAGCATGACCCTCCCTTCCCCGTTGCTGCTGCCGTGTGCTGCGTCTTGGCTGTTGCAGGACACAGCGGCCGGCAGGTCCCCGCTCGCCCCCAGGTCTGGGACACGGCTCTCCCCCCTCCTTGGCTCGGCCTCCTGCCCGTAGCCCCCTTGGGACGGGGTCCAACCCTCCGAGGACCGAAGGCAGAGCCCAGCCCAGCGTAGCAGGAGAGTTATGAACGGAGACGCAATTTGTTTTGAAACAGGGTGTTTGGCACATACGGAGAGATGCACACAGACTGGCGCACAGATTTGTTTAGCAAACAATAACCTGTGTTTTGTGCATGAATAAATAATTAACCTTATTTAAAAGAAGAGTAAAAAACACCCTTTTGCTGTCTGCAAACCTCCTCTTCCCTGTCTGGTGGGCACAGCAGCGTCCCTGACCCCCGTGAGCGGGTCCTGTGGCTCAGGAGGTGGCACCCACCTCGCACGCCCTCCTCCGCCAGCGCCTGTCCCCGAGCGGACCCTGTGTGCAGGGGAGCCGGGGCAGAGCCCCCTCCAGACCCCCACGCCGGGTTTCCAGCCAGGCGAAGGCTGTGGGCTCCGTGGCACGACCGCTTCCGTGGCTGCTGCGGGGGAGCGGGGGAGCAGACCCCCTCGCCACCTTCGCTGGGCGGCTGCTGGCTCCATTCTCACACTCCAGCACAATGGTTTTCTGTGCTGTATTTTCTCCCGCCTGCTCCAGCCCAGATTTCTGTGGAACGAGCAAAGCCTCTCTCCCATCTGCTCATGAGATCATTCCTCTCTCTGAACAATCCAGCTCGGAGGAAGCTTTAGAGGCCGGCCAGCCTCCAGGCCCGCCGCTGTTCTCCGTCGTTTCTGCTACTGCACTCAACTCACAGAATGCTGCAATACGCGAGGTGTGTCAAGGGGCTGCAGTTTTGCTTGGCTGAGCGAGGCATTCTCCTCTTCCCCCCAGGCGCATGGCCCGGCAAACACGCTGCTTCCCTATCCAGGGGCCAATTCCTTCCGCAGTTCAGCCCAGCACCAGACAGACTCAAACTCCCTCACTGATTTGTGCCACCGTTGCCTCCTGGTCTTCTGCTGCTCTGCCTGTTCAGGCTTCTGCCTCCCCAAGGCTTTACATTTCAAATAGTTTTTTTGATGCTGAGGACGCTGTAGGTTGGATGTGATGGGTTTCTCCCCATTTCCCTGCCCTTACACTGAGGAGTGAGCTCTGAAGGAGAAGGCAGAAGCCCTGGGAGTTCAGCAGGAGAAAGCCGGGGAAATCAGATCTTCACAGTGGGAGGTCATCACAGCCACCAGAACCCATGTGTTGAAACTGCAGGAGCTAAATTCAGGCAGAGAGAGTCAAACACACACCTTCCTACGCAAGGGAATAATTGTGTGTATTTGTGGAAACCCTGAGCACTGGATAGCCGCTGCGTATTGTATGTTAAACCACAAAATATTCTCCCGGTGTCTCTCCAGAGCTGTCTCTACTCTCCCTCTTGCTGACGGGGCAACAGGAGATAGTGGAGATTAATTCCAGTGATAGCTCACTAACGAGCCCCTGGCCATTCAGTGGAAAAGTAGATGCTAAGTGCTGGGAGCAGCTGGTGTCCGCAAGCGTTCCTGTGCATGCTGCCCAGACTGCAACCGTGGCCATCCTTCATTCTTTTCCACTTCAAAAGCGTCTCTCTTCTGAGCCAGAGAATAACTGTAGAGAAGGACCCAAGGTCCCAACCTCATCAGGGAGGAACAGGGTAAGAGAAAAAAAGGGAGGAATTTAGGTTATGTGTGATTTAAACAAAGAGAGCCAAAAATGTCATCCTTGGAGAAGGAAAGGAGAACTCTCAAGTGTTTTCATGCCGTTGTTATTTCCTAGATTTGTTTTAAGACACATTTGGCTCCTGCACAGACCTCCCCTGTTACCAGCACAGGCACATGAAACCTGTAGCTTGGCTTCAGCTCTTGACCTGGAGAAAAGACCTCACTGCTTGCAGGGACCTGCTTTGATGAACTCCCCTTATATCTTCTGCAGACTTTAAGCTCCTCCTGCCATTGGCACCACGCCTTTTTATCCCTATAGTATTCCTGTTCTTGCCAGTCAGACACGCTCTTGTTTTCTTTGTCACTGTGAAGTCAGTGGTCACTTCGTGGGCAAACCCAAGCACAGACTGGAGAGACCCTCAAGGTGAGGGTGCTGATACGCCACGGCAAAGCGCCGAATTCATCCCACACTGCGGGGCTTTGGCTGTCAGCGTTGCACCAGCCAGGAGCGCTCACAAGCGGGATGCCCCGCCGCGTACCGGCATTGCGCAGCCGTCGCCCCGGCAGCCACGCATGGCACCGTTTGCCAGCAGAGCTGCATCGACAGCCAATGTCCCCGCGGCATCTGAGCCGGCACCTCCCTTGGTGCTGGTCAGCGGGACTGTCTGTGGGCTCGGGACTAACGGTGGGTCCCGAACAGTGACTGGACCCCGGGCAGAGCTGCTTCTTCGTTCCATCATCCCCAAGTTTCCAGGGCCAAATATGAGGCAGAGAAAAGGATCCTCCATATGCGCCTTGCCAAACACTCGCAGATGCAAGCCCAGATGGCAGCTCCCACTCTGCGGTACCTTCTCCCTGTTCTTTTCACGGTGTCGGGAGCCTTCTTTGGTATCAGATGCTGAGTGTGTGTTTGCTGTTTGTGTGCAGAGACTGGAGATCCTATTTCAGAACAGGGATGGTAATGGAAGAGCAATCATTTGTGTTGATTGCTAATTTGAATACTTTTTTTTTTAGCTCCAGCGTCAGCAGATCTACCTTTGAATATGAGACAAGGACATGGCATGTCAGCTTGCCTGCGTATTTTGGCACCAGTGCTGCACCGTGTTTCAGACTCGCAAGGCCGGTCCCAGCACAGGCCAGTCTGGGACGCAGCCCATGGCTTCCGGGTGCCAGAGCGCAGGTCTGCTCCGCAGTCAGCTCTGCCTGCCCTCACCTGCTCACGCTGCCAGCGGGGACGTGGCGAAGCCTCCCGGGCACGGCCGGAGCAGAGCTCCCACCCAGCACCACACCTCCAGCTGGCCGGGGCACGCCGAGGCCGGCAGCAATCACCCGGCTAATTCCCATCACGGTGCAGAGCAGGCGCAACGCCGCGCAGGCAGCCTCGCATCGCTCTCGCCCTTGCCAAAGAAAGGCGAGTGATCCCTTGGCAAAGGCCATCCCTCCCGGCAGCCAGGCTGTGCCCGTGCCGGACTAGCCCTTCCCGCAGGCGAGGGACGTGCCGGAGCGCCGGGGTGCTGACGCCCTGCGCTGGCTGGCCTCAGCCGGGGACACCAGTGACCCCCTGCCAGCCCGAGGGCAGGGAATACCCGTCAGCGTGCCAGAGCCCTCAGATGTCTCTTTCTTGCAGAGAAGATTTGGGGATAAAAGGTTCGGTCTAATTTATTCCATCAGTATAACAGTTAAGCATTCAACTACAATATTGGAAACAGCTTTGCAAAAGAACGGCGTAGTCAAAGCCGAGAGGGCTCGCCGAGCTCGGCCGTGCTGTGCATCCCTGTTGCTGCCGAGCCGGGCTGCCCCTGCCCCACGAGCTCGTCCCTCCCGACAGCTCGCTAGCTATGGGGGCCTGCTGTCACAGCCTTTGTCACCGGGGTTTTCCCCCCAAAACCCAGAGGCGGTTCCTGTCACCTTTGCCGCCAGGGAAATCTCCCTCCTGCCCCTCGCTCCCCTGGGAAGCAGCTCCGCAAATCAGTCACGTCAAGTTCTTGGAAAACTGCAGAAGTTTCCCATCCTCACTTTTTTATCCTGGTGCCTCAACAACATTGGGAACAGAACAAAAATATTTGTTCTTTTTGAGACAGGTGAATCGCTGAGCAAATTCAGTAAAGGTGAAGAAGTGACGGAAAGCTGCTGCTGGGAATCTGCACCCCGGCAGCTCCGGTCTCAGGAGGGAGTGATCTGGGGAGAGAAGCTGGGAGGGGATGACTGAGCACGAGAGCAGATGTATGGGAGAGCCCGGGACAACAGCTGGAGCTGGAGGCCCCGGAGGGCTGGGACCTGCAGCGGGCGCAGGGGTGGCCGGTGGTCCCACTGCCGGGACCTGCCCACGTGGTTTGGGCATCCCGGTTTGGACCAGTGGCCCACATGGAGGTCAGGACACTGGGACGTGGCTGTGCCTGCTGGGCTCTAGCCTGTGCATTATAGGCACTGACTTTCTGGAGCACCAAATTCATCCAATTTAAATAAACAAATCCTGAGCATAGGGGTTTGTAATTGAAATGCTGAGAGATTCTTATCGATAGCATCAGAGGGTGCAGTGTTGTAATAAGCAGTCCCTCTCAGATGCTAGGAGTTATTGAGGTTGCTCCATATCTATGACAGTTTAATCAGATCTTGAAAATCAGGGACATTATATTTTGCACCTGCTCATGGAAAAAAAATGAATGATGCGGCTCCCCGTCATGGATCTTTTATGCACAAGGCAGGCTACCGAGAGTACATAATTCAGAGGGGAAATGGAATTACACCATGAATGAAGACTAAGCCCAAAGTGTGGCTGAATGTCACACCGGGTGGAAGAGGATCATCTCTTCTTTCCTCTTACCCAGCCTTGACAAATGAGATGGAGGTGATATTTATGAAGGTTCTTCCACTTCCAGGGAAGAAAGGGGGCTGTGAGCACCAGATGCACCAGAAGATTCTTCAGAGAGCATTTCAGAGAGATTTTGCCCTGTTCGGGATGACCAGGAGACAGGGACAGATGCATTTGCTTTTCTGTTCCTTTTATAATCTGAGTATGTGTGAACATACTCGCTTGCTTGGTTTGTGCATTTACTTATCCTATTGTCAGTACTTAAAATGCATGAAAAATACACAGCCAGAAGGTTTAAACACAAATCTGCTAACTTATAAGTGGCCTTAACATCTGTGAAAGGTTCCAAGTCCTTAGACAAGAAGCAAAATAATGGATTTACTTTTGATTTCTAAAACACCACCCAGAGGTGAGGAGTGAATTCAGCAGCAATCAGAATGGATTTGCTTTCATTTTCCTGCGGAAGAGCAAAAGCAGAGATGTCAAAGAGAGTTCATCACTCAAGTGCATTCATTATCTGTCCCACCTAGGATGTGGGAGGCTTCGCCAGAAAGCCATTGCCCGCAGAGAAGCCCCTTGGAGCCTGGTGCGAGGCATTCGCATCTCAACAGTTCCTCCTCCACAATCTGCTTTCCACGGGGACACTAAACGTGTAGAAGCGCGTGTACACAGTGGTCACCGTAAGGCAATAAACACTTACCCACAGTTTCCACAGTCAGCCATTAGAAGCTGACATTGTTTTCTTTGATTAATCAGTGAACTGAACAGCTAACAGCGTTGTTCTGAGGGGCCACTGCTGTGTGTGCCCACCCAACCCCCCCGCACTGGAACGTGCTCCTCTCCTAAAGCGGCACCAGCACGGCGTCGCTGCTCGGTTCTGGCAGAGCCGTCCGGGCCATGCCCGGCCCCGGTCCCTGTGGCGGCAGCAGCTCTTGCCTCCTGCAAAACCCGAGCAAGCTCCTTGCTGGGCGCTGGCTGTGGCCAATCCCAAAATAAGCTTACAAAATGCTGCATAAATACTGCTGAATAATGAGTAGATCTGAGGAAGCCACAATCTGGTCATGGAAAGAAAGGATAAAATATTCATGGCAGAAGATTTTTTCAGCTCTGCCAACTGCAATGGTCATGTCAAAACAGGCACAAAGCTTCTGTGGCTTTTCTGCTATTTAATAGTCGAACTACATTTCTTCTCTTTCCCCTCTGGCCTGCCTTGGGTGCGAGGAGACCAGACAAAGGCAGAGATGCCTGCGAGGAAGAGGCCGTTCCAGCTACCACGCCTTGTCTCTTGACCCAGGAGGGTCCCCAGGCCAGTGACGAGGCCTCCTGAGAGGGTTCCCTGAGCGAGACGTACAGTCACCCTGCCCATAGATGGAGTCTCGTCTCCAGGGCTCATCTCTGTTGGCAGGAAGGGAAAGTGCTTTTGAAGATCCTGCCATATCCCAGAGTTTTCTGGACAATGAAGAGCAGCGTGATCTCAGGGGTGGATATAAAGTGGAGGAAGCCAAAGATGATGCCGTGCAGTATTAACAAAACAAGAAACTCTTAATTCTCCTGCACCAGCAAGGGTCCTGCAAGAAGACTTTGAGCTATTGTTGAGCCAGAGGGAACAAAAGGTCTTTTTCCTGTTGGCATTTGCGTAGCTGTTCTGACCCAGGCCAAATACCCGGCTTGCTCACCTGCCCTGGACGGCCGTCCAGCAACTGAATACGGGCAAAGAGCACAAGACCTGCCCACTGCCCCTCGAGCCAGCACCAACGCCTTCATCTGTTTTCCGGACCTGGCTGCTTGCCACAAGGTGTGGCATCTTGTGGGATGCTGCAGGAGCAGGGGCCAGCTTGGCAGCTGAAAAAGTGGACTGCGAAGTGTGATCCTCAGCAGGAGCCCGAAGGCAGCAGCACGGTGGCACAGGAACCTTTTCCCACCCTCGGAGGCTGCATTTCCTTTTTATCTTCTGAAGCCCTTCAGCTTTTCCCTCTCAGTTGCAGCCAGTTGTCATCCTTCCATCCATCCCACATTGACTTTTTAGCCTTCTGAAAGCCTTTTCATTCCTTTTCTGCCTTCCTGAAATAGCACATGCCTCTGCTGGCATTTTCCCTGGCTGCCACGTGGGAAGGAAGCCTGCCCTCTTCAGAGATTTCACACCTCCTGGAGAAGGGTGTGCTTCCCATCAGAGCGCAGCCGCTGCTGGCAGAAATCTCCTCCTCTGCAGAAGTCCACAAGCCTAGAAGGATTCTCGTGGCAAATCTTTTCCCTTGCTGGAGAGATGTGATAACTCGTGGACAAGGTCTCTTCTAAAGAACTTGTCAGAGGGGAGAACTTCACTTTGAAGTTCTTAATCCCACTCTTCCCACTGAATGAGCTCCCCAGAACAGAGCACTCTCCGTTCTCCATGAAACTGAGATGCTTAAAAAAGGAAAGCCTTAAATATTAATGGAGATTCTTGCACTACTTTTGAGGAAGCCCTGTGAAACAGGAAGTGCTCCAGGAAACCACCACGGATGTGCCGTTCCCATGCAGCTGAGAGCAGACATCCAAACCTTGCAACAAACCCACAGCCGTGGGCTCTGATATCCCTTCCTAGTTCGGGCTACTTCTACAGACAGGTTTGGCGAGGGGCTAGCATTGGCCATTTTGGCAGCTCCTGAGGTTCTCTTCGTGATTACAGGTGGTTGCATTAAGGCAGCGGTGCACGGCCGAGCTCGCTCTTTGGTGCCAGAGCCCAGGAAGATGTCGGGACGCCTGACCTAGGGAAGGGTGTCCCTGCCCACGGCATGGCGTTGGACTGGATGGTCGTTACGGGTCCCTTCCCACCAAACCAGTCTGTGATCCTACAATCTGGGGCATGGACAGTCCCACGGCTGTGGAAAAGAGCACGGTGGCCCCTGGCCAGCACCAAGCTCCTGCCAGGCTGCAGCCAGATGGGGTTATGGTGGTGGTGGCTGTCCCGTGGAGATGTGCTCAGCGGGCCCCGCACAAAGGGAAGACGATGGAGCAGGGGCTGGGGAGGGGCTGGCACCGAGTCAGGCCCAGGCATTCGAGCTGGCCTCGACACAAGTGTCAGCGGGAGTCCCATCAGATGAAGCCTTCCCTTGTCTCCGTTTTGATGCCATCCAGCAGAGCCCAGAGCCTGGTTTTGTTATTTAAACGAACCTGTTTGTCACAGGCGGGAAGGCCCACCCGCGAGCACTCCCTGCTTCGGGGAGAAAAGCCGAGCTGTGTGCTGCGTGTGGCTTTTCTAGGGCGGTGGAAGGGGAACTGCACAACTGAACCTTCACAGCGACAGCCGGCCCCGAGCGCCTGCCGGAGTTCGAATCAAGAAGCGCTGATTCTGAAAAAATGCCCCAAAAGGAAAGAAAGAATTTCTCTGGCTTTACCCGTTCCCATAAGCGAGAGCGGGCGAGGAGGTCCGGGGAGCCGCTGACGCTGGAGCTCTGCAGAGCTGTCAGACAGCCGCGTCGGTGCGAGCGCGGGGGCCAGGCAGTCACACCTGATGCCTGCGGTGACCCCTTCTCTGGCATGGGTTAATACGGGCATGTTCGGTAAGCAGATCCATTCATCTTGTCTGCAAATGTTACTTAAAATCCAGGTGGTTCAGCATAAGAGACAGTTTAGAAATCATGTAGCTTTCTGACTGATGAGCTCCTTTAGTGCTGCCATCATTCCCCTAATAATTATGCCCGTGCACAGCTCTGCGTTTGATTGTGCTGGAAGATGGATTCGCGTTTCCTGCAGGCATGCTGGATGAAATGACTTCCGTTTCAAAGCTCTGTTTGCAAAGTTCCTTTGTTCCTGCTGTGAAATTCCTGCGTCGAGCAGAGCCCATTCTGCTTTGAGACGCTTTTGAACACCATCTGGGTGGGTTCCCTGGGCTGCCTTCAGATTGTTCTCAGGATGCAGTCGGTGCTTGTCATTCAGGCTGATGCATAACCCAACAAAATAACACCGAGAAGAATGTTTTGGTTTAATGTGTCAAAGAAAGAAAGAAGAAACTCCGTATGAGAGCCAGGCTTGGGGCGCTTGGTCTGTCGTTTACCTTTCCAAATGCTTGCTCCCTGGACACCAGCGTGGCTGCCTGAACCAGGCCCAGCGCTGCTGAAGTCCGTGGACTGATACTGGATAGCAAATAAGAGGAGAACTGTGAGTCCTTTCACCCCGCTTCTTGCTGCTTCAGAAGCCTCCTTCTCCAGTGTTTCTCCCGTACCCAGCACAGACCTCCTGCCCAGCGAGGCACAGGCCGGCTGCACGTTGGCTTTGCTGGGGCTGCCTGCGCGGGTTGGTGGCCCAGCACAGGCAGAGCGGCCTCTCGAGCACCTGCCTGGGGGATGGCGAGACCTGCACCCAGCCGCCAGCGCCCGCGGCGAGCGCGCCGGGTCAGCCGGGCGTGTGCTGCCCAGGTAGGGCTCACGGCCCAGGAGGCTCCGAGAGGCAGAGCCGCGGGCAGAGGTGCTTGCTGGGGCTGGCTGCAGCACACAAAGCTCTCAGGCTGTGAACGGGACGCGTTACTCCCAGACTGTGGGCTGTTTCAGCAGCGCTGTGCGGTGCTCAGCCCCCCTGCCCGCATGGCACACAGCCCTGCTGCCCGCCTGGTGCAGAGCCCCCCTGCCCGCCTGGTGCAGACCCTCCTGCCCGCCTGGTGCAGACCCCCATTGCATGCCTGGTGCAGACCCCCCCTGCCCGCCTGGTGCAGACCCTCCTGCCCGCCTGGTGCAGACCACCCCTGCCTGCCTGGTGCAGACCCCCCTACCCACCTGGTGCAGACCCCGATTGCGTGCCTGGTGCTCAGCCCCCCTGCCCGCCTGGTGCAGACCCCCCCTGCCCACCTGGTGCAGAACCCCCTACCCACCTGGTGCAGACCCCCCCTGCCTGCCTGGTGCAGACCCCCATTGCGTGCCTGGTGCAGACCCCCACTGCCCAGCTGGTGAAGACCCCCCCTGCCCACCTGGTGCAGACCCCCCCTGCCCACCTGGTGCAGACCCTCCATGCCCACCTGGTGCAGACCTCCCTACCCACCTGGTGCAGACCCCCCTGCCCGCCTGGTGCAGACCCCACTGCCCGCCTGGTGCAGAGCCCTCCTGCCTGCGAGCAGGAGCAGGCCATACGTCCAGGACGCGCAGTGATGGAGCCTCTTACGGCTGCACGAGAGCAAGGCAGTTTGTTTGATTCACCCCGTGTTGCTGCCTTGGCTTTTTGCAATGAAGGGAAACACGGGAAGGAAATAGAAACATGTTTGTGTCAGCTCGGAAGCACCTTTTAAAATAAGCATTGGAGATGAGCCTTTGAATGGATTTTGGTATCAGAAGGGTCAGTAGTGGGATGTTACGGGCCGTCACAACTCCAAGGGCAGTGAATTCACCAAGGGAGAGGCAGTTCGCAGGTCAGCTCGAGTGCAGCTGTGAGTGGCTCTTCACCCGCGGCAGCCGCCAGAGCAGCACGAGGTGTGTTAGAAACTGCCCGTGCTGTGCTGCGTCGCTGCGCGACTGCACGGGGCCGCTGTGCTGTGCTGGTACACAGAGGTGAGAGTGGCGGGCGGCACCCAGCACCCCTGGGCCGGATCCGGCCCCTCAGCCGTGCCCCCTCCTCAGGGACCCGCACCCGGGGCTGGGGCTGCGGTCTCTGCCGTGGGGCTCGGGTGCCACGAGTTCCTGGACGTGCTGGTCCTCGCTCATAAGCAGCTGCACTTTCCCTGGTGCTAAAAGGTCATCCACTTGAAGGCACCACGCAGTAAACTCGTTTTAGGCTTTTTTTGCTGAAATTTTGTCACTCTGAAATGACTGTGGGGAAGACTCAGAAACCTGCATTTAGAAGCTGCATAAACTTCATATTCGAACAGTGCCGTGATGCACAGCTGCATCTCCCTGGATAGAACTGCCCGTATCGACGCTAAACCAGGGCTGAAATACAGGTGAAAACGAACTGCCTTTCTGTCCCTCGTGTTCCAGGTGCTGGGGCTCTGAGTGCAAACGCTACATTCGGTAACAGTGGCAATTAGACAGGACGGCTACATTGCAGTTGTGAGTGTGACAAAAGGAAAACTAAGCTTTTGGCTTACTTGGTGTGCAGGAGTAAGGGAACTCTTGAGCATTTCAGGAGAAATACTGGCTTACACACCTTGTTTGACCTGACTGGCACACAGCAGTAAACAGGAGCACAGAACTTGCCAGGACGTATTGGACCAAGGTTTGTCTGGTCTCATGTCCTGTGCTAGGCAGCGATGTGAACTGAAAGAATTCCCCATGAATGCGCTCAAAAAGAACAGGCTTCGTTCTGCTCCCTCGCATTTAGCAGCTGCCGCGTGGAGCATCCACAGTCCTGTGTACATTATTGCCCTTGCGATGGTAGCTGTTTGTGCCTGCAGCCGCCTCAGCTCCGTCTGCTCCCCCCGACCTGTGCAGCACGCCTGACCCGATGGCTACCTTGGGGCAGCGAGTTCCACAGGTTAACAAAGACACTGCAAAGTAATTGCTCCCGCTTGGCGCTTTGAGGTTGCCAAATAAAATGAAAGCTGGATATATGTGTGATAGTCAGAAAGTGTCATATGTACAGTGAGCAGAGCTTTGGAGCCCGGCTATTATTGGTGTTATAGGAGACTGGTATATGCTTTTCTTTTAATTTTTGCTTACCAGTGTCTTTATGAAGCCTTACGTGCAGAAACTACATCCCTGACACTCTATCTCTTAAATTTTTTGTGTGCTTCTGTTTTATTTTGTTCACATCAAGGGTGGATGTCCAGATGTTAGAGCATGCCACCCTTCCTGACCCAAGGAGCCCAGTGCCAAGCACCCAGTGCTGATGAGCACCCAGCCCGCCAGCCCAGTCGCCACAGTGTTCAGAGATCCCTGCGCTCCCACGTCTCCCTCAGCCCATGGCCGGCAGAACCAGCCAGGCTCCACGCGCTCCGGGTGGGCGGAGGGGCAAACCCTGCAGAATTTCTGGATGAATTGGGAAAGCTGAGACAACTGGGACATTATTATGCCTGCTGGTATAGTCATTACCAATTAGCATTGTAAAGTGTTTGGTGAGACAAGGCTCCAGGACCCTGATTTAGAATTAATTTCTGCAGTGGAGCTTTGAGTCCAAGTTAATCACTGTTGGATTTGGGATTACCATGCTCGTAGGAAAGGCTGCTAAAACCCCCACTTTTGTCATGATCCAGCAGCTCACAGGGCTTAGCTCCTGACTGAAGGGAAATGTGCATGTCAGAGAGTTTTGTGATCCCTACGGGGCATCGGAGCTGCTTCGCTGGTAGAGGAGAAGAAGGAGGGCCCTCACACACTGTTTCATTTTTAAAATGATTAAATTGAAGTTGCACTTAAATTCAAATCGGCCATTCAAATTAACAATTCTAATGTTCCTGATCTATTGATCTGTTAGCTAAGACCATTTGGAGCAGACTGTAATTAAACCACAAAAGCCTGGACACCAGAAACGCTGAGGGAACAGCACAATAGCTAGGAGAGAGTCATACAGTTCTGGCCTTAACCCGTTAAGCCCCTTTTCTTTCTGGGAAGAAGCAAGCGCTCTTTCGGCTGCCTCCCCACCGCGCTCGGGGGTGATGCCGGGACATCGCTCCCAGTCCAGCGCGGCAGGGAAAGCTTTTCCCAGCAACGCTTCGCAGCCCGGCGGGAGGTGGGACAGGACACTCTCCTGCCTTCTGCTCTTCGGGATTTCAGCCAAAAGCAGTTTCCCCATCTGCAGAGCCCGGTGAGGTCAGGGCGGGTGCGGGTATCTCCCGGTAAGGCAAAGGGCCAAGACAGGGAAATTCAGTCCCCAGTGTCTGTTCACCCTGAACTCCCAGTAGAGACTGTGGTAAGCGGTGGGTGTAAGCCTGGGTTTGGCGGGTCTCAGTTCGTTTCCAGCATCACAGACTTGTTTTGTGTTGGTCGTTAAACCTGTCACTGGCATCACGTTTCTGTTTCCACTGGAAGAACTGGGGCACGGGCACGGAGCGATCAGGGCAGTGCCCACGGCCGACTGGTCCCTGCTCCCGTAGCTCTGCAATGCCTTCGGTACCAGCTCTCCTGCATGCCCAGCGCTCTCCGAGCAGCAGCCAGCGGAGGAGGCAAGCTCCGGGAAGGTGAGGCCAGGGGGGCTGCCTGGGCTGCTGCAGCCGTCGCCCTGGCAGCAAGGATTGTCCCAAGCAAGCAAGCACCGCGCTTTACCCGTGCAGACGTTGGGATTCTGTGCATGGGCAGGATCGGGCCCAAACTCTCATCTACCACTTTTTTTTTTCAACTTAAGTAGTATTTTTTCCTGATGTTTGCACTACTTTCCCACAACAACCATTCAAGTCTGTTTATTGATATTTTTCTTTCCCCTGTGTGCACTGGATTTAGTGGGCTTGCACAGCCTCGCCAGGTGATCCAGTGGGAGCGGGAGGCGAGCGGCCAGGCTGGGCTCGGGGCTGGTGCAAGCCCAGGGCAGCGGCTCGGGCTCCAGAGATGACACGGAGTCATCCAGAGGTGTCCAGACACGGCACAGCCGGGCAATCCTAACAGTTCTGTTGACCGGGCGTTTACGTACATCAGCCTTAAGGTCTGCACAAACACTGCTATCCAAATGGAAACCTAAATACTGACTAATTGCTAGGAAAAAGGTTTATTCCTCCATTCCGTTTTAATTTTAATTAAGAAAGGTTAGCATTTTTCATATGATTTAAAGAGAAACGAGACAGGAAAAGGTCAAAACACAAGGGACCTTGAGCATCTCTAATCCCATAATGGAGAGCAATACAAGGCTCTAATATTTGAACAATCAACATGGACTTTTGTTATGAAGACCAACATGTGATGGAAGAAGGTAAGAGGCTTTTAGATCTATTAGAAAACTGGTGTGCTGGGAATGGAGGGAAATGATGATGGGAAAATTAAAATTCAGCTCCAGCAGAAGGTTGCAGTGTTCAACTTGCAGCTCAGTGCATCGATCTGTTCCAGCATTTGACTTTCAACCATGACAAAACTGTGGGCAAATTAATTGTTCTCCAGGATATTAGGCATCAGAGTCTATTAATCCTCTCTGGAGTCGGATGCTCCATGAATACTAATGAAAACTGAGAGCTGCAGTCATGTCTTTCCCGGTCTGAGTCAATGCTGTTGCTGCTGCCGCTTCCATGGGGGGCAGGGGGAGGGAGGGAAGCCCGGAGTGCCAGTCAGCCATTTGCTGCTTTTATTCAGATTTAAGGCTGATTACAATTGGAAAGAATAGCGTAATATGGCAAATCCTCCTCCCAAGCCGGGGAGGGTCTGAAAATCAGAAAGCGAGAGGCAATGTTATGTGTTTTCCACAAGGAAAAAAGTGAAAGGCATAAGTTATTTATGCAAATTCAAGATCTGTATTCAGACACATTTTAAGGAAGATCTCAGGAAATCATTTCTTAATTACACATATATATTGCACTTACTTTGCCTGCATGCAGGCTTTTTTCTCCCAGACTAAAACATGTGGAATAAGTCGCTCGTTTCTCGTTATTGTTTTACAAGCATATGAAATTTCTTTCTGCTCTTTATTTCCCTTTCAAAGAGCCCTCCCCCTCCTCTCCCCAAAACCTCACAATGCTCTTCAGGGGATGGAGCCCTGCTCCGGGAGCCTCCGCAGATTAATACTTAGCACTAATCTGCATATTTCTGTAAAGGAAATGGAGGCTGCAGGAAAGGGATATTGAAGATGTTTTACCTTCACTAATGCTGCACATTTAAGTAATCCTCTGGAATTCCAGCACAGCTTTAATCGTCCAAACCCAAGTCAGGACCATACTCTGTATAATTAATCCACAGGGTATAATGTTGCCTGGTGAAAGTGAATACTCTTCCAAATATTTGTCCAGCTAGTGTATCAGAGCTCATCCAACATGTGTTATTCCAACTTCTCATTTTGTTTCAGAATCAGGTTGCACTAAAGCAGCAAAGTGAAAGCAGCAGTGCTGGGGTTTAACACAAGCAGCTCTCCATTGATGACCTAGTGTTATATTCTCATCTAAATGCATGGAAGTTCCCTGTGGATCAAGATGAGAATATATTATATTCACTGTGCCGTATCCTTTTGTTTCCCCTTTCCCCTTGCAGTTGCACACAACTCTGTATTTACAGCTTACGGATTGCTGCAGCGATGGTATTTGCAGTGAAACAGCAGGGCTGAAAAATTTGGGTAATGAGGGACCCCTGCACAGGTTGCCAGGCAGTTTGTTTGCTCAGCAGGGTAATGGGTAACGTGCAAATCGCTGCGGAGGGCTTGCCCTGTGCTGAAACCCGCAGGCATCACAGGGCCGCTCAGATTCTCCAAGCCATATCGTGTCGGAACGCCCGTGTGCGAGGAGCACATGTGGAAGTGCTGAGCTCTCAGCCAGTGAACCAGGACTACACAAGGGTAAGCTTTTCTGAGGCTCCCATTTTCACCAGAATGGAAATACTGCAATGCAAAGAGAGCAAAGCTATTAGTCTGCACTCTAACTGAGACGATATTTATGTCTGTGCAAACACAGCACGCGCCTTCCGCATGATTTGGAGCTAAATGCAGTGTTACTTAATTAATGCATATGTAACACACAAGGCTATTACACCTATTAGAACTCTTGGACAATTAAAATTCCAGTGGTCCTCTCTACGACGGGTGTCCATGACAAAGGGCTGAAAATCTTCTCTGTCCGCAAACAACTGGCAAGAGCCAAGAAGAAAACCAAACCCAACCAACAGCCAGAAAACAGTTTTCAGGTTTGCCTCGATTTCTGAAAGTAAATGTGAGAGTTTACTACCCAGTGTTGGTCAGAGCATGAGGTGTTTGTCCCTGGGGAGCCGCTGAGAGCAAGTGGCATCCTCCAGTTCCTTCACACTTCTCGAACTTGCTCTGGGCACTGCGGGGTCAGAGGGAGCTGTGGCAGGACCGAGAGGGCGAGGGGTGGAGCAAGGCAGGACGGTTGACTGCAGGCAGGCTTTAAATCATCGACAGTCCTGTAAAGCTGAGTGGGGTTTTCTGGGGCAGAGCAGGGCAACTGTGTCTCTCCCGTTTCCAAACAGCCACCTTCCCCATGCCCCTGGACCATTCCCTTTCCAACCTAGAACAAGTGCCACTTTCACCAGTCACGTAAAGGCTGCTGTTCCGGGGTGTGACTACCGGTGTAATTACTCTGTCCAGCTTTCAAGGGACAGCTTTCAAGGGCTTTGCCCTTCCCTTGTATCCCCTACATCTCTGTGCTTCCTGGATTTGACCGGCACCAGAGCAGGAAATCTTATGAGAAACCAGGAATCGATGAAACTCTGCAGGAAAAATTGTTCTTGAGAAGCTTCCAGCTCAGATTCGGTGCTTAGAGGCTGAAGCCTGCCAGAGCCCCAGCGCTGCTCTGGGCGATACCTTCTGCTTGCACGTCAGAGCCATTGCTACCAGTGACCTCGGGGACGCGTCAGCTCTGTGCGGTGCTGCTGGGCTGAACCCGCTGCCTCCCTGCTTAGCATGTCTGTGGTGTGGATGCAACGTGTGGCTGGTGCGTGATGGTGTGCTGACCTGCAGCACACGTTCTGTCTGTGGGTTAGCTTAGTTCTCCCTGCCCTGTGCACAGATAGTTCATTTATTGCCTTTAAAATCATGAAGAGGAGATATTCAGTGCTTGGCGTCTAACTGTGAGGCCCATGGAGGAGGCACGAAGGGTCAGGCAGGTCTGGGTCAGCCCCATGGGTCAGGGCAGGGTGCGTGGTGTGAGCGACTGGGGTGAATCAGGAGCAGCGCTTGGAGGGACAGGCAACCGCGCCGTGACGTGGGCATGGCACTGGTTTGGGTGTCCAGCCACAGGGAACAGTGTGTCCTTCTCCTTCCACGGGCTCGGCAGGTTTACGGCAGCAGGCACAGGAGTGCCATGAGAGGGGGACAGGTCTGTCTGTCCGTGCTGCCCTCCTTGCTCACCTGCAGTCGGCATCAGGTCTTGCCCATGCTGCCTCAGGCGGGCTAGAGCCCCGGAGCAGCAGAAGGCAAAAAGGCACTTGAAAGTGCTCTGGGAAGCAATGACCAGGAGATGTGTTTGTTCTTGTGGTGCCTTCTGCAGTGGCTGAGCTAGTATTTCTCTGCTCTTGGCAAGTGGTACACGTAGAAGTGAGTGGCTTTTGCTCTTCGTCCCCAGATGCAGCTCAGCTCTGCACACAGCCAGCCTTTCCAGGACAGACTGAGATGTAATGAGTGTCCCCACTTCTGTGTGTGGGGACTGATGCTCAGGCAGCCGTGGAGGTAAAACCCGGTGGCAGTGGACAAACGAGACCCCCACGGTGCCGCTGGGCCTTGCCCTGGAAGTGGTTGTGAGTGGGGATGGTGGCTGGTGCCAGCCAGCCCTGCTGCGGTCTCCGGGAGCTGTGGCAAGTCGTTCCCCGTCGCGGGCCGAAGCGTGTTCGTGGGGCCGGTGCTCGGGGCCGGTGTGGGGTGGGACGCTCCCGCGGGCAGCGCGGAAGTTTGGCGTGCGAGCTGCCTCCCGCCCTGCGCCTCATTACCCGGGTCCTGCCTCCCATTTCAGAAGAGTTGACTTCAAATAAAAGAGCTCTTTGAAAAATCACGAGGCATTTTATTCATGATTAGGTTTTGTCCAAAGTCTTTTGACAAGAAAATAGGTGATCCAGCTCAGAGAGCTTTTTTTTGCTAGTACATAAGAAACCCATTACACATCTTTTTTAAAAAACAAAAACTTTCTTATTCTCTTTGAGCCAGTGTGGCCAGCTGTCAAAGGAGCAAATTCAGCCTCCAAATGGATTTAATACAAAACAGACCCCGCAGACCGCCTTGTGCATTGTTTAACCATTGCTTCAGTTTCCCTCCTCCTTCTTTGCTGCATCAGGTACTTGCCATCTAGAGTCATAAGTTTTTAATGTTTAAAATATAACACATTGTTTCAGTTAATGTAATTGTCCCCCTTTCTCCCCCCCCACCTCTTCCCCTCCAGTTGTATCTCCTTTCTCTTATGAGTGGCTTTAGTGTGATGGCAGCTTTCTGCTCTCAGAGAGGAGGTTCCAGGCAGCCTCCATCCCCCGGGTCAGCTCAGCATCGCGGTCTCCTCTGGACAGAGCTGCTCTCAGCCTCACATGCACCTTTTCCGTCATATTCCTCTTCCCTTATAAATCTCTTTTTAAATACGCCGGCACCAGTCATGACTTGTAGGGGCAGGATCAGACCGCAGCACCCGGGGCTGGACGGACGGGCAGCACGGCAAGCCTTGGTGCGGCCGCCTGGAGATGGGCCCAGTGCTAACTGGGATCTCTGCTGCTCTCCCGAGGTGCAGCCCGGGCGGCCGGCGCTGGTGCCGGGGGAAGACCTGGGACCGGCTGCGCCGTGCTGCTCTGTGCTCTGCGGGATTTCGGGTGGGCCGTTTCCGGAGGCTGAATCTGCAGTGCCCTTCAAGTGACGCTGCGCTCCTGTGCGTGCGAGACGCGCTTCGTGGTTAGTTTTGCTTTTCCCTGTCACTGGTCCTACTGCTACCTTGGCTACGAACCGCACAGATTTAACGAGACAGCACAGCCGATACCCGAGGTTGTCACATTTTGCTGCCTCGTTGCCACACGACCTGGACGCAACTCCTCCTCTCGGTGACGCAAAAGCCACTCCGACCACCCACATCTGCCGTGGGAGCCCTGATGACAGCGTGCCTTGCCGCTGCCAGCTCCTCCTGCTCGGCCGCGCTGAGGGCTGTGACAGCGAGCAACGGATGGTCACCAGTGCTGAGAAAAAGAGCTCCCAAGTGCAGGAAGGGAAGTCTGTTCACTGAGGTGGAGACCTGAGAGCAAAGTTTCCGTGGGTGTTGCATGCAAATAATTTCCTAATGTTCGTTACCAAGACGGGGCCCTCGCCAAGGCTGGCACCCAGCAAGCGCTGGGCACCAGGACGTCCCCTCCCTGAACATCTGCAATCTGCACCGACGGATGTCGATCGCGGGGAGGGACAGAG
Organism: Opisthocomus hoazin; assembly: GCF_030867145.1. Lineage (NCBI taxonomy): Eukaryota > Metazoa > Chordata > Aves > Opisthocomiformes > Opisthocomidae > Opisthocomus > Opisthocomus hoazin. The sequence continues at coordinate 29,083,824 of NC_134426.1, read as the reverse complement.
CCGTGAGAAGGTCACAGCAGACATCCCGATGGCGTCTGTGTCCTGTGGGCAGTGCTGCAGGCCGGGAGGAGCAGGAGATGGCTGCTGTCGGTGCTGGCCCTCCCGGAGGGTCCAGTGCTATCGGAGTCGCTGCCGTCGTGGTGGCTGTGGTAAACTGATCAGCCTCACAGCTGTGATAAAATAATCAGTCTCCCTGTGAAAAGCAGTCAAGGTTTCACACTTGCTCTGCCTTGTAGAAAGCTGCTGCAGAACCTCGGTCTTCTCACTGGAAGCCCTGGCAGACTGACCGCGGGCTTCACCTCCCTGTCTCCCTTTGGACGCCTGCGGCCGGCAGCCACCGCCAGCTTGCGGTGGGCAGCCCTCCCGGCCGAGCCCGGCACCAGCGTGGCTCCTTGCTTCCCCTCTCCACAAATGGCCACAGCGGAACTGCAGAGCCCCGCAGATGGCATCCCCGACACGGAGCCGCTGCGTCCCCGTGGCAGCAGGAACACGGGCGGGATGACCTGGCTCCAGCGTCGTTAAATCCAGCTGGCCTTGCCTCTCCGGATCCCGGAAGGTGCTGGGCACAACGTGAACCACGGTGCCGACACGCACGTTCCTTCTCCCCGGCCGCTGCACCGTGAGCGGTTGACAGCACACGTTACCTTGTACTACAACCTGGACGGTGCCGGGTGCGGGGGGATTGATCCCTTATTGATGCCACAGGCAGCCGTCTAATAGAAATTAATAAAAATCAAATACTGACAGTGAAAATACAGCTAGGTCTGGAGAGCTATTGACTTTGGGCTCTGCAGGAGCAATTTCTCTGCCTTTCTTCATACGTTCCGCCAGTGGAAAAGGTGGCAGGCACACATATCTCTGCTCCGTAAGCACACCTCTGTATAGCACAGGTTTGCATGAGCTGTTTCCCTAATCCCTTTACAGAGTCCACACTGCTCTTTCTGTGGAAAAAGGTACTGTTAATTTGCTTTAAAGAGAAATGAATCCCTGCAGCACACACGAATAAGATTTAATTACAGAGAAAGTAACAATTTCATTGAACTTTCGTGTTTGAAAGAAAAACTCAGAAGGAAAAGGAGTGTTCAGAAGGAAATCCTCCGTGTCCCATAACCCCAGATAAAGGCGCTTTATTGCGCAAGCTGCACTTTCAGCCTGGCTGTTTGCTGGCTGCTCCCATGCCGCTGGGTTTGGGTGCCCACCCTGGGAAGAGGCAAGAAGCTTGTTTGCCCACTGCTTAGGAGAACGTGTGGCTTTTCTCTTGGGTCCCTGAGTCTGAAATTACTGATTTATAATCCCTCTTTATCCACAAGAAGGGGTAACTGAATTGCCAGATGTGGTATTTCCCCAGCAAACTCGTGTGTTCATGAATTGCTTCTGAGCTGAAGAGAAGGGAACTGGAAGGAGCAGAAGCCCAAGACATGGATGAGCCAGTTGTCCTCGCTATCTGTTGGTTACCTGTGGGTCACTCAGGGGGGCTAAAACACCCGGCTGAGATCACTGGGGTGCTGGTGCTCAAGTTCAACAAAGCTTGGAAGAGTGGCCAAAACCCTGTGAGACCAGTGGCTGTGTTACGAGAGTGTGTCCACCTAGACAAGGGCAGACTGGACATCAGTCCTCGTAGGCTAATGGAGGTGTTGACATGGGACCAGCTTGATCAAGAATTGAAGAAATAAAGAAAAGGGAATGCTTACTGAAAATAGATGCATTCTTTGAAATAAAATGTGTTTTAATATAAGTAAATATAAAACTGTATGCATCATACAGACTAAGAATAATGTTTTTGTCGCCAGAGCAGGAGACGGTATTACATTCCCTAACGACTTTGCAAAGCATCTGAGGCTTGCAACGGACAGAGGACATAGGCATACTTCCCTGACCTTGTGATAAAGAGCTAATTCATTCAGTGGATATATAAAAGAGATCAGTAAGTAGGAGTGGTGAAATGATTTTATGGCATAGTAAACTTGTATGGCATTGGTGAGACGGACACTAGAATATTGCCTGCAGCTCTAATGTCAACATTTTTAAAGGGATGTTGAGGGTGTCAAAGAAAGCCACAAAATTGTTTATGAGATGAAGAAAATGAGCTACAGAAAAAGAGATTAAAGAGCTCACGTGAGATCAAGAAGAAGAACAAATGCCTTCATGAAATCCTGAAGTACCTTCTCAGGGAGAAAGTACCAGGACTGAGGCCCTCAAGTCTAGCAGAAAAGGCAGAACAGGAGCCAAAGGCTACAGGCAGAAGCAAGACATTTAACATGAAAATAAGGTTCAGACTTCTGGGAGGGAGAGTAATGACTGACTGGAAAAAACTACCCATGAAAGCTGTGTATTTTCCATCTGCTCACACGTCCAAGACGGGCACGGTGGCCTTCGGGGAGCTAGGTGCGAGCTACAGAAGTTGTTTGGCTAGGGGTGGGGGAGAGAGCCGAAATGAGATGACCTGTGCAGAGAAGCCGCGGTGTGTGATGCACGGCTCCTTCTGGCCCCTGGTTGAGGGCCACCATCTGCGGGCAGCGCCGGCTCTGGGACGGGCTGGGAGCGCGGGGACCGGGGGTTTGCCGGGGGGGGTGGGTCACTGCCCTGCTTACTCCCATCAATGTCGCTTCACAAAGTGTTTCATAACTTCCTGAAGAAACAAAAGCAAAATCCATCTGCATGAATTTAAAGTGGCAGCTTCAAAGCTTCGGAGGAGAGGAGCAGCTCGCCCAGCAAGGCAGCCGGTTTTGTGATCGAGTCCTGCTGCTTATGCAGCCTCCAGGGGACTCGCTCAGAACCAGCGAGGATGTTCAGAAAGGGAAAAGAAAAGGATCAGGAGGAAAACAACAACAACAAAAAAGCTTGGAAATATTACTGCTTTCCGACGTGTTTGAAAACAAACACAAAAGAAAAAAAAAACAGGGAATGAAGTATCTCCTTAAAATGAAGCACTTAAAAGTGCTCCTTTGGGGATGAAGAAAATCTCTGACTTCTAGTATTCTGAGAAAAGCTGCAACTTAGCAACAAAGCAATGCATTTGAATTTCCCTGGCACAAGCAAACTAGCAAAATCCCCAGTTCCTCTCGTTTGCCCTGTCCTTGGCGGGTCCTGCCCTGGCCCTGGGAGCGAGGGACACAACAGAGTGTCCACTGCGGGGAGCACAGGCGCTGTGGGGAGGTGGGAAGCACAGCACCCGGAGGGGTGGGAGCCCGCGGCGTTGGGCTGGGTCCTGCTGCAGCGGGGATGCTGCGCTGCGCTCAGCGGAGAGCGGGAGGGTCCCTCTGGAGAAGCCCTTGGGCACAGCTCCGGGAGCTCCTTCTGTGGATGAATTAAAAAGTGTTTTAGAAATGTCAGGCAGTGGTTAGTAGCCACTTACGGTGTCAGAGGAGATGCTTTTAGCAAAGTGCTCATGGCTTGGCTCCGTCTCCCCCGTTAACAGTGACGAGCGGCCGTGCACAGTGCCCGTCTGCGTGGTGGCAAGCAGAGGTGGTTACACCAGTTAAAAGCAGCCATCGCATGGTCCAAGGGGGCACAGGCCATCTCACCTCTGGTGCCTCGTAGAAGCCTCATGAGCAAAACAGCAAAGCGAAAGACATGGGGTGAAGGCACGGAAGCTGTGCCCGGAGCCGTGGGAGCAGGCGCAGTGGGTGCGAGTGGCTGCCACCTGTGCTGCCTTTGCTTGCGCTGACGCAGAGCTTGTCCCCTGCCTTCTCCGGCGGTGGAAGGGCTCACGCTGCTTCGGAGGCTGGCCACGTAGCAGCGGTCCCTGCCGAGCACCGGTGCCAGTGCCGCCGCGGCAGAGAGGCGATGCCCACGGTTCAGGAGCCGGGCGCCTGCGCGGGGAATCGCCCTGCCCTCCCTCCCGGGGCTACACAAGGCAGCTGCGGCTCCGTTCCCTTCCACGGCCCGTGCTCCTGGCCTTGTCTGCGCTCTGCCAAGAGCCCCGTGGAATTAGCGATGCTATGTCTTGATTTAATTTTTGGTCTGCTTTGACTCTAGCAAAGCAGCAAATTGCTTCCCGTAGTTGTTTTACTTTTATTTATAGGGTAATTTGCATCACGAAGACAAGTTGGCCTATCAATAACAGCAGACCAATTAAGGTCACCTGTCCCCTCCTCTCTTTCCGAGGCCCTCATCTCTCACTTGCATGTCTTCATCTTGATCAAGTATTGTGATGGATCGGCTTGCGGGAGGGCTGCCCCCAGCTCTCTGTCTCGCGCTGAGCCGGCTCACACACATCTTCCAAGGCCTGGGTCAGGCTGCTGCTCTGCTCGGCCGTGTGACATTTCTCGGAAGAAAAGGACTGCTTGTAGCACTTGCACGGAAAGTGATTTTGCAAAGACGAAAGATGCAGCCACTCCCTGAGCAGGGAATGAAAGTAGAAGGGAAAATATCTGGCTAGCTTATTAATATTTCATCATGAAATGTAGTCGGGCTAAATTCATTACTGTGTACAGGTTGCTCTACACTGAAAGCATGAAGCCTGACTTCGGTGAAGCCAGGGCACACTGCTGGCTCCTGGCTGCCATTTCTCCCAGTTTGCTGGGCCCTTTACCCTGAATCTGGTGAAACTGAACCTGTTTTCCACAGGGTGCTGCCGGGGCACGGGGGGCTTTGCAGCCCCGGGCGCAGCGGGGTGCTCCGGCTGCACGCTGTCACGGAGCAGGGCTGCGAGGGGTTCTTGTGTGGAGGGTACGGCTCCCAGCCTGGATCCCGGACGCCTGCAGAAACGCGGGTCTGTGGCAAATGCAAGCGAGGGGTTAAGGAGCATTATTTTCACTTTCGTTCAAAGGATAATGTCACTCTGGTGCCCAAGACCCTCTGCGTGATCCCGAGGGGCTGTACCTGGCAGATACGCCAGCCTTCACCGCGATTTTGGAGACAGTCATCTTAACGCCTGAAACAATGCCGTCTGCCCTTCTGGAGTTATTTGTTTGCATATGTTCACAGGGAAACAATCTTAAATATGGTAATAACGAACATCCAATCAGTTAGCATAGTGTTCGGGGATATAGCCGTGGCAGTCAATCTGCAACTGCAAATCTGCATATTTATGCAGTTTCATTAATTATGTATTATGCAGCATTAATCCCAATAATATGTGTACGCTTGTTCAGTAGAACAGAGAAAAGACTAGCCTAGCAGAAGAATTAATCAGAGTCATTCACAGATCCCACATCGCTTTAGGTTGCAATTACAAGTATTTTTACTTAAAAGGTTTTGCATTAAAAAAAATTAATTTTGCAAGATTTTGAGGTCCCCATGTAGCCACAAAAATTTAAGTTGAGCTGTGAAAAATGGCTCCTCCACATCTTCTGATAGAAACCACAGCTGAGCATAGGAGGGGCTTTTAAGAGAGGTTCCTGTCAAACAGTCTGTTAATTATCTCGGCTGTAAGGAGAAACTACAGTTCCTGGGGCTGAGACTGGGGGTTTTGTGCTGTGTTTGTACAGCATTTGGAGAGAGGTGCCCGAGTCCACTGCTGGGTGCTCCAGGGTTGTGAATAACCAATATGATGCCTTCAGAGGAAACAAATGAGAGAAGTTTGCTAATTGTCCCACTTTCTGTCCAAGAGTGAAGACAGTATGAGGCCGAGGGCTGCTGCTACGATGTCTTACAGAAATCCACCCCAGCCACAACCAGCTCTGTGCTATCTCTGGGTGCACAAGAGGATTTGCTCATATTGCTATTATGAGTAGGAAAAAAAATCCAGGCAGCATGCAGGAGGGGAAAAAAAAGGGACAAACTTCAAAGGCCAAACACGTCTCAGGTGGGGAGGGGGAGACGGGTGCAGAGATGAGTCTGGGTAGGGGAGCCAGAGCCCGCGCTGCCTGCCCAGGCATGTGCCAGCAGCCCGCTCGCAGGGACGGTGCGAATTGCTGCCATTTCTCCCAGTTTGCTGGGCTCTTTACCCTGAATCTGGTGAAACTGAACCTGTTTTCCACAGCCAAACACAGAAACTGGCCCAAAATGAAAATTTCCTGCTTGGCCCTTGCTCCCAACAGAAATGACGGCGTCACAGGTGTCACGGGCAGCGATGCGACTGTCCACAGCCACGGGTGACATGGCTGCGTCTGCTCCGGCAGCGCGGGCAGAGCCCACGCCGTGAGTCAGCTCTGCACACAGTGGCCATGCAGCCTCCCTGTGCCTGCCTGCGCCTGCCTGCATCTGCCTGCATCTGCCTGCATCTTCCTGCACCCACCTGCTCCTGCCTGTGCCTGCCTGCATCTGCCTGCACCTGCCTGCGCCTGCCTGCATCTGCCTGTGCCTGCCTGTGCCTGCCTGCATCTGCCTGCATCTTCCTGCACCCACCTGCGCCTGCCTGTGCCTGCCTGCATCTGCCTGCACCTGCCTGCATTTGCCTGCATCTGCCTGCTCCTGCCTGCACCCACCTGTGCCTGCCTGCATCTGCCTCCGCCCTTGCACACGCTGCCCGTGCATACGATGCTAAAGAGACCGAATGCTGTTTACCCTGGTAACAGTGACTGATGCATAACGCATATGCAGTGTGTATGACTGATGTAATAAAAAAATGTAGTCGGGCCACTTAGGAAAAAATGCAGAAAGGTAATTCCTCACACTGTCGTAATTTGTGACATTGGCTTCAATTTGTTTTCATTAGTGGTTTGCTAATGCCTTTATTAACCATTACATACATACAGCAAAATGATGAGGTTTCCATATCTATATATGCAAATAAAATATGTCTGGCCCATGTATTGATGGACCGGGTAAATATCAGGCTAGTTCTCATTATCCCCAGGAGGTTTTTCTGGATTATTTTTTTGGACTGTAATAGAAAGACCACCCACTTTTTCTGGTGTATTTTATTTCCTATATGTGGATAGCTGGTAGATTGCAAGAACACAGGACCCTTTAAAATAGGCAGAAATATACCGAGAGCTTCAGGCTCTGACAAACTCTTTAGAAAATCGGGTGATTTGGGTCCAGCTGTGTAAATGTTTTCAGTTTCGCTGCTGAGGCCCTGAGTTTGATTTTGTGCCAAGACAAGCCTTGCTCGAGTTGTTTTTGGCAAAGCCTCCTGGCTGAGGAATGTCAGCATCACTTTCAAAATATGATGGTTTGTAATTTGGACCACAGAATGAAAACTGAGCTTCTGGTACATTTTGCCATCATCTAATTACCAGGTCCCCAATTACAGTCAAGGAACCATCTCTGTAGCCTGGCACAGAGGAAGGTTATTCCCATTGTAAGAGATTTCTACATATACGTTTCCCTTAACACATTCCTAAAACGCAAACAGGTTTTCAAACGAGTCGGTGCTGGCTGGCGCGGGTGCGGGTGCCTTGGTCCCGGCCCTTCCCGGTGAGGATGGAGCCGCTGCCGCTCTCCTGTCGCTGCCGCTTGGGCCACCGCTCCCTCCACGCCCGCCGCCAAGGGAAGACGCTGCATCAGCTGCGGGGTTTTGTTGCCATGGCCATGGCCGTGGTGTGCCGTGCCACCCCGGGAGCGGCTGCCACTCGCCATCCCTCGCTGGCCCCGAGGGGTGCTCGGGGTGGCGGGGAGCCGTGCGGATGCTGCGAGGCGGCAGCCCCCAGCTTCACCATCTTCTCACCGGATCCCAGTTAAACTCTGGATTTCCATGAGCCGCGGGAGCCAGAGCCGACCTTGGCAGTTCCCACGGCGGCCTCGGAGGCTGCGGCTGATCTGGAATCTGAGCACAGAGGACTTCCCACAAAGACCGCCTCTATCTACAGCCAGCGTGGAGTTAGTTGATGGATATGCTAATTTCATTATTCATGTACATAATTACAATCTAGGGGTTGGGAAGCTTTTTAGGTAATGACAGCTGAGAGGAAGGATTTACCTAACTTTTGTAATATAAGTGTAATGTTATTTAACTGTTAAATAAAAATGCTCTGCCTAGCCTCCTTCAAGAGCAGCAGTGATGATGCTCGGAGGTGCTCAGCAGGCAGGATGCAGGCTGGGCACTGTGGGCAGCCGGGGTGGAGGGGGACACCTTTTTGGGGTGGGCAGCAGTCGGAAATGTCATCCCATTGCACACATGAGGCAGTTGTCAACCATTGTTTGACAAGTGTTGAAAACCCCAGGAGTGGGGTGGGAGGTGGGAGTGCGGCTCCTGCACCTCAGCACACTGACAGCGGAAACTTCCTTCCTATTTTCGATTCAGTAAGTTAACGGGCAGCCTGTACCTGTCTGTTCCCACACCAGTGCTGGCCTCTGAATCTGCAAAAGAGACTCAAAAAGGCGAGGGATGAACGCAGGGCTCAGCTCCGGTGACCTCCAGCTCCCTCCTCTCTTCCTCCTTCTGACCAGCAAGTCACGGGCAGCTGGCGTCAGCCAAGAGTTTTCACAATTGCGTTTAATTTGTGTACCTCTGTGTTTTAGGTCAAAGAAAGCAGGATCTGCTCAATGCCTTTGAAAATCAGACTGATAGTATCTCAGAGGTCAGACACTGTAAAATGAAAGTGCCCAGAACTAAAAGCCATTTTTGGTTATCTGGCCCATAACCTCTCCATGGCTCTGCGTCCTTCTCTGCCGACCAGAGTGAATAATATTAACCTCTCTTGCTAGAGGGCAGAATGGCTCAATCACTGCTTACAGAGTGCTGCGGAGACCAAGCGGTGGTGCTGAGAATGATTTTTGTTATTAAGACCCGTGCTCAGCGCAGCTCCCGCCTGCCTGGAGCGCTGCTGCCCCTGGGTCTGCTCCCCTCTCCCTGTGCGGGGCAGCTCAGAGCGCCGCAGCAGCCGCCCCAGCCGTGCCCAGCAGCGATGCCTCCGTGCAACGGCTCCCAGCCAACAACGTTTTCTGGTGCAGCACTCCCAGTCTTGTCCAAGGGTGCTCTGGGCTCGGCTGTTCTGTGCCCTCTCAGCTGTTGCACCCACCTCCGCTTGCTTCTCCAGAACGATCCTTCAGCAGATCTCTAGCAGTGACTCCTGGTACATCTGCCTTTTTCCCAAAAGGTGACTTTGAACGTCTGACCCTGCAGTGGGGTGAGCAGCAGGCACAGTGCTCCGTGCAGTACAGCGATGCAGGAAAAAATTGCTGCCTGATAGATAACGTACCCAGAAATGAGGGATACCCTTTGCTTGCCCTGAGTAATCACCAAAGACAAATTTGGGTGCATTATCATTAGAAACGCCTCCTGCTAATGCAGCTTAAGTGTTAATTCTTGTAGCTATTCCATTGTAACAGCAAGAGGTTTATCTTTAATTGGGTTTCATGCTCTAAATGCTCTGATGACAAAGGTTTGAACAGGTGAGGCATGCCTTGTAAGAGCTGAATAAATATCTGTGGAGCATGGAGTGTAATTACCCACTGCCCCTTCCAGACATTATGAAAGAGGAAGTGAGGAGTAGCTTGGGTTGACAGAGCGATGCCTCTGATTTGCAAAAGATGACAGCAAACAAAAAAACATGTCTGGATTTCGAGTTTTACCCATTGGGATATTGACTGGTTCTCGGGTTGGTAGGGTGAGTCGGTTTGATCAAGAGATCTCCGGCGTTGGTGGAGCAGAGGCTGGTGACCTGGGCGGTGGCAGCGACCCGCCCGGCACAGTTTGCTGTTGCTGCGTCCTGGAAGTCCCTGCGCTGGGCTCCTGGCAGCGTGGGAGCGCTGCCTGTGCCGGCCGAGCTCCTCAGACCTCTCTGGATCGCCAGAAGTGTCGGTGATGTATTGCCCCTCGTTGCTGACACGCTTTTAAAATGTTAATAGCGAGTAAATTACTTTTCTTTTTATACTTCTTAAAATAAGATTTCTTGCTGCAAGATGGTGTCTCTGGCTGTCGTTCCTATGCCTCTCCTTTATTACAGTCTGTATTAGATGGACTGTGGAGATCTCATGCAGATTTTATGGGAACTATTTTATTTATAAGAATTTTCCTAGTGTCAGATGGATCTGACACTTCTGGAGTCCCCTTTTCCATTCCCATGCAGAAAGACAGCAGAAATTTTAAGCCCCTGGCCACACACCAACCCGGGCGCGGGGCTCGTGCCCCGCAGCCAGGCTCGGGGCTGAGTGCAGCCAGCCCTAATGCAGCTGCAGACCTTTTTTTTTTGCTGGTTTCTGAGCTGTGAAATGGCAGCCTCCACTGGCGACATAGGAGGACACTGATCTTACCCAGGGCAAAACATCTTGCGTCAAAATCACATTAACCGAGGAATGCTCAGACATCTTGTGGGAGAAAACCCGGGCTGAGAAACACGGGGTGGTGCCACCACAGAGCTGCCCGTGTCCCCGGGAGGTACTGCCATGGGTTCCCCGGCCCGGCGGCTGGAACTGAAGGGCTCTCCTGGGCCGTCTGCTGAGGAGGGTATTCCAGGTCTGCGCAGCATGGATTTAGGCAGGGCAGAGCACACTGCATTTCCTTGTGCCGGGATTTGCTTATCACAGCGACGAAAACAAGACAAGCAAAGCACAAATATAAATTACCCAGGCCAGAAGGGTGTACTTTGTTCCTATCCCAGGCAGAATATTTTTATAAGTAAATACAGCAGAAAAGCCAAGAGCCCTAATGAATTCTTGTTTGGGTTTTGCTCACGCCGCTCTGCCACGGTGTTATGGTGGTGGTGAGCAGTTCAAAGCTCTTCTTAGCTCTGGCTTTGGACTCATTTCTTCCCTCCTGCCGTGTGGCCCTGTAAAGCAGAGGTGGCGATGACTTGCTCCCTCTGCTCAGGAGGGAGCTGGCAGCCGGGGCGTGGGGAAGGCACGCTTGTCCTGTGCGGCCCTGCGAAGCTGCTGGAGCCGGGTGCCGGAGGTGCCGCGTCCCTGGGGAGAGGCAGCAGGACAACCACCCATGGCTAGCAACCGTTCACTGTCCTGTCTCTCTTTCGGTGGCACATCTTCCCCCAAGCATTAGCTGGTTTCTGGCTGCAGCATTTCAAAGCAAGTAAAGACACTAACTCATGAGACGTTACAATGAGAGAGCGAATGAGACTGAAATTGGAGTGTTCGCAACCAGTGCACAATATTTAGGAGAATTCAGACCAGCAGAGCCTTTAATTCAGGCTGAGATTTTCTCTGCTTGAGGTTATTGGATGTGCCTGAGTTCTCAGCAGAAAGGAGATCATTCATCCTCTAAAATCCCTTTCCCCCTCCTCCATTCTCCCTCTCCTACCTCTCCAGCACAGGTGGGAAGCGAACAGAGACGTGTGCTGTACCTGTGCTATTAATGTGCTTTGGCTACAGAATTACGCCCCGCGCTGTGCGGCGCTCGGGAAAGCCTGCTTGTAACAGGTGATGGTTTATGCAGCGGCAGAGCAATGCATCCCCGGAACGGCACCCCTCCCCTGGGATCAGCGTCTGAATGTGCTCCGATCTATCAGGACCATGAAAGTGCCCTTGCTCAGTAACCCAGAGGCAAATATGTGAGAAACAGGATTGCTTCTATAAATAGCGGTGGGCTCATGAGAACATTGTTTATCGCTGTGGTGGGTGGTGTGAAGGCTGCCCTTCGCTTTCCAGCAATGGAGAAATAATGCTATCCCACTCCCAGCCCATTTATAGCAAACGGAAAAGATAAATGTGTTTGGAGGGAATTTCGAATTCCACAAAGACTTATTCATTGTTTTTAGTCCTCTCTTGCTTTCCTAGTGAAGACTGCAAGCCACCCATCAATCATACCCCGTAAGCTTCTTCATGTCTCGCATTCGAATGCTCGCAAAACTGCCCACCACCCCAGAGCTTATCAAATTCAGCTCCTTCCAACCAAAAGCGTGTATCACTGCTCCCAGGCTCCTCTTTCTGGGAAAAAATAGCTGTTCCTTGTGCTATTTCTGGGTGACTCTGCAGGCACCTCCCATGGATGCACTGTTATGTTTTCTGCTAAGGCACATTAACATCTCCAGAGAACTCTAGTTGTCAGCTAAAGCCCCAAACAGCTATGTGCATGCTGAATTTTAAGCACCAGAGTCAACAGTGTTAATCGTGCGCTTAAAATGAAGCTCTTTCGTAAGTCTGCAGGATCAAGGTCTTAAACTGTAAGATCCTTGGAGCGGGGTCTTTCATTGTGTGTGTAGAGATTAGCATTCAAATAAGAAACGCTACAAAGGACTGCCCAAACAGTCACGATGATACCCTGGTCTTTGAGGCAACGCAGTCAGTGGGTATCGGGGCAGGAGGCAGGAGGGGCAGGAAGGATCTCACGCCTGGCAGGGGCTTCTCCGCACCGCCATCCCCAGTACCGTGCTTCCTGGCACTTTCCTGGCCCCTCTGCCTGTTGTATCGGTTCCTAGATGCTTGCTCTATGGCAGATGAATTAAGTTATCCTTTCCGGTAAGTGCATTTCTCAGTCACGTTGCTCGCCAAAGGAGCTGTGAAATCCTAGCAGCATTTCCTCTTGTGCATAATGTCACATTTCCCCAGCTCTGCTCCCTCTTGCCTCCCTTCCATCAGTCTTGTGTGCAGAGCTGAGTATGCCCACGAGCGAAGGCACAGAATATGCATGATATGCTCCATCATGTAGGACCAAATCATTTGCTCCTTCTATAAATCTATAGCCAAATCGCTTTGTTTCCACATAAGAATCTCATGCTGTGTGAAACTAAGGGAGGAAATAATCGTGTGTCTGTTGAGATGCTTATCTCGATCGTTTGCAGTCCTACCAGCTCCTTGGCTTTTAATGAGGGGAGGAAAAAACAGTCCTCCCCTCCTGTAGCAAGGGTTTTGCAGAAGGAGATGCAAATGTGTTCCCCTCCCTTAGTTTGCCATGCTGCTGTAAAACAGCAAACTTAATAAATCCCGCACAATTGGGCACAAGTCTTGTTTCCTTAAAAGCGATGTTCTCTATAATTGTCTATGACACAACATGCTACATATTAGTTATTTTTCCCTTAGTAGATCATCAGAGCACAGTGAAGCATTGCAGCTGAGGTAATTGAATGTCTTCTTTAAAACAATATGCTGCAAAAAGTCTCCTGACAAGTTCCTGCATCTTATTTTAAACAAATAAGGCCACAGCTCTGGGGGAGCGGGTTATCTCCGGAAGCGAGGGGACATCTTAGGCTGTGGACAAATGGGGACTTGCAACCTGTTGCTGCGGAGCTCTGGTGAAGGCGCTCGGGCTGACGGTTGCGAGGAGCCTGATGTGGATGAGAAACTCTTTAACGCACGCCGAAGACACCGAGGGACCTCGGTTTTGAGTTTGCTGCTTTGTTACGCGTTCAGCTGTGTGTGGCCCTGTCCGTGCTGTCCCCTGAGGCCCGCGCGCAGGAGCGGGGTGGTGGGATGGGCTGCGGGATGGGCTGCAAGACGGGCTGCAGGGTGGGCTGCAGGATGGGCTGTGGGAAGGGGTGCAGGATGGGCTGCAGGATGGGCTGCAAGACGGGCTGCAGGGTGGGCTGCGGGATGGGCTGCGGGATGGGCTGCGGGATGGGCTGCGGGATGGGCTGTGGGTTGGGATGCAGGATGGGCTGTGGGATGGGATGTGGGATGGGCTGCAAGATGGGCTGCAGGGTGGGCTGTGGGTTGGGATGCGGGATGGGCTGCAGGATGGGCTGCAGGATGGGCTGCGGGAAGGTCTGTGGGAAAGCACTGGGGCCAAGTCCCGCTCCTCGGGAGAAGCCTCACCGCGTTCACCACTCCCCGCAGCCCTTGGCTCGGTGGCTCTGGGGCTTCGCTGGGGCTGAGGATGGGTTTTGGGGAGCAATGAGCAGCCTCGTGCCCTCGGGGGCTGCGGAAATCACCAACCGAGAGCTGGGAGAGCAGCGATCCCAGAGCCTTCCCCAAGCATCTGGGCACCCGCCCCCGTGCGTATTTGTGCATTTGCTTGTTAGTACAAATGTAGGTTTATGTTCTTGAAAGGCTATATTCTCTCTGCAAGGTGTGACATTTTGTGGAAGGAATTTCAAAGGGCTTTGTGCAAGGTGTTAAATAAGCTCTTAAATAAAATTGAAACAGAGAGTGCTGAAGTAAAGTGAACATTTAAAAATGTATGTGTACATTTAATTAGTCCAGGAACAGTGATAATATGAACCGCTAAGACACATTTATTGAAACTAATGCAAGACAAAAATGTATCTTAAAATTTTGATGTGATAAAAAGACTGTTAAAACATAAAAAAATTTCCCTGTAGTGTTTCTTTTTATTTTTTTTTCTTTTAAGCATGCCACAAATCCTGGGAAAAATCATGCATATTTTTTTCTTTTTTCTTTTCCCGTTTGCTTCAGTCCCTTGCACTCCTGTTTTGCAGCTGAGAAGAAAGGAAGAGGTAAAACCTTTGACAGTTTTCCCTGGTTTCAAAATTTTGATCCGAGTTGGATATGAAAAATTTAAAATGTCATGAAAAAATGTAAATATGCTTAACGTTTCTCTGCCCGCCAAAAAAGAGAATCCCTGCACGAGGATCCAAAACCCGGCGCTGGGGGTTGGAGGCGGCTGAGCCCCCCCCCCCGGTGCCACCTCTGCAGCGAGCCGAGAGCCCGAGCGCTGCCGTAACCACCCGTCCCGCGAGTAGATGTAAACATAATGGCAGCGCTGCTGCAGCAACGGGGCACGAGAAAGAAAACGTATTTTCTTGTTTTGCTAAACAAGCAATCAGTCCCTCCCGTAGTCTCACTCATGTCCTTTTAATTACTTTTTGCTGATGTGGCTCGGGCTGAGCCCACAAACTGGAGATAGGCTCTGTCTCCTGGGTCGGCTGGTGGTAGTTACCCACCACAGAGTTTCTGCCCCGGCCCTCTCCGGTTTGTGCTGGCCACAGTCGCCAGAAAAACGAGATGTGCTGTGACTTGCCTTGGGTGATGTGCAAGGTGCGCAGCAGCAAGTTTTACTGCAGAGCCCCTTCCTCGGGGTCACTCGGAGAGCTCCCACCTCTGCTCGGCACCAGCGGTGGCCCGGGGCCCCGGGGGACGGGCAGTCCTGCAGCAAGCATCCCTCCGTGCCGAGGGACCGGGGCAGCTCGGGGGCCCTGGCCGGACCCAGCCTCGGGCAGGCACGCAGCACACGAGGTGCTATGTGGGAGAACACGGGGACCTCCTTCAGCTGCACAAGCTCCTTTGAGTGCCTGATTTGCTCACCTCCACAGTCATTTTTATTTACTGTTTGCTAATCCTGTCAGCGGAATGGGAAAAGACTAATTCACTTTAACTCCAATGACTTGTTAATAATTGATGTATTGACAAGAGCAGGCTGCCCGATGACCTTAAACAGCCACCCAAATCCTGTGTCGAACTGTTTGACCTTTTAAGCCAGTTCAGATTCTTCTTGCAGAAGAAACCAGTGTCCGCTTTGATTTAGTGCAGGAAAATCCCCCTTAACCTTCAGGTGTCGGTGAGGATGTGTTTAATTTACAGTAAAGCCAAGTCATGATCAGCAGGAGAATGAAAAAGTCCTTCTGTGGTGGAAAGTTATTACCACTCCCTCTGCGATGATGATCTCTGCGGCTCAACAAGCCAATACCTCTTTAATTATTGAAAAGAAGCCTGCAGCTAGAGGATGTGGAACTACCGGGCTACGGAACCAGTGGCCACAGGCTCGCCATCTGTGAAACACCAGCGTGAGGGGCTGAGCAGAGTGGGCTGCGGTCATCGCTCTGCCCCAGGCTTCGGAGGAGCTGTTCCTCTGCGGAGGGACCATCACATTTCTCGTGCACATCGTGGCCAGCATCTGCTGCTCTTGATTTGGGTCTTATGAGGGGTGGGAGGACCATATGTAGTGCATAATGCAGGGCATCCCACTGCTGCTCACCTCTGTGCTAGAACAGTTCAGGATCCATCTGATCTGCAGATCTCCATCAGTCTCACTGGGACACAGGAGCAGCAGACTCAGCCCTCAGGGACCTCCTCGTGAGCACCTCACCCTGACCCGCACACATCTGTACGTGCCCTGACCCGCACACATCTGTACGTGCTCTGCATCCACGGTGCCTGCACACAGCTGCAATGCTCCCGGGATGTGCCTCGTCCCCAGGGTGCTCCCAGCAGTGAGAGAAGCCCTGCGAGCCCGTCTGCTGCCGTCCGCCGCCTCTCCCTCCTGCAGGGGTGCAGAGCAGCAGCGACGGGGTGCTGGCCAGTCCCTCGGGACACTGCGGCCCTTCTCCACGCAGGGGTCAGCACCTTGTTACTTTAGGCACCAGTGGATCTGTGGGTTTGTCCACAAAAGCTGGTGCTCCTGGGGAAGCTGCCAGCCGTGGCCTGAGCTGGGGCACAGCTTTCTGTGACTGGCAGAAACTGCCACAAATAATCGAATGGCCTTTAAATTATCGCTGGGGTCAGAAACTTCACTCTTCGGGACGGAGCCCGGGATCCCCGGGGGACAGAAGCTGAACAGGGTGTGCACAAGCGTCCCCTCCCTGGGTGCCTGGTCCCGGAGCGAGGGGACTGGCATGTCCCTAAATGCAGATCTGACACTAGGGGCAGGATCACCCTTCCTTCAGCAGCCCAGGCTCTGCACCATGATGCTCTCCAGGGTTACCAGAGGAGCCAGGCACCCAGCTGTCCAGAATGCGGAGGCGACCCTGCCACGGCCGAGATCCCTGCTATGTGTCCTCGGTTATGCCAGAGGGGAAAGGCAGACCGTATGAAGGCTGCTCAGCAATTATCAGTTAGAAAATTTGAGACTTCTCCAGGCTGCTTAATTAAGCCCCCATGTGGCCTCTTGGAGATTCATCACACGGCACTGAAAATTGTTTGCACCACCCTCGCTCCTCTAGGAAGGGCAGGGAGCACCACAAGAGCCTTTGTTTGGGATTTTTGGACCTCGGAGTCTCTGCAGGAACCGGGAACTGCAGAGATGCCCCGGCGTTCGGTACTGCTGTGCCGTATGGCAGGGGCGGTGGGGTGCAGAGCAGCCCGGTCCAGCAGGAGGGATGCGGATTTATTCGGATGGGAATGGTTGCTCAGCCCCCGCAGAAACAGCCGCCATCGCTCGTTTCGCCTGCTCCCTGCTCGGGATAATGCCGAGGAGCGGCTCTCAAATGTCTGCCTGTGCTTTTGTCCAGGGCCCTCACTGGAAAGCAGACCGGGGTCCCGGGGGAGAAGCGAGGCGCAGAGCTGGGGTCTCACGGGGGAGACCTGAAATCCTCGCGGGGGGCTCGAGAGGAGGGAGCGGGAGAAGCCCGAGGGTGGTCGTTGCCCGGCGCCTGCCCTGCGCACACACTGCCCGGCCAGGCCGGTCGGAGACCCCGACGCGCTGCTGCCCGCAGGGTCCCTCTGCTCCAGCCCCAGCCCTGGCTGTGGAGAGGGGCAGCCCGGCGAGGGGGGGCTGGAGGAGCTGCTTTGTAGAGCTGAAGAAACTCCTCCACCACAGAGCCTGCTAGCTCATTTACATACTCCTGGTTTAATTCTCCTAGGGTATGCAAATATATGCAAACAGCAATCCAGAGAGAGTCAGAAATAGCACAGAACATTAAAATCACCCTACTTGAATATTGTTTTATGCAAACGATGTACGCACGCAGTGTGTAGCTGATTTAAATAGAAGCAATGTCAGCATGGCAGTTATTTACCCTTCCAATGATCTTAGCAATTTTTTTTATTAAACTTTTACAAAATATATTGAACAGGCACCAAGAACGTAGAGAGTATTTTAATGTTGGCCTTAACTAACACTAAGAAAAGGGTGAACTTTTCCAGCTGTCTGTGCACAAAGGGCAGTTAAGTGTTATTTTTCATCATTTGCCATTTGCATGAATGATATGCAATTTGTAAACCCGACCGCTGCTGGTATTGATTATCTGAACACCGTTTCTGGCCCCTCGGAGGGAGAACAGACCCGGGTGCAGCGCGGACTCGCACCGATTTGATGCCCTCATGGTGCGAGCAAACGGGGTGCGACCCTTGGTGAGAAGGGGGAGCCGGACTTGGGGCTGCCTCCGTCCCTGACCCATGCTCCCACGCGAGGCTGCCGGCATGGGCTCCCGCGGCACGGTCAGTGGTCCCAAGGAGCTCGCTGCTGCGGGCAGGGCTGCTCCCGGCTGGCAGCCGGAGGAGCAAAGTGACAGCTCCCCGGGGACGGGGGGACAGCACCCACCGAAAATGTGCCTGCTTGGGGCTTCGTGCCGCTGGGAGCTTCCCCGGCGATCACACATCTGAAACAAGCACCTTTTCGACTCTTGTAGTGCTCAGCCTTGGGTTGATGTCACTCGTGTACAACCATGAGCTCCACACCGGCCTGTCCAGCCTGGCTAGGGGTGCCGAGACCGGCTCTCCACCTGCACGGGAAAACGGTGCCTAAAGCCCCGTCTGATGGTCTGGGAGTGCATTGTGCCCTCCATCAGTGCATGGGCATGGGCACCGGTGGGCAGAGGGTGGCCCCAGGAATGTGGCACTGGGGACCCCCCCAGCCCCGCATGGGAAACACAGCTCCTGCCCTGAGGATCAGCTGCCTCCTCGCTCAGATGCCCTCCTTGGACTTCTCTCCTCAGAGCTGTGCCCAATGGCTCTGTGTCCCCATGGGGCCACCCCAGCCTCAGTGGAGAGCAGTGGGGGAGTGGGGAGCCCAGGGAGCCCATGGAGCAGGATGGCCATGACTGCATGGCCACGGCCCCCCCGGCATCCCCCTGCACTCGAAACGGTGCTGACACTCGGACAAATGAGACATCTCCAGACACACGCTCAGCACCCGACCACAGAGTAAATGAACGTAAAAGGAGAAAGAGGAAGGGGAGTGGATTAGAGGGAGGGAGAGCGGGGAGCGGAGCGTGCGCTGCGCAGATGGCTCTATACATCATGCGACAGACACTATTTGTACTCTATCATGTGCATGTCATAGAGCTTATCTTCCCCGGCCCCGCCGAGGTGCAAGCCGAGCGGTAAGACGGAGCGGGCTTACCTCCTAATTAAACATCAAGGGCATGACGGATGAGCCCTGCATAGCGTGTTGGCTGGGCACCGGTGCAGGCACCCACTCAGCGGTGCCGCTGGCCTGGGGTATGCGACCGGTCCCCCGTGCCACCCCCCGCACGGCCGCCTTGAGGGGCCCCCGGCCTAGGGACAGCATTGGGCAGGGTCCTGCAGGACCCTTCCTCTGCCATCCCCATGGAGGGAGCTGAGAGCCTCGGCGCTGAGCCTGGGTGCTGGGGGGGCGGGGGGCCATCCTTTGCTCCTCCTCGGAAGATGCCCATCCGTCCCCTGCACCTGCGAACAGCCCGAGGTGGCTTCTGCTGACCCAGCCGTGGCGGTGAGGGCAGAGGAGGGGTCTGAGCCAGCCCCTGCCCAGCCGGAGCCCCCTGCGCAGCACCGGAGATGCCCACCCTGCTCCGGCTGCAGCAGCCAGGGGCTCTTCCCACGCTGGCACGTCTGGGGGGCCACTAAGCTCCATTCTAGGGCTTTTGCTTGACATTTTTGCAGTACAATAAATGGTCCTAAAGTCCTTTTCTCCAGCAAGATTTCTGCCAGGTGCCTCCATGCATGACACTGTGCAGCTGAAGGTGGGCATAAAATACATTTTGTTTGCTTCAGTTTATTTTAAATAGTATCGTGCCAGTGCCAGGCTATTAGGATGATTATGGCTGCAGAGGAAATTACTGTACAGTATATTTTTTCAATCAAGCTCACAGTTGCATTTTATCACTCTTTCTGTTAAAGACCTGTTAGAGGTTTTGTTTTTGCCTCTAAAGCCCCATCTCTGTGAAGGCAGTTAAACATCTAATTTTTAAATACATTTAGAACAAAAAGGCTCTGAAGGCACGGAGTGAAATATCATGCATCTGTGCCAGTCTGAAGGGGAGCATGTTGCAGCAGGCAGCGCTGGGCTGGAAGTCACGTTGCATTATCACCACGTGTCAAGTGCTTCCAGCAGCCCAGGGAAGACCCGGAGAAGCCGTGCACACCCACGCGCACGCCCGCGTAGAAATGCCTGCGCTATAAGCAGCTGGGCAGGGTGCTCGGTGGGCTGTGCTCACTGCACCCGGGTTACCGCGCCAGCAGAAGTCATGTCCAGCACTGAATTTCGCCTCAGGGGACGTGGAGGCTGGAAGAGCCCACGGGAGAAACACAGGAGGGAGCTTTCCTCTCCGCTGTGACTGTCACTGTCGATACCCGAGCTGCCTGTCCACGATGTCTGCCAGCGCAGGGAATTACTGTCAGCTGTGTTAGACAAGCACTGGGGTGGCTTGCACGGCGCCTAACTTCGTGCTTACATAATGCCTTTTTATCCAGTCCGTTGGCATTTGGTGGCCTTTTAATATGTGCGTAGACTGGAACTGGGTGTCTGCGCGCAATGTTCAGACATCAGCAGCACCTACTGCGCAGCGTTCCTTTCGGGTGTGCTGGAGCAGACCAGAGCAAAACAGTTGGGTTGGATGCAAAAGAGATTTTCTGTGCTGTCACTGGGTGCTGAGCAGCATCCTGGGGGAAAAGAAGTGTGTGGCTGGTACTGAAAAAACCCCTGAACGTGTAAGAGAATTTGTCTGGTGAGGTGGAATTACTCATGGCAGGGGGTCCTGCCCGTGCCTGTGCCTCCCGTACAGCCCACTTCAGCCTCGGGGGCCCTTTGCTGGTTCCTTGCCCAGAAACAATTTTCTCCTTACCAGGTGGCGGTTGGAAAAGAGCAGCTCCTGGAAAGCTGGTGTGCTGGCTGAGGGCTGCCTGCACGCCCGGCCCGGCTGCCTCCCTGGGGCTGCTCCTCCGCGGGGGAAGGTGCAGCTTTGGGAGCGAGTGTCGTGCTCCCAGCACCTGATTTTAAACCATTTCGGGGGTGGATGCTTCGCTGCTTATTTCTACTACTTCTCCCATCGCTTTCCAGATTCGTGGCTTTGTTATTAGCGAGGTGGAAAACCTCTCCTGGAGGGAAGGTGCTGCCAGGTCACTGTAGTGCGATGCCATGAGCAGGACTGCAAGACGGGCGGTCACCTCTCCTCGGTGCCGAGGTGGCAAAGCGCTGGTGGGACATGGGTGGCTCACCGGTGAGCTCTGGCGTGCTGGGGAAGCCTCCCTGTTCCCCCAGAGTGGGACTCCTGCTTGTCCATGGGACAGCATCGTCCCACGGGTGACTCGTGGAGTCAGCCCAGCCCAGTCCCGTGCATCCCGCAGCATGGCCCCTTGCAGAGCTCCCACCCCGCTGCGGCCTCGGACCCACCGTGGAGCTGACCTGCACAGTGAATTTTAGCCTCACCTCTCCTGGGATGCTGAGCTGTCTTTATTCCAGTGAGTTGTGCCGTCAGTTAGAAAAGTTACGTTACCAAGCCAGCCCGAAGCAGCCGTGCGCTGCTGGGCTGTGCGAGGCCTGTGTCGTATCCATGTGCATTTTTCTCACGATGAAAGTCACGCTTGATGCCGAACAGAGGAGGTGAGAGGATTTACACTTGTTTTCAAAAATGGCCTAAGAAGAGATGGAGGGCTGACGGGCTGGACTGACCGGGGCTGCGAGCGCTTCAGACGCTGTCGCCGTCGGGCACGGCCGCGTTCGGGAAAGGTTTGCGTTAGCCAGACAATGCCTGCGTTTTCCGGCTTTGCAGCTTTCTGGGAAAAGCGCCCAAAAATCCTCCTGGGAAGGGAGGGGTGAGGCCCAGGGGTGTCACGGCGCAGGGAGCAGCCGGAGCCCCCGGTTGCTGTGTGTGTTGCGGGGCGAGCTCCCGGCGCAGGGCTGTGCTGTGATTTCCCTCGCCGGGTGCCCGGCGCGTGCGAGGGGAGCCCCCGGCCCTCCGGCAGCCCCCTGTCCCACGGGAATGCCGACAGGGCAGTGGGTGCCGGCACCGAGCGCAGCCCCCCGCAGCGGGGCACCCCCGGGAGCCCACCTGCACCCCGGGTCCGTGCCCTACGAGTGTAAACACACTGCTCAGGTCCGGGGGCGATCCCCGGCGTCACGGGGAAGCGGTATTCGCTCCAAGAGACCAACAACAGCAGTTCTCGGTGTAGGTGTCAGTGGTTTTATCACTCGCAGCCTTTGGAGTGGTTTTCAGCTGGGACCCGGTGTTTATTCAGGGAGATCCTTGCTGCCGCGACCTTCCTGAACTGCCACATTCCTTTTAATTATGACTGGCAGCTCATGGAAATTCAGGCCCTTGATTGGCAGCTGCAGTAACTTTCTTCCTTCCCACAATTCTTCAGGTTCCTTCCCATCAATAGACATAATGTTGGCTACTTTTCTGGGATAAATAACAACCTTTGCCCCCCTCCTTTATTTGGCAAACGCTCAACACTTCGTTCTTTTCAGAAAGCCCCTTGGAATGCAGCTGAGAAGGGCCTCAGCAGTGCTGCCCTCCTACTCCTCCTCCTCCTCCTCCTTCTCCTCCTCCTCCTCCTCCTCCCCTCTGCCACCCCTCAGCGCCCGGCCGGGGGACTTCTGTGTGAGAGCAAACAAAGGCTCGTTGGCAACACTTCTGGATTTCATTTCAAAATACGTTTGTCACTCTGGAATAAAATAAACTGTTTTTTCTGCCATTTTTCTGCTGAACTCCTCCCTCTCAGGTTCCCCTGCAAGCCGCTCTGATGCTGGAGCTGCTGGACAAAGATCTGCAGAGGGGGAATGCAGGCGCGTGCTTGCTCCAGGGCAGCTCCGCTTCACCTCCTCTGCGGAGACGCAGCGCAGCGCCCACGCTCAGCCACTCTGTGCAGCCCCCCATGCTCAGCTGCTCCGGGCAGCCCCCCATGCTCAGCCGCTCTGTGCAGCCCCCCATGCTCAGCCGCTCCATGCAGCCCCCTGTTCTCAGCTGCTCCCTGCAGCCCCCCGTTCTCAGCCGCTCCGTGCAGCCCCCCATGCTCAGCCGCTCCATGCAGCCCCCCGTTCTCAGCTGCTCCCTGCAGCCCCCCGTTCTCAGCTGCTCCCTGCAGCCCCCTGTTCTCAGCTGCTCCCTGCAGCCCCCCGTTCTCAGCTGCTCCCTGCAGCCCCCTGTTCTCAGCCGCTCCGTGCAGCCCCCCATGCTCAGCTGCTCCGGGCAGCCCCCCGTTCTCAGCTGCTCCCTGCAGCCCCCCGTTCTCAGCTGCTCCGTGCAGCCCCCCATGCTCAGCCGCTCTGTGCAGCCCCCCATGCTCAGCCGCTCTGTGCAGCCCCCCGTGCTCAGCTGCTCCGTGCAGCCCCCCGTGCTCAGCCGCTCCGTGCAGCCGTGCCGTTAGCCAGTGTCTGGCCTGTGCTGGGAGCCCAGGACGCCCGTCCCTCTCCCTGCTGCAGGAATCCAGGCTGTTCCTCTGGCCTGCTCCCTATGGACGCGCATGCTGGGCTCAGCCAGCACCCAGGAACCCGCAGCCTGACCCCGCTTTTTAGCTCTTCAGATGCGTTTTCAAAACCACCCAAGTCCTGTGCAAGAGCGAACTGCAGTCAAACCCCGATTGGGCTCACAGGGGTGTAGCTGCCATCGGTTTTCAAAGAGAGCAAGGTCACTTTGGCAGGCGGGACTCGGGCTCGGAGGTCCCGGATGTGCCGCTGAGGAAGGGGTGTCCCCGCTGCGGGGGGTCCCCTCTCTGCGCAGGGCTCTGCGGGGGCTGGGGCAGCGCGGGCAGGGCAGGGTGACTGGCACAGGCAGCACTCGCCGCCACTCACTCGGCGTTTTGGTAACTAAGTGAAACTCAGCCTGAGCTCCTAAGAGCTTCTTGTGCTGAACAATAGATGGTTACAAAAGGATTTGAAAAATGATGAAGAGAATACTTGAAGGTTGTATTTTAAAAGAAATGAGGAGGCTCCCGAGCTGCAGAAATCGCTTGTGTGCACAATACAGACATTCACCCTTCTCCATCAGCCCCAGCCTGAAGAGCGTTCTCAAGAGAGCTGATAGACCTCGGCACTCTCTGGGTCTCTCAGGAGCAGGGTGGATGAGGAGACAATTAGCAAAATACAGTATCATTTGCATTCTCAGGAACAGCTGAAGGATTCTTCTCACGCTCTGACGGAGGAAAAGGAGAAACAGGACAGAAGGCTGCAGCGTCGCTGGATGAGCCCGGAGAGCGCACGTGGTGGAGCAGGGGCAGGAAGCCCAGCGACCGAGGTCCATCGCTCTTTCCTCTTGGGGCATTTCTGTGACGGCGAGAGCCTGGCCACCTGGCAGAGAGGAGCGATCTGAGCAGCAGGAGGGCGATGCGGGGCGAGCGGGCTCTGCGAGGCAGCTCTGCGAAGCCAGGGCGGCCGGCTGTGGGCACAGCATGTGGCACGGTGCCGGGGAGAGGGGTTCAGCCAGCCCGGAGCAGCGTGCTCCTGCTCCCGGGGAGCTTCTGCCCCTAACAGCAACCTCGAATTCCAGAATTAAAGTTGTGTTATTTTTGTTTGTATTGTAAGATGAGACATTTTATGAATTTTTGCCTTCTGGAAAAACTCTCCTTTGTGGAAATGCAAGGTGTGTCTTTTGCAATGGAACGGATACCTTACAGCCAGATACCGCCTTCTTACAAGGTCATCACAAACAGTTCACGACATTCACAAAGATTTCCTCCTTTACAAGGTCTCAATAGCTGTTTTCTGGTGACCATACATTTGTCAGACCTTTGGCTAACTTCTAAGCACCTGGGTTGATCCTCTCTCTTAAATCTCTCTTAATTCTCTGATTTACATCATTAAAAAAAGTAAAGCTAATTGTCCCTTTACAGCTGACTGTGTAGTTCAGGGTGGGTTGGTGAATATTCCGATTTTCAGGGCCATCCCTGCTGGATATCAGTGCTGCCGAGGCTCGGGTGCCCTCGAGACACCCTGAACGGGCAAGGCTGAAGGGCTGCGGGTGGCTCGGGGATGCGGTGGGTGCTGGCAGGGCTCTGGGGCTCCGGTCGCGCGGTGCAGGGGCACCAGGTGCTTGCTCTTCCCATACCCCCCCCTCACCACAAGCAGACCCTATAGGCTTCAATGCACAAGAGAGGAAAAACAGCGCAGCAGATGGAGTGCTTGATACGTTATCAATGGAAATACGTCTTCCCCTGTTGTTATTTGCAGCTTGTGGGAACTGTGCAGAACCACAGAGATGGGAGCCAAAAAGGGTCTCTTGCATAATCCCGCCTGCTTCCCTCGCCGGGGGGCTGAGTGCAGACCCCCGTGCTCCAAACAGAAATTCAGCCCCAGCTGCTCCTGGCCGGGGCCTGTGCTCTGGCGATGTACGGCCCCGGGCTCGGCAGCCCAGCGGGTTTGGTCCCTGGCCATGGGGCTGCTGGCCGGGGGCTCACCCATGCCTCTTGCCGAGATTTACAGTACAATAAATTGTGTTAACCGGTGGCAGACAAGGAGGAGTGATCTGGGACTGTGGTTTCCTATGGCAAATGAACATTTTCTGCGTGTTTGCCATGAGCTGCTCTTAGGTTAATGATACCCAGCAAAGCCGGCGAGGGCTGGGCTGAGCAGCGCCGTGATTTGCAGTCCCCCGTTTGCAGGTGTCAGCATCCCCGATTTTCGCATGGCCGTGTTCACACAGTTCATGTGGGGCAGCATGGCGGGGGCTTTCCCACAGCCGGCTGGGCAAGACTCCCCCCAGGCCCTGCGGCAACCCCCCTTCCCCGCTGCTTTCCCGCCTCTCAAGCCCCCAGTCCTTTCCCCTCACGCTGGCACGGGAATGGTCTTTGCCGACCTCGCCCTGCACAAAACGAGGAAAACCAGGAGCGATGTCCTGGGCTGTGGGGAGAGCGGCCGGGGCCGGGCAGCTGCGCTGGATCCGTGATGCCGGCACCTTCCACAGCCCCGCAAGGACCGGTGGCTTTGGGAACCAGACCTTATTTCTCACAAGTCTGTCTCTGACCGTCATTTGTGAGCTGTGCCAAAGGCTGTCCATAGCTGGGGCAGTCTGCAAAAGCAGGGACGGGTGAGCCCTGCCAGCTGCCCGCCCCAGCCCCAGGCAGGGATGGGGCAGCCTTCCCCACACAGCAGCCCTGTGCCGTGGAACGTGGGGAATGTCATTGTCCCCACACTTCTGTCACACTTGGTTGAAATCTGCCAGGAGATTAAAGAGTTATTACGGCAGACACGTAGTCAGATACAGACAGGCATGGACAGCCCGATCATATAAATGGCATTTCATTAGAAAACTGAGCTAAAACCATGCTGGATCTTACCTTCCTCTCCCCACAGTCCTGGTGTCGCTCCCCCTTTTCATGTCTGTGCTCACTGGACAGACTGGTTTCAATAAACTATAATTGCTTCCAACTCTTTTCTAAACCCTTCCCAGTTCAGCTTGCACCCGTGCGTGCAGAGCTGCCTGGCCGGCTTGGCTAAGCGAGAGCCTTCCTAACGAGCGAGCACGCTAACGGAGAGTGTGAGGAGCGGGAACGAGGACGGGCAACGGAGGAGGAACGGGAAACCTTTGCCTAGGTCCTTGGGGACAAACCTAAGAAGGTGAAAGCCTGCATGGAGCTAAGGGCAGTGAGGGACGTGAGGGGTAACTGCAGGCTTTGGGGGTCTCTGCTGGCACCCAGGACCCCGGGAAGCCATGAGCCTGCCAGGGCACAGGAGACAGTGCAGGGATGGGCAGTGAGGAAAAGGCTGCACGGCTGATGATTTCTGAGGTCACTCTGCATGTAGTGCCTGGTTTTGGAGGGGGAGAGGGAGGCGGGGTGCGTGGCGAGGAGGGGTTGGTTGGGCTGATGCTGCTGCGAGGCCACTGTCTGTCACCCGGCACAAGCGACGGCCAGTCTCCTGCCTCTCAGAGCCTCTTGTGTCACCAGAGGATGCTTTCAGCTGCAGTGCCCCTTGCTGTAGGAGTCACATGTACCCTCCATTCCCTTCTCGGCTTCCTCACAGCTCCCAGCTCTGCCTTCCATCTGAGCCTCCCTTCCTGCCCAGTCTGCAGCTCCTGGGGTGCAGAGTCCCCTTGACCCGCAGCACTCGGGTGCTCGGCTGGGCCATGCCACCTCCAGGGCCCTTCTGCAGCACCCTGATTTCGCAGCTTTGCCTCTTTCGCATCCAGGCAATGCTTGCTTGTGTGCTAAGTCACTCCCTCTCTATCTTTGTTGCCCGGCTGCCGCAGCCAGCTCCCTTCCTGTGCGTGGTGATGGTGCTTTCAGGATGTGGTTTCTCCGGAAACGCTCCGGATGCGCGGGAGCATCCCAACGGCCGGAGGCGGCTGGTGGGCTCCGCTGCCAGCTGCGTGCCCGCAGAGCCAGCCCCCAGGAAGGGCTCACACCGCAGCGGACAGGGGGACGTCCTCCACCGCCGTCCTGCCCTCGCTTCTTGCCACAGCCCCTGCACCTCCAGGATGCTGCACTGAGCTTGTCGGTTCTCTGCATCAAGCCAGCTCTCACCTGTGCCTTTCCCTGGGTTGTTTTTCTGCCCCTTTAATGCATGGCAATGGTTCCTGGAGCAGTCCAGACAGCACCAGTGGTGATGCCAGTGAAGGTGGCAGCCCTGGGAGCAGGGGCGATCCCCCCACCAGCAGCAGGGACCCCTGGGCTTGGTTCAGCCGCCTGTGCACTGCGGCACAGACACGCAGGGACGAGCGGTTGGGTGGGCTGATGGTGGGGAGCAAGGAGCGGGCCCGGCAGGAGGGGAAGGGAGAGTGGGAATCTCAACTTGGCAAAACCTGGAGCCATCGCCCAGCGCTGCGGCAAGCGCTCAGGAGGCTGTCACCAGCAGGCTGTCACCAACAGGCAGTCACCAGCAGGCAGTCACCAGCAGGCTGCTCCTCAAGTCGGGTTTTTTATCAGAAAGGGAATCGTGTGAACGCTGTGGTAAGGCCAGGACCTATCTGGGTTTGTGCTGCGCAGAGTGCTGAGCAGGGGGCTGTGGATCAGACCGTGTGTGCACTGGGGTCAGGAGTCTCATCAGAATAAACACAAAGATCTACAGAGCCACTGCCCCAGCATCCAGCCGGCCGGGGCTGCTTTGGGGTGGCTGACTGGGGAAAGCAGAGGCCGGTCCTGCAGAGCAGCAGCGCGCGCTGCGCAGGGCTGGTGGCGGTGAGGCGAACGGGACTGCTGGTGTTTGTGTAACGAGCGACTTTCCTCGCAGAGAGACAGAGACCACAAGGAGCCGAGGTGGCGGTGGCCCGTGCAGCCCCCCACGCATGGGCAGGACGCCGTCCCGACCCTGCTTGTGCAGCATCTCGCAGGGCAAAGCTGCGCTGCGCAAAACGCTGGGGGAAGCAGAGGAGGAAGAGGAGGGTTTGTGCTTCGGTGCTGGCCAGTGCTTCTGGCTGTGCCTGTGCTCCCTCTGTGCCGGGGACTACTTAATGTGGAGCTAAAATCACTCCTTAGCCCAGAAAGCTTGTTAGCAGAGCTGGGTCACAACAGATGGATGCAGATGGATGGGGAGAAGAGGAAACAACAAGGCAATACCAGCAGCATGATGTGCGCTCACTAAAGCACAGCAGCAGCCCAGCTTTGGAGGCAATGGAGAATTCTGAGGAGCGTTTTGGTTCCTTCGGGATGCTCACAGGTGGTTTGTCTGAAGTGTGACAGCCAGCGTGAGACAACACGCTTGCTTGGAAACCCAGCAAATTGTTGATGAGAAAAGGAGCGCTTGTCTATTCCCGGTCCTGTGCGAACAGTGAACTCGGCTCATTGTGAGATGGGACCGAGCGGGCTCTGGTTGAGAGCTGAACAGCCTCGTCCCATCCCGTCCCATCCCGTCCCATCCCATCCCATCCCATCCCATCCCATCCCATCCCATCCCATCCCATCCCATCCCATCCCATCCCATCCCATCCCATCCCATCCCATCCCATCCCATCCCATCCCACCTGGTCCTTGACACTCACTGCCCTCTCGTCGCCCAGAGCTGCTCGCTTTCTGGCCGGGAGGTGAGTGGCCTGCAGTCCCCGCCAGCTCGAGCCTCAGGCAAGGCTTTCCAAAACCTCGCACAGCGTGACCGCCGGTAGCCGTGCTGCAGCAAGCCCCTCTCTCCGCTAACGATGCTGGCAGAGGCAGCACGCCTTGATGTGTTGTATATTAAGTGGAGTGGCAGCTGCGATATTGCCGTCTAAAACTAAGTACAAAATTTACAGCAGTAAATTCTTCTCTCTTCAGGGTGGTTAATTATCTTAATTACTTTTATTATCTTTTATCTTTTAAGATCCTAAATTGCTTATTTCTGCTTGTGTTGCCAAAGGGGGTTGCATATTTTTTACTGGCACACGCTGTGCAGAGGCACCAATATGCGTGTCTGCGTGGTACACTTTAAAAGAACTTTGATTTATACAAGACTTCTCCTTGGGATTTTAATTGTACTAAATAGGCAAAACAAAGTTCAGTGAAATATTGACTGACTGAAGAGCTGACAAGTGGCTCTTGCCTTTTGTTCCACGCAGGGACTGAGACGCTGTTGCCCACGGGGCCAGAGGGAGGGAATTTTGCTTTTCGGGCCGTGATCGCTGCAGCCTCGGGGACGTGACCGGCCGTGCGCTGTGTCCGGAAGGCACCGGGGAGCGCGTGGCCCCGGGAATGGCACGGTGCTGTGGCAGCGACGGGTCCCAGCGAGCCACTGCGGCGTGGGCGGGCAGCCAGCAATGGCTGGCTCCTGGGTGGGGTGTCCATCGGATGGCACGTGGGGCTGAGGACTACGTCCATCCCCAGCACCCGTGGGAGTGCCCAGCCACCACCCATCCCCCTGGGCACCCACCGTCCCTCCCTGTCCCCATCTTCTCTTCTCCCTTCTCTGGGTTGCTTCACAGACCTCCTCCACAGGGTGCAAAACCCCGGCCCCAGGGAAGAGCCTGAGATGCGATTTCACCCGGTGGTTTCATCCCAAGGGACCACGAACGAGCGGCAGCCGGGGCGTCGCTGGCAGCCCCCTCTGGCTCTGCGCCGCGTGCTGCCCGGCCACCCCAGCTCTTCTCGCCACGGCCCCTCGGCCGCGCAGCTGGCACCCGTGGGCACCCTGTCTCCTGCCCCCTCCTCTGCAAACACCCGCGCCCAGGGAACCGCTTCCCTCTCCTCCTCCTGCTTCCCTTGCTTTAACCGGTCTCCTCTTGTTCTGTGTTTGGGGGAAGAAACCTGTGGGAAAGCGGCCTCAGCCCCCGGGGAACAAACACGGTGGAGCTGAGCGGCAAACAACCGCGCACCAAAGAGACAGGAGGCGGGAGGGAGGAGAGAAGGCTTTCTCCATCCCGCAGCGGAGCCTCCCGAAACGCTCCCCGGTGCTTTTCGAATAGAAGTGGAGATTTCCTCCGCGTTTGTTCCCAGCGCCATCCTGCACAGGGAGCCCGGGGGGAGCCAGCGATGGCAAGGACTGCCCAAGCTCTGCGCGCACTGAAGGACCTTGTCTTACGGCATTCAGCTGACAGAGAGGGAAAGAGCTTTTCTTGTGCAAAACAAAGGGGCAGAGTGGGCTTTTCTTCTCTGTGGTGCTAGGAAGCCGATGCTGAATGCCACGCACCCCCGGCGAAGAGGGGCAGCTCTCAGCTCCGAACAATCATGACATGAAAGGCAGAGAGGGAGGGAGAAAAAAGAGTCTTCCCTTCTCATTAGAGCACATTAGTCTGTGGCCTCTTTGACGGTGATTATGGGGAGCTCCCTGTCACCCCAGTAGAATTGTGGGTTTAATTAATCCAAGAAATGTGTAATCCCACACCTTGCAGATATTTTTTTCTGTCTTCCTTGCCCCTATCTTCTACTAGCAAACAACAACAGAAATGTCGCAGCCCGCTCTGCTTCCTCCCTGTTTACTTTGCTGGTGGCTGCTGTCAGCTGAAATTTATGCTGTGGTTTAGGAGTAATTTTTAGTTTGGAAGAGCTGTCCTCCTGCCACCCACTCCAAATAACCTGTGCATCTGCCCTGGCCCCACGTGGCCGCCGCGGCCCCCAGCCCTCCCTTCCCCACCGCCCACCTGCGGGCTGGCTTGGGGCAGCAGCGGTGCCCGACATGGGGCTGTGCCGGATGGTCCTCGCCAGCAGCCGAGCGCCGGGGCTCGGGCTCACCGCGCTCACGCGTGCTGGGCTCCCGGGCAACTGCACAGAGAGGTACCAGAGCCCCGTCCATCTGCCCGTAGTGACATTGGTGGCACGTCTGCGGCACGGTTTGCTGTCACGTGTGGTGCCTTTGCCTGCACCTTGCCCGTGGCCGGCGCGGGCTGCCGAGGCCTCCAGGTCCCCCAGCTCCGTGCCCTCTGTGCCTGGGGAGCAGCCAGCTTTCGGCTGCCGGTTCTGCTCCTGGAAGCAGCCGGACGCAGGCTGCAGAGATGCTGAATCTGCAGCTCCCCTTCATTTTCACGGTAATCCGTGGCGCAGTCATTTGTGCTTGTGCAGAGTTTTTAATGAAGGGAAGCGCAGCCCCTGCCGTCGCCTGGAGCCAGCCTATGATCCTCGCAGCCAGCAGACAGCTGAGGAGGCAGCTTGGTTATTTGAAGGGGCATTTCTAGGAGCCACAGCCAGCAACAGAGTCACAAAGACAGGTTTTCTGCTGGCAGATATGGATATGCCACACAAACTGGACCTCCCCACCCTCCGAGGATGGGCTATGGTCCATCACCACGTTTGCAGACACCACGTGAAAAGCTGTAAAGCAGGGATACGGCCTCTGACACGGCTCCTTCGCACTGCGACGGCGCCTGGAGAGGGAGCGGAGGAGCTGGGGAGGTTTGTGTCTGATCTGCAGGCATGACCCACCATCAAGAGAGAAAAGGAAAGGTATCGTTTGACAGGAAGAGACCTTTTCCAGTGCAAAAATGACAATGGGAGCAAAGCTTGTGCTGGAATATTTAAGTTTGTTTGCGTCTGTGTAGTGTTGGTTTACTGAGGACAAGAAAAAGGCCTAAAAACATCAAACCAGAGCAAAGTTTCAGTGGGAGCTTCCATTGGTTCTTCATGCAAAGGATGCTCAAACCAAAAGCAAACAAATTCAGGACAGAGTTAATCTCTCTGTGACACCAGCTGCAGAAGGCACTGCGTGGAGGTCTTGGGCTGCGGAGGTGACCGGCTGCCACCGCAGCTTGCTCCCACGGCCAAGTCTTGGCTCTTTGGGTGCATGAGAGACCTCGCCGCCCGCTTCGAGCCCTGGTCCTGCCCAGCATCCCAACAGAGCTGGCTCTTCACAGGAGGGTGGTTGCCCTGCACGGCTGTTTGACATGCTGCCTGCAGCCTGGACGCTGCATTTGCCTGGCTGGTTCGATCTGGTTTCAGCTACCTCTCCTTCTAGAGCGTGCCCCTTACCCAGGGTCGCAGCTTCACTGCCCGCTCATGCTCTCCGCAGAACAGACTGAATAATTTTATGATAAAACAGCAACTGTGGTGTTCATTTAAGGAAAAGTGTTGGTCGCAGAAGTAGCTTTACAGGCAGCACCTGAGCCGGAGAAGCCCAGCCCCGCTCCCCAGTACTGGCTGTGCGAGTGCTGACCTCGGAGCTTTGGAAGGGCTCAGGGCGGTGTGGCTCTGGCTCCTGCTCCCTCTCGCTCCGGCGGCATGGCGGCCGTGGTGGTGGCAGGGTCTCGCAGCACGGCGCGGTGGGGCTGGCGGCAGCCGGCAGCGCTGGGGACGGAGCAACGCGGCGGTGCAGAAACACCTCCCCGGCTGCTGCGGCGCAGAGCTGCCAGGGCAGCAGCCCCTCGGACCGAAGGACCCGCGCTGCGGTAAGACCATCGTATGCTGTCCCGCTCAGCATTCTGCAACGAGCAAACATCTGGTACGTGACCGCTGCGTGGGATAGCTCTACTTATCTTCTGTTCCTCAGAGATCCGTGACTTGCACTTGTCAACGGGGTGACCCTCCCAGGGGTGAGCCCAGCACTGCAGTGGGTGCAGCGTCTCTCCGTCTTCGGAACACGGTGCTTTGCAGGATGCGAGGGAGGAGTGGTCACCGCGAGCACAGACTGCATTCTGCTTGCCAGGGAGCAGAGGGCTGGCTGAATACCCAAGCCCTCATCCTGAATTTTGCAGGGCTTGAGAAATGGAAGAGTTTCAGCATTGTCTCTGCATTTTGACATCTGAAGTGCCTTCCTTCTGTTTCTGAGCACAGAGCAGCTGAAAGAGTTTCCCTTTAAAAATAAACACATATTGAGAGCAAGGCTGAAGCCACCATGTGATTGCCTCATCGTGCTTCAGCTGCTGCTGCGGAGCTGGTGCCTGCAGAGGCAATCTTGGGCCAGGGTGCCATGTCCCATGTCCCACGTCCCGCCACGTCGCAACGCTCGGAGGGACACATGGCAGCCCTGCAGCTAAACCCTGACGCTCCCCCGGCACCCGCGTGTCCGGGCAGAGCGGGTGCTTTCGCTTCGATTTCACCGTGTGAAGGAACACAGCAACATCAGGATTTGTTATTTATTTTAAATTGCAAACTTTTCAACTGGAAAGGAACAATGGGGAAAAATAAATGTGCCCGGGTCGACTTCCATGTTTAAAAGTATCCCATGTCTTTAATGCAGTGAATTTTAAAAAGGCACATAATTAGCAGGCTGCTTCCTCGTCTGTATTCTTCTCGTCTGCCTGCCCACATAAACATTCGGCACACAGCACTTCCAGACACTTTTTAATAGAATCGCTTAAAACAATTAATTACCAGAGTTTTCATTCAAGCTGCAGTGGAAAAGATACGCCGGCAATAAAAGGCATTTATTCGTTGGTTTCTGGAGGCCTGTTTGTTATTAACATGTAAATTAAATCATCACAGATGTTCCATTTTTAATCTGGGGATGTGAAGTGCAGGGCTAACCACGGCCCAAACAGCCTGATTTTATTACACACACATTCATTAGGAACCAGCAGTATTATTGGATATCATTTTTCTTTGATGCATTTTTTAAACCAATTATCAGTATAATTTGTTCATTTCCCTCCCTATTTGTTTTTCTCTTGCCATTTTTGTCAGGATTCTCCAATCAAGGACGATGGCTTTGGCTCCTCGTGGCCTCCCCACTCGCCTCTGGCCGGTGCCACCACGGAGCCCATGCCCAGCCGGGACCCTCGTGCCGCTTTCTGCAGCCGGGCTCAGCCAGGCACAGGCAGCGACCGGCCCAGCCCCGGGGAGGGCACGCGGAGCTGTGAGGAGGACGGGAACCGCCTCGCCATGCAGCAGCATCTGAAGAGCCCACAGCCCCGGGAGGGGAGTGCGTTGGGTTTTAGCAGCTTTCTGTGCAGGCTGCCTGATCCACCTCCGCCTCGGCGGCTTCAGAGGAGCCTCAGGAGCCCCAAGAGAAATTCTTGAAATGCAGACGGTTTCACATTGCACCCAGCCCTGCATTGCTGCAGTGAGCCTGGCCCAGGGACATTTCTGGTCTAAAACTGTCATTTAGCTTTAGCGAAGAAAAAGCACTCGTGCCTCCCGCACTGCCTTTGGGCACGCGCTGGGACAGCCGGCACCTTGCTCCGGCCATGGCTCCGGTGGGGCGGCTGCAAAGAGGGGCCTGCTTGGGGTGAAGGACAAAGCCAGCATTGCACAATCTCAGTCTAATTAGCGATTTCACCTCAAATTTTTGGTTAGTTTGTTCCGGGTTCTGCAAACAGAACTCCCATCAAATCTGCTGTGCAACAAGCATCGTCTCACTGCAAAAGATTTGCCACAGAGGCAGCAAGCAGGAGCTTGGATCAAGACACAAGCGATGGATGTCTCAGAGAACTGCTTCTTGACCAACACAACTCACGACAATTATAATGCAGTTAAAACCACTAGTGACAACAACTGCCCAAGCCAGTCGCGCAGGGATTCGAGGAAAGAGCGGTCATTTACACATAAATGTGAGCCTGGCTGAGAGAGGGCTTATGAAAAAGTTCACACAAATCACACGGCCTGACTTTGCACAGAGCAGGTATTTAACGGCGAAGAATAATTCACAGAGGCCACAACAGAAAGTGAACCCTTTACAAGGAAATCAGATATTGTTCAAAATGTCTGCGGCGTCCATTTCAGCCCGGAGGAGGTTTGAACCGAAGGTGCTGCCAGACACAGCAGAGATCCAGCACGCAAGACAAATGGCAACCAAGCCCATGATGGTACAAACTGGATAACAGTAGAGAGTCTCCTTCAGCTGAGAAAAATAAGCTTTGTGAGACTGCGAAATACATAAATGTTTAATTTTCACCTGCAACAATTTTCTAAAAAGATTTTCTAAATTTTCTTTCTGAAAAGACAGATTTTCTACCCAAAGAAACTAACGTTTCATCCTGAAATGTTGCTCCTGTGAACACGGGCATTTTTCTGAAAAACAGGTAAATTACTGCTGGGACCCAATTCACAAGGATTCTTCAAAAAATGACAGAAGACAGATAAAACCAGAAAAACAACTCAGAAGTTGAGGGAGACCAGAGTATCTCCCCTAATAAAAATCACTGTTTTTCAGCCCGAATCCACCTTGTGAATACCCCGTAAGCCTCTTCCCCCCCTGCCGTCCCCAGCTTTGCCCATCCTGACCCATCCCAGCGCTTCCCGACGTGGCGACCGGCTGCCCTGGGCCGCGGGGCCCGGCGTGATGGGGTCCCCGTTGAGGGACGAGGCTGCGACACCGGTCTCCTCGGGAATCTTCTGGAGCAGCCTCCCGCCCGTGGCTCAAGCTGCTCCGCTCTGCTGCCAGCCCGTGCCCTTGCCGTGATAACTGCCGGAGAGGGAGGGCGGGGGCAGCCTTGCAATGACCAAAAAGTCTTGGAAATGCTTTCTTGCTAAAAATCCCATATTTGACAGAAGTGTGAGATACCTTGAGGCTGCTATTGATTACCTGGGAGCAGAAGTGCACGGGCGCTTTGAGCTGTCACAGTTCCAGGCATTTCTGAAAACGATAGAAGACTGGAACAAAAACACAACTAAGGCTCCTGACACAGCGTGTTAAGCAATAAAACATGTTTAATTGTGTTGTCTTAAGGCTATAACCGCTCGCTGGCTGAAGGTCACTCACTACCCATACTGCCAGCGGGGAAGAGGAGCTCTGACAGGTGGGAATCCGAACAGGAAACAGATATCTGTGAGATTACGGCGCGAATGACACTGAAATGCCAATGCTGGTGTAGTTAAAGGGAACAGGACGAGCGGCAGGCAGGACATCTCTTGGCTGGCGGATCTATAAAGGGGATGTTATAGACACAGCTTGCAAGTAGGGGCAAGATGGAATTCAATCAAGTATCCTCCGGGGCTGTCTCGTCACCGCGTGGCACCATGAGTACGTGCTTGCCTTTTGCACAACAAACTGGGGACCGAAAGGGGTGAAGGGCAGAGTACCCCCCATTGCCCCCACAGCCGTAGGGGACCGGGCGAGCTCCCAGTGTGAGCTCATCTCTGCACAGAGACCCTCCTGCCTTGCTCCAGAGATCAGTGTCCAGATGTGCACCGACACCCTGCCCATCTGCTCTGCAGGCGGACAGTGTTGGACCAGGAGGGCATCTGAGAGGCTCCGTGTCTGATGCCTTCAGCCATTCTCCTCATGGCCAAGACCTTGCTGCAGCATGTGGAGGTGGGGGACCTCTGCCACACCCCCACCCCACCAGTGCCAAAAGCCCCTCTGCAGGCCATGTTGCACAGGCCTGCCTGGCTCCCCAGGGAGCCACCGACCACCTGAGGTCCTGTTGGGTAGGGTGGAAAACCGTGTCCAGCATGGAACACCTGCATCGTGCCATGTCTGGCACTGAGAGACTGCAGCCTTGCATGCACTTGGCTCCTGGGCAGAGGAGCTGCGGTCTCCCCCAGGCAGACTTCCAAGAGTGAGTGCCTGGGAGCAATCGACTTTAACAGTTCATGAACCTCGTTCATAAAAGGGCCAAAAGTAATGTTTCCTTCCACACCACTCTGGCCTTGCACCTTTTGGACCACGTTACAGCTGTCTAGAAGAAGGCGGATCTTCTGTACAAGGAAGCTACTGAAACAGGAAAGAAAAGGGTGAAAACAAGGAAAAGGCTGGCACTTGTTTTCCAGCTGGTTTCTTGCCCTCATGGCAGAGGAGAGTCTAGAGTGACCTTGTGGACCTGATGGGAGGGACATCGGGTTTATGCCAGCTCAGGGATGCTGCCTAGTTTTCACGTGGAGGATCCAGTCTTCTGAAATTCTGAGTCTTAGAAACCAAAATTATGGACTGGAGCAAAACATGGAGAATGCTTGAATGTTGTTTTTCTGGCACTATCTGGCTTTTTTCCCAGATGTGATGCGGTGGGGACTGGAAAGCTGCAGGAGGGAGTGAGTAGGCTTCAGACTTTGCAGTTATCAGACCCAGAGGATGAACTCCAACCCTCTTCGGCTCACGGTGTGTCGGGAAGCATAAACCAGGAACATGTGGGATCTCCTGGCAAGGTGACCGAGCAGGATCTGTATCCTTTAAGGACAAGGTAAACAAGTGGCACACTGTGTGCAAGCAGCTGTTCAGATCTGGAGACATTTCAGCACGGAGTGATTTTATTTTCCATGGTTAGAGGCATCATGACCATAAAGTGTGAATTTGGGAAGAAATTCCAGGCATTCCTGGCCCTGGATGCTGCCTGGTCTCCCGGATGGCGTGTGCGAACCTACAGTTCTTTGTCAGTCCTGCTAACTTCTGTGTTACTGGGGGCTCTGCATATGGAAAAGGTTTGAGGTGTCTTGTGTTTAATGAGAAACAGAAAAGATTAGGTTGTAGCAAGGTATTTAATTATTAGGATATTTCTGCTCTGGCTGCATCCTTTGCCTCTCCATGCGGGAAGTGCCAAATTACATGTCACCTCGGAGGGCATATTTTCTGTAGTTTTCAGAGCTCCTACAATGGCAGCCTCATGAATATTTACTGAACTGCTCAGATATGCAGCGGTGGGAACAAATAAAAAAAAGCTTGTATTTGCATCTCCCACAGACACTAACAAACCATGTGGCTCTGGTAGGGAGAAGATGGGAGATTGCTGTTGCCTTTCCAGAGGGATAGAGAAAACAGCTTCTCGTATAATGAGATTGACTTTTAAATTGAAAGTGTTACTGGTTGTGCTGCACTTCATACTTCCATGCTGTGCATTTACTCCCTAGGCTCTAACATTAAGACATCTTATGTACAAGCTGGGAGGATTCAATTAGAGTTTCTGTTATTAATCAATCAATTAAGCCCCAGTCTTTGGTATATACGTTTTCACTCTTAAAGATGCAAGGTGCTGGCCTTGCAAATGCCAGGGTGCCATTTCACCTGGGCGCCCAGGCAGGAGCCTGCCACAGAGCCGCCGGAGCCGGAGCGGTGCCAGGGCCATCCCGAGCTGGCGAGGCATGGCGTGCCGCGGGGAGAGCAGCAGAGCCTGGGGAGGGCCGGCCACGCTCAGGCTTAGCACCGGGAAATGCCAGTTTATAGCTGGCACCGGGGCCTTGAAGAAACACCCGGCCACGCTTGCTTCGTTGCGAGGCTGAAGATGCTCTACCTGGACAACTGCACAGGAACGGAGCAGAGAGGCAGCTCGGCGCTTCAGGTGCTTTCCCACCCCTGCTCTGACAGAGAGCCTCATGCTTGTGCTGGAGGAGAGCCTGAAACCTTCCTTGTCTGGAGAAATCTCTGTGCGAGATGAGAGACCCAGAAGAGAAAGGCATGAGAAGCATTGAGGGACTCAGAAGAGGAAGGCATGAGAAGCGTTGCCAAAGCAATGCTCTGAATATTCGCAAGCTAACCCGTGCTGGAGCTGCCTCCAGCCTTCAGCCAGGATGGGGCTGGTCTGGAATAAGCGTAGGAGGCAGAGGAGTGGCTCTGCTTGATCTCCAGAGCCTTGCAGCCTTCAATGCCGGGAACGCGTGTGGCAACCCAGCTCTGAGGAGAGCAGAGCGGCAGTGCACCTCTGTTGTCCAGACACCCCGGCGTCCCACTTGTTTTGTTCCTTAAAAACACTCTAAAGTGGCAATAGGTGATTTTTTCAAAGGCTCCCAGGATTTCTGGGACACTTTCCCACCGACCCGGAGGAGGTGGCACTGCCCAGGAGCAGCGGGCACTGGCGGGAGGGACGGGAGCTGCTCGGAGCTGCTGTCCCTGCCCTCCCAACACGCTGGCGGGTCCCAGGGCCAGGCTCGCGGGTTCACACTGTCCTTCAAGCCCGCGTGCGGTGCTCCGAGTCCTAATAACTGACCCAAACCTGACTCTCCGTCCCGCTGCTGTCTCTCCCGGCAGCCCCTCTTCCCCGCTCCTCCCTCCTGCTCTCAGCCCCTCGCTGCCTGTTCCCTGCTTGGGATGAGGAGGGATGTGGATGTTGCGTTACAAACCCTGCGCTCATTCACGTCCTCCCATATCTCTGGTGTTTTCCTGCTGTGAACAGGGCTGAAGGCAACGCTTCCAGGTACTACAGCTGCACAAAGTGAGCGAAAGTGGCAAAGAACTCGCCCTTCATTGGCTTTTTGCGTGTTTCACAGGCTGCAGCCTTACCAGGGAGAGAGGCACGCACGCCTGAGACCAGCGTGAGTCAGGACATCACTCGTGCACGGGTGTTTGCTCATTAGTGACGCCAGCCCACCCTGCGCCAGGCAAGCCCGTGCTCATGGATGAGGCTGTCGCGTCCCCGGAGCCCGCAAGCGACAGCCAGGACGCAGCCTCCGTGCAGAGGGGCTTGTCCCCCCCCAGCCCCTTCGGACCCCGCGGGTCAGGAGAACCTTCTCCATCACCTGCCTTTCAGCAGCGCGGCTGGAGCCAGCTCCACGGCATCGCGGGGTGCTCCCAGCAGGACCCCGTGCCTGTGTCCGCTGGGACATGGGCGGCATGCGGGGCGGTGGGCTCAGCGCGGCACGCTGCGCGGCAAGGACAAGAGAGCCGGCAGTGGCACTCGGAGCAGAAACGACTGCCTGCGTCCTAGTGCCTGGAATATCTGATCTGACCTGCAACCAGAACTTGAGGGGAGGGGTTTAGAGAAAATCAGCTCTGTGGTTTTTGAGCTGAAGTTTGAACACTTGAAGAGAAGTAAACGTGTGAGTGCTCTCTATAGGCAAGGAAAAAAAAGGAAAGAGAGGATTAAATGGCAATGTTACCTTTACTCTTGTCAAATACCTAAGTAGAAACATTGGTTAATGCCCTTAAAAAAGGCCCATTACCACAGGGCAGAGAGTCAAAGAGCCTGGCTGCCCTAATACTCAGTTATCTCGTTTCTGGATAATGGAATGACCCCTTGCCTGCCCGAGCTGTACTACGATATAATAGCATGAGCCGTGTGAATAAAGAGGTTATTTTTGGAATCCAATTGAAACAGTGCTGGAGCCAGTGTGACAGGGGAAGGATTGAACAAGATGCAATGTTCTAAGGAAAGGGCAAAAAAATTGAATTTTGAGGAAGGTGGCACCGGCAGTGAACGGTGCAAGAAAAGCCACGGCAGCGCTGCGGGAGCACGGTGCCCGGGCAGATGGCACGGCCCTGGGAAGGGGCCACTGGCGACGGGCTCGGGGCAAGCTGGTGCTGCTGGAGATGGCCCCAGCCCACCCAGCACAGACCCCAGGAGGGAGGGCTGAGTGCCCGGGGGCAGGGGAGCGCCCGGGGCAGCGGCAGCAGAATTCCCCCACCGGCCAGGGGATGGGTGGCTGCGGCAGCCCCAGCCTGGGGTGGTTGCCAGCGTGAGCCTGGAGCCAGTGGCTGGGGACAGGCCGGTGCAAACACCCTTGTCGGAGCCGGAGCCCGGTCCTGGACCTGCCAGCAGCTGCAGCTCCCCAGCCTGCAGCCTGCACACGCTGCAGCTGCCTCTCCATGCCACTTACACACACGCGTAAAGGTAAAACACAAGGTAGTGCTAACTCTGGGGCACGGTATCCGATACATAGCACTGCACTTCATCAAACAGCGAGAGACAAGAAGCACAAGAGATTCAGCATAAACATGGAGATGAAAATGAATATTAATTTACAAAGCAGCACAAAGACAATGGGATCCAAGGAGATTGATATCACAAACTCCCCTTATTCAATCAGATTAGGGTCCCATCTTCCCCAAACACCAATTGCTGATCTGGATTTGAAAGACAAATCCTCCTGCAGAAGGGCTTTGCCTTTATCTTGTCTGCCTGATGCCTCTACTTAAGATGTTACTACACTTTTGGGGGGAGTTGGGGAGGAGGAAACCTTCACATGCGGCATTTAACCGTGTTGTTGCTGAAATGCCATCAGGAAGGTGGTAGGGCTCCGCGGAGCGAGGGCTGCCCCGTGCCCCGCAGCCGGCTGCTGCCACCCCCACGCTGTCAGCCTGCCCTCCCGCCTGCCGCTGCGGTCTGCCGTCTGCGGCGGAAAATGTGGGATTCCCGAGAGCTCAGCAGCGCTGGGGAAGCCAGTACGGCGGCAGACCCCAGCCTACCTGGTCTGTCTCTCCAAGAAGGGGAGCAGAGGCGTGCGGAGGGGGCTACACCTCTCCTCTGCCAGCTCAGGTGCTCTGTAATTGATGCTGAATGAGAGGAAATGAAACCAGGAACCCTTTCTGAAGAAGTTAGGGTTGGTATCTGCTGCCACAGACAAGTTAAAACAATGTGTAATTTAGCTGGGGCACAGAAAGGCAAAAGCCAGATGAGCTGTTTTTCCCCAACCCTCTCCAGGCCACGCAGCGATCCGCAGGGGTTCTGTCTCCTGCCAGCGAAGCGGCAGCACCTGAAGGCATCTGCTCGTGGTGAGAGGCTGGGCCCAGGTCTGACAGCCCCAGCAGTGCCTGTGCCTGTCGATGATCACGCTGACCTCACTCGGGCAACTGTATTGATCAACACTTCTTTCCCCCCCGATCGCTTCCTGAAGCACGTACGTGGTGTCCTGAAACAGCCCGTAAGCAGGGCTGCGTCTGTGTCTGGGGACCTCGGGCTCGCAGCGATGGCGGCTGGTGGTTGTTAGCAGGGCTGCTGGTCTCAGCACTGTCACCCCGCCGTGGAGGGGCTGTGTGACACAACGGCTGGCAGTCTTGCTCAAGTAGCAGCTAATTTTCTGGTGTCACTCTTTCTCCTGCTCCCTGTTAATCACGGAGCAACGCGTCTCCACTCGGGCCGCGTGCAGGCGGGGTGGGCAGCGTGT